>NC_063230.1:8330217-8990217 GCF_020740725.1 Corvus hawaiiensis | reverse complement strand
ATACCTAAAAAGAGGTTTTTGCTGTCAGATTTCACTCGCTTCTTTTAAACTATTCTACTTTTCATTTGCAAAAAGGAAAGCTGCCAGAGAAGATGATAAATGTTAATGTTGGTAAATGCACTGTGCTGGGTGAAGTCGTGGAGCATTCAGGCAGGTGATGGCTCTGTAAAAGCATTTCAGAGGAGAGGAGATCAGGCTTGGGGCTGGCTGGATGCTGGAACCTGCTCCAGGCTGCTGCTCCGTGCCCCACCATGACCAGTCACAGGGTAAGGGGTTAAGCACATGAAGCCTCTGAGCTGCAGCAAGAGGCCTCCCTCATGCTAAAAACTCATCACTTGAATAGCCCAGCTCAGCAAAAAAGCCTCCATTTCAGAGATAGGGAAATGATGTGCAACGGTCTCTTGCACAGCTTAGCTGATGGGGTTTAGGAATAATGTGCCTTGCTTCTGTTATCAAATATAAAAAAATCCTTGCTTCTGTGCACCCAAAGATTCCATTCATGTCAAAGCATGGGGTATATTTTGTACTTTGGGTAACACAGGCCCACTGGGGATTAGGCTGGGACTACTTCCCCTCCCCCTGACCACAGGCACCAGCCAGGGACCACCCTCACTCAGATCCTCTGTATTTTGTTTCCCCTGAAGACTGTCCCTGTGTCAGCAGGGACATTTAATTCACTCCCTTCTCCTGTAGTTTAATTGCTCAAATTATATTATAGAGCTGGAGAAGGACACAAACCATACAAACCAAACCCCTGGAAACATCGTGACAGCCAACCACAACCCACTCTCCTCACAAAGAAGAAATCACATCAGATCAGCTTCTGCACAGCCAGTTTATTTAGCTGAGACAAGAGAGTTGTTGGAGCAAATAATTGAGAAATAATATGATAAAACACAATATTAGCAATAACTGCCTTTACTGATGGGCCTCTGAATGAGACATGCTCAGTGTGCTGCACATGCCCCACGTGCTGTCATTTCCTTGCTCTGAGCAGATTTGCTGAAGATTTGAGCCCTAATCTGTGCACTGTAACATTATCTCAGCATTTGTATTTGTGTGCTGATCTTCTGTGGTTAGACGTGGGCTTTGGCTCCCACAGGGCTCCCTAACACACTGTGATCCTGTCTGTTCCAAATAACTGCACACTAGATTTTACATGGGGGAAAAGGTTTGTTTGGGGTTGGGGATTTTTCAATAGGTTTATAAAAAAAAAAAAGAAAAAGCAACAGATTTTTGGTGTCTGACCGTGATGCTCACCCTGGATTTCAGAACTGCAAAGACATCCACTGACTTTGGCAAAGGACCTCATCCAGGTACCCAAAAAAAAAAAAAATAACCAGAGCATAGAGCAGATCCTTAGCTGATGTAAAATCAGTGAGAGTCCACAGTGCTATTCCCGCTGCATCCCAAGGCAGGATCCCTCTGAACCACTGTCCCCTGAAAATGTAAGAAGCCAACGGTTACCAAACAATGTTGTTTTTTTTAATGTGCTCAAAATGAAACAGTCCATGTCAGGAGCATTGTCCTGAGAAGGAAGAGCACCTGCCACTCCTATGGTCAGTCTCCCTTTTTATTTATCTTGGGCTTCTGACTCCTTAATCTGTTGTGGAATGTCATTTAATTAAGCATTTTCAGGGTTCACTCTAGGCCGTGGGATTACGCTGTAAGCAGGCAGCGCTGGCCTGAAGTTGTGATAATTAAGGCCACGAAGGACAGCTTGGCACATTGTCTAATCAGGGAGCCAACACAAATATGCCAGAGCTGGTACTAAATATTTCCACGGTAGAAGCATTCAGACTTACTAGATGGAGTTTCCCCTACTCATAAAGGAATAGAGGAATAAGAAGGAAAAAAAAAAAAGAACATGCTTTTTCCAGTTTAATTAAATTAAAAAAGGAAAAAAAAAAGAAAGACGTTAGAAACATTCTTGACAGAGGAGTGCCTGAAAAGGTTTAATTCCAACCTTACTGATTCTATGCTTTTATGGATAAAGGATTTACGAGCACTAGGAACAGGAGGAGCTGGGCAGTGTATGGCACTGCTGCCTTCTGCACCAGCCCCGAGCCAGACCCCAGCCACTGGGCTTGTGAGCTGCCCTGCCCTGGCTCACTGCCCAGCGGCGTCTCTGGGAGGTACAAGAGCACTCAGGGTCACACCAAGCAAAAGTACCACTTCCTGCTACACTGAAGGTGCAGAGGTGTTTCTTGTATTCCTGCCTTCACTTCTTACCTTCAGCTGCAGCTGAGCTGTCCGCACTGCTTCCTGGGCATCACCTCGCCTCCTGTCTCTGTTCTCTCCCTCCCACTCCAGTTCCGTGCTCCACACCCTCGTTGCTCTGTGCAGTTTCACACTAATGCTTGTGGAAAAAGACAGAAGCCCTCAGCACCAGCTGTCAAGTTTCCACGCTGGTGAGGCCCAGTGGGCACCCACCACCCAGTGCTGACACCCATCCCCTCCCAGCCTAGAGTTCTTGCATGGGCAACACCCCCAGGCATTTTCCCCTGTTCCCTGCTCCTCTCATGGGATAGGAATTTACACAGCATGGTGTCTCTCTTACTGATAATCTTGTCTGCTTTCCCAGTTTGCTTGGGCTTCTTATATGCTGGCAGAGGTTTATTTTATCCTTCAACAGGCTCAAACACAGCAGATGGGTACAACCAGTTCAGCGACCTGCTGGAAAGTCTGTACTGTGGTTGTGCTATGAATGCTCACAGAAGTTTCTTTGAAAATTACCAAGTGTGGCACACAGCTTAGGGTTCGAGGGTTCCTATTGTTTCCAGTACTGCCAGACATGAAAAGTTCATGTAACACAACAACAATGTTCAGGGCATTACAAAGGAAAAGGGGGAAAGATGCATTCAATTTATCCAATGTGATTATGGAAGAAAGACTGAAAGGCTGGGTTAAAAAAAACAAAGGAGAGAAAAATGATAAATAGAAAAGAGCTCTACAGTCTAAGCATAACTTCAAGTCATAGTGTCTCCTGGTTACTAAACTCAATTTTACAGGACAGGGAGACACTTTTGTGTCCAGCACCGAGCACAAACAGGGCTCTGCTCCCTGCGATCCGATGCACCAGCAGATCTCACAGCTGCCATTCACACAAAGACTTGCAGGAGCCAGGTCATTCTCCTCCTTTTAGGTGCACCTGAGCAAAATGCAAAACAGCCTGGAAACAAGCACTGTTCTCCCTTTTTCTGCCAAGCAGGCCCTGGAGCTGACAGCCGGGGCTGCGCACGCGGCGTTGCTTCCCCAGCGCCTCCTCATTAGAAGCGTCTCCTGAAACATGCTCGGTGTCACATCCATTTAGCGTCAGGTGACAGCCGTTTTCTCCTGTAACATTCACTTTAACAGTGGTATTATTACTTTTACTTGAGTGCTTTGATTTAAGCCACGGGAGATGTCACAAATTAGTGTTTACAAAACTTAACACGAGGGGGCTGTCAGTACTTGCTTGAAGACAAGGATTTAGATGGTTGAGACCCCATTGAGGAGGTAGCAGACTAATTGCAGGAGCCAGGGTACAGAAGGATTCTCGACCTAAGTGTCACCTCAAGCAGAAATGAAATTAATGATGCTCAGAGTGTAGCTCGGTGAAATGAAACACCCTCCCCCCCCTTCTGTTGTTTGTTGTTGTTGTTGTTGCTTTGGTTTTTACACAGTGCAAAAAGGAATTAAAAGAACAGAGTGACAGAATCCAGCTCACCTTGGTAACTGCTCTATCTGCTTACAGCATCCTGACACTGCCCATGAGATACAAGAACACACTCAAACAGTGAGCACCTCTGCTAGCCTTACTCGTAAAGCAGCACCAGAGTTACGGGCTGCAAGAGAACAGATTCCAAGAGGGCTTGAATAAAGAAATTGCCTCATGATTCAAGGAGCATATACAAATTCTTATGTGAACCAAGAATTCAGTGACACTATCTGTTATTTGGGAGACTTTGTTTTCCAGCAGTTAGCTATCCAAGTGGAAGGAATTTATTTTGCATGTGGGAAAGTCTGCAAAATACATGTAATTGCTCTGAATAATAAACAGTTAGGAGAAATGCAGGTTGTAAAAGTGTGATATTTAAAATCCTTCAAGTATAGAAGGCATCGGTGTGCAGAGGAATGCTGAGTATCCCTTAGAAACACGGCTCTCCTCAGAGGCCTTTCAGCAAGGCAAGGTATTCCCACACTCACCGTTAATGAACAACAACACGCCACTAAACACACAGCAGCACTAATGAGGAGTTTGATACGAGTGCAGCTTCCTTTGTGAGATGAACACACCACCTCAGAGCCACTGAAGTGGCCGAAGGTCCCATCAGACACCTCCTCTCCAGCCTTTCATCATGATTCATTGCGCTGCTCAGTGCAAATCACAAGGTACAAAATTGCATTATCAGTACAGCTCTTTTTAATCAATTCAAGGTACTGATGTTTAAATATCTCCTGCACTGAAAAGCAACTGCTGTTTAAACCAAATTTTTTTTAAAGAAATCATTATAACAGTCTCATAATTGCTTATCTCTCAGAAGACGATAACGCAGACACAGCTGCTATTTCAAAGGCCATTTTATACATACAGCTCAGTCACATCTGAAATACTGCAGAGATTCTCTCTAATTCAGGAACCTATTTATTGCTGACTGCATTGTGTGACAGGGCTGTGGCCTTAGTTACACTCACACCAGAGGTATTTATACACCATGATTTGCCCAAGGACTTTTTCCCCTGCTGGGCCCCACTTCAGCAAAACATTTCAAGAGATGCTCGAGATCACACTCAAGTGATTTACTAAGCATCTCTACACTGGCTTTAGGGAGCTGTTTTCCTCTAGATGATACTCCCTTTGCTTCACCCAGCCAGCTGTGCAGGGCACCTCCTGTGCCCCACCAGCCACCTCTGCTCAGTGTGGGTGGGTGGGTTCAAACCTCGGCATCACCCCCACGCTCACCCTTGGAGACCCAGGCCTGCCTCTTTAATAGAAAACCTCAGGAAAGTATCTGTGTGATAGATAAGGTCACATAATGCTGCTGGGGTCAACAGCCATCTCTATCTATCTGGATTTTAAAGAGGAAATATGATCTTGCCCTGAAATTGAATATCTCCCTTGTCCGCAGGTAAGCGAGTGCTTCGTCCTGCCTGTAAAATGGAACACTGCTTCCCCACCCAGCACAGCCACACCAGCAGGCTGCTTCCCTGGGGGTGCTCAAATACCAGTAGCCAGGACCAGGACAGCACCCACAGACAAATACACCAACTCTTATTATCAGTGGGATATCAGCTCCCACAGGGTTCCCCAAGAGCACCCTTCCCACACAGCTATCCCCGTTTTTGCTGCTTTCCTCACCCTGTCTGGCCTCTCAGCCCAGCAGAGAGGGGATGATCTCTCAGGACACTGCACTCTGCACGCAGCAGTGTCCCCAGACATGGTCCCCACAGCACATTCCCACTCCCACCCCCCCAGGAGCAGGTGAATCCCATATCAGCACCCTTTGATGCGGCACCTGCTCTAGCAAATACAATCAATCACAGGCGCTGGGAGATTGCAATTCACATTTCAATCAGTGATTAGAGACCCCAGAAGCCTTCCAGGAGCCAAGATTTCCCACCAGTTCACAAGTAATTCATTGCCCTTCGCCTGACGTGGCTTGAAATGCAGATCTCCAGCTCCACAGTACACATTCCTCCAGGGGTGGACCCCATGACCAAATCCTTCCTCCCATCCTCTCCTGCAAGGAACAGAACCAAACACAGTGCCCAAGCACCAGGTCTGGGAAGTCCCAAAACATGGTGGCCCATCAGGATCATCCATCTTCCGTGTAATACAGGCCATAGGGCTTCCAAAATTAATGACAGTGGAAAACCAGAGACATTTCCTGGGAAAATATACATCCTGACATCGCTGCTGCTAGAACTGAAGAAGCCACTGGTTCTTGTGTTGTTCCAACAGGTAATTACCTCTGCTTTTAAAAATGTGCATCCTTTTTCCCCTGATAGAAAACTATGCCAAAAAATTAGTCAAGCTAATCAGTGCCCTGACTCACTACCTAACATCTAAGAACAGGAGAAAGAGATGAGATAAAATACACGGGTAATAAAGGTTCTAGAAAACGACAGATAAAAATACCCTGGAAACTAGGTTAAATTACCAGGAAGATAAAGCACATTAGAAAACAGGAGGATATGAATCAATAATTTACATTTCAGAACAGTTGCTCAGACATTTATGAGAGCTTTCAAACACCTGTCTCCCTCATCCCTCTCCAAACCTTGACCCTGACAGTGATCCCCAGCAATTTCCCCAGAACTGAACTAATTTTCACAACCTCTTGTAATTTTACTAGACAGGAACATGGCAAAGTGAATGGAAAAGGAGAAAATGGGGGTAGAAATTTGAGGTGTAGGAGGGGATCTCAGGATCTTGCTTGATTGCAATTGTTTCCACCAACACAGCGTAGGTGATTTCCCACCACTTATAATTTAAACAAACTAATGCAGTTCTGCTGCTAAACATTGTGTTTAAGGACACAGAGCCCCTGATGCTGTTCACAGAGCTGGACTGCCAGCTTGGAAATGTCAGTTTTCCTCCCTACACTGCAAAAGCTCAACTGTTAATTTTGACATCTAGTTTTTAGTGAGATGCATTTCTTGCGGAGCAAATGCACACTGACAAACCCAGGGCCCTCTGTGTATTTTGGTAAATTGCAATCCATTATGAATATATATTTTGCTGTAATGAAATGTTAGCTTTGCAGTTGCAACACAAGCTGTCCAAGTGTCTGGTGGGAACGTTTAATAACAATAATATTTTGCTACCTCATTTAAGTATTCCTAATACACTTGCCTGGATGAGTTTTTCCCCCGATATATTAACAGCTTAATAGCACGCAGGTGAAAGCATCGAGGTGATATTGAGATTAAAAACTGCCCTGGCAGCTCGGAGCCTCTCTGCAGAGGAAGCAGAACATTGACATGTCTGCAGCAGTTCCCACTGGGATCTTGCTGACAGCAAACATCATGGATCAAGACAGTCCTGCGACGATGCACAGCTCAATTACTGCACACTGCTCGCCCCGAGTGTGCTTTGAGGGCTGGCCACGTGTCCCAGAGATCTGGGGGCGGTGATGGGTGCACTGAGCACGTCCCCCACGGGGAAGGAAGCAAGGCTGGTGAAAAGCCTTCCCTGCACCTGCTTTCCAGCACTGCAAAGAAAGAATCCTTGCGCTTTTCGGTGATAAACTATTTATTTTTCTCCATTTAGCCCAAAATATTCTGAACACAGAATTAGATCCTAAAGTGAAGAGTCGCATCTGTCGCAGAGGTGGATGGCTGAGGACATAAGCAGGGGTGACAAGGAAGCACTGCACACCCCAGGGAGCCTGAGTGCTCACTGGGCCTCAGGGCTGTGCCTTCAATGCTGCTCCGAGCGCTCCTGCACCAGCAGCTGGCACACTGCTGCAGCCATGGCAGGCAAAATGCTCTGGGCTGCATTTAGGCCTGACCTATACCGAGATCCACTTGCATCAGCTGGCTCAGTTTAACTTGGCCCTGGATGTGTATCCCAGTAAATCACCTCCTGTCAACAGGACAATCTTCCAAAGGACTCCACGTCAGGCTGGTGGCACACTGGCTCCCTCCACTCCAGAGGGGCTGGCTGCCTTCTGCTGACCCAGACTGGTATCTGGTGACAGGAATGCTCAGCAATGCTTTGTCTTACAAGATCACGCTGCTCCAGCACGGTCTGCAGCAAACAGCAAGTCAGCACAGAGCTGCCCTGCCTGGCTGGGAACGTGTTCACTGCCCAGAGGCAGCGCACAGGCAGCGCTCCCAGGCTGAGGGTGCCCAAAATCCCAGGTGACCACCCTGACCTCAGGCTCTTCCAGCACATGCAGGAGCTGGTCAAGAGCATGAGGATGTGATTGTGCACTTCAGACCCAGAGGAAGGATGATAAAACCCAGCATTGAGACAGGTACACAAACCCAGGCACTTCAAACCCCACAGTCAGGCAATGCTGGTCTCAGATCTGCACGCTCACATGGGGCCAGGGAGAGGAGAACAGACCCAGAGAGCACCCTGGAAAGTCCAACTCGTCAGCTGTTCAATGTTAGAAGCTTTCTCAGCAAAGCAAAAAGCAATCACCCCCATGGCAGAGCCAGCTCGCAGCAGCAGGCTGGAGACATGACCATCCCCTCAAATTGGCATCACGTTTTTCTGCTGTATTGCAAAGTTAGTTAATTTAGCCCAAAGCTTCAGGAATATCTGACTCTGTCTGATATCAAGGATTCTGTCAGAAATAGATTAAAAAGGAGGCAGCAGTTGCCATCACAGCAAGTTACGACAAAAAAAAAGTACAAAGAGGCCTAGACACCAGAAAAACAGACCAAAGAGGTATTTAGACAAGAGTATAATTTGTAATCTCATTAATTTTGCAAGAACTGCTCTCTATCTTAAATTATATAAAATAAAAATAAACTATAGCATCTAGAAAGAAAACCTCAAGAAGTCATTAAAACTTTTGATGCCATTTATAATCAAGAAAAATGCATATAAGGTAGCAGGGGGAAGGCAACTCAGCAGCACAGGTACTACAATTCCCAGGGATTTATGAGCAGCCTTGGTGTGGGGAGACGGGAGCTCTCCCACAGCTCTGCATGCAGACTGGATACAGCAGCCACACAGAGCATTACACGACAGGCAAATGGGCAACAAAGAGAATCACAGGTTCTCATTTCTTCTACATTGCTCACCATATCTTGCTCTAGCACATACAATTTGGAATGCTATCCAACATATATCAAGACTCCAGACAGTTAAATCTAGAAGGAATTAGGACCTGGGGTTTTTTTGTCTCAAGTCAGCACCTTGTCCAGCTACTGGAACTGTCCTGATCTCAGTTAAAAAACAGTTTGCACCATCTGCCATTACTGTCACATTTATTACTCTACTCCTTGGCTGTATTTTGTTTGAAAGTGCTGTTTCATAGGAGGGAAGCAAAGCTCAGAGTGGAAAGACTTAACTGACATCAGGGATCTGGATCAGGCCCCTAGTGAGTGGAAGAGAATTAATATTAATTCCTAACTTTCCTATTTGAGCATGACGTGCCCCCAGGCTTGCTGCTTGTCTTAACAGAATCCCTATCTCCTGTTCAGGCATGACAATATTTGTCAAGTGTAATGCTCATTAGTCTGCTGTGTGGTCAGGCCAGCAGTGTATAAACACTGGGGAAGATCAGGTGGGGACTAAAGGTCTGTGCTTTGTGGTCAATTATAGCCATCAGCATTAATGATGTCACCACGGAGAGCCACACTGGGAGGAGAGAGGGAAGTGCTTTTCCAAGGCTGGTCTTGACAACACAGCTTGGCTACGAGGAGCTGGCAATGAAAAATGTAGTGTGCACCTCCAGCCCCTGCCTAACCCCTCTCAGTGATGTATTTTAAGAGTAGTCTAGTGGCTTCTTTTTTTAATACCTGAATAAAAGACAGGCTTTCTAACCTGAAGTGCATTCTCTTGTATTTTTCAGAACTCACACTGTTGATGATACTTCAACCTGATGTCTAATCAAAGAGAGAAAAAGCAGCACAGGAGCTAAAAGAAGTTTCCTATCTATGCCATTGTTTTCAACTTTACACTTCCCCCCAAACCCTGGGATTTCCATGCAATCCCTGACATTTTGACTCTCCTTGCTTGGAGAGAGTTCTTGTCCCAGTTCCTATGCAAACTGGGAAAAAACAACAGGGTTTATTCCCCCTCTGCTCTTGAAAAATTTCTTTTTTTTTTTTTTTTTTAATTATTATTAAAATGAGGCTGTAGGTTCACAACCTCTTAAAAAGAGAAGAATAAAAAAATCACTTTAAGTCTTACAAAACCAGAGATGTGTGGCAATACTTAAAAATACTGACTAAAGGAAAACTAATGATATGGATAATCATCTTCAGATGGCAACATCCCACTTACTACAAAGGAGAAGGGCCACTCATTGGGCCTCTGCTGCCAACCCATTGCAGGGCAGTGCTTCAGTGACAGCACCATCAGTGAAAGCAGAAATAGCAGGAGCTTTTGCAATCCTTACTCAGTTCCCCAAGCCCACTGGAGCACTATAAATACAAACAAGCATGAGACAGCAAGAGCAGGTCCTGAAAGCCCAGTGAAATTTGGCATACGCATAACAGACTAGGTAAGCATGAGTATTCCAAACGAAAAAAATTAACCCAAAATGCATGGTCCAGCCCTTCCCTAAGCAGGAGATTATTTAAGCTCAATTTTAAGCAGGACTTAAAACCATGTATTTAAGTTTAGGATAGGTTGAATGCCTTGTTGAAGGAGGAGTGCTTTGATCAGAGTCATCATTTGTTTAACCTATGACCGTTCATTTCAGTTTAATTGGCATCCATCATCCTCACCAATGCAGTGTAACAGAGCACTAATATGGCCATACTCCATTCATTTAATTGCATTTGTCAGCCTAAACAGAACCCCCCATGTAAGGTTATTTATGTACTTGTCCATGGAGCAGACTGCACAGCAAACCAGCATTCAATATTTGATGCGTTCTCTAAAAAAGAAAACCACATTTTCTGTGAGGTGTAGCCCAGCCAGTAATTCAAACTCTCAGCATCCATGAAATCCTGCAATCCATTTATGCCTGCTTTGTAGAGCTGACGTTTGCTTGGTGGTCTAAAGCCTTTTATTTTTCTCCTTTCCTTTCCAGCATGTGCTCTTGTACTTACCAGGGCACTTACAGTATTATTTAGGTTGCTGCCTGCAATATTTTCAAGCTACCAGAAGACAGTTTCTTAGACATTTTCATAATGTTTTGAAATGCTGATGAGGATTTAGCATTAAAATTAATGGCAGCCAGCCGTGGTCTTTCAGATGTGAAAGACTGTGCAGTATTTTCTGGGAAAAAAGGGGGAGCAGTGGGGAGAAGAATGGAGATATAAATAGCCAGTCTTGCTTTTCTCTAGGCAGGATCCTTTTAATCATGTAAAATAGATTTTAAAGATTAAAGACTCTAGGCTCCTTTCTGCCTTTGCTCATGTCTCGTATCACCAATTTTTTTGTATGTAATTTGAATGAAAAAGGACACACATGGTGTTTTCATTTGCATTACCCCAAACTGGAATTTCCCCTTGAAGAACTTAGCCCCTACCTCCTTTGCAGCAAGGAGGAAGCCACCTTGTTTGTGGAACAGCACAAAACAGGAGAAAAAAACCAAAAAACAATACCCGACTTCTTGGACCTGTAACTTCAGTTTTCTGAGATTCAATTTGGAGCCATGTCTTAGAAGCTGAAAAGGAGACAGAAGAAATACTGGTCCAGCAGCTGTATCTGTGTACATATAAGCTGCAGCCTCAGATTTCATCCAGACACCATCATACTGCACGTGGAAAACCTGCACTGAGTGGAACAGGGGCACCAGCACTGGGAAAAATGGCTGCACCAGGGGCAAGAGATCTGTCCTGGTCAGAAGGTTCAGTGGTACCAGGGATGTTCTGCAAGAGCTGCCAAAGGTAGAGGGCAGAGAGGAAAGGCCCAGCTCCACAGAGGAGCAGTGAATCAAAGTTCTCCTGCAGGACAACACAGCCTGGCAAGAAGCCAGAGGAGATGCTGGGAGGAGAGAGTAGATGAAAGAACTGAAAATCTGGGGCAGAATAGCCTGTCCATGCTCATGAACAGTCTGTTGACAGAGCTGGAACCAAGAGACTTCCTTCTTCTGCCCTGTTTTGCCACATCACTCCCTCTCACCAAGGCACACAATGCAGCAGGACTTGCATCTCAGCACAGGTCAGTGTTCGTTCTTAAATCTACTTTTCCAATGCAGGTTACAATCAATTCCTCTTAGATATTGACCAGAGCATCCTTTCTCCACCTTACACTCCTCAGACTTGCAGCTCCAGTCCCACTCATTTTCCAGTTGCCACTCTCCTGGAGCAGGAAGTCCCTCATCTCCTCCAAGATCTGAGGCCAACAAAAATCAATGCTGGAATGTATTGGTTTTATTATCTGTACTTAATTGCACTTCCCAAATGACACAGGCACAGGACATCTGGATAATTCTCCTTGATTACATTTATAAATACTCAGAGCATCCTAACTTCGTTCCATATACTAAAATATCAGTGGGCTCATCAGCTAGATATTCATTCACATTCATAAGCTAAAGAATAGAAGGAAAACAAAGGACACTGTTCATCAGACACAAACCCATAAATCCTCCTAATGACATTTGGAATTCACCTAAAAATCCCAGCCAAACCTGAGAGAGTTGTCTGGAGAGCTTCATCTCCATGGGTTTAACAAGTAGAGTCCTGTATCCCACACAATTACTCTGCCATGCACATGGCCTGTGGAAAGATAGGTACCTAAGAGCAGAAAAGCCACGTTTAAATTTAAGAAACTGTTGTTGTTCTAAGCAGTGCCTTCTTGTCAGGACAGTATGGTTAGAGTGAAAATAAATCATAGCACAGTTTGTGTTGGATTAGACCTTTAGAAACCATGCATTCCAATCCCTCTGCATTGACCTTAATGAGATCTGGTTGCCCAGAGCCCCATCTAACCTGACCTTGAATGTTTCCATGGATGGGCCATTCACCACCAATCCGGGCCACGTATTCCAGTGTTTTACCATATTCATCATAACAAAAAAATTCCTCCTTCTATCTAAAGCAAATACATGCAATCATACCACAAGAAAATAAAACATGTCTGTTATTACAAGGAAAGGCTTTTTCTTGACAGTGCTGGAAATGAAAGTTCACAAAGCACATACAGCATGGGAAGTGTCAGCACAAACCTCCCGTGAGAGCCTCCAGCAGCGTGCCCAGGGGATGGGGCCAGCTTGTTCCCAGCCTCTTGGCCTGCTTCTGCCTCCCTGCCAAAACTGGCCACCAGCATTCTCAATTAACTCCAGGTGGGTTTGTTCCACAGGCACCGATCCACTTGGAGCTGAACCAAAACGCTCCCCTGGCTGCACGGATAGTGCACATACTCTGCTCACTCCCAGCCTGCAGATCTGTTTCAAGGTCCTGACCCGAGTTTTTAAAGCCCTTAATAGGCGAGGGCCTAATGAACCTTGGAGACTGCTTCTTATTGCACAGTCCAAAGCAGCAGCTGTGATTGCTCTGGGTGAGCAGGGCTAAGTGAGCTCAGGGTGAAGCCCTCCTCGCTTTCTGCAGCCAAGCCTCCTGTCACCAAAGCCTCAGCCCTGACTTTTAACGGGAATAACATTCCTCAGACACTCATCTGCAGTCCTGCCACAGCCTTCTCCACTATGGCTGCTGCAGCATTCATTAAAACATAGCGCAAGATAAAGAAAGGCTGCATTTGAAAAAAACCCTACATTTTGGAAAAAGGACATTTCTGGAGGCCTTTGCAGAAAGCCATGGTGAGGTCACATCCCCAAGAGCAAAGAGAGAGAGGCACTTTCTTAGATTATAGAGAAGTAGGTTTGAGAGTGAACTTGAGAGGTGAAGGTCTCATCCCTGTTGGGCTACAGCAAGGGCAGCTCAAGCACAGGTGCCCTGACGGAGCAGCTCTGCAGGGAACAGGACCAGCCCACTTCATGTCCAGAGCAGCACAGCCAGACCTTCACAGCATCACCCTTCCTAGCAGGTTTTGGGAGAGGCCGTGGCAGATGTGTGTGTGGAATCTTCATACTTGGTAGGAGCCAACACCAGATGCAGCTGAAAGAAGAAATTCCCGATTCCTGGTGTATTAATGCGCCCTCCTTTGCTTATCAGGCTCTTCTCAGTTTTGCACATGTAGCCTCTGCTTTTTCTGCTACACAACTATGAATAGAAATGCAGAATTACCCTGCCCTTATAAATGCTGATTTGAAAGCTTGTCTGTACCTCCATCCTGCTTGCCACACGCTATTTCATACTTTAATATCAACTTTAAAATAGATCAGAGGCTGATGAGCTGAAGCACATCCAGTTTGTTACTCCTACAGTGCTAGCACCTCTCTCTCCCTGCAGCCTTCCTCTCCTTCATATCCATCTGTCCCCTTTGCCTCCCTCTGCCACCTGCCCTGTCCTTTCAGCATCAGAGCACGGCCCTTGCTCAGCCAGAGCTCACCTGCACCTTCTAGGGGCTCACCAGGCACAGTTTATGCTGAAGCCCTTGTCTTGCCAAGCAACTCATACCTCTGTTCCTAATCTTTGAACTTCAGCTGGCCACAATGGGCCCTTCTGGACAGCATGTTCATCTGCTTTCACAGCCTGCTCTGTTTTGTAAGCACAGGTTCCTTCAAAAGAATAAGCAGTAATTACTGCAGCCACACCTATACTGGAAATGCCTGTGCAATGATCTGTAGCTCATGCTCACAAAGAAAACAAGAGCTGTAAAGAAATAAGCATCCATTCACTTTGAACTGTGGTACCTGGTCCTTCTCTGCAGCAGAGACCCGATTCTTTGAAGCCCTGAGCTGCCATAGCCCGAGGGACTTCAGTTTCTTCTCATACATGCAAGTATAAATCAGAAGTCACACTATTGAAGCCAAGTTAGTAATGCAGGTGTAACCTCAATGTGACAGACAGAGCTCATGGATGTCAACACAGCCTGGAACAGGTGTCCTTTCATTTTTCACACGATTTTTCACTCTCAGCCACTTGTTTTGTGCAGCTACACCAGTACGTGTGGAGCTGGTGCAATAGGATGGTTGATATTTAGGAGAAATCACACGCTTAGATCAATGCACACTGCAGGTATTCAGCTGGAACCAAATATGTTGGAAGCAGTGTAAACCCCAGGGGGCTTGTTCTCTAATCAATAAACACGAGGAATGTATGCCACTGAGTTATTGCTGCAGTGTTAATTGTAGCTATACAGGAGGAGTTTTTTCATTGCTGAAGAAACAGACGTCTTCAAGAAGTGTGGCTTTTACAAAACAGAGATGATATGAAAAATACATTGCTATTCACTTCTCTGATGTTTTCAACTTTAGGAAAGCTTAGGAGGTTCTCTGTTTTGCAGCTAATTAGAATCTCCCTGTGCTGCCTTAGGAAGGAGAAAGGGAAGTTCATAGTGTTTCCAATGCCCTGGTTTACCACAAGTGACATTTAAGCAGTCACCTGGGGGAAAATCCCAAAGGGAGCACTGACAAAGCTTACCATTTGAAAAAGGTCACACCTTCTCTTCATGCTCTGAATAGATGGTGCTGACCTTAAAAACCTTCCAGTCCTAGTCCCCCTTCCTCACAAGCATGTGATGGAGCAGCCAGCCAGGGCAGTTCCAGCCAGGAGGAGATGCAGGTGCCATTGCTCTGCAGAATTCTCTTATGCCTTGTTTTCCCCTTGATAAATTGCAGATAAATCAACTCATCCGGGAGGAGGTGGTCCCGAGTATTGACAGCACAGGCATCAGTACAGGAGCACCAGGCAAGGCACAGGCTGCCCATGGGGTAGAGATACCTCTCTTGAAGGTGACTGCCTTGAAAACAGATGGCTAAAACATAACAGCATTCCAAACCCGGGGAGACGTGGCATTTGGTGTAAGTGTGAATGAAAAAGGGGGATTCATACAGACCAGCTTTAATCAAGGCATTCAGAGCAGGAATTGCCATTCAGCAGCTCTAGAAGAGCCTATTAGATACCGGCGCTAAAAAAAACCTAGTCAGCTGAAGTTAGCTTTGTGAGAACCCTCTCTTGTTTCATTGATTAAGGCCCATCCTCACCCATCATTTAATTAGAGAAACAAAGGGCGGGCAGATGGAGAAACAACATCTTCACCCTGTGGATGGAAACTAAACTTTGAGCACAAGGTCAGGCAAGGCTCTCAGAGCAGAAGTCAAACCTGGATTCATGAGGTTCTAGCTCAGGACCTCAGCTGAACCTCCCAGTGTAATCCTCTTAGTCTGACCCTCTGTCAGCCCTACACATGCTAACTCTTCAACTTTATGGGGGATTGCCAACCCAGCACCAGATTGTCAAAGTAAAAGTAGCACCATGCCAGGCAGCTGGACTCAAATATAGCTCCCTCCCCCCTCAGTACCAATGGGAGGCCAATCCTCCACACGGGCTGCAGACTTACAACTGAGTCATCCTGTGGGATGAAGCAGGACAGCCCACAGCGGTAATCCCAAATGCTGCAGTATGCTAGAAAATCAGTCCCTGACTGCTGCAGTCATGAAAATACAATAAACATGCCCTATGATTCCATTTTTAGTTGCTTTTCAATGCAGCACTGCAGTTTGTCAGGCTTTCTTGTCCCAGCTGGAATAGATGAATTGCTGATGCTTTTTAGGACCATTGGCAGATGAGCACAATAGAAACATCGCTCAGATATTGATGACTAATGCACACAGAACGCTTCCAAAAACTGTGTTGCCATCGCAGCTAAACAAAGTGTACTAAATTAACATTCACATGGAAGGAGAGGAGCTCATTTCCACATATTCAGCATTTAAATGAACCTATGGCACCACTGTGAAACTCAGCTGAAATCAAAAACTGGCCACAGTTCTCTTGAAAGTTTCATGGACCTACCAAACCCTAACTCAGGTTTCAGGTTGGCAGCAAAGCCTGGGATCTCTCACAGGGTTTGGGATTTCATTACAGAAATTTCTAGCCACTACTAGAAGAGCTTCTCTCAGGTCACAGACCTGCAGATATCATCATCTCTTTAAATTATTGTTGCCTTTCTACAGAATTGACAGGAATTACTTGTAAGGAAGAGACTGGCACATTTCAAAACTCAGAAGTCTTTTGCCAGCTCAAAGGGATTAGATCAGTTTCTCCATGGGAAACCTCCCAGACAGTTTTCCCTTCAGGACTGGAAGTAATCTGCTTGAGCATGGACAGGGCTAACCCTGCAGAGGTAACAAAAATCCTTGCAATGGCTGAAAACGGCACCACCACAAGAATTGAAAGCACAGAAAAAATAACCTAATTTAGAAAGGACCCAAACCAGCAATAACCAACACATCTAAGAGCAAGACAAGGGAGCTACTGACAGACTAATGTAGCAAAAGGAAGAGCCCTCTGTCTGGAGCAGGATTAAGCAGATGACTCATGAAGTTCTGTTGCTGTCATCTCTGACTAAACCTTATACTGAAGTCCAGATACAAAATGATCTGACTCTATGGAGAGTTCAAGCACTTGGAGGGAAACAGAACTCCCAGCTCCAGTTCCCAGCTCACACAGTCATTTGAATCCTCCTACACAGTGATCCATCCACTTGAAAAACTATAAGCAGGAAAAAAAAGGACCTTTTTTCCTGCCCTGAGTGCTCTTAAACTTCATATTATGACAACAATAAAACTTATAAATGCAGAAGCACAGACCATTTCAAGTCTCCAAGATAGTGCTGCTTGTTTAGTGGCCGAAGTCAAACGTTTCCTTCAACACTTTGTGAGGATTGATGCTTCAACACACTTAAAAATTGTCTTGAATATTTTTTTCTAGCCCCCATTCAGGTTATAGTTTGCTCTTCAGGTACAAACAGAGCAGATCTCACTATCTCTGGCTATGGTATTAAACATCATCCTATTTAGAGTCCCTTTTTGTATGGATTTCAATCATCTTTGCACAAGTAAAACTTGTATTGACTCACAGTGTGGTTTTTTCAATGCCATCAGGCAATTAAGAGCCCTAGATACTGGCTCATATTTCATAGATAAATATCCATCACTCCTCTTCAAACAGGAATATCACCTCCATGCTCTTGGTTATTGCAACTGCTGCAAGCCAAACAGGGTGGATATATTTTAACAACCTAGCCCAATGCTGAAAGCTCCCTTCCAACAGACTGAACCCATATTCATGAAATTATTGAGGGGAGAGAGGGAAGAACAGGAAATGTTCTTGAAAATAGTAGAATGTTTTTATATATCTCATGGATTTCTGTTTCATTAGATATGGGAGCAGTGCCTTTAATGTAACTAACATGTGGCAACCACAGGGTAACCACAGAGAGTAAATCTGTCCTGCAGTAGGAAGCTAAAATGCAACAGGGTTCGTTAGGAAAGAATCAAAAAATCTTTTTAGCACTGGTCGCAACTGCGGGTGGAGGGGAGGAGAACTGAGAAAACACTAATAGTGACAGCTGAAAACAGAAATATCTCAGCATTTGTGGGTGGGGGAAATCAAACAGGTCCCAGCATCCTGTCAGTGCTCCTGTTTATGCTCCAGATTTGTTCTCGTCAGGGAAAAAAATATCAAAGCAGTAGATCTACAAGTCTTGAGGTGGTCTTGAGAGAGTTATGTTTAATATCAGCAGTTAATCACAGCATTTCCAGAGATGTACACATTTCTGTGCAAAAGCCATGCAGGCTACAGGAATTGCAGTAAGGCTTGGCTCAAATTGCCCTATTGTTGGGAGCTCACAGTCGGTTTCACTGCTTTTCTTCAATATTCCCATCAGGGCTGCAGCTCCCATGCTTTGTTCCCCAGACAGCCCAGCACTTAACAGATGTCCTAAGTAAATCATGATCATTTGGTAGGCTTTGGGAATAGAAGCTGGATGGAAAAATCACAGTCTAATAAAACAATCAAAAAAGCACCAGCACATTACAGGTCATTTCAAAATAAATTAGGGTATCTTTTAAATCTCTACACAACTATTTGTATTTGAAATCAAAAGACTGTATGTCATTGACTTTCCCCTGAGTAATCTAAGTGAGAGAGCTCTCTGAGGTGCAGTAATAGGATGTAAGTGAAGAACTAGGTATTATTTTACCCGTGCTGTGATAATCTGAATACATCACTGCCCAGCATCATAAACAGTGAAGTGAGAAGAACAAACAGCACTTTCAAAACCCCAGTTGCATTTGGGGACTGTAGGAGGGGGTGGGAGACCAGGTCTCCAGTGAGAGGGAAAGCAAACATTTAAAAATAAAACAGAAGCAACACAGTATTATTTAAAGTCTAAAGAGGAAAACTACAAAAACCTGCTTTTCACCTCTCCAAGAAGGAAAAAAGGCAAGCAATGTCAAGAAATAATGTTGCAAGCAGGGAGTGCAGTTCTTAATAATCAGCAGTATTTTAAAGATCTTCTTGAAGTTTTGCACTGAGACGCTATAATTAAGGAAAGAAATCAAAGCTTACCAGTTACCATCTGTCTGGAGCAGGGAGGGAGCTGATGCTACAGGATCTTTTCCACGGAGTAATGCACTCTGCAGAAGTACCAGGAAGGAAAAAATAAAAATAACAGAGCCATTACAGATGACAGCAACCTCATAGGTCACGCTCTGTTTCCCTTCTCCTTCCCAGCCAGCCTGAAGGGTTTGCTCCTTCTCCCCTGGGGAACAGCCCCCTTCCTGCAGTGGCCAGCTCAGAGAACGGCCACCCCTGCCCAGCATCCCACCACCCACACGGGGACAGGCTCCAGGCTTCATTTTAATGGTGTCAGGAAGGGGAAACCAAGGCTTTAAGCTGCCTCTCGCACAGGCTGGGGTGAACAGTGCAGCCACCTGGGAGTGGGATTATTTAAAGGAAGGCTCAGCTCAGTTCTGAGCCTTACCTGCACTAATCAGGGCAAATAAATTATTTTTAAAGCATGAAGACAGAGAAAAGGATCATCATGTGTAATTATTTTTAAGAACTGTTTTAACATCCTTTTCAATGTGAACTGTGCAAGTTAATGCTACACACACTGAGGAACCCACAGAGGTTTCTCTGTCTGGGAAAGGATTCTCACACAGAGGTTTGCTTCCCAGGAGATAGCTGTATCTGCCTGTCCACCTGCATCCTCCACAGCCTGCCTAGAGCCGTGCAGGCACTGCCCAAGCAGCACACACAGCTCCCTCCTCCTCTTTTTAATTTGTGTGTTTGCCCACAGAAAACTGGGATCATGAAGCAGAGGAGTCACCCAGCACACCAGAGGGAAGGTACATCTGTTACTCTGCACCAAATCTGGAAAACAAAAAAGTGGCAACTGATAATCATATTTAACAAGCAAACTCCTGCTTTTCCCTGGAAAAAAAAAAAAACCTTTCTCTCCACCTCACTTCAGCTGACAGCACAACAGTCCAGGGTTGTGGGTTTGCATTTGTTTGCCAGGTCATTTAATTTCTTTTGTCTATAATTTTTCTTATGCCTTCCACAGAGAAGGCAGATAACCCTACACAGAACTCCTATGTCAGCAGGACCCCAAGAAAAACCCAGGTATAGTTCAGTGGGATGCATAGCTGCACCGAATAAAACCCTCACAGACTGATCTGTGAGTTGCTCCTGAATTACTAAGAGTGATTGGATCTGAGAAACATAATAGCTTTGTACACCAAGCCAGTCCTCCTTTGACTCCAGATGCAAAATCACCATTTTTCTGCTGAAAGGGTGATTTCATGCCATAACTTGCAGGACTAAGGTTTTCAGAGTAGACTTTTGTTTAGATAAGGACAAGAGATGCCCTGAGGCTTGTATTGTAATGTTATATGGATATATAGATAAAGAAATTTTTTGTTGAGCTGAGGGTGTGGTGTGATTTTTATCTGCATGATTACTTACTGACAGACACTGGGAACAGCAAGATTCTTCCTGACCTTTTTTCACCCCTGCCTGGTTGGTTACAAGCTTCACAGCCAGTGCAGCTCCTGGGTACCACAGGCAGCCCAAACTGCAGCTAGTTTCTCTGTGTGCCCACCATCACTCTTCTGGACACTGCACCATCTTTAAAACAGAGCTGTTCTCCACTTGAAATCCAATCTAGGGGAAAAAAATAATTAATAGTCTGGGGTTAACAGTGGCCCCAAAGGAAAACGGTCGACAGAAAAGCTTCTTCTGTGCTGGTATTTTTAACAGCTCCTGGGATTTGCCCTCCACTTGCAGTATTCAATAACCTTGCACTTGCATTGCTTTTGGGACACCTTCAACCTCCAGCTGGAGCCATCTGCATGACAAAGCCACCTGCACAGCCCTGGGTACAGCAGTGGCTGCGTGGCCACCAGGAAAGCTCTGTGCAGAGCAAGGCTCTCCCTGTTCACCACCACCATGGTATGTGTAGTCCCTACATTAATGCCCAGCAAACAGAGGTTTGATAGCCAGTGGTGCTGCAGGGATATCATCAACCCTCCCAAGGCACTTCAGAAACATTGCTGGAAGCTTCATTGTGTGTCTTGTCTGAGGCTGTTCAGTATTCTTCTTCTTATCTTCTACTTGAGACAGCAGATTATCTCAGTTCAGATTACTAGAAGGCTGTAAAACTCTATCTGAGCCTAAAAATTAATTCTCAGCAATTTCTGAGCCCAAGAGAAAAGCAAGAGATTGGATGGTTTGGATTCAGTAATGTCAAAAACAGACTCACTAAAGGGATAGCTAATGCCAATAA
Source organism: Corvus hawaiiensis (assembly GCF_020740725.1). Classification (NCBI taxonomy): domain Eukaryota; kingdom Metazoa; phylum Chordata; class Aves; order Passeriformes; family Corvidae; genus Corvus; species Corvus hawaiiensis. The sequence goes on along the minus strand of NC_063230.1, from coordinate 8,968,958 downwards.
CTATAAAGTCTTTTCAACCAAATCAGAAAATAAAAATCACTCCTGTTCTCCAGACAAGAAGGACAAATGAAAACTGGCTGTCAAGGTATGACATAGAACCTTCAACTGCTGGCTGAGGAAAGCTGCAATGAGGCAGAAGAGAAGGACTATGGGATAAAGACCGATCTGGCTGCCCTTCCCCAGCCCATTCTGGTCTCGGCTGGAGCCAGCGCGCTGACCCTGGACTGCTTTGGGAACACACACAGGCAGCAAATGGCTCCTCTCCAAGCTTGCAGCTAAACATGTTTCCCTCCTTGCCTTCTAATTGATATCCCAAATCACAAACCTTGAGCTTGTCTTTAAACATGAGCATAATCTCAGGCTCAGACAACTGATCCTCCAGCAGGAACATAAAGACAGGCAGTAATCAGCTCCAGCAGTGAAGCAGAGTCATGAACAAGTCATGGAAATGGCATTTCACAGTATTGACTGTCAGGTTTTGTGATATATGATTTCATGGGGTACTTTGTTTTGTCCAGCCATCTAAGTTTCAAAAGTAAAATTGAAGCTTTCTTCTAGCCAGAAAGGTATCAGTGAGTGCACATAAGTACAACAGCTGTAGTTTAAGTCATGCAATTCAACAGTACCATTACAGCAAACTCCTGGTAACAGGCCCCAACCAGTACCTATTAATTCAAGTCAATGGGGTAAGGTAGAAGAAAAAGAAATATGAAAATATGGCAGAAAATACGAGCACTTCTAAAATGTACTCTAACTCTAGAAGCTTCAAAATATTAGAGAAATATTTCTCCATCCAATTTCATTGATAACAGCATTTGAAGAATCCTCTTTCAGCAAAAAGTTGACAGTTTGAAAGGTTTTGAGGGTTTTTTTCCTCCTACTTTTCCTTTCAAACTATCCATGATACAGCACAGCATCACAGTGGCACTCTGTTAAGGGGATTGAAACCTCTGCTACTTTAAGCCTGAAGATTCTTCACACTTTCAGCCTTATCCTTATTCAGCTATGGGAAGGGAAATAATCTGTCTTGGATTTTACTCCACATTTCAAAATACCAAAACCATCCAAACAAGAACTGCTTGTGTACAGGGCAAAGTCTTTGTTTTGACTGGCACCCAGGGGGAATTATGACATACTATCATCAAAGCAAACTGCAGATTATGGGGTGAGCAAAACAAGTTTTCTCAGTTTTCTGAGTTTTCTCATCATACAAATATCTCTGTAATTAAACAGGTAAAAAATATAGGTGTTAGAACCTTGGAACCAATGTAGCAAATTGATTTTTAAAAATTAACTACCATCCACACAGAAGATGTTTCCTGACCATATGAAAAGCATATGCAGTTTTATTTTATATATGCTTTTAAATAACATTCTATCAGGTTTTGTGGATATGTACATGCATAACAGAAGTATTTAACACATGCACATCATGGCCACACATGTGCACAAATACACTGTTCTGCAGTGGAAGGATGCACTTCCTCTGCATAGTTCTGTATGGGAATTACTAAACTGTTATAAATTTCGTTTTAGCACAAAGACTCATCTTGGTGCCTTAGAAAGAGGCACAGTCCTGAACCTTCAAAAAGTTGGAGCACCAACTTAAGACTAGAGCCCTAACTTTGCATAGAAATCTTTGGGCTGATTTCTTGAGAGATGTTTTGTCAAGAACAAACAAACAAAAAAAAAAGTCATGGCTTTGTAGTTATTAAATACAGACATTAAGAGTAGGAATTTGAAATATTTCTGTAAGCTTATAAAAACTTGGAAGATGCAACAAACTAATTTGAATTGGATAACACAAAACAAATATTGGGCAAACCAAAAGAGAGTCTTCCTGAAAGTCATCACCTCTCCCCACAGGACATCATGACCTTGATAAGATGAATAAGGCAGCCAGACACTGTCACAATAATGTAACAGGTAAGGACAAAGAGTGAAGATTTTTAGCCAAAATGCAAATAAGAAATTCTGTATTTTTAAAAGTCTGGTTTTCATCAACTTTGACCTCAATCCGTTTCTTACTTCTCAAACGTTTGCTTTTCATAATTCCACTTGTCTAATAAAGCTCTCCCAAAGTCCTCTAATCAATGTGTATTTGTAAAGCCACACAGGTCCTTTGTTGAAGCCTCTATTCTAATCTGAGAACTTTAATTTTCAGAAAAGCCAATTCCTTAGTGGTATGGAAGCATCAAGATGGAGGTTCAGTGAACCCAAGGTCAATAAGTCACGCATTTCTTTTGACGAGCATTTGTTCTTGACAAGCAGGCTGCTCACAAATCCCTTTTGCAAGTTTAAGGCTCTATGTAGCCTGCAGAGACAAAATTAGAATATAAACATCTACTCACTAGAGAAAACAAGGGAGTTATTGTCACTGTAAAGAAGGAGACATCTAAACCATACCCCCTCTGCATTAATTCCATTATTGTGCACAGGCAAGATGACAGTTATACCACCAACTAAACTGCAGTTATCTACTCAAATGATCATTTAATGTTCTTTATTTTACTTTTTCTAAGGAAAATTGATTTCTTGCTATTTATGTTTGGGGTATTTCATTGTGCTGTGATTATAAACTAGACTGAATGCATTTCCACTGACTCCCCGCAAAGTGTGTTTTACAGCCCTTCCTGCTTGCACAATGCAAGATGCCTTTTTTAATTGCCAGTCTGGGTTTTTTTTAAGTAGGATGCATGCTTGTTTGTTTACTCGAAAGCTCTGAGAGAGCCAGGCTGGACTCCAGTCTTCCAACAGGCTGCTGTGAGATATGGAAGGAAATATCCCCAATAACGATGTCTGCTATGCAAATGGCAAAACCGCCTACAGCCCATTAAACTTCATCAAGGCTTTGCAGATCTCTGCAATGTAACTTGTAAAGACAATTCCTGGGGTGGGTTCTGGGTCATAGCTGTCACTTGTACCCCATCAGGTGTTCTCTTCCATTCTGCTGGGGGGGTTTCCAGCCAGAGTGGACAGTGCAGAGCAGCACAGCTGGAGCCGGCCGAGATCACGCAGCAGGAGCACCGGGACTGAACCCACATCACCAGATCCTTTCTCCCACACACCCAGTTAGCCCCTTATCCCTGCCCTGCCCGTGCACAGAAATAAAGTGAAATGACAATTCGGGGAGTGCTGCAGCAACTGGTGTTGGAGCTGATGGAACAGCAAGATGTGGCTGAGCTCTGCTGCCAGACCACGCCACTCCACGTCTGACACCGGCACCGTGTTGAGCTGGGTTTATCAGGGAATTCGCTCCAGTTACCTCATTTTTGATGAAATTAAGTGATCCCTTACTTGAGAACATGCAAACTTTCCACCTCTCGTCTGGTTAGTTTACCCACCCCCAGGCTGAGAGCCTTTGAAGGATTGAGCTTAGGCTCAGGTTGTGAAACACGTTCAACATCCTGTGAACATTTTTTTTTCTTATTTTCTTCCTGCATCTCAGTATGTAAAACCTTATTGCTGTAGAAATAAAGGTGTGAAAAATCAATCAGGGACCTTTGCAAGCTATAAAAAAAACCTAACAGAGCATTACAGGTTTACCACCAGCACTTAAAAAGAAGCTCTCTATGAAACTGTGTAGGAGATATTCCCCATGACATGAGGATTTTGATGGACATACAGAGTATTTTGCATAATCCAGCGACTGTTTACCTAGAAAACCACAGTCCCCTTCACAAACACATAGCTCTATAAATATTATTTTACTGCTGTCCCAGTCATCTTTAGCATCCCCCAGACAACCCTAAAACACTCAGGAAATGGGGGATCTTGGCAGCTGAAAAGTTGACAGACACATACACACACCCTAACCCCAGCTACAAGACATTTTCTTGGCTGCCCATATAGAAAATTAATGAAAACTGCAGTGAATAGCGTGTAACAGAGGTCAGCAAAAATACAAGAGTCACTCCATCAGCATGAGTGTCAGCCCTTTGCTGACTGCAAAAAGTAAGTTCATCGCAGCTTAACAGGGACAAATCTACATCTGAAAGAATTAAAAGCGAATAAACTCACCTTAATCCAGCCTGGCAAACCCTGGTCTCCTAATTCGCAGCTGCCCACACTGGAGAGTGTTATGACGCCTTGGCAGGACACGTTTAATCAGCAGCATGACCTGACCTGTTCTGCAGGGAGAGCCCTTTGTGTCCACATTCCAGCCCTGACCTGTGCTGCAGCATTGCTGGCGCTTACTCTACCGTTACCGCGCGCTGCTCCATCCCAGCAGCAGCGGATCCCGGGTGCACGGGCCATCACCCCTCTCTGAGCTCAAAGCAGCACCAGCTGACTCCAAAACACCCCCACCACGCTCCTCTTTGGGTTAGACAGAAGCTCACCAGCACTCTCAGTAATGCCTTTCAAATTCCCAGCCATGCCTTTTTAATGGACCCTCCCTAAAACAGCCGCTGGTCCTAGAAGCAGCCTCTTTGCTGGTGAGATGTGCTTCCCAGAATTCTCAAAGGCAAAGAGCTGAAGAGGGGGCTTGGCTGCACCAGACAAGCACATTAAGCTCTGCATGAGTCTGTGCATGCACTCTATTCTGCAGACAAGTCATTAGCTGAGCTATTTTCCAGTCAGATTGGGAAGGAAAATCCCAGAATTATAAAGTTGAACTTGCAGGGCCTGATTCTCTGCTGGACTGGATAATTCTAGTGAAAATTTCAGATAAAGCAAGTGTAAGACAATGCTACATGAGAATCAACCTCATTGAAATCACCAGGATTGTCCCTCAGCTTTTAAAGGACCATCTCATTCAGTGTCCTTGAAAGTGAAGCTGTTCCCAAGAGAGGTCCAATTGCAAATGAGAGCTACAGGGAGTTGTGAGAAAACAAATCTCCGAGGCTTTGATTTGCTTTGAGGATAAATCCTCACATCTCTTGGTCACAGCTTCACTTCTCCCAGGTTTGTGAGGAAGCTCACACTGCTGATGGTACGGAGCTCATGTAAGTGTCAGTTATTTTGGAATCTCTCCAGAGAGAAATATTTTGACAGTCATATTCTGTTCATTATTCTTCCAAGAGAGGAAACACGCACATCGTTATCTAAAGGAGTACAGTCAGCCCACCATGCTCTTGCCTGACTGGCTTACTTATCTTGATAAATGCCGGCTAAGATCAGGACTTAGTGCCATTAGATGTGTCTAAAACATGAAGCTGTCATTACTGTGTCAGCACCAAGGACTGTTTCCAACCGTGATAATGGTGGGGCCACGTTTTGAACAAAGACAGATTTGAGTCTGCAATGGCCTGCCACACCAGCTGGTTCCCATTACCGCACAGAGACCTTTTGCTCATGATTATGAGCTTCGCCATTTCTTTCTTTTTAATTGGAAACCAGAAATATCCTCCCCATCTATGACTCACATTGGACCTAGCAAACAGTTACCTCATGGTTAGGGGCTGGCAGGGTTGGAATCTGCAACAGTTCAAAGATGTGTTTGATGCAAAGGCTGAAGAACAGCGGGTGAAGAGCTCCAGCCTGCAACCAGCTCTGCCGCACGGATCCCGCATCCTGATCCTCCCACACTGCCAAAGGTCCAGCAGCACGGGCACCAGTACACAGAGCTGATGACACACAATGCTGATGCAAGAACACACCTCTGGAGCACCTTTTTGACACTGCTCAGTTCTAAGGGGAGTAAATTCATACCAACAGCAAAAGGAGAGGAGCTCAGATTCATTCCGACCTGACTCAGCCCAACATTTAAGCAAAATGCTTAAGTACTTCCCTGTCCAGCAAAGCACTTAAGTATATGGTTTAATTTATAAAGGTAAATGTTTATGTGCTTTGGACTGTTGCACTGGCAGCTATTACATGATTACACCGACTGCTATGTATGTACATATAATTATATATAGATAACTGTTGTTAAAAATGTATCTATAGCAGGTTTTAATCTCAGGTTTAAGGGATTCTCAGTGGGTTTGTAGAAATTACATAGCCCTGCAAACAAACATAATTACATACATCATTCAGTTGCTTTCCATTTTCCTAGCAGAGATCTGTCCCTGCAAGGCAGCAGCCTGTGCTTTATTCCCCACAGCCAGCACCTGAAGCTGTGTCGTGTTTCTGTTCCCACCAGACGGAGTGCAGAAGATTCCACATGAATATAGATTTAAGACTTGCTGCTTGAAAATGTGCAATGTCAAGTGTCCCACTGAGTTGTACTGAGTTGGCTGTGGCAATATCTGCTACCCGGTGCAGTGTGATCATTTCAGACTTTAATCCTGCCTAATCCTGTTCTACAGGGTTCCATATTCCCTCCCATCCTCTTTGCCTGACAGTTCTGGCATCCACAGCACACACATTACATTACTTGTATTGAAAATTAAGATCATCTGAGCACCTTAAAGACTTTTGCTGACCACTGGGTTTGTCTGAGACCCGAAACTCAGCACCTTGTGTTCTTACCTTGGAGTTCTGTCCAATCTCACTTCAAACAACTTAAATTAGGTTGTGCTGAGAGCTCCCCACATTTTGCTCAGTTTACACTTCAGTTAGTGGCATCTCTTATTTACTCTACATTGTATTGCAAGTAGTTTGCAGCTATTCAGCATAACAAAACCATGATTTCAGAAGAAGTAGAAATCATTTGATTCTTCTTTTGATTTTTTTTTCCCGCCCAGAGCAAAGCAACAGCTTACCATCCCTTAAAGAAAACCAGTTAGAAAAAAAAAAAAGTAATTATTTTGCTAGTAAATAGATGCAGCATTAGAAGAGATTTGTTGAATTGTCTCACTGGAGCTGCAGGGTTAACATCAGGTGGAAGCTTGGCCCTTGCTTGATCGGGTACTGCCAGTTTTGGAGCAGGCTCTGGCCATCCTCCTCCCCTGAGGAAGGGAAGTGCTCTTTAGGTGCCCAGACACCGCAGAGGCCACAACCTCATTGTGATTCTCTAACAGCCAAGTTTCACATTTTTAAATGTTTCACTTCCATGAAGAAGGTAATAAAGCCTCCTGAAATGAGGAGAGAGATGAACCCACAAGGAGCACAAGACTTAAAGAGGAGACAGTAAGATGGTCTTGTAAACAACTTAGAGTGGAGACACTGTGCTGCACACTACTAATGCTCCAGTCCTAGAAGAAGGACAAGGCTCCTGAAAACAGCTGTGGGCACTGCAATGTGAAAATGAACGTCAGAGACTGCAAGGGCATTGCTTCAAAAGCTAGATATGTATCTTAGAGCTGTCTTCAGGGCAAGTATAATTCAGCAAACCAAAGGTAAAGAAAATAACCTTGTTCAGAATATGGCAACTTATGATCCCAAGTGGGCAGCAGTAAGAAAGAAAATTGTTATTTACTACCCCCACAGTGCCTGACAGGCCCTCATTTGAAATAAAATATGCATGCAAAGGTATCTTATGGACCAAGCAGAAAGTTCCAAATGGAAAGCACCTGAGTCTATATTCAGTGAGAGCTTCCAATGCCACATGGGTGTCAGCCCAAGGTTTTAGGGTAAAACTTTCAATAACTTGTAAGACAAACTGCAACCTCCTCAGCTGAATGACAATAACAATCTGGTACTTCTCTTCTTTAGACTGAAAACTGAGGTGTTTCAGGGCCCTTTCATTAAGCTCAAAGGGTTCAAGGGATTCACTGATAGTGAGCACCTAGATAAGAATGTCACACCTCATATTTGGAGGGAACCGCAGAGGAGAGGAAGGATGGCCCACAGCCTTTGCTGTTAGCTGGGATGGGGAAGTCAGAGTTCATTTTCCTGGTGTGATACCAGCTACAAGCCATGCTTCCTCCTTCTGCTTGGGTATCTCATCTGTGCATCAGAAAGACTGGGCTAACAGCAATCCTTTACCTTCCAGGCTGCTGGTAGCTAGCTACTGCAAGCTTCCCAGTCCCACAGAGGCCTCAAACTAGAAGTGATACAATACATGATGGGTCAGGACAGAACGGATTTTACCACAAAAGCAGCTGTGGATATCTCAGGCAGGGGATGAATGCAGTTAACGTGCTCCAAAAATCATTCTGCTATCATATGTTGTCACTATTCAACAACTAAAAAATATATAGATTTTTATGCCTTGAACTTTCTTCTTTTGACAAAGCATTTTTGCTGAGAATTTTGGAAGGTTGCTACACTACTTTTACTTTGTTCAACTGTCCCTGGTGACAACTATATCCTGGAGTGTATTAGAGTTTAAAAATACAGCAGCAAGATAAGCAGTGGCAGGAAGATAGAGGAATTCAGAACTTTGAGACTCAGAAGAAAAGATATTTCTAATCTCTGCTGAAAATATAAGACAAAGTGGATAAGGCAGACAAGCATGAGGAGGTTGTTACAAACAGGAGAGGTTGGAAAGAAGGAAAGGAGGAAGGGAGGGGGAGCTTCTCACACTAGCAAGTGAGCTTGATAGCAAGATGAGAGAGAGGTCACAGCAAGACAAGTAGAGCAAGCAAGGAGAGCTCCACAGAGATACAGCCTAGAAGACAGGTCAGGGCAAGTCAGTGTCTATGGTTTGCTTTGTTCTTATTTTTGGCTTTCCACATACTTTCAAAAGGAGAGGTTATCAGATAAGATTTGATGGGACACCATTAAGACAGAAGGTTTTTCCAGCTCTATTGTGTGCATGACATTCCTTCCCCTCTAGTCTCCAGAGATCTCGTACATCTGGGGATGTAATCTGCGAAGCACGAACGCAGCACTGCACAGCCATGCTGCCTTTGGTGAGGAATTTGATCAAAGGTGCAATTTAAAGTGGGTGTTTAATGGCCTCATAGTGTTTCTGTACCCTGGGATTGTACAGCTGAGCCTGTAACATACCCTTTTGTGCTACCAACAGGTGCTGGGAAGAATGCCAGCGTCCTCACAGAGAGCTTCTGCCTTTCCTGATGGACTCCCTATGCTAAAGGAATTCTAGACCTTCACTGCTGTAAGGCAGGAGATCCAGCCACCTCAGCTAAAGAACAATAATTGGTACCAGATGTTGATTTCCTGAGGGTTAAATCTACAAGAATATAATATATTGGAAGGGGGGGGAAAAAACTAAAAGAAGTGTGTTTCATAGCAATGCTGTGGGAATTGAGGAGAGATGTAAACGGAAAGGCTGGTTTCCACTGCAGCAGTCAGAAGTGCCATATTTCTAAAGGTCAGAAGATTCTGCATAATCAACATGGGAAAAAAATACTCGTGTGGAACACTTGGCAAAAAGAATCAGTAACCATAGAGGTGTATAATGGTATCACCAGTGGTGCTGCCAAGGTGAAAGAGGACCTGATGCTGTTAGCTTGCTGAATACACACTAAGATACCAGCAGATGAGATGGGGGCTGAGGTGGGAGGAAACTATCATTCTAAGATTTCAACTGCTCTTTTACAGGAACCTACCAATTCCTCCCTTCTCTGTGCTTCCTTTCCATTCACCTTCACACTGAATAATCTCCAACAATTCCATTCTCAAAGCACTTTCCATGTTGCCCACTGTATGCACTACATTCTGAAAATTTATGCCTTGCATCAAAATTACTTTAGACTGCTTTACTTGTAAAGAAACTCCAGACCTTCCATGGCCACGTGGACTCAGACAGAAGGCACTGGAAAACTGCTCAGCACTCCCTTTCTTGCAGAATGTCTCCAATTGACACACACAGGACATCACATTGCCCAGCACAGATACTGCTCCCAACAACCCACCCTTGAGCCACTGGGTTTTATTCCTCCCAGCAGCAGCCAGAGAACACAGGAGAAAGCAGAGCTATGGCACAGCTAAATGTAGGGGCTATGGGAAAACAACAGGAACATGGTAGAGATGAATAAAGATGTCAGAGGTAGAGGGAAATGACGACAGGGATGTCAGAAAGATGGGAGAGACAAGGATATTGCGAAGCAAAAATGAAAAGTCTGCCAAGATTTCTGCAGTGGAGGAGCACACAGGACTGGACAAACCCCCATTGCTCGTGCAACCACTCCTCGCTTGCCATTTAATATTCAGTGGTATTTTATAGCAGCAGGATATCCCTGACTCTTCCCCTGCTTTGGAATGTAAATAGCAGCTGTCTGTGTGCTGCTGGTGCAGAGCCTTGCTGCAGGCGTGCTCTGCCTGTGCCACCAGCACGGCCTCACAGGAGGCAGGAGAAAGCCTGGTCTCTTAATCTTGACAGGGCTTAGGAGAGAGATCAGATTTGAGCAATTCAGCATCAACAAGACTTGGATAATTCTAGAAGTGCAGAGGAGAGCTCTAAGTACCTAAGGAACCCTCTTGGTGGTGATACTCAGCTGCTTACAGAAGTAGGCAGGAGCAGCCAGGATTATCCTTTAGGGTTTAGGTGCCTAAATTCTTCCTTAAGGTCCTCCTTAGGCATCCATTCCTTCCTGTAATTCCAGCACTCAAAAAAAAAAGTAAAAAAAAAAAAAATTACTGCCCCTTGCCTTCCATATCCATGGTTAAAAACACCTGGCTATCCAAATAAATCCAGACATCCTAGAACCTCCTTTGCTCTTTGCAGCCTTGCAGCTGACTTCAGTACAGCAGGGTGATATCATAAAATCACAGGACTGTTTAGAGTGGAAAAGGCCTTTAAGACCATTAAGTCCAACAGTTAAACAGAAGATAAATAATAGATAAATAGATAAGAAGATAAATAACCTTCAGAAATAGGCAAAAGTGCAAGGAACAAACAACTACAGCAGGAGAGCATGAAACAAAAACACAAAAACAATAACAAAGGTTGATCTACTTCTGTCCTAGTGAAGCAACTCGCTCTGCCCCTGGGATTGCCTTTGGGTGCCCATCAAATTGACCACTGCCACACAATTGAGGTTTTGAGGGCTACTCATAATTTTTCCCTTTTTACTGTAATTTGGCCCCAAGAATCCCTCACAGGAAGCCTTTCTAATATCCTCTTTCACTAATTATAAAGGAGTAGAAATATTAAGATCCCCTTGCGAGGAACCTGAAGATTCCTGCAGAGCTTGTTTCAATGTAAATCTCCTTAGTAACAAAGGAAATGGAAGGGGGAAGAGAAGGAGTCTGCACAGGATTTGCAGCCTGCTTTTCTAGGGGTGGTTGCTGCCACGCTGTTCCAGAGATGATTCAGCCTCTCCCCGTCAGCACCCCTCACTGCTCCTAACTTCTGGCAAGGATCGCCCAAGAGGAATGTTGGTTTTTTTCAAAGTTCTCAATGAGGTATCAGCTGTTCTTTAAAGAGATTATGGTGGGAGCATTCCTAGCACATTGACTCCACTGTGCAGCCAGCCTTGTGATTAAATGGCTCAGCAAAGGTGGTTTCCAAGGATAAACTGTGCCAGGGATGACAACATTTCCTCACCAAAGGGGGGAGAATCTAATAAAAAATAAGGATAGAGGGAAACTGCTCTAGCTCTACAGCTATTATTAGTGTCTCAGAGCATTGTCACTGCTTTGCCTGTGCTGTCAGATGTCACTTTGCATCAGTTCTGGGCAATGCTCAGAAGAAAAATGGTGGAACTCATTGAATTCTGCAATGCATGACTGGGCTCCGCAGCAGGGCCGCACAGAGGGTTAAATGACCTCTTAATGCTGGTGGGAGCACTGCTCAACAAGTTCAAGTGGGCTCTCCAATAATTTATGCAAACACCTTTTTGCATAGACTGGCAATTTATAGTAATTTATCCCTTCTCTCCAGCTGCTCTAGCAAAGCATAAAACAGGTACTTAAAAGTGAGTTCCAGCACTCTGTCCTGCTGTCCCCTGCAGCTGCTCCCTGCTGAACTGGCAGCCCAAATGAGGGGAAAAAGACAACTGAGGCAAGGAAATGACTGACATGTAATGGACGCTCAGACTGTAGGGCACAGTTGCTTGGAACCCAAGTCTGGGCCACGAGCAACATATGTAACACAGCAGTACAGCTAAATCCCTGCACCCACCCTCCCTGGAAATCTGCTTTTCCATATTCCGTCTACTTTTCGGAGGATCACCCTTTCCATCCTCATTTATGTTTCAGGGGCAGCATCTCAGCATAAAGCTGAGCAACTCTGTCTCAGTGAAGAGCTCTGCACTCAGCAGATGCTGACTTGCACTCTCTCTGCCTTGAGGAAGCACATTATGAACATCCTCTGCACTCTCGGGAGGAGTCCAGAATCAGTACATGCTCTTTTCTGCCGCTCAGGATGACCAAATGGTTGAGTTCATGTCGCTGATCACGTGGCAGCTTACCTTGAACTCTGTGTACGAGCGGAGTTAATCAGAGCTGATGTGGGACCGACACACATCCTATAACATCCTCATTGCATGCTTTTAAAAGCCTGCCTTTGCTCTGAACTGAAAGCCACAGCCACCAAGAATAAAGAAATGTATCTAGTTTTCCTTCTGATCTTAGTCACCTGCCAACGCAGTTTGTCTGCTCTAGCAGAACACAGGATTGTTTAACGGCCAGCTAAACACAAGTTAAAATGGCAGCTGAGGGGGGGAATAAAAAAGAAACAAAACCCCAGGTGTTAGTGATTTATCAAAATGGGCTAAAATCACACCTTAACATCCAAGCTGTAGACAGATCCTGTATTCTTGAGGTGAATTTTCGGAAGCTAATTTAAGTTTTCCTTTCAAAACATCTATTAGCAATTCGTCACACTTGATGTGACTGGGAGTAATGTCATGCTGACGGCTGCAAGATTTCAGCCAGACTTGTAGATCAGAGCACCTGATGGATTGCACTTCTAAGTACCTGCACAGCTCTGAAGCTCAAATTGACTGTCTGGCAGTATTCTTTCTGTCCTGCTGCATTGGAAAGCTTGATTTTAAGGAAAACCTTTCATAGTTTTGACCACAGTGGCCAAACCTCAGAACATAAAAAGCTCCTCATTGAGGAAAAATGGATTTTTATTTTCTGAAGACAACAAAAGACACACATGCTGTGGTATAACATTAGGAAAATCAGAGAGAGACTGAAACCATCTTTGTATGCAGACACACACCTGATTCCCTGGGAGAAGGTAATGCACTGGCATGAATTCTCCATGGTCATCCTGGAGGAGGAGGAAGACAGCTCTGACAGTTGCTTGATGAGACAGATTCCATGGCTCCCATTTCATCAAGGGCCCTGTCCCCTCCATCTGCTGAGCTCTGCTCCATTACAAGTTTATTACTGGCCATGTCCTGCTACCTTGAGAGTCAAAAGCTCCACGAAGCAACTTTTTTTTTTTCTGCTAGACCAAATCAGGAATAACCCCAAAACTAGAGGAGAATGAAATAAAAAAAAAAATATATATATTTGAGCTGTTAAGTACCACTGGGGAACTCTTAGATTAGAAAGTGCAAACTGAATTTAATGATCATCCAAAGATGCAAGTGTGGAAGCAAATGAATTCCAACTTTGGGATGAATTCTTTGAGAGTTGGGCTCCTTTGTTTCCAAGGTCTGAATCTGTATTATCTATTTTAGCAGCAATGCCACTGGTAATGCTTTTCCCCTTCCCTCAGTAAAAAATAGTAATGTCTACTTTAATTTGTTTTCTCTAAGCTGCAGCCTTTGAGCTTTTCAGAGTGACACAGAAGTCTAAGCAAAATTTCACTGACTCCAAAATCTCTTCCTTTGGTTTAATCACAGTTAAAGCTTGAGCAACAAGCACACAAAGACGACCTCAAGTGTAAAAAAATAAAAGGGTGAAGAAGTACATCAAGTGCATCAGAAGTCTGCCAGGCAGAAAGCAAATGGCTAAATTTATAGAGGTGGTTCCTGCTAACAGAAGAGCTGCTCAGCCCCAGCTATTTCATTACTATTGCACTAAAGGGTCCCAGGGACGTTCTTTTTGAGGTGTAGGCAATTCAGAGAGCTGAAACAGCACTGTAATTTGGCCTGTGAAAAATGAGTAGGTGTTCACAGTTCATTTCCCAACAGAGAAAGTCATGCACATCACAGAAACCATCATCATGCACAGAACTAATAGCTGCCCTGCTCAGCAGGCACACCCATGCACATTACGGCAGCCTCGCAGGGCCCCAGCTCTCACCACATAAGAACAAGAGACTTTGGTTGGCAACACTGCCAGAAAAGCACCTTTTTTCCCAGATCTACAGACAGGTGAAAAAATATAGCAGTTATAAGTAAGTAAATACAAACAACCAACCCTAGACTCCTGAAACCACAAAACAAATTGAAAACTGTGAAACATTCCCAAAGAAATCCCCTGCTCCCAGCTGAACTGGAATAAAAACACACTGAGAGAGTCATAAACACAAAGTGAAAAACTCAAGGCTGTGGGGGAGAGGATGCAAAGCTAACAAAATGTTGGATAAATGGACTAAAACCTGCTGCTGCTTATCAGAATGAGTAACATCAGCTGTGGTCAAAGGGCAAAGACTCGACAGGACGTGGTATTTTCACATTTCTGTTGTGGACAAAGGAGAGGGCAAAGCTTGGAAACAACAGAGCACCGGCTCTTGGGATTCCAGCAGCCAGTTATGAGCCTACACAGGGACTCTGCTTTAAATCCATGCAAAGTCTTAGAAAACCTCAGGACCCCTCCAGAAGACCATTAGACTGATTTCTGCTTGGATATCACCAAAATAAACCAAAGTCAAAATTAGACGTGGCTGAATCCAATTTCACCTTGATTAGTATTTACATAACGGGCAGGGAAACATGAGAGGAGCACATAAATAATGTACTGTTTGTTGCAGGCCTGTCAGGAGGAGAGTTCTCAGCTCTGGTATTGATCTGCACACACACACCAGCTCCCTGTGCAGAAACCCCAAATCTTCCCTCTACGCACAGAAGTAAACTTCCAGAAGCTGAGTCACACAGGTTGGGGTGCAGACTCAGGCTTTACTACACCAGAGGGTCACACAGCTGCATTCCAGAGCCCCATACGGAAAAACATGGGGAGCTCCCAGATCTGGTTAATTTAGCAGACATTCTCCATTCCCTTAACTTCTTTCCTTCTAGTGGACTTGACATCTATGACGACAGTCCCAGGAAATGCAAACTTGGGAGTTTTGATTGTTGAGTTTTTCCTCCCATTACAGTACCACCGCTTATCCACCCAGTCTTAACACAAGTTGGGGGGACTCCAAAACAAAATTATTACCCAGGAATGACTCAGTATCACCAGTTTCTAAGGCAGCTGCACAATACAGTATTACTCAACAGCCACAAGCTGTTGGTGCCACCTGTGAAAATAAAGTGAGAATGGTTTCTCTTCCCTATTCTCATTCCTTTCATGTTGAAAGCTGGGTTTAACTTCATGCCCAGTCCACGTAGGTAAAGGCAAAGGGCATCTGGACACCACTTCTTTACTATACCTTGGTGAACATAGTTAGGAAAATAATTCCAATACTTTATTGGAAGAGACCTTTCCACGTCAACTTACCCTACTCTGAACTTCTGGGTTTTTTAAATGACACCACGATCCCCCACCACACTGCTCCCCAAAGCACCACCTGTATCTGATCCTGGTTTGCAAGGTCCTGGGAAGCATCTCCTGACATTCAACCAGAGCGATAGAAAATGGCCACATGGCAAAGCAACCATTAGATCCCATCGTATGTTGGAAGCTACAGTGTTCCTCTGCAGGTTTACAGCCCAACAGCTGGAAGCTTACAGCCCTTAGCTGTAAGGTAAATAACTGAGAGTATTACTAGTGGCAAGAGGCATCTAAAGTGTCCAACACAGCAACTATCCCTGGATAAGACAATCATACTGAGCCAGCAAGAGGTAGCTCAAAGATTCAGCATCACTATTTTCCTGATGCATCAATGTCTCATACGTTTGCAGCAAATGAATGTCATCCTCAAGCATACTGTTAGGAAAGATTGCTTAAAATTAATTAGCTCAGTAACAATGGCCTGTCATTATGCTACTAAGTCACCAGCACGAGCACATAAGTTACAGTGACAGCTCAGGGTATAAAATAAGTGCCTTTATATCGAAATTTGCAAAGTGCTTAGCAGTCAAATGCCAATCTATTCACTTCTGGTAATATTGCATAGTTTCCTCTTAATAGACGGCTCCAAACTCCCACACAAAGATATGACTTATTTTACTACAGAGAGGTCTTTCTACTTCATACACTGTCCGTGCACAAATATAGAAAGCTTTTTAAAGAGCATTTATTTCTACAGCGTTGATTCATTCCACATCAAGATGAACGGGAGATTTAGAACGTGACTTTAGAAAAAGCTGAAGGTAATGGAACAAAAATTCTCTCTTGGGTGACTTAGCCAGGGATGCATGATAAACTGAAGGTAAGGACCGGATTTTGAGGGGCAAGAACATCAGCAGTTCCCACATGCAGCACTTTACAAGACTTCCCCAGTAGAGAAGGAAATAGTTATTGCTATAATTATTTCATAGTTCCAGTCAGCTGCATTCAGTTGTACTGTTATATTCCAATGGCAGGAAAATGGAATACAGTAAACTATAAATATCTGTCAGAATTCCTTTGAAAGGACAACAGTTAATTGCATAGCTTGATCTCCTGCCGTGCAGAGCTTGCATTTCAGGTTAGAAAGGTACAGATTGTTATTGATTTAATTCTCTTGAAACATGTGTGGTATAAAACTGTTCAAAAGACTTATGGGGGAGAAATATATGCTTCCAAAGGAAGTCCTACAGCACAAGACTGTGGCAGGCTACCTTCTTGTAAAACGCTTTCTGAAACTCAATACATTCCCTTGAAAAGGCCCTCACAGCCCCCTCAATGAATTTAGGCTCCTTGCTTCATTTGCAGAAGTGAAATTAAATCAGTGAATCAGATGAAGGACAACAAAAGATTAGCAATAGTATGAGGTGCATGTAAAAAATAATTCTCTGTGTTAAGAATAATTCAGTCCTTATTACACACTCACTCTAACAGAGAGTGAGCCATTCCCATATTTCCTGTTTTCCTTTCATCCAACTTCCAGTTCTACCTTTCTCTTTGCAAAATGATTCCAGGCAGTAAAGCCAATACTTTGGACTATTATATTCTCCTGTCTTTGAATCTATTTCTGATTTGGCTCATGTGAAGTTGGTCTTGTGACCCAAAGACACCAGGACACACAACTGTACGGTAATTAGTTAAGCCTCATCCACTCTGGGAATAAATTTCCCATTATAGGCATGGACAGCAGTGAAGGGGAAGCCCTGTTTAACACTTGTCCAGCTCATCTACTTGCCACAAAGGGTAACTTGACCCAGTGTAAATTATGTATCACTGTGATTTTGCCAGCCTCCCTTAGTGCTTAGCTTGCTGCTGGTACACAGAGCGCCAAAATCCCACTGCAGGGAAGCCTTTATTAACAAGTTACACAGCTACTAGTAAATTGCTTACTCCCAGATTGTGTAATTAAGATGACACATCTTCCTGACGATTGCTTTAAAGAGACAAAATATTAGTGGAAGAAATGCTGCAGAAATGTTTCAGCACCTGTTTATCATGACCATGTGTTAAGCTCCGTTTGCACACCCTGCCAGCCTTTATTAGGAGAGCTCTGCAAGTTGCAGACTGCCAAATATACCTTCTCTGAATCAGTTTTTACCAGCTTTCTCCTCACTTTCCAGGCTTAGGACAGAAAACCATACTTAGTCTTAACCTTCAGGTTTCCCAAGGTGGATGGGTGAGGTTTTTTTGTTGTTCATTTGGGAATTTTTAATATTTTTTTCTTTGAAGTATTAGCTGAACAACAATATGCACTGAGGGATCAAAGTGAAACATACTGCTTTAACAAATCTAAGAGTAAATTGAGCACGACCTACAAGATACTTGGAAACAGAAGCAACTTCTACCCATGGAGAATTTCTAACACTTGCAACAGTTGCACCCAATAAAACGGAAAAGGCTGTCACTTTTATTCAGCCCTAAACACACCACGCCGAGCACTGGAGACAGCGGCTGTGCACTCGCAGTGTTCTAAAGGCAAGTAAAAGAATCATTAAATAGATGGCTGAGCCCAACAGGATTGAGGCATCCCTAGCCAAGCAAGACCCAGCATTAGCTGGCGATCACTGCGCTGCAGGGCCTGACAGCGGACACAGAGCTTTGCAGGCCTTTCCCAGATGAGGCAAGAGGAGCTCTGAGCCTCCCCAAACCTGCCCCACGCTCCTGCAGATCCTCGGCACCGAGCATCCCCTTCCTACGGCTGCAGGCAGCAGCTGGAGCCTGCCCACACCGAGCGGGCTCCACGGCCAGAACCCGAGGGCGAGCAGACAGACAGAAGTACAGGCAGGTATGAGGAGGGTGGGGAAAGTTTTACTGAGATGAAGTAGGCAAGAAGGAATCTCTGGAGGAGAAGGGGGAAAAAAAAATAATAATTAGAGAGAGATTTAAGATAACAGACAGCAAATGCAGGCAGGATGTAAATGGGGAATTATTCCAACAGATTTCTACCACACAGGATCTCGGGAAGCTCACTGCTGCATAGGTGAGGAATACAGCCTACTGAAGACTCTATGGGAGAGGAACACTGGGCTTTTGTCTCTCAAGCTCCATTTCTGTGGTTTGAAGCAAGGATAAAGATAATAACATCCTGTCATGAAGCAATTTCAGGAGCTAAATAGAGTATATACAGTCAAGTAGAATTAAGCCACTGTTGTTAACTCTCACCTTCTCTCACCCATGGTACCAGATGAAAAGGACGGTTTCTCTGAAGGAAAAAAAAGCATCATAAGAACTACCATTCACACTGCTATTACCTATAATAGCATAAATCCTCAATATTTGACTATTACAGATAGACTTGAACTCCTTCTCTTTCCTATAAAAATTCCCTCTCCTTTGCCCACTCAGAAGAGAGGCAGGCAATTCCTTCCTCACACCCTGGCTGTGAGGTGATTTGGGACAGAACCCCCTGCTCCCCACACACCTGCCTGCCAGGAAGGCTGAGTGCCCCAGAGCTGCTACAGCTGGACTGGGGAGAGGGGCTGTGCCTTCCAGCCCCTCCTTTTTGACTCCTCAGATCAGCAAAATCACCCCATGTCAGCATATGGAAGTGGTTAGTCAATGAGGGGAGGGTCAGACCCAGCCCTCTAAGCATTGATTGCAAGCTCACAGTTTCTCCCAAAGGCAAAAAAAAAAAAAAAAGTGTACTTGAACCCTTAGAGCAGATAGGCTGAAGCTGATTTATTGGGGTGATTTAGATCTGTTAAAACAAATTTAATTTTGAATACAATTTTATATCAATTAACAGAGTCTCACAAGTGTAGCCATTAAGGAATCTCTTTCCAAAACCAAAGCCAAATATTCAAGATTTATGAGACTGACTTGCCATATTGGAAGTAACTAATTATTCGTAATGATTCTTTGTACTCTGACAGTGATTATGTATTTTCAGTGCAAATGACCATGATGAAGCAAGTGATAAAGGCAGCCCGTGTTTGTGAAAGGGATACCAAGCAGTTAAGGCCTGATTGTTTTGGCAAAGTATTGGGGTAGCAGGGGAAGAAACAACAGAAAACAACTGAGCCCATCATCACAAAACCCAGCTTATTTAACATCCTGAAGTGTCTCCTGGTGCACGTCAGAGCTGTAATGAAAGTCTGTGGTCTCTTTTTATTGCCTTAAGCAATTTTGTATTCAGTTTATTTATTGTGACCTTTTGGTTGTGCTTCCACCTTGGACATGACAGTCTATAACAAAGCAAAGCCTCGCAGACTCAGCTTGCAGCATTTGCAAGAATTGTGGAGCGTGTTTGGGGTGAGAGGAACAACGCAGATTTGGGGCATGATTCTCATTTGCATTGAATTTTCTTCACCTCACTCTGACGGCACTGGGCAGAAAAAGCACAGTTACAACGCTGCTTCCACCTCCACTGGATGAAGGAAATGTCTCTGGATTACTCTGCCCTGATTAAAGTACCTGCGAATCGAAAATGATAGTTACACAGGGATGGGGTAGATTTTCACATTGCCTCAGGCTACAAAGAATACAAAAGCACCGCCTTTCTCCTTTTTCATAACTTCCAGTACTGCCCCAGACACAGGAACAGAGTAATTGAGAACAAAGTCCCTGCTCCAGTGAGGTGCTCAGTGCCAGCAAGGTTAATGTCCAGGGGCAGGCTGGTGGCGAGAGCAGTGCCATGTTTACTGCTATGGTTGCTGCTGCTCTGATGCCACACTCCCTCGCGCTATGAACGAGGGTCTAATTTCTGATCCTCAAAAGGCAAAGGCATAGCAAGTTGGTCATTAAAATCTGCAGCAGCATGCATGTGATTAAAATGTTAATGTCAATATTGTAATCAAGGTCTGACTCACAGGACAGCTGGTGAGAGACTTGATCTGTATTGCTTAGCCCCAGTCACCTGATGCACACCAGGGTTACGGAACGATTGTGCCCCATCACATGGCAGGGATTGGCATTCACTGGCTCATGGGGCGAGCTGGAGGCTGGCTGCTGGAAATGGACAATCAGCTCAAACCCAGGTCCAGCACTGATAAGTTCAGCTGTGCCTGCACTCTAGCAAGAGGAAAGCCTTCCAATAAATTTCCTTGGCATCACCTGAGCTGCAGCTCTGCTGCAAAGGCACTCGTGTCTCCTGCCCACCTGCAGGGCTGCTCCTGGGTTGTCCTGTCCCCTGGCCTCACTTGCCCATCTCTCTTGCTTTTGGAATTTTCTGTGCTAGTTTCTATCCAGCTGAGTTTTAGACATTTAAGCCTGTGGTAAATTTTGCCTGATGTTGTCTAAGCACCGAAAGGGCTATAGTCTGCAAAGCTTCTTTTCAGTAAATTCAGGATTAATGAAGAAGGCCTCCCTATTGTTGGAATGTCTAATACAATTATCCACTGAATGAATGGACTAGGCAGCAGTGGAGGGCTCCCAGGTTTGTGGCAGGGAATTGTCTGTTTTAACATCCATCTGTTTTCATTCCCTCTGATCCATTATCATTCACCTAGAGTTATAACATGATGAATATCATTGTGCGGAATGCCATTTGATGCTGGGGGGGAAACAAAACCACTGTAGGTCTGCCTTCTATTGAAAACACAAAATTGCCTTGGTGGAAGGAAAGGCATGATTGATTCAGAGATGCAGTTTCAAGCAGAGGCATCCTTTCCCGTGTGGACTGCTTGATTTCGTTAATTCCTTTGGATGACCCTTCTGCTGCATCTTCCAACAAGAAAAAATATATATACAAAAATGAGAAAAACTATGGACAATCATAGTGCTGCTGAAGTTGTGGAGTTAATTGAAAAAAATAATGGTATTCACAACTTTCCCCAGAAGGCACCTTCGGTTTACGTTCCCAGTGACATTAAACTCCTGTACGTAAACACGGGATGAGAATCTTGATGACCCTGCTGACAGGAAATAAAGAAAGGAACTTTACAGGCAATTTCCACTGTCCTTGTTGGTCAGCAAATTTGGAAGTGAATGAAAAAAGAGAACTAGAAATGCATATTAATGATGGAGGGCCTATAGCACAACAGGAGTGAGATGAGCACTAGCAAGAGAAACTGTTAAAAATGCCCCAGTTTATCTTTTTTAATGACTTACCCTTATGATGTACTTATAAGCAACATAGAAATTACCTTGTAAATAAAAGGACAGGCTCACCAGTGTAAAAATAACTTAGTGAACTCAGTGTAAATGCTTGTTTCCACAAAGTGTCCCTTAAAATACTGGTAAAGCAAATACCGTTGTTAAACCAAATCCATTGTTTAACTGGGTGTATTTAAACTGAGACCTTTCATTAACAGCCACCTCCTGGATCTTGGTTGTGCCTTTCAAATACCATACATTTAAAAAATACTATAGTGTCATGAAATACCCATTGGAAATCCCCAGTCCAGCAAAATCCAGGGCAGATAACTGTCTGGCTCCCCACTAGCCTGTAATTACCTGAGGAAGCAGCCAGATTTAGCTATCTTCCTCCTTTAATTGGCACGCAAAAGATTATAGGATTTTATTAGGACACAAATGACACTGATACAAG
The DNA here is from genome assembly GCF_020740725.1 of Corvus hawaiiensis. Taxonomy (NCBI): domain Eukaryota; kingdom Metazoa; phylum Chordata; class Aves; order Passeriformes; family Corvidae; genus Corvus; species Corvus hawaiiensis. Next base: position 8,947,123 of record NC_063230.1, on the reverse strand, counting down.
TGTGATTGAGGCATGCAATGCATGACTGACTATTTGCATTAAGAGGCTTTGCACTACACAAGGGATTTCTACCTTTGGTTTTAAATGGCTTAAATTTAAATGACATTTCTATGCTACATTTTAAGAGGATGATATTTATTTTAGCGCTTGTCTAAGTGAGGTAGGGCAATGCTGTTGCCAGACACCAGAAACCCTTCTCAAAGAGCCTGTTTGGGCCAGGTGGAAGGGGGTTAATTTTTGACTACTCTGTTGTTACAATTAGATTAGGAATGTAAGAAAATGAAGGAAAGATGGGCATTGAAGTGCCCACGTTGAAACATTTGATGAGTGTGTTAGACACCCAGCTGCCAGTCTGCCACTTCTGGGGACACCATCCTAATGAAGCCACCATCTCTGGCAATGACTTAACTGGAACACAGTTCAGTGGGAGCAGGTAGCAGGAAATCTTTTGGCTTCCCTTACTTCCACGGCTCCCACTAACTCTGAATCTCCTTCATGGATTTTTTTTTCCCTTACACATGAATCTCAATGGACTTCTTTAGGTTTTATTTCACAACATCTTTCTAATGTCTCTCACATCCAGAACTAAAGGCTAGCCCCCAGGAAAGGTGAAAGCAGCTGAAAACGTAAGGAATTAAGCCAAGTCAGTCCAATGGAGCAAAGCCAGCCCCACACAAGGGAGTACCCAGAAGCGATGGTAACATGCTGCAATATCTGACAGTGCGCAATAAAAGATGATAACAGGAGGATTAAGTCCTGCTACCATTGCGCTATGTAGGACAGCCGTGTGCAGGAGCCCTGATTCAGGCACACCTTCCTCAGTGCTGTCCTTGGGACTGGGCACTGCACTGCTACTCAGTTGGCCACCAAGCCAGTCCCTGTCCCAGGGGAATGCCTGAGGACCAAGCCTTTGGCCAGGTGATCCTGGAGAGAGGAGAGGGCCTGAAACTGCAGGGAAACAATGCGGGAAACAGCCCCCTCCTGCATTGCAGAGCCCAAATGAAACCTCAACTAGATGAATGGACAGGGAGCAGGAGCTAATGAACAGGGTCTCCTGCTTCCATCTCCATGACTCTTAACCCTTGGTTCCCTTACACTGCTCCATGGCACACCTACAGCCCTGGTTGTCCAGCTCCTCTGTCCTGCACCCTCATCACCAGCTCATTCCCTGATTGTTCCCTAACTTGTCCCTTGACCCACAGATTGTTCCCTAGCTCATCCCTCAGCTTCTTCTACGTCTCTCAGCTCTTCCTGTGTTCCCCAAGTTGTCCTGAACCCCCAACTGACCCCTCAGCCCGTCCCTCGGCTCAGCGTTTAACCCTCAACTCATCCCGCAGCTCGTTCCCTGTCCCTGGCTCACCCTCCGACCCCCAGGTCACTCCTCGCCCCTGGGCTCATCGTTTGACCCCTAGCCCATCCCGCAGCTCACGCCTGGTCCCACCGCTCTCCGCAGCTCGTCCCCTGTCCCCGGCTCCCCTCCGCGCCCTGTCCCGGCCCGGGGCGCTGCGGGCGGAGACCCCTCCCCGTCCCGGGGCAGGGCGGCCGCGGGTCCGCGGGCGGGAGCCGGGCCGGGGGAAACTTTTCCCGGGGGCTCGGGCGGGCGCGGCGCCCCCGGCCCGCGCGGAGGGGAGGCGAGGCGGCGGCGGGGCGGGAAGGAGGAGGAGGAAGGGGGGGGGCCGGGGGCACGGCCGGGCCTGCGCCGGGGAATGACGCGCAGCTGGCAGCCCTGCTCATGCGCGGCCGGCCGGGCGGTGCTAGCGCCGCGTCCCAGCTCGGGGAGAATGGGGCGGCATCCGGGCAGCGCCGACTGAGCGGCTTCTGGGGGCCGGGGCTGCGCCGCGCCGCGGGCGGCCGGGCTGGGGCGGGCGGGCGAGCGCCATCCGGCAGCGGGCGGCGGCGGCGGAGGCGCCGCGCCGCGCCGGCGGGGGGCTGCGAGCCGCCGGCGGCGCCCGGCGAGGAGGGGTCGGCGGCGGCGGCGGCGGGCGGCGGCGGCGGCGGGCGGCGGCGGGGGCTGCCCAGGGATTGTCTCGCTCGCTCCGCGGCAAGAAAGTTGGGCGGCGAGCGCGGCGGCGGCGGCGGCCCCCCTGGCGGTGCGCGGCGGCCGGAGCGGGGCCCCGGAGCGGCGCTGCCCCCGGGGAAGGGGCGCCGCGCCTGGATTATCCCGAGCTGGGTCGAGCCTCCTGGATCTGCCTCTCTCCTCCGCGCCGAGTGAATCCGAGGTGTCCTCGTCCTGATCCAGATAAATCTTCCCCCCCTTCTCTTTTTTTTTTTTTTTTTTTTTTTCCTCCCCTCCTCTTCCCGTCGCTGCTTTTTTTTGGGGGGTGGGGGGAGGCGGGGGGTGGAAATTTGTCAAGGTCATTCCGTGGATTTAATATTTTTTGTGTGTGTGTGCCGCTCGCCCCACCGCCACCGCCACCCAGCCTTGCTCTGTGGATTATCATCGCCCTGGATCCGAGGCTCTGAACAGCAGGATTTTTTTGTTGTTGTTGTTGTTGATTTTTTTAAATTATTATTATTATTATTTTTTAAGGTCTCCGGGGTTTGGAGAGGGGAAGCGGTGAGTTGGAGGGGGGCGACTTTTCTCTCCCCCCCGCGCCCCCCCCACTCCCACCCCCACCCCCCACCCCCCCCCCCCCGCGCCTGGCCTTCTCCTTTTCATTTTTTTAAAAAAATTTTTAATTATTATTATTATTATTATTTTTAAATTTTTTTGATTTGCTTCTTCTTCGGCGATGGATGGGAAAATCCGGCAGAGCCGGAGGTCGAGGTCGCAGCGGGACCGCGTGCGGCGGCGGGAGGCGGCGGCCCGCGACCCGCGGAACCAGAGCCCGTCCTCGGGCTCCGAGAAGGAGCCGAGCCCCGGCAAGGAGAACGGCGGCCAGAACTGCACCGCCCCGCGGGGCCCGCCGCCCGCCGCCCGCGCCGCCCGGCCCCCGCGCCGCCGCCGCCGCGAGTCCAGCTCCCAGGAAGAGGACCTGATCGATGGCTTCGCCATCGCCAGCTTCAACACCCTGGAAGCGCTGGAGGTAAGAGGGCCGGGGGGCTCTGCCCTCCGCGGGGCGGGGGCTGGGGCGGGGGGGGGGGGGGTGGTTGGAAGGGAAAAGGAAAGGAGAGAAAAAAAAAAAGGGATTTGAGAAAGGAAGCGCGGCGCTTTCAGGCTGCTGAATTTTGCAAATAGCAATTAACGTGCATTAATCCTGGTGTCAGCCCGGGGGGATCCCGGGGCTGCGGTCAGGAGGGTGCCGGGCCAGCCCGGGTGATCGCGGCTCCGCTGGCAACTTGCTGCCCCCCCCTCCCTTGCTCCTTCCGTCCCCCGGTCCCCTCCTCTGTCCGGCTCCGGCCGGTGTTCGCCATCACTTCGGGCAAGTCAAATGTTTGTTTGGGGTTTTAATTGGCTGCAAAATATTCCTGGCGTGTTGGGATGGTCCGGCATTGTTGTGAATGGTGGAGCTTCCCCCCCCCTCCCTCCCTCCTTCCTCCCACTCCCCCCTCCTCCAGCTCGGGAGTTTGTGTTTGCATTGCCAAAATGTTACTTTATCTGTCTCCGGAGATTGTTAGCAAATGGCTAGTGTTTGACATTTTGTGGAAAAGAGATGTTTAAATGGATAATAATCCCTCGGTTGTAATTCCCATTTTTGAAGTAATTGAACAAATTCTTCATCTCTTGTTGACTGTACATATTTTTCTGGTGTTAATAGGCTGGCAAAAAATATTGCTTGTCTAACTTATTACAAACAATATTTGCTGAGCAAATACTGCCTGCCTTGTCTGAGCTAAGTTAAGCAGAGCAGGAAATTTAGTATTTTTAGAGGGGCATTGACAAACTATGACTTTGGCTTTTGATTTTTGTTTTGTTTGTATATGAGGGGAAGAAGTGAGTTGTCGAGAGGAAGCACCTAACAAGTTGCTTGTTGGGTGTAATAACTTAAATTCCCAGTAAATATGAACAATCCTGGTGCCTTTGCCCACTTTCTGTGACACACCATGGTGAAAGCATGGGCAAAGTTTTGGGTGCTCTCCCTGCTTTGGATTTCCTGACACTTGTGTATCTATTAACGTGTGTTACAGCAGTGAAGAGTTCTGCACAGGCTAATGAATGTCCTCAGATCTGCCCTGGGAACTTTAATGTCTTTGGCTCAGACTTAGAGGTCCCATTTTGTTTGTGGGCTTTGCTGCTCCCCAGCCCACCCCTGCTGTCACTCAGGCCTCTGGTGGCATCGTGGTTGTGAGTTTTTTACCTGTAGAACCAACTTCTCAGAGTCCCAGAGATGGTCCCTGAGTGCCCGTGGAGGTGTCAGGGGTGGCCTTGGCCATGTGCCCAGGTGTCAGGACCCTTGCTGGGGGAGCCAGGGGTTCTGCTCAGCAGGGACATTTAGCCCAGTGGTCCCTGAGCAGCTCTGGGTGTGCAGGTGCTGGAGAGGGAAGAAGGTTTGTGTTAGCTCGGTGATGGCTGTCCTTTGGCTTTTTGCCATGTCATTTGTGGGGTGTTGTCCTAACAGGAAAGCCAATTACTTTGTGTATGCAGAACTGATAATGAGCGAGCGATCTGCTTTCGTGTGCCTCTAAACCAAGCCCTAGACCTGTCTGTATAACCTTATTTTTTCTTTTCTTGGGCATGCTCTTAGTCAAATATGCATCAGCAGATAGGTCCAATTAAACCCCTGAGTCTCTACTGAGCTGTCAGGGAAGAAGGTAAAATTCATCTTCCTGCAGAAATTTTCTACCATGGTGAGCACATTATCAGGAAATAGAATTCAAATGATAGTGCAGTCCCTCCAGGCTGACAGGGAAAACTCTGGGCTTTTCAGACGGGTTGAGCCTTTTTATTGAATCACCCAAACCATAACCTGGCACACAGGGGTAGAAAGTGACCTTAAATATTTGCCAACCCAAGGTACTTCTGTTTGTGGAAGCACTTCTGGTTTTTCTTTAGGGAAAAAAAAAAAAAAGGCTTTACAAATGATCCACTTTAAAATTCTTGCAAAAAACTTCAGTATCACCTGAAATTAACCGGTTTCTACTATATTTACCAACATCAGAGAACACCTTCCTGAAATGAACTGGTATCTAGTATATTTACCAACATGTCAGAGAGCACCACGTGAAATCAACTGATTTCTACTATATTTACCAGCATGTAGAAAACGTGCACCTCTGCAACCATGGTGGTTGGGACGTCAGAGGGAAAAGTGTGAGCAGAATTCACCTGTTTCACACCAACCAGGTGTGTTGTGTTCAAGGTTGCATTCTTGGGCATAATGACTGTGTGCGTTTCCTAAATCCTGGTAACACTAAAAAGAAGAAAGTACTCTACATTGTGTGGATTTTTCCATGCAGCACTGCCTTGGACCATGGGCGCTGTCTGGCAGATGTGATGCAGCAGCAAGGCAAGGAGATGGTTAAGGCAAAAGTAGTTTAAAGTAGTATATGCCCATGTAAATGACAGAAATGGCAAGGTCATTTTGTGTGGTGTGGAGCTGTGTTCTCTGGTGAACTTGACTGCAACAGGTGGTTTTCTTCTGCTTTGGAGGAAATCTATATTTTGGTGTACATTGTTTTTTTAAGAGAACCCAAAATCTGCTGTAATGTTATTTTAAAAATAGATAAGAAATGAAACCTTCTATGCTCATGAGGGGGAAGAAAGTGTGAAAGCGAGTACACGGCCTAGGGACAGTACTGAACTAAGAAAGTATTTTAATTTTTTAATCCTAAAAGGAGCTTTTGTTGCATATGTGGTAGCTCATTGTGGTGTTCTAGCTTGGTTTGTTTCTTGATGTTACAATGATCTCTGATTATGCTTAATAGACTAACTAAGCTTTGGGTTTCCCCTTGGAAATGAAATTTCTCAGTGTTTAGGTAGAACTTAATGGTAGAATCATTTAGGAGTGGTAAGGTGGTTTTTGGCTTGTTTTTCTTTATATCTCACCATATTGTGAATTCCCCTTCCCCACTGAAGCAAATTCTCACCCCTGGTATTCCTGTAAATAAAGGGCGCTTTATAGAAAAAATATATGTATTCTTCCTTTGTGTTGACCTGGGAGTGTGAGCAGTTAAGGTTAATACAGAGGGATGGCTTTGAGGTCTCCTTTAGCTGTCTGGTGTGAATTTTAAGCATTTTGGATTTTAACTCATGTGCCAGTGTTTCCTTTGGCTGTTGTCATCTGAAAATCATGTGTCTTGTTTTGGCGATACTTGTGACTTGACTTATGTATCTCCTATCCTACCATATTCCAAATAAAGACTGAGTTGATTATATATATATATCTCTTAAATTAAGTAAAAAAGGAAAAAAAAAAAAAGCCTCCAGACAAACAAGCAGCAGCCTCTTTCTGTGTATAAGAAGTTAAAACTTCTCCTTTCTCTTCCTTCCCCTGGATCTTCTTGTATAAATCCACCTCAGGTTTCACGCAGGTTACAGCTGATTTGTGTGTGTGTGTGTAGTGGTGTTCTGTTTGGGGTTTTTTAATACCCAGCCACTCACCACGACTTTGGACTTAACCTGGAAATGTAGTTTGCTCTGACCCCTTGGCTTGAGGTGGTCAGTGAGGTGGGCAGCTACGGCAAAAACCATCAGATGCTGGTGCTGCCCAGGAGATGGTTGTTGTGCCAGGGGTCAGGAAAGCTGAAGAAAGGGGGATTTCTCCCCGCCTTCCGAAATGAATGGTGTGGATGTGAGCATGTGTGTATATTCATTACGTTCAGATGAAGCTGCTAATTATTCTTGAAGGTGATTGGTGAATCAGAGCGAGAGAATCTAAATGAGTGAGTCGGTAGTTGAGGGCTCTCTCTGATCATAGCTGTTCCTTTCAAGTATGAAAAACAGCGCTAAAAGAGAACTTCATCAGAATGTTAATGAATGCGATCTTTGAGAGCAATTGTTCTCCCAAAGTAGTTGAAAAGACAAGGGGTTGTGTTTTCTTTTTGGCTGTTGTTTATCATTTTTACAGATTCCAGCAAAGCTTTGGAGCCCTGAATGGAAATGTTAACTTTCTTGAGGGGGGATGCCTGTGTGTACGGGTTTTTTGAGGAATGTTTAACCTATTTATAGAACCTTGTGGAGAATCTGTGCTCAGATGTGTGTGGAGTGATGTGTTGTGTAGAAGCAGATCCCCGAGCTGAAAGAGGGCAGACCTTGACTCGGTGCACGTGGTGTTGAAGCGGAGATGCTGCCCTTACAAGCTGAGCTGGGGCCCAGCTGTGCCCCAAGGAGATTAATGCTTTACCCACTCTTACTGTTGTTTGTATCCAGAGGTCTGGCAGTGCTGGCTCGCAGTTCCTTCTTTGCTGTTTGTGCCTGAGTGGAGCAGTTTAGAAAGCCTGTTGGTGATAGAAGACTTCTGGACAAAATCCATAAATTCTCCAGCTGTCATCTTGATAAGGCTGCTTTCACATGTGTGTTGTACACTGTCCTGTTACTGTTGCTCTGATCTCTCATTGATAAGAAAACCAATGTATTTAACTGCAGCTTCCCGTTCCAAAGGTTTTGTGCTAGTTCCACTGACTTAGCAATGTAACTCCTGATTTGTCACCACCTCTGTGTCTACTTTGCAGCTTAGTTTTTTCCATAGCTAGCTTATGTTTTAAAACAAGTTTCTAGATATTTAAGTATTTTTTCCTTCTGCCTAATTGTCAAGTGATGGTGTATCAAGCTAGCATTTCTGATGGCCAGTTATTCCTCTTAAAAAGTGCTTTTAACCCCAGGAAAGCTAATGATTTTCTGGATAATGCTCTAAAGGCTCTAAATGCCTTTTGGTTTTTCTGAAGGCTTGCTAGTCTCCATCGATTTGTTCTCCTGGCTGCTGATTTTCTTTTTCATCTTGTCTGAAGCGGGTACTCAAGGTACCTTGTTGTTGTTGAGGAATCAGAGGTGATTAATGCAGAGCTAAAGCAGAGGGGGAGAGCTCTGGAAATCCTGAAGTATGTGCTCAGCTGGGTCGGGAACTGAGAGGAGCAACGTTCCCTGCAAACCATGGTCAAGTGGTGGGCTGTGGTGAGGAAGGATCCAGCTCTTCTGCTGGATAGGGAATTCTCTGCCTCATCAGTGAAACCTGCCAGGATCAGAAGAGTGATGGGGTGTGTGGCAAGTACAGCCCCTGACTGGGGCCATCCCTGCAGCCACGGTCAGGGCACCTTTAGTGCACATAAAGTGGCTGCAGGGGTGTTGGAGAGAGGAAATTGCTTGGAAATCCCAACCAAGCTCAGAGGTCACCCTCATCCCTGCCTGAGGTTTCATTTTTAACTCAATTTGTGCTGGATTATGTCTATCTGGGTGTTTTGAAAGACCTCTTAATATCCTACCATTTTTTCCAAAGTAGTTTCCCATAGTCTAGCTGCTCAGGCTTTCTTGAACACTCTGAAACCTGGGGCAAAACATGAGGTGAAGTTTGCTGAAATGTCAAGTAGGTCAACCATCACAGAGAAATTCAGAATATATATGTTTTAAAATTAGTTAGAATCTATAATATTAAAAAAAATATAAGGGACTCTGTATTGCACAGGTTTTGTAATAAAAGGGATATAATAGAATTCGTGTTCCACTTCACCCAGATAATGAATGTTTACTTGCAGTAGTGCATTTGACTTCATGCCTAGTAAGAACTGAAAACTTTACTGTCCTCTCAGTGTGCTAAGAAGATGCACTTTTTATCGTTTATCTCAGTTATTTCACAGAATGAGACTGACTATCACAATGTTGCTTTCTGGGAAAATAGCAGTGAAGAAGGGAGCTGGGTAGGATGAGATCAGCCTGGTGTTTGATGATGTTTCTTTGGTAGATTGCTGCTTGCTCTGCAGAAGGGCTGATGGTCCTGCAACTGCGCTTGTGTAAAAATGCGTTTAGGTACAGAGATGCAGTACTGTGGCTGGAGACACACTGATGGAAAGGTTTTGGGGTGGTTTGTGTTTTTCCCCTTCTGGTATCCTCCTGCTTTCTTTGGGTGAGGTGTGAAATTCTCCAGGCACAGCCACAGCAGGCTGCTCCCCTGTGTCAGGCTTAACTTTTGCATGCACACAGGTCCCAAACTTGTGTGCACTTTGGCTGGAGGGAGTGTTGCCAAAATGTGCTTATTGCTTCAGCTTCTCCAGCGTCTGGGCTTTGTGCTGGTGGTGCAGGTTGTGGAAATACTGTGTAGTTTGTCTGCGGTGCTGCAGCAAGTACTCGAGAGAGAACAGTATCAGCAGAACTGAAACGCTGTTTCCTGCTTGATGCAGTTTGTTTTTTGTTTTTTAAATAAAGATTTGAAATACAGTGCGTAGGGTGTGTGTCTTGGTATCAGTTGTAGGTGAACATCCAGCTCTAAGTGAGAACAATTTCCAATTCACTGCACTTTAATGCCTCCAGTTTATCATGGTAAATGTATAAAAGAGTTTTATGTAGGTGAAGTGGCTCTTGCTGTTTAAATATCTCCTAGCTCTACTGTGTTCAGCACATGGGGGGCTGTGACTGTTCCAGCCATGCTCTTCAGAGAGAAAAGAGTTGGAGCACAGTGTTGCCAGCCCTGGTCCATCTCCTTGAGAAATAGTCTCTTTTTCAAAACTAATGAACTATTAAGAATGCTGCTCTCATACTGAAAGGAGAATCAGTCTTTATGTTCTTAATCCAGAAACATTTAACATGAAGGCGAGGGTGAAACAGCTCCCGAGCCGCCCAGGCAAAACCAGCCTGTGTGTAGTTGTCGGTCCAGTTCCTCTGGTGCAAGAGTTGTGAAAGCTGGGCAGGTACGGACTGCGCCGGCTGCAGGGCTCCCACCTGCAGATGTGTCGAGCCCCAGTGGCAGGCAAAGAGGTGACTGTCACCCTTTGCAGCTTAATTATTTTGTACTGAGTGACTGGATGTGAGGTTCAGAAATACCTGGCTAACAGGAGCGCAGGGGCAGCTGCGTGCGCGGCGCTTGGATGATCCAGGATGAATGGAGAGTGTTTCCTTTGTAGCTCTGTCTTGCTTCGAGCCAAAAAGGGACTGAACTTGAACAAAAGTTGCATCTGCAAGGTCAGTGGTTGGCATGGATAAGGGGATTGAAGGGATCAAAATTATTTCCCTGCGCCACTGGCTGCAAAACATGGGCTTATGGCACCATTCCTGTCTCTCCCTTTGTGCTCAGAGCAAAGCTTTTTTAATCTTGTGCTGGCTATCTATAGTGCCACACAAACATGGCAATTTGAAGTTAAATGTTCTATTTTGAGGACTGCCGTGCACGGTCGGCAGGGCAAGGGAGCTGCGCTTGGGCTGCTCTCCTCTGCCCACAGCCTGCCTTGCTCTCTCTTCTGCGCAGGTTGTCATAGAGAGGAGTTCAGAAAATACATACACATGATGCAGTTGTGCCTGTAGTCTAAATGTGAAGCTTATAGTGTTTGTGGTTTGATACTGTGTTACCTTGCTCTCCAATGGGTGTTCTTTCTAGCTTCATAAAAATGACACAGTAATTGTTTGGGTTTTTTCTTTTTTTGGCCCAATTTTAAATATAGATCGATTCGCTCTGATGCTAGGGTGTCCCTGATCTAGCCTGTACTTAGTGACGAGATGCTGAATTTAGGAGGAAGCATGCAGCCCAAGTTGGGAAACAAATGGTAATTCAGAGCTGCTGGCTGTTGGGTGGCTGCTGAAGGACACCAAGCTTGTTCCTTTAACCCCTCCTGTGGCTTAGTGAAGCTGCAGCTTCTTTCCTGGGAGCTCTTATTCGTAGAGAGGAGCAAAAACCCCCAAAGAGTTTCAAGGGAAGCAATGTCTCAAACCTTACAATGACATCAAGTGCATCAGGTAACAAAATGCATTATTGCTGTTGATGTTTTGGTGGCTCGTAAATGTCTCTTGCACTGCTGTGGTAGAGGATGTGCATCCTCTCAACATTTAGCCTGGGCACATACCTGCACTCAGGGGGAGCGAGACTCAGGATGGTGTGCAGCTAAGAGATGTTTATGGAATCAGTCAAACTTGATATAAAATAATTATGATGTTTTGACATCTTGTTAATAACTTGCAGCCATTGGACGAAATGGAGTTATGGCATTCTCAGTCCTTGATGGAACCTTGGCATTTCTTTCAGATTGTAAAATTAAAAGAAAAAATGTGAAAGCCATTAAAATAGTTGGATGTGGTGCCTGGGAAAAATGATGGGCTGCTTAATTGAAAAAGTGCTTCATTCCAGTTGAAGTTCATTCCAGTTCAGTTCTGCCCATTTCCCTGCATCCCTGCCATCTGTAATGGAGAAGGAAAAGGGCTGATTCCTTCAAAATCTGTCTGTGAGAGTGTTTTGGGTGTCACTTGGTTCTTCATCTTATCTGTGAGTGAAGTGGAAGGAAATCCTAGCGAGCATTAGACATGAGAGAAAAGTCTTGTCACCTGTAATGACTAAAATCCCCTGAAGTGTTGCCAGCGTGTACTTTAGGAATCATATAATTATATGATTATTGAAAGAGACATAAAAGACCTCATGGCAAAAACCTTAGAAAGGGGGAGGGAGGGAATCCATATGCAAATAAAGATATGCAGAATTTGCCGTCTCTCTTTTTTTTTTCCCCTAGTTATTTTTCAGTCCAAAGCTCAGTAATTGCTTTTATGGGGATTACTTAATAAAACTGGGGCATGCAAAGGAGGGAGAAATTGTTTATGCCGAGTCACAGGCTTGGAGTCCTACAGAGTTGGAGTAAAAATGGACTTCTGAAACTAAAACTGCAAAGTGGGTTTTCTGCTAAGAGAAAATAGCGTTTTGTTGAAATGTTATCCTACAATAAAAGTGTTTTGTGGTCTGGCGGTTAAGCAGAGGGGTCCGGAAGTTGAGATAACGGGGTTTTCTTTCTGACTCTGCCACAAGTTTCCTCTTGCTGAGCTCTGGGCAAGTTCTTTCATCACTGCCTGTGTCACCTCAGCTTTGCCATTGCTGGGGTACCTGGTGGGAGGCTGGATTTGCCACCCAGGGAAACTCCTGTCACCCCTCTGACGTGACGGAACTGTCTCTCAAACCTGGCGTGCGTGCTGTGCTTGTGCAGGAGGTGATGGGAGAGCCTCTGATGTCAAAATCTCCTTGTACAAACTCCTAGGGAAAGGTTTCTCCTCTGCCACATCAGGGGTGTGTGCAGTGTGTGAGAGCCTTTTGTGTGGCATGTCCTGGGCAGTGCTGTGCCCTGCTCTGGGCACTGCTGATGGTGCAAATGCAGCCTGAGATTTTCCTGAGCTCTAGTTCTCCTCTCAGAGTTAAAACACAGGCCTTGACTTAGGGCTTCTTAAGTTCCCCTAAGCTTCATCAGTCCTTCCTGATGCTCTGGATTTATAATCTGGCTTCTCATGGCAGCGCTCATTCGTGTGTTTACTAGGAAACTCTCCTGATGCAGAACAGATGTATCTCGAGAAAGGTTTTGTTGCAAGATAGGCAAAAAACACCTTCCATTTTTTCTCAGGCTTAACTAAAGCACTTGGTGCATTAAAAAAAAGGGAAAAAACCCCTGTCATACTGCTATTAGTGTTGAGTTACTGAATATTTTGCAAGATCTCTCCAGGAAAGAACACCACCATTCACTCTGGTACTCTAGTTTGATGCTGAATAGTACAAAGTTGTGATACGAGTTTGCTGGTGCGATTTTTAGCTGAAAATGACAATGGTTTTCCAACCAGATGGATTTTATAACTTGCCTGCCATCAGCTCATCCATCAACTCCACAGAGATCTGTACATTCGTGTCAGTGTGCACATGGCAATGTTGTTGATTACATCAAACAAACTGATAACCCTGTTTGAGCCCTATTCCCGCTCCTTGGGCAGCCCCTGGGTGGGTTTGACAGTGAGGGGAGTGGGTGGAGGTTTGTTCTCAGCTTGTCCCCGTGGGTACTCTATGGCAGTGTGGAGCTGAGCTGTGTCCCCAGCTGCCGTCCATGGCTGTGGAGGTGGCTGCAGCTGCAGGGTTGGTGTAACTTGTGTGGGGAATGGATACAGGCACTGGCGTTTCCAGTGCTGTTTGTATTGGGAAGAGGATTAATGAAGCAAGTGAGAGCCTCGGGGCTGCACAGGGTCTGTAACTTGATTTCATACAGCTCTTTCACACTCATACATGACTTTTCTTCCACGTCGCTGGATGACGCTAAGTCTCACAGGGTGTGTGACTTGGAAATTAAAATTTTAGCTGCATCTAGGCAAGAGTGCTTGCAGAACTCAATCAGAGAAGGTTCTCATGCTCATTACTAAATCACTTGTACAACTTTTAGGCTTTTTGCAAGGAAAGAGGCTCTTTCTAGTGCCTGTTGGATAGAGGAGCCCTGTGTTACCATCAAGCTCATCTGCCTTGTTTAGAAAATGACCCTGTGTTTTGGCAGGTGTAGGACAGGCTCTTTCCAAACCAGAGGTTATGAACTGCTGTACCGGGGCCTATGTAAGCTAATGTAAACTCCCAGGTGATACCTCAGACAGACAGCTATAAGCAGTTTGTTTTCTTGGTAGGTTCCCAAGAATTATTTTTGAAACTGGTCTTTAAAAAAAAAAAAAAAAAAAAGGAAATAAACAGTTTACACAAGCAGTTTCCAGAGAGAGCATCTTTGGGTTTTTTATCTTCAGCTGTGTTGTGTTCTGAGAAACACATGGATGGGTTGTGGAGTCTGAATGTTGCCTGGCTCTCCTCTGCCCAGGAGATTCTCAGGGTTATATAATTATAAAGCTGCTGGTCTCTAAGCACTGTAGCTCTTGTGCTGCAGCTTTGAGGCCAGCCATGCTCCTGGACTGTAAGATTATTAATGTTACTGATTATTGCAGTGTGCTGCCTTGCTCAGGCGGAGCAGGCGGGTGTGTGAGTTTCCAGGGGAGGCTGTTGGAGCCTCTCTCTTGGGCGGGAGCGAGGTCTCTGCTTTCCTGATCAGCGCTTCCTGGTCAAAATGTATCCGTGGATTTTCTTTACCACTGCCAAAATAAATGCAGCAGACAATCCAGGGCCAGGAATGTCATCATCATCAGGTTACTGAGTTTCTGCCTGAAGGTCAGCTAACTGTGGCTGCTACTAAATAGCTGTTTGCTGATATGTTGTGTGCAATCATAGGCCAGGCCTGGCATGTTTTCAGTGGGGTTTTGGCATGGAGCTGTGTGGCCCAAAGAGGAGCATGTTTGATGATACTTGTAAGGTTGATACAACCTGCAAAGATACTAATTTGACCTAGAAAAGGACAGAGTATAAACTGTGAGTGTTTATCTGTGTTAAGTACAATGTGCTAGCCATCCAAAATCACATTAATTTGGTTTGCTGTCCTCCTGTGGCAGTGCCTGTCCTCTATGGCATGGGATGGGGTCAGCACCTGGGGTGGTCTTGAGCAGAGTGCTGAGATGCTGTAATGTGGAGCACGTGTCAGCATCAGGGCTGGTGAATGGGCAGCTTCTGGTGGTGTTTCCTGTAAGCAAATAAAGCTTGTCTTCCCTTGGGGTGCTCCTTGGTTTGCTTTTTGTGTACTTCTGATTATCTGCTAGTTACCTGCAGGTGAATTTTCACTGTTCAGTGCACTTAGCTGGGCAAAAAGAAGCAGCCACCGAAGAGGGGAAATAGATTTTTGTCTCAAGCAATAAGTGAATTCTTCTTGTTCTTTGACATCTTTTTCCTTTTGCGCACGTGTGTGTTAAAATTCCCATTCCCTGTTTATAAATGTTCAGCAGATGAAGTCACTGGTGTTTTTTCCAAGTATTACCTTTACGATGTTCTGAACATAAGCAAAATGTGATTATTCACTGAGCCTCTGCTGAATACTGTAGGAATAATGAGTCTGTGCCTAAAGCACAAACCCAGACACATAAAGCATGCCAACAGGAATACAGACATGGGGGAAAAATGCAAAGTGTAGCTTCTTTTACCAATTTTACTGGAGCATTCTTGTACTTACTTTGAGTTAGGAGGAGATTAATCATGATGTAAGACTGGTGTTTCTGATGTGAGGGAACAAAAAGTGGGGAGAGTGTGGGGGTCCCTTCCCACCGTGGGAAGCTGTGTCCTCTGGGGAGAGAACAGCTCCCAGCAGTGCACTTTAACTGGTGGGCTTATGGAAATGGAAAAACATGGGGGGCAGAGGGGGGAAATCACCTGGCTTTGTGTCCATGGGGATCAAGCCTTTTCAAAAAGAGTAAATTTTGGCATCTTGCAATGTATTCCTGGTGCTGGTGAAAGGAACAGAACTAGGCTGTGGAGGCTTTCCCACCTGGTGCATCGACATCCCTTTGGCTCTGCCTCCCCAGGCAGCTGCCAAACTAGAAACTTTGGAATGCCTTTTTCTGCGGGCTGCAGGTACCTTTCAAGAAGGTCAGAATTTGGGTTGCTGCTGAATTACAAAGTAAAACCTTTGCTGTGATGTGCAGAAATTTTTTTAGACTTTCTTGTTCTTCTAATGATACACTGCCAAGTTTTAAAGTTGAATAAACTTTAAATATCACCTCTGTCTAGCAGCAGTTGAATTTTGTTTTCTACTTTCTTCAGCCTGAAAACAGAAATAGTATTGTGTTCTCTTTAGACTATGGCCACTGAAATGGTTTGTCTCTATTCTTAAAAAAAGAATGAGAATTCGGGTGCCTAATTACCCAGTGCTGCTCCTTTTAATTTTGAAAGTTCATCCTTTGCCCCTGCTCTTTTTAATGTGGATTTTCTAAACAGCATCTAAAAATGTGTCTAAAAGACCTAATTAGTGTTGATACTTCAATATCTGAGCTTATAATTTAGCTTTTTTAATAGGGCACCTGGGTACCAGCACTAAATATGAAGAAAATTGAACCTATCCCAAAAGTGAGTGCATAGAATTTTAATTGGGGATGGGGGAAGAAACAACCCTGGAACTTCAGACTGAATTATTTGTTTCGGCACTGCTTGTTTGGGCACACTTTGTTTGAGTGTTTCCCAGGGAGGGAAGGGGGAAATGGTATTTAATTAATGCTTCAGTAATACCACGCTCACTTAGCCTTATGGTTTTAGAAAAATTTGCCTAGGCAAAGTTGTCCTGGCTGAGGTGGATATTTGTTTGGTTGATATTTTAAGTCTGATACAGCACTGTTCACACCTTCTTGGAATGTAATACAGGAATAAACGGGAAACCCAATCCCCTTAGCACCCTGAGTCGCACAGACAGGCCGTGCTCTGAGACAGGGATTTATTTCATGCATGGTGGCCTAGACACGAAACAAATGTGTGGAAAAGGGAATTATGTAGAATTGAAAGTGACAATTATGCAAACATTCCAGTTGAGGAAGAAGTAAATTCTTCTCTTTTTCCATGTGCTTGGCTTCAGAGCTAACGAGCAGCCTCTCGGGGGTTTTGGTCTGTGTGTTTGTATCTGTCATATCTCTCTCATCTCGCTTGCTTCTTGTTCCTTTTTTTTTTCCTTTTTTTTTTTTTTCCCTGGTTTGACCTTATTTTCCCTTTTGTTCCATGGAGTCATTCAATCTTTGTACTGCCGGGTTTGTTTACCTTGCCAGAGGAAAATGTTAGCACCCTTCCATTTAGGAGCCCAGGGCTGCTGTCCTCAGTCCCTCAGCACTGTGGCCTTTACTCCCTGCCCGGGCACAGGAATATGGTGACTGATGGCATCCAAATCCCTTTATTCAATTGTTTTTTTTGCTTTTAAAGGGAGGAGAAGCTGGTGAGGGAAGAAACAAGCTGTGAAAATAGCTCTGTGTTTAGATGGACACCCTTTTGCAAAGCTAAACAACTTGATCTTCCATGCTGCTGGGTAATTCCCACGCTTGCAGAAACGAGGGGAGAGTGAGCAGGGAGCTGGGGCTGTGACCACTTTAATCTGACATAAGTATGTGTTTTTGCTGAAGGGGATGGTCCTTTCCTGCCCTGGCTGCTTGTCCCGATTACCTCCCTTGTTCCAGCACTAGCGTTTATGCTGCCAGGAAAACTAATTCCCTGGTTCCCTGATCTGGCTCGCTGCACAGCCACGCAAATGCCCTTCTGGCACGGGACAGGCGGGAGGCAGGGGAGGGGGGGATGCAGAGCAGATGTGTATTGATTAAAGAAACCCTGCCAATATGGCCTGAGCCTTTGGAGCAGGATTACAGCTACATGTTCTTTCTGTGTTTTAGGTCATCTAAGTCGAGAGGGCTGCTGAAATGGGTGGTGTAAAATGATGATTGTGCCAGAGTGACTCTGGTCGTGGTTAAGCTTGTGAAGTTGGTGGTATATGGGGTAGTGGGGAGTGGCTGAGGGTGGAAGGGATTACTGGGAAAGGAAGAACCTCACTGGCAATTTAATTGCTCTGAGAACACAGTTTCTACCTTGTTTTCACTGATTAGTTTCAATGTGACAGGGAGAAAGAAGAGACAAGCTTTTTTGTGCTTGGCTGGTTGCTTGGAGTGGATGAGGTATCTAACCCTCCTGATGGCAGAAAGTTAAAAGCAGTTCCGTCTGTAAATGGCATTTGTAGCTCTGTTCACACAATAATTCCTTCTTTTTAGCCTTCTGTTCTTTTTTTCTCCTCCTGTCTTTCTTTCAGTACTGTATCCCGTGCATGTGTTGTATTAAGGAGAAGCCTGTATTGGATATTAAATCCAAGGATTGGGGGAAGCAGGAGCTCTTCTAATCAGTGTCATTTTCCCAGCTGTAATCCCACAGAGGGATTGAAGAAAGTGTCAGGAGGATAAGATCAGTGTTTGAGCCCAGCTAAACGCTGCCTCTGCTGTGTGAAAATGGCTTTAATGGAGCTTGGTTGTGTGGGGAGAAAATTGCACATAAATTGTGCAAATTTCTAAATAAAAAGCATTTAATTGCACTAAAAGAGGGGGAGGGCCCCTCTTGTGTGCACATGGGAGACTTCAGTGAGCATAAGTAACCTCTGTGGCACAGCAGTCATTGACCTTGTCAAGTCCTGCCATTGGAGGTCATGTGTGGTGAAGTGGGTTGCCACGGGGGATTAGCACATCTGGGCAGAGGGTTTTTCCTTCTGAGCTTGTGCACGCCAAATCCCATCTCCAGCAGCGCATCTGGAGTCGTCAGGGAATGCAAGGGGATGGGGAGGCACCTGCCAGAAGTGCAGGGCAGAAACCTGTCTGGAGCCAGGGGCTTCCTTGGCCCCAGCTGCAGGAGAAAGAACATTTGGGTACGCCATGGACTCCCAGCTCCTATGAGGTGAAGGTGGACTTGAAATTTAACTATAAAAACCCACAAACTTGCCTTGGTAATCTCATAATTAGATAGTTTTGAACTGTCTTTTTGCCCAGATTTCCCTTATAGTTTTGCATGTACTTTTGCATCCTACCTACAGCTGTTGTTTTGGTATGAGAGGTACAGTTTTATGCAGGAAGGAGGCTGATATGCTTACTTACTGGGCTGAAAATATGCAGAGGATGATGTTTTGTT
This sequence comes from Corvus hawaiiensis, assembly GCF_020740725.1. NCBI lineage: Eukaryota > Metazoa > Chordata > Aves > Passeriformes > Corvidae > Corvus > Corvus hawaiiensis. The sequence goes on along the minus strand of NC_063230.1, from coordinate 8,928,818 downwards.
ATAAATCTCAGAAGGAATGAGTGGTGTATCAGCTCCCATGTAAGACTTCACAATTACTGTGTGAAGATATTAGGCCCAATTCACAGATGGTAGTGTCTGAAGTACAGGGAAAACAGCTAATTACTAGCAACTGATCTGTTTGCTCTGTGCTTAAAGGAGAGAATATTTAAGGCTGGCTTTCCTGCTTGAATGAAGTGTTTATTAGAAAGCTTGATGCCATGGCATCCTTGAAGTCTAAGCATTGCAGCATCAGATTTTATACAGACCTGTTCTGTTTTGCCTCCTGTATTCTTTTACAATTCTGCCTTAGTTGAATTAATTTCATATCCCAGGAAGAAAGTATTAAAAGAAAATTACCAATATTTCCAGCAGGAACATAGCTGGTATCTTAGTAGGTGGAAGAGGCATTAAAGTTGAAGCTCTCTGGTCTTTGTGTTTGCTGGTAAGGGACATCATTTGTCACTGATGCCCATCTCCTCCTGGGTGAGGAGAGAAATGATAATGCTCTGCTCCTGCCTTAGTTGTGAACACCTAGAATGAAGCTGTAGCTGGTTGTAGTTACTACAAGACTGGGCGCTGATGGGGTTTGATATTTGTGCTAACTTTTTGCTAGGCAGGAAAATGAGAGTTGTGCAAAGTTACAAATTATAGAAAGCACTGTCTGAACAGCATCCGGAAAATGATTCTGAAGGTTGGTCGTTGGAGGTGCTCTCTTCAGGAGGTTCAGGCTCACAAGTGGCATTGGTGACACTACAGAGATGCAGCCCATGCTGGGGTTTTCAGCACTGGTGGCTTCTCAGGCTTCTTCAGAGGTTACACAGTTCCTACTAAGAAGTGTTTAAGACTGCTGGGCATGGGTGGCTTTTTACAGTCACCTTTAGAAGTTGTGCCTTGACTTCTTGCCAGGAACTGTGGGGCACAGATGAAAGTCTGGACCTGTGTCACAGTAGTGGTGGAGCTCTGGATGGAGCCTGGGGTCTCCTGTTTCAGTACTTACTGTGCCATATTGGATCTGAAATACCAGGTTGGACTTGGAGAATTAAGTGGCGCAATTATGAAGCGGAAGAAAAAAAACCACTTATGTGGTGGCTGTGATAAATTAGTCATTTTGTACCTCCAAATAGCCAATTATTCCTCTGACTGGCTTTTATCTGACCAATTTGCATGTGCAGTCATGGTAACTGGTTTGCAGATTAGGTGCAGAATTTCATGTGGATCTGATGTTGCATTTTCGTCTTGCTCCCTTGGAAGCAAAATGCATGGATGAGGGGTTCTGTGTAACTCATTACTGTTAGCTGCTTTGTTTTTTCACTCTCAAAGCTTCTTCGGACTTGAAAGAAACAAGATGGCTCACTCTTGTAGATTGGTTTTGGTTTTTTTTTAATATCAGACAAGATGATGTAAAGTGGTCCCAGCTCCACAGAAGCTGCAGCACATATTTCGTTCGTATTGGAGTTCTCAGCTGCACCTTTTGAGAACAGGTTGTTTGAGGGTTGGGAACTCAGTTGAGCTGCAGTGTATTTCAGAAGAGATATGAAAAGAGAAGAATTTTTAAAAAGCTGGAGGAAAGAAAGAGAAATAAACTGAAGCAGCTTGGAGTGACTGGGAGTGAAATGGTGCCTCGCTGAAGCCGGTGTCAAAACTCTGTCCTCGCTGGTGCCAAATTGCCAAGTCTGCTCTCTGATTTTGATCTGAAGCTGAAAATTAACAAATATTGTACACCTAGAGAGCTAAGTGAAATCTTAATTTGAAGAATATTAATTATTCAGGTAGCTGAATTTTGCTAGTAGGTTAGACATAAGCTCTGTTTCTGTCAGGGATTTGTGTCAATTTAGCGTGCTGTGGACTTTGTAGAATCTCTGATATAACCAGTCTTTGAAGTGGAGAAATGGTATAAAATATTTGCTAACAGCCAGCCAGCTTTTTAAAAGCTTCATTTGCTTCAAATAAGTCAGCCTTTTTAAAAAACAAACAAAACTGAGTAGCAAGTACAAGAATAAGAAGATGCTTTTTCAAAAGCTGGGGGTTTTTTTATGTAGGCTCCAGCAATGCATCTGTAGTTAACCTTGGTCTCCAGTGCTGTTAAAGACAAATTAAGCTAATAAAACAGTATCTCGCAACATCATAACAAATAAATGGGCTAATCTGTATGCGAGTTTCTTGCTACACCAAATTTAAACTGCTTGAGCGTTTCCTCTTTTAGTGAAAGGTGCAGGTTTTTATAAACATAACCTTTTCCAGGGTCTGTGGAAGAATGCCTTGTCAATCATTCAGGATTTAGGGCTTGAAGATTGTATGGTAAGAAGTATTTTGAGGAAATTATATATTTATTTTCTTGTGACAGCTTCATGTTAAACTGAAGGCAGGTCCCAGGGAGGCAGCTGTATCCACCTGCCTGGTGTTACCCAGCTTCATTGTAGCTGAAGGAGTTCCCTGGTTTCCATCCTGTCCCAGCTAGTATATGATTAGTATAAAGTGTATGTGGGTGCACATCCATGTGTGAGCAAATGTGTTTTCTCTCCTCTATGTGCTTAAAATAGTTGGACCAGTCTTAGGCTGCTTGTAAACTCCTGCTTGTTCCTTTGCCTGTTCTTTTGGACTGAGCACTCATGGCACTGTATATTTTTTTTGAGTAGAGCAGCACCTGTGAAGTGCCCTGGTCTTGCATAAAGCCTTCTGTTAAAATAATTGCAGGTGCACAAGCACCTAGCTTTAAATTCTCTGAGCTGTTTAAACTTGTGAGTTTTTTCACATCCTGCTTGTTGAATTATCGGGGTGTAAGTTTTATTAAAACTGGGTGTGAAATTTAATTTTTGCAAATAATTTTCTCTGCAGTAGCTGCTGAAGAGCCCTTCCAAAGTACTTTCAGCACAGCTTGGGGCAAAGCTGGAAAAATCAGAGTTGAAAATTGGGGCATGTCACTTTCCCCCCTGTCTAGATAAATTATTTAATCTCTGTCCCTCTGTTTCTTCTGTAAAACAAGGATAACTTATCTCCTGGTACTTTACTGCTTAGTAGTTGTAAACCCTGCAAGCAGGATCTTTTTGATAGGGAGTACATTAAGATTAAAGTACACGGTGTTTTGTTCTGAAGAGTTTTGAGGATGAAATTTATAGGCAACTGTAAGCTGCATGTTTGCTTATGATAAAATTGGGAGATGAAGTATAAAGGAACAGACACTGAGACTGGCCGTGTAACTTGCAGCTTTACAATACAAACAGCCTCTTGTTTGTGGTGATAAAGGCAAGAAATCCAGTGTATTCCACCAGCTACAAATAGCTGCATGGGGTAGAGCTTTTCACTCTGTAAAAATGGTCTTTTTCTCATTCTCAAATCAGTCTCTCAGCTGTTCCTGTTAAAAGGTCCTCTCTCCACTTGTTTAGTGACTGTGAATTTTTGTTACTCCACCAGGAAAAAGCATCTTTTGCTGCTGAATGTCCTTCAGCCATTGCTGTTCTCTCCTCCCCCTCCCTTTTCTATATTCTAAGGATTTAGTTTGTGAAATTCCCCCCAATCCTTTGGCTTAATCAGTTGGAAAGTGCAGACAGCAGCATAGCAAGGCAGTAGGTTGCTCTGGACAATCATCCTTCCCCCAGCTGCTGTTCCCTGCCCCTGCTTGGTTCTTCAAAACGCTCATGGATTCATCGCTCCCCGGGCGCACGTGGCTCTGGAATCACACCAGGATTGCTGAGGCACGTGAGAGTGCCCTGCAGAGCTGCCCAGAGCACACCCCTTCCCCTGCATCTCCCCGTGGGATTTGTCTTGTCTTCCAGAGCTCTGCCAAGTACTGTAGCAGCCCCACTGTGCATGCACAGGGCTTTGTTTTTCACCCCTACCCCCCAGCTCTTCTGGATATTGTGTAAATATTGGGAATATTGGGGTGTGGGGGGGATGAGGTTTGTGTGGATGATGAAGAATATTGGGAGGGGAAGTTGGCTTGGTGGCCTCGGGATACGATTTTATAACTAATATCTGGAGGTGTCTCTTCACTTCTGTCTGATGGATCCACTGTCTTAAAGCTTTTTTGGCACCAAGATTCAAAACTGATGTTTAATCTTCGACAAGGGGAAAGATGAAAAACTGAAAGACCATTTCTCCTCAAGACTGTCCATTTAGATATTTCTGGATGTGTTGTCTGTGGGTTGTTCTTCATTCCCAGCCCCTTCCACAAACACAGCTCATCATCCTGTGCAATTGATCATTCCCTTGTGGTTTTGAGCCAGAAAATCTCAAAGGCTTTTCATACCTGCTTAGGAGACTTTTTAATAATAATAGGCTAGCGGGGCAGGTGTCCTGGAAAGCTATTCAATGGTGGATCAAAATCTAAACTAAAATTAAAAAAAAACCCCAGTAACACCCAACCCCACCCAAATTGTGTAATGCATATAATGAAGATTGTGAGCCATTTGCTTCCCCAGAATTCACACTGGTGATCTGTTTAGCCCGTGATGTGGGTTAAATATACCTAAGAGATGCTGTCTAGTACAAGCCTTAGATCTTGCAAAATGAGGAAATTACAGTTTAGGCAGATGTGTGAAAGGCTACTTTAAAAAGAGCAGAGGGCCGCATTAACAGGGTTGTAGCTGGGATAACTGAGAGAGTTATGCATGGAGCTACTGTAATGATTGCTGCTAGGGCTGGTCTGCATCCCTCACAAGGAAATTGCATCCATAGCATGGTATTAATGTGTTTGCATGAAATCAGGGTGAGTCTGGGCTAGGGCACTGCCTCCAGACCCTGCCAGAGCTCTAGATCATGGCCTAAAGAGGGAATTTTGCAGTGGCAGAGAAACATCAGGGGGGAAAACTCCTTTGGGACTGTATTCCTGTTATTTTGTTGATATCTTTTAAATAAATTCCAGCAAAGAGTAACAGAATACCCAGATACGGGGAAGCAGGTGGCTGGTCTGTGGGTCAGTGGTGGGGTTGTATTATGTTCAGTATATTGTTATTTGGTGATTTTGGTTTTTCCTCTGCATTTTGTTGAATTCTCCATCTCCCCACGTACATCATAGATGGGAAAATTACAGGGAGAGTTGTACAAAGCTGCCTTTCTTGTCATTTCTGCTTAAATCTCACGTGACAGTTGGACAGAAGCTGTTTTCACTGCTTGAAGTGAGGGGGAGGTGAAATGGGTGGTGGATTTCTAAAGAAAACGATATATACTTACTTTTCTGCATGCAGGCGGCTTGTGTTTGTGGTAGTGTGGGCAAGGAAGCACCTCGTTACACAATCTGTATCGGGTCTGTAGTGGAGAGAGCTTGATTTCCTCCTGGTTACAGATTTACCTCCCATGCCAAGTGAGTTTGGATACCCCTGTGGAGGGGATTTATTCTGCCTTTCCTTCCCAGCTGGTTACTCCTGGGGGAGCTGCCTGCAGTGGGAACACAGGGTGCACTTTGCCTTTTCATTTCTTTATTCCTTGTTAATTTATTTCTCTTTTCCCCTGCTTTCAGTGGGACAGTAGGTGCAGGGTGGAGATGTTTCTAAACCATGTTAATTGGTTGTGATGCCACTCGGCCTCTGGCCAGAGCTGACCAGCCAGTCATCACTCCTGCGGCATGGCCAGACCGATCTGGGCTTGCATCACAGCCCGAGCCCTTCCCTCTCAGGAGGGTTGTAAAAACCAGAATTTAGCTGTGGCTGGGATTTCCTGGCTCGGATGCAGGAGCTGCAGCACTGTCTCTCCAGACTGGGGCTGGGGGGTTGGTAACTGTGCCCCAGCAAACTGCAGGAAGTCGCCGGGCTGTGCTTCCTCCATCTGCTGCTGCGTCCCCAGGGCCACCTTCCCCAGGGCTGTGCTGCATGGGTCAGGGTGGCTTCAGAGACATCTGGGCATGCTGGGGCAGCCATGGACCCACTGTGACTGAAAACAAGGGCAGGGAGCCAAATCAGAGTAAATACTGAAATAATGGAGAACTAGCCATGCTTGACCCCCCCACACCCATCGCCTCCTTCACCCTGAGGTCAGTGGCTTGCAGGAGGACTGACTCACCCCTGGTTCCTACTGAGTAAAACATTCCGACTGCAGGCTAGAAGTGGAAGTGGAGCTGGTCCTGAAGTGCTTGAGCTCCAGGGAAGCTCCTGGCCAGCCTTCCTAGCAGTAGCACAGTGCTGGGCAATTGTTCATCTGTGGAGCTCTGTGAGGTCCAGCAAGCCAAGGAGAGACAACTGGTCCCCTGTTGGCCCTGCAGCCACTGTCCCTCAAGCTGGGCTGTAAACAAGCAGACCTGTCTTCAGTGTGTTGCTTAGTACTGGGAGCAAATCAGGCTCTGTGTCCTGGTTTCTTGTGGCCACAAAGAAATTTTACCATGAGAGGTCAGGTGAGCTGGGGGCATGGCTGTGCTGCTGGGCTCAGCCAGCTTGGTTAGGCAGCTCTGCTCCTCCTTGTGTGCTTGCAGCAGCTGTAAGGGAATCGAACCTCAAGTTTGAGTTGGTGTTTTAAAAACATGCACTCTTCAGAATGGTAGTCAGGGCTGGGGTACAATACAGTGCTGTATGGGGTAAAGAGAGGAGCAGTTGGCACTGGTGTTACACACCCAAGTTGTTTTCAGTGTGATAATTCTAGATGTCTCTAAGGGTAATTAAAAATAAATTTATTTGTCGATTTAAGTCTCTATATCCCTGGACTTCGGGCAAGTTCAGGTCTAAAATTGAGGGTTTCTTTTGTTGCAGAAACTTCTTTTTTCTCATTCCACTGCTTTCCTCCCTCCAGGAGTGTGGGGATGCCCAGCTAGGCTCAGCTCATGTAACGTGGGTTGAGCAGTGAGCCTGGCTTTGGGAACATTATCCCAGGCTGGCATTTGTGCTCTCTGGATTCAGCAGGACACACGGTGTACAGCGGGAATGGGTGGGAGAATGAGCACCATTGTTTGCCAGGGGATAATGTCTGCACAGTGTGAAAGTCAGCTGGAGACTTGGCACAACAGAATTGCAGTGTGCACATGCACGTGGTGCGGGGAGCCCTGGGGACAGCCAGCACTTCCCTCCGCCTGCGTGGTTCCTGGTGTGGTCAGCACGTATGCAGGGTCTAATATGATATTTAATAGGAAGGATGGGTGATCAGGTTTAGTTTAAGTTGTTTTCATGCATGTCTAGGGAATACAGCTTACAAAAGGAGAAGGAACAAAGGTCATCTGGCACACATGCCAGAAAGCGTGGCAAAAATACATTGCAATTGCATCAATTTTCTTTACCACTATGGCTTTATTGGACTAGAGAGGAAATGGGAACCCAAGGGAGGTATATTGAAGAGATGACCTTTTGGAGTCCAAGGGAAAAATAATTTGTCCAAAAGCTTACAGTTACGTATTAAAAGTTGTCACCTTCCTACCCCTCTCTTCATATCTTTCTCCTGTTGTTTTTTCTGCATCAATCTCACAGATTGTGTTTCCCCTGGCTTACTTGCTGGCTGCAGGTATGTGGTGCTTGTCTGTTCTCTCTCACTTCTGTTCTCCTTGGCCATCTAAAAGAGTCTTCTTTAACAGACAGCAGCACTGAGCAGTAGAAACACAGGCACATGTGAGTGAACAGCAGAACAGGATTTGAGTGTAGTTGCGTGTTTTGAGAAATGGTGATCTTTCCCCTGAAGGATTGAGCTCTCAAATCTGAACCTGGCAATCCCCCTAAATTGGACTTGGCTTTCTCTGGGAACTGTAAAACCAGCAAATTTTCAAAACCTCCTGCTAATGGCTTGCTGAGTGAAGATCAATAGAGATGCCGAGAGGAGCCAGGCTTGGAGGAAGAACATATAATGCAAGCTGCCTGATTAATTTGCTCTGGAGAATAAAAGCCTTCAGAGATGAGAACAGGGTATAAAATAAGCAGTTATAGACTTGCTATCCACTGAGTAGAAAATGTTAACTTCTTCAGTCTGGTTAAGGGTTTCCAGCATTAGTTTTGTAATGGCATAGGGTATTTAGTGTGAGAGGGAATATTCAGAGTATGGATGAGACCCCTGCCTATTGCTCTGCCACCCAAAGCCGCCTTTGCTTCTAATCCATGTGTCATGTGAGCACAGGAAAAGAGATGTGTTGGCTTCAAAACTGGAGTATGTATCTGCTTCTACTCCTCAGATGAGGTTCATGATTTCCATTGTCAATGCAGGAGTTTAAACAGTCCTGGCTGTAACTAACCAACAGTAAGAAACTGTTTTCTTCCCTTTTGGGCAGTTTCAGTCTGTATTTAAATGCAGTATTTCTTCATGAGAATTAGAGTCATCTCTGTTCTCTGAGTCATGTTTAACCATCTTTGTTGGGCAACCACATCTGGGGTGGAGTGTGCCGTGGGTGAATGGCTGGGCCCCGAAATTGAAGACTGGCGGTGAACAAAGCTGCCCTTGGAAGTGCTTGTGTGCTTGCTTCTCAGATGCTCCTAATTCAGAGGACTGCTCCCTTCCCGAGCCCAGTGACTTGCACACTTGTGGTGGTGTTTTGGTGTTGTTCTTGATGGCTCCAGTTAAGAGACAAGCCTGTTTTCCAAAAGAAGAGAACTTTAAAGGCTGTTTCCTGCACACTCTTCTGTTGCCATGATGCCCATCCTCAGACCATTGCTGGTAAAGAAAGGAAATTGGGATTTTGGCCAAGAGACTGGACTTAATGTTTCCCATCTCCTTAGACAGGTTTGTTAATCACAGGTGTCCATAACCCCCAATATAACCCTGGTGGTGCTTCACCAGCAGCAAAGGTGTGGTGGTGGCTGACTAGATCCTGGAGTGATTACTTGGGCTTCCTGCACTGCTGTGTTTCCACTGAGAAGAAAAATGTTATCCTAAAATCTTGTTTTCATGTTTGTTCTCAAGCTACTTAACATGCATGGTTTATTTTTGGAGAAAACAATGTCAGCCAGATTTGTGCTAATTGTTGGCAACAGTATGTTAGCCCCTCAAATGCTGACAGGGAGACAATGTTTGGTGATTGCAGCCATGCAAAGCTAAAAATGACTTTAATTAAACAATCATGAAGTATACTTTGCAATGTATGAGTACAATAGTGCGTTTTTTGGATTGGAGTCTTATTTATGTAGTTTTTTTCGCTCAGCTGATTGCAGGTGTTGTGTGACAAATTGGATCTCATTGTGTTCTGCCTTTAATTACTATTCCTGAACATAAGAAAAAGATGAAGACTGTGACAAGTCCCTCTCCTCATGACCCCTCCCCTTTGCTAGCATTGTAGTTGCTCTCTACTTTAATTGCATTTATTTTGGGTTTTGTTTGGTTTTTAATTTGCTGTGGTAGGGTTTTTGGTGGCGTTTCTTTGGTTGCATTTTCACAGGTTCTCCTTTTCTTCGAATGTTTGAAGGCCTTGGCTCACTTTGTAGTGCTGAGGCTCAGCTGAGCAACGAACACTGATTTTTCTTGTTTTGTGGGTGAAAGCAGAGCTTTTTCCTGGGGTGCAGCACAGATGAGTCCCTCGCCCTTCCTCATGAACTGCCCTTCCTCTGCTGCATCTGGAGGAGCCCAACAGGCTCGTGGCCTCCAGCTGCAGGGCTTCAGTGAGTCCCCAAAGTGCTCTTTCTGTCCAGCCTTGACCAGCATGGTGCATTTCTTGCCCCTGGTGTTTTGCTCTGTCTCAGGGATGTTTTGAAACCCCCTGGAATCTTGCTTGGCCTTGGGAAGAAGAGCACTTGCTGTCTGGGGACACACAAATAGTTGCTGTGTATCTGGTGCAATTACCAACTGACTAATTTGGGAGTTGCTTAGACACCATGTGGTTTATTGTCAAGTTTCATTATAATTTCGTGAAATCTTAATAAGGAAGTTTGGAAAGGGAAAAAAAATCCCCACAACCCAAAAATCCCCACAGTCGGGAATGATAAATGTTCTCCAAAGTAATATTATTAAATTTATTTTTAATTTAATTTTTCTTTAAATCTGAATATGCTTGTAGAAGTTGATGCTTCTGACTCTAGGGAGATTCTTGTTAGCAGCCTGGGGGTCCTGTTGATGGCAATTGTAGTAAATGAATTTTAATAAATATGAAATTACGATTCTGTTCCAATTCTCCTATTGAAATACAATTGTGATTTGGCCTGAAACACACCTTTTTACTTTTGTTTTATAGAATAATGAGGCTTATGGGGCTGTTTTTTTCTCATTTCTTTTCCTTGAGAAATCAATTATGTATTTTATGTGGTGCCAGAGTAAACAGTGCATACCAGAGCAAAGAGCACAGCAGCTTGACTCTAATTCCAGTGTTCCATCTTGTCTACCTTAAATCTCTAGCCATTTTAAAACCACTTAGAATTAATTATTGAGCTTTAAAGCTCCCCTTCTCTGGTGCCTGCCTACAGTAGCCAGCAACAGAAAGGAGGACTTGGATATAAATAAATGGTGTTGCATTGCATTCTCTGGTTTGAAGGCATCTTTTTTCTCTTCATTTATAACCTTTCAAGTGGAATTGCCTATTGAAATGTGACTGTTGGTGTTGAATCAAGTGGCAGGGCTCCATGAGGCTTCAGAGTGCTGTGCAGTGACAGTACAGAGGAAATTAGGTGTTTCAAAGAGCTGAACAAATTAGAAGGCAGAGAGTGCTTCTTATGGCATATTAAAATAGGAGTTTTAAAAGGCCTTTGAACTTATTTTTCAGTGGCTGGGTCAGAAACATGCTGTTTAGCTTGACAAAACTGCTCTTTCCTCTTTTGTTTGCCTGCATTGCTGGGTTTAGGGGAAGCAAGAAAGGAGGTTTTATATAAGCAAGCTTGTCCAAAGGTTTAAATCAATCAGGTTTGTTGTTGTTATTTCCTAAATATTCTTTAGCACTGTTAGCACTCATCATGTATTTCTTAATTCTTACTTTGCCATGGTGGTTATTAAATCCTTTTGCCAGCTGCAACTCAGACCAGGTCCCGTGTGCGCTGTTGGTTGCTGGAGTTTCTTCCAGAAGGAAAATGTATTGGTGTGACACCTTTAGAACATCCTCACCACCTCCAGCAGTTGCTGTGTACCTGTTCTAACCCCTCCTATCCTTCCTCCCATGTCTGCCCTAAAATGCCAGGCTGCCTGCTGTGGCCATCTTTGATCAAACAGCTTTTATTTTCATTCCGTACTGTGAAAAACTGCTCCAATTTTAGTAATGTAGTGGGTAGAAACAAACTAAGAAACTACTTGGAGGAAACGTAGCATATCCCAATTAGCCAGAAGAAGCAAGAAGAAAAACATTGAGAGCAAACCCAAGCAAGCAGCCAGGAAAGCCAGCACTGTTTATTTTTGGCAGGAGCTGCTGAATGGAAGCTGCTTGTAGTTAATGCTGTTGGTGGCAAGACGCAGCCAGGGTCAGGTTACAGCTCCGATTCAGTGACCAGTAAATGGTTCTCCTTTTTCTCTCTCCTCGTTTCTTCCCCTTCTCTTCCTTTTGCATAGACCTTTGGAGGACTTCTCTGGCCCTGCGTGCCCTCAGAGGAAGATGCTGGGGTGGTGAAATCATTTCCAGCACACCAGCAGCTCAGTAGCTGCTGCACATTGGCGAGGGCACGCCTTGTGCTGCTCATGGCACAGAGAGTGCTGCTTGTATTTCAAAGCAGTGCAACAGAAAACTTTACAGGGAGAGCCAGGCTGGGCCAGTGCAGCTTTGGCAGAGGGGGCAGGAGCTGCTGCAGTGGCCACAGAGGTGCAGAGTGTGTGCAGAGAGCCAGGCTGGCACGTCCGTGATCAGCGTGTGTACGGCATATTAAACAGATCATGTCTTGTAATGCCAGGGTTTGATCACAGCCATGGGTAGGAATGAAGGCTTTTGATATGAGTGAAATGCCCTGTTGAAAGATAAATAGAGGAATTCCTTAGGAAACAATAGGGAGATCTGCTGGAAGATGGAAAGTGTATTTGCTGGTGGGTGGAAAGAGCCCCTTCCTTTCCCTCTGTGCATCCTCTGCTGCTGGTGCCTCTCATCCTCTGTGACTTTCAGTCACTTTTTGTTTGCTCCTCTGGAATCTTAAAAGGAGATAAAAGTCACACTAAAAAAGCAACTCCACAACAAAAAATTACCAACCCCCCTTTCAAACATAAGCAAACAAACCCAACTGCACACAACAACAACAAAAAAAACCCCAAACAATTTTAAAACTAAGTTTAGTGTTCTCCTTCCCTTCAATTGCTCTATTGCTTGTTTTCTTTCAAGGAGGGAAAAAAAAGTAAAACATAATTTGTGTTTGTTTGTAGATTAGAAGAGACTTACTTCTCTCAAAACAGAATATGGAGTAGATGTTTAAATATAATTTTGCAAGGTAAATAGTTTCCATCAGTCTTCCACTTTAAATACTTGTATTCCCTGTTTTACAGTTTCTGGATTGAAGCAGCAAAGAAAATTCCCCCACCAGCATCCTCTGAACTGAGAGCAGAAATCTGTTATCTAGCCCACAGTCTGGCGTGTTTATTAATACCTTTTGCTACAGTGTTACAGTTCATTAACACCAAGTTGGGAAGTTTTAAATCCAGACAACAAATACTTTCTAATTAGAGTTAAGGGATAGCTTGTTGCAGCTGTAATCTTCTGTTTTGCTTTAATGGCTTAAAAGAACAAAAAAAAAAAAAAAAAGGAAAGAAAAAGGAAGAAAGCTCACAGCTCTACAGAGTTGTTTCTGTGTGGCAGAACTATTGGAAAATTGGTCATCTCCTGGCAGGCAATGTCTGTGTTATTTTTCCTTCTCCTCCCTACAAATCAATGATTATAACTAGTTTTCTCCCTATGCTGTGGTTCCCTTTTTGGTGCCTGTGCCAGAGTTCAGATGTGAAATACAGCATTACTGTATTTCTGTGTGCACATACAGAATTGAGATGTGTTGGCTGGAGTGCTGGGGAGCCCCACTGCATTTTTCATATTCCCATTTAGTGAGATGCAAAGATTAGCTGCAGCTCAGTCATCCTGCAACATTTCTGGAAGTAACTGAAAATCCATCTAATTGCAAAGCCCAAAGCTAATAAAAAGCACATATGTGCAACTCTCACAGAAGAGAGCAGCTAAAGATTGGAAGGCTATTGTGGTCTTATCTCAGTGGGGGAAAAATTAAGGATGTATTTGGCTCGAATTATTCTCTTTGTCTGCCTAGCTGTGAGAATAAGTAATGACCATCTTCCTACAAAACTGATGTTTTAAATTATCCCCTTTTTGTCACTGGGTGGCCACTGCATTGCTGAGGTGGGCTTGGTGGCTGGTGTGGGTGGAGATCTCAGCTGAGATCCCAGCTTCAGCAGAGGTTCTGTGATTTCAGAACTCTTAAGTGCTTATATAGTGTCCTCTTCATATTAGTGCTGGGATTCTAATGTACCTTCTTCCTAAGCTTAGGAAGTCTCACCTTGTGAATGACACCCTTTAAATCCTGGAGGCTCCTGCTTGACTGTGGTCACATAGATGTTGCTGGAGCTACACTTGTTTGATGCATACATTACATTTAAACTGCTTTGGTTGTAAACTAAGGGAAGGAAGGGCAGAGGGTAAATGACCCATTCATATGTTTCCTTCAGTGCATATACCTGTCCCAGAGATGAGTTTCCAGGTAGCAGCAGCTCATCGAGTTGACTCAATTCAAATGTATCCCACTCCCCAAGTGGTGGGACTAAACACCAGCTTGAGAATTTAAATATTGAAGCAATTGCTTTTTACTACTGGGGAAAAAAAAAAGTCTTGAATTATTTCCTCTTTAAAGGAAACATTGAATCTCTGGATGGAAATGGTTGGTGTGTATTTCTGGAAAAAACAGTATGCTGAGCAGTTCCCAGCAGCTACATTTGTTCCTCTTGGAGCATCTGACCAGGAAGAAGGTCTTGCAGGGGAATCTAATGCTCCTGTCTGGGCACACAAATATTCATGTACTTAGGAACTGAGTTTAAATTTTAATAGGCAAGTGTAACTGTTGAGAAAGCAGATGTACTGCTTTTAGTTCAGTTGTGCAGAGACTTCTCACATGTTTACAGTTAAGGAAACAGAAGTCCCATGGGAGGTTGGGGGAAATACTTGGAAACATTCTGTGGCTCTCTGCTAGATCAAGGCTAATGCTGTACTCATTTTTCAATTTTAATTTTGCTAATATTTTGCTAGTCAAAACCCCCTAAAATCTGCAAGAAAACTGTACAGCAGTGCTTTTAGTTAATTTCTTATTCACAAGACCCTGGAGCAATTCCTAGATTTTCTGGTAAGCTGTTGAAATGACTCCTATTTCACTACTCCTGATATAAACCTCGCTAGTGAGACAAGAATACGAGAATTTACTTTACCCAGTGCTTGGATGGGCTGCCACAATGTCCCTGCAACAGCTGACCCCAAGCTGTGACAGGGTAGCCCAGCTGCCTGTTCTCCCCAGGCGTGTGTTGTACCAGATCCCATCTCTTGTCTGGGCTGAGTCAAGAGTTTCCCCATCCTCTTGCACAAAGTCCATAGTGCAGCCTTCAGGAAGTGACAGCTTTGAATGTGGTTTGTCTTCTTTTAAAAAAAAAAAAAAAAAGTCGATTTGCCATATATTGTGGTTATTCTATGAAGAGGAATAAACCAGACTGCAATATTATGTCTTTAAAGGAGCCTGTGTGATCTTTTTGCTCCCTTTGGCGAGCTTCACCTGCTCCTTGGAGCAGAGGGGAGGCTTGATGCTGGCCACCGCTCAAAGTGCTCTTGGGCCTTTTCGGAGTGGAATTAAGACTTTAAGAAATGGTGCGGTTTGTTGGCAGGAAAACACGATGACGTTGCGTGTTTTCTGTGAGCACCTTCCCTCGTTCCTTCAGCAGGGATCCCAGTTCCAGAGCAGCGAGCCCCGATGAGCTCGAGCTTTCTCGGGTTCCATGGTTTGAGGCCTACACGCGGTAACTCTAGAGAGGAGCAAAACAATGACTTCACAGTCAGGCCTTAAATTCAGAGCAGCACTGATGTGCTGCTTTGTCTGGGCACTGCTCTGAGTCAAAAGGAGATTGAGAGTGAGCTGCTAGAGCTGAAATAAGTTGGAGCGATTGTTTTTTATTTGCACCAGGTAAAGTAAAGCTTCGACCACTTTGATTCTTGGGGGTTTTGTTTTGGTTTTTTGTCGGGGTTTTCTCTTGGTGTCAGTAGTGTGTGTTCTGGGGAAGCAATAGGGAGCATTAGTAACTGAGGAACTTGCCCAGCTTTGCTTTTGGCTGAGCTGTTTGTGGAGGGCATCGTGGTGCACACAGGTGGTCCAGTGTGTTTGGGAAAACACAGAGTGTTGGACTGAGGCAGGGAAGTGCAGCTACTGTCTGCAGCCGTGCTTGCTTTGCTGCTGAAGACAGGATATTTTCTCCCCCGAGGAGCCTGCAGTCTGTGTGGGTGAGCTGCTGTTCTGCCCTTGCTTCCAGAAGGGAGAGTGGAGGCATGGACTTGAAGGAACTTGTCTGCCACTGCAGGTTGAACTTGGTGTTGTGATTCCCCTGCCCACCTACTCTGTGGAGACTTCCCTGCACAACTCGGACTTTTAAATATACTTTCTACCAATCGCATTGTTTTTGCAGCAAAGCATTATGGCAGGGTCGTAGTGGATGAGGATTTGTGTGTGTGTGTGACTCCTTCAGGCTTGCATTTGGAAGTGTGTCTGAGGTGGAAGGCAGTGGAACATGACTCGCAGTGAGGATTATTTCCCTCCCACCAGTCTTTGAGCAGGTTGGGTTTGATGGCTGAGGAAATGACAGTCTGACTTGTCTGTAAGGTCAGTGGGATCCAAGCACTTTCTGTTAAATCTCTGTTTCTAATACTTTCTGAAGTTCTTGAATTCAGTCCAACAGTCATTTCCTAGTTTGTCAGGAAATTGTTTTGCTGCTTTATTGAATGAACTGCAAAATAATTTCGAGGAGGGGAAAATGCCTTAAGGAGAGTATCAGCAATGCTTTAGCTGCTGGTGCCTGGTAAAACTGTGTAGATCAAAGGTACCCATCCAGCTTTTTTATCCTTATTGCTTTCATCGATGATATTAAATTGATTCTCAGGCAACTGGAAAATGCTGGGTGGAAGTTAATCAATAAATGCACAGCAATATCACTCCATCCATACCAGCAGGACCCTGGCTGATGGAGGAGCTGCTTTAGGTCCATTGAACACTGAGTGCAGCAGAGGAAAAAAGGCTGTGAAGTTTTTCCTACTCAAAGACTTGTTGGAAGGTTTATGAGCTGGGTTGGGGATCTTTTCCTTAATCCTCCTGGGCTGCTGTTTTGATGTTGGGTCATGGCTGGGTTTGGTGCTGGCCTTTCACAGTGTACTTTTTTTCTGGACATGGCTCTGGCCTTCCACCTCTATGGCCAAAGAATGAAAAACAGCCCACAAGGAATTTCACATTTTAATCAGTGTCAATGACTTTTAATTTACAACATTATGGAAATAACATCTCTTAGTTTTTCTTTCATGGGTCATACTTAGTATTTACTTTATTATGTGTTCTCTGATAGTGTCCCACCCTCTTGCTGCATAACTTGTTTTCCTGGAGGCTGGACCTGCCTCTAGTTGAAAATATTGCCAAGCGAAAACTAAATAGCTGGCTCAGATGAACTGCTAGAAAATGTTTCTTCTAAGTCTGTGTAGGAGGATAGAAAAGGAGAGGCTGTATCATGGCTGCAGAATAATGCAGAAGTCATATGCTAAGTAACTTCCAGTAAGCAGTAAACTTTTTCACTAAGTTGATATTAAGAAATATGAAAAAGTGACACAATAATAGTGCACTTTGAGTATTGTCCTCCTTCTCTGCACTGGCCAGGCTTCTGCTCTGCCTGCCAAAGCCCAAGCTTCATATAATAGATGCTTTCTTAAAATAAAGCTGTATTGAAAACCAGTGAGAGGCTTTAGTGATACTAAACCCCCACCCAGTTATGAAATGCTCAAAGGGGTTTTTGTTTTCGTATTTCTTCTTTTCCTGTTGTGGTCAAACTGATAATGTGATTGGGGAAATTAGGGAAGGGGGTTGAAACTTGAATGTGTGTTTTAGAAGCACCCAGCCTTTAAATGGTTTTATTGCTGAGGTGAAAGTGGTACTTAGGTGCTTCTGAGGAGCTGGGTCCGGGTCTGTCCCCTCCTGGGCTGTGTAGAGTCCAGAAAAAATACCTGAGGCTGGTACCAGCAACCTTTTAAGGCTGAGGACAGCCCAGATATCCTGGACCAAAGCCCTTCCAAAGGCTTAAGTAGTCTCCAAACAAATGTCCCCTTTGAGATGCCAGTGTTTGATCCCAGACAGAACTAGCTGTGTAAAAAAAACTCGGTGTAATTTGCTGGATTCCTGCTGCAGGGAGGCTTTTGTTTTTGATGCTCAGTTTGATGGAGCCTTGGGAGGGTGTGAAATTCCCTCCTGATACCAGTTTTGGGGCATGAGGGAATGAACTTTGCATCGAGGCTAATGGCCCATGCGGTGGAGCAAAGCCACATTACTTCCCTGGAGCCAGAGGCAGTGGAAACAACCCTGAAGTGTAAGCCCTAGGTGATCAGATACTATATTGCAAAAATTTTTGCCGCAAACGTAGCTTATCCTGGGCTTGTTGGTGCTGAGCATTGCCCTCCTCTCCATGTTTTCCACTTCCCCTCTTGGTTTATAGCTGGTGTCAGCCCCAGATAGGAGCTGTTGCAGCCTCACCTTGGAGGGTCAGCAAAGCTGGACTCCATGTGCTGCCATCAGGGACGTTTGGAAGGAACACCTATATGACAATAATTCTGTTCCTGCTGTTCCATGGTCCCAGCCTGAGCAATGCAGGGAAAATACCCCGGGAGCAGAGTGTGACTCAGCAGGAGAGCCCTGCTGTGTGTCCTCACCAGGCAGTCCTGCTCATATGAAATAATTCTTGTTCCCAAAGTGCTACAACAGTCCAACAGCTGTGTGGTAGCTTTGCCTATTGGCACTGCTCTAGGTAAGAGTTCTCTGCAGGCTTATCTCTATCCCCTCTAAGCAGGGACGTGGCAGACCTTAATTCCCTTCGGTCTGTGTCATTGAACCTCAGCACCTCATTTTATCCCATTACACAGAAACCTTAGGAAGATACAGCCATCTGAGGGCTGCAGGAGCCAGGGCTGGACTGGAGTAGTGCTCCAGGAGGATCTGCCTGAGCCTCTGAAGTGGATTTCTGGCATTTCTTTTCAGTCTGATGGGTTCCTGCTCTGTCTGCTCACAGGCTTCCCTCTGAGCTGAGCCCTGGTGCTCACGCTCCATGAATAAAGAGCTGCTCTGTTGCTCCTGGGATCCTTAACACGATGCTAGGAGCTGTCTGATTTGTCTTTTGCTCTTCAAATAATTACTCAGACTTTAAGAAGTCTGAGAGCAAATTTCATGATGAAGCAACCTCATATGTTACACAGAGCCCAGGCTGTTCTGCAGGAAGAGTTCATGCTTTGGCTTCTGCAGGATGTTTCAAAGCAGAGGAAGGAGCTGTGCGTGTATTTATGTGTATGTAGCTGTGGGTCTGATGGGATGTGGATGCCCCAGGTGCCTCAGGCTGCTGCAGAATTTGCCACAGTCTGGTGCTGGTGAAGCTGGTAGAGGTTTGTTGAACTACAGGCTGAGCTGGCGTGCAGCGTCTCAGATAAATGGGTCTGTAGGCCCTGATCAGAAGAACCCTTTTATTTTCTCATGTTTTTTAACTTCAAAATCAGTTGGTCTGGGTTTCAGAGCTGACTTGGACAACTCGTTAATTGTGCAGGGTTTTATGTTCCACTTGCTGCAAGGGGTAGAAACCCAGCCTTACAAGGGTTAACTGATAACGTTAATGGCTCTAAATATCTGCTCACTTGACCTGGTGTTCTGACCAGCTGCTAGTCATCATGTAAATGAGCTTCTCACCTGAAAAGAGTTACCACATTAAGTCTGGAAGAAAAGGATCCCACCTCACCTTGCCCAGAATAAGTGCTGTTAGCCGAGGAGGAAGGAGTTGTGCTGTTTCAACATTGTGCCTTTTCATCAGCTCAGGCATCACAAATTTTAATACAACTTCCAAGGAATGTTGGGGGAATTTCAAAATATTTTGTTACTGATCCAAAGTCCAGAAGAATTTCAGTGAGAAGATATGCTTGGCTGTCCTCTAACAGCAACACGTGCATTATGTCCTGCTGTTGCTGCCTGTGGTCTGGAAACTTCTATAGAAAGTAAGCTGGACTGTAGCTGGAAGGAGCTGGGCTTTTCTGGATTTGTTCAGTAAATACAAAGTAGGACTTCCTTTCCCTGTTTCTGCTTGGTGGCTTGGATATGCAGCTTACACATGTTTGATGAAATTAAGTATATTTATTCTGAATAAGTATATAAGGTTTTTTTTCTTGGCTTGAACTCTGTAGTAGGAAAGACAGGTGTATATTCTGCTCTTATTTCTTCCTGATGATGAAATCTCAGACTAAGAAGCTAGATCAGTGCAGATAAAAATAATAATTGAAAACCCCCCAAACAACCCCCTGCCATTAGAATTGCAGCGGAATACATGGCACAGTCTGAATTGCAGCTTGCTTAGAAAAGGGCATTGCTGTGGGAGAGGTTTTAAAATACAATCTGGTTGCAGGTGAGAGATTTCCCTTTTGGGTTTCCTTTGAGTGGTGGAGTGGTTGATAATAGCAGATTTCTTTCTGTGTGGCCCTTGCTGTCTGTGCTGCTGGATTGTCGTTCTCGCAGTAATAAACAACTGCTCACTCACAGAAATCTTCACTCAGGCACTGGGGTGACACTGCTGTGGAACTGCCAGATGTGGGCTATCATGACTGTTGGGTTTTTTTAGCATTATCAGAAGGCTGAGAGAGAAAAGAACCATCAATATCTCTTGAAGCAATGGCCAAAACCCAAGATGGGGTGGGGGCGGGGGGAGAGCAGATGCACACACAAATGTCATGGTTAAATACTTAATAGGATTTGGGGGAATTCTTTTTTTCTCCAGATTGATTCTCTTAGTATTTCCATAGTCTCTACAGAGCTGTGCTGTTCTTCATTGATCTTAAAACCAATTAGGGCAGAAGTTCTGGCTTAGACTTTGAATTTTCAAGTTTAAACTAAGTTACAGATAGCTTTCAAGGTCAGTATGTAGTTGCATGCTATGAAATTTAATTGATATTTTTCTTCCCTAAAGCATCGACATATTAGCAGGCAGCTCATCACTTGCATAGTATTCCCCTGGACATCATTAAATTTAACCTGGGATGCTTTATCTCTGAAGGACTTGTATTCAAATTTTAAACGCTTTCTTTTTTCAGAAATAAGTGATAAATCCTACTTAATGTTTCCAAAGGAAGTATGCACGGTGAGAAACAGAGGAGGAAGGAGGATTTAAGAGTGGGAGTGCACACATGTAATATTGAACAGAAATGTTTTAGATGGAAAAAGATGGAGGAGCTGAAGTGAAAGGTCTTTAAAGAAAAACAAAGCAGAGAGTTTAAGTGCATGAATATTGCCAAGATAGAAGTAATTTTTTTATTAAAATATTTAATGCAAAATGACAACATTTTCATTATTGTGCTTTATAGATGCTCAAAATGATTTGAGATCATTCCTAAAGCATTAAGAACTGTATAGAGAACAGGCACCATTTGTCCTCGAAGGAGCACGTTTTGGGGGATCATTTAAATCACATAAAGGTAATATGCAAAAGCACTTGCCCTCTCCAGACATTTGGACTCTTTTCAAGTTTTCACTGGGTATCTAAGCAAGACATTTCAGATTATTAATCACCTCGTACTTAAGTCCAGGCTTTTCCTAGCTAATGAGATTTTTCCAGAGTGGCCAGTACCTGAACGGTACATTTGGTATAATAACACACAATAACAGAAGAATTATGTGCAAGCCAAATGTTATGTGATTCCAATGCTGGACTCTGTCCTATTTATTCCTGGCAAGAGATCACGTACCATAAGGGAGTGGTGATGCTTCCAGAAATCCATGGCACGTGATATGTTTTTCTTCACTGAGGCACGAGGCGATGTGCCATGAAATGTCAGCTCTCTCTCAGTTTCGTAAGAGAGTTTGTTCATTCAAGGGAGATGGCAGCATTTGTAATTAGGCAGGTGAAATTGCTGGGAGGAGCATCCTGTGCCCCTTTCCAAATGCAGGTCAAGGTGTTGTGTGTGTAATCAAATCTGTAACGTAATTTGTGTTTATATTATAAGTTAGAACAAGCAAAACTCTGGCCTGTGAGAAGTCAGAGAGCAGAGGGGATTTTATTTTAGTACATAATCAAGCGAAAAGAACAGTATCTTATTTTATGTTGATAGCCAGGATTAAATTATTCTTGGACTCATTATTAAATGAAGCATATGATTAAATATTGAAACGAAGACTATTATTTTTCATATCTGCATTGGAATGAGGAAAAGGGGGGGCAAAACCCCCTACAAGATGAGTCAGTTCTTGTATCCAAAGCAGTGGGAGAGAAGGGAGCTGTTTCCTCACAGATGAGTCCTGGGTTTGGAGCCTGGGGAGGAGGAGGTGTTTACATGTGATTGGGGGCAGCAGGCATCACTTACTCCTCGTCACAGCTGTGCAGGTGGAACCAGGCACCTCTCCTAGGTGCATCCCCAGCATCATCAGTGCTTGGCATAATGCTGTAGGATCTGGTGCTTTTCTCAAAGGGATCCTCTCTCTGCCAGTGCCAAGAGATAATGATCTCCCAGAAGACCCAATTTCCTGCTGCTGACTTACATATGTGTATATCTCTTAAAGCAGATGCTGGCTCAAAATGTACATTTAAGTGGATAAATAAATACTGGAGTATTTAGTTGCTGTGGGAGATCCCAGTGAGGTTAGTGCTGTGCTAAATCCTGCTCAACCGGGTCCTGTTTTACTCAAGCGCCCCAAGAGCTGTGCCCCAAGGGTCTGCACAGCAAAGGTGATGGAGAAAAAGGAATGAAAGATGATTAATCCCAGACTGCAGGGGCTGTGCTTCAGGTCCTCAGTGTGTAGTTTCTAAAGCCACGTGAAAGGCTTCGCAGAGGTTCGAACCCTCTCTTGTTTATGGCCTGGCTACATGTGTGTGCACAGAAACCAAACAAAACCCCACTACCACCAACTCTTGCAGCATATTTCTGCATTCAGGTGGGGGTGAATGTGCTTCTTTGCTTGCAGTTTATGGGGAAGAAGCTAAATTGGTAGAAGCATGCCTGAGAGACGTGGTATTTCTAGTGAAGTAAGAATATCATAAGGGATAGAAGCTGGGAAGGAACTGAAATTGCCAGGCATGATTCTCAGTCTGTTTAGGTTTACTGTATATGAATCAGTCTGATGGGGGAACTTGGCTGAGAGATGCAAAAAAAATTTCTTATGGATGCAGAAAGTGATGTTTTGTTGATTTGTGTGCTACCAAACCTCTTTACAAGAAAAGAGATTTCAGTTACGAGTGCTTTGGATGGCAGCAGCTGCATTGTGCTGTCAGCACTTCCTAATGGCAGTGGTCTGTCCTGCTGGGTTTACTTTGGTTTCTGCATTCACTCCTGTGTTAAGGTGGTTAAAGCAGAATGACCCTTTCCCCCTAAATGAAACTAGAACTTTTTAATTGATTTCCCTGCCATGCCCACAGCTGAGGAGTTTCCCTCGTGCAATTACTGGCCTTTTTCGCAAGATGAAAAAATAGGAATTTGAAATGTCAGAGGAGAGCTGCGGATGAGAAATTGATTTCAAATTCAGGTGGTGTTAAGTTATGTGTGACAGTCTGTGCAGTGTGAGCTGAGTGAAGGGAAAGACTTCATGTTGCACTGTACCATTCCCAACCTCCTCCTGCGAAGGCACATGCCTGCTTCCCTTGTGTCTCTCCCAATTCCCACAGCTGGGGTTAGAGGGGAGAGCAGGGGAGGAATGTGGCCTGTTTTTCCCAAAGGTTAGACATGTCAAGCTCTTTTGACTCCAACCACAGTAAAGTCCATGAAAGTTTGCTGCTTTTGAAGAACATCCTCCATGTTTCTATTTCTGCCAGATCTCAGAGGTGTGATTTTTAGCTGCTGCAGCCCCCTGACAACTCCATGGCTCAGAGCTTTGATTTCACTCAGCCCATCACTGTCCCCTCCCATGCCTTGGTCCACTTTTTGCCGTCTTCATACCTGTGCTCTTCCCTGAAATGGGGAGAGGAAGCTTCCCAAATCATCATGAGGATGATTTTGGTGATGAATGAAGCTGTGTTAATTGCAAGAAACACACAGGAGTGAGTAGCACAGCAATACGTGTGTTGTCTAAGGCTTCTGTCTGCTGCTCTGGTGTATTAGCTGCCCTTGCACAGCTCGTTGCTTGTTTGGTAAACTTTCTACTACAGCTATTAAAAGTATGTAGTTTATTGCTGCATTGATGGTGCTATTAATAGTCCAACTTGGTAGGAATGAGTGGAAGTTGATGCAGTAGTACAGATAGGCCTTACCCAGGCTCCATTTTGTTATTTTTATTAGTGACAGATGTGCTTTGTTGGCATGCTGTCCCCCACAGCTGAATTGCAAAGTCCTCATAGTCTTGGAACTGTATCATTTAAAAAAAACCAAACTTGTTTGGACTGTGGAGCTGAATTTTAGATTGAGTCTATGGGGTTGTTTGTGTAATTGCTTAAAAGTGTATCCCCAAACTTGCTGAGCAGTGTTTCTAAATCAGACTTCAGTCCAGTTTGCAGTGTCAATAAACCTCACGAGTGACTTGGCAGTCGGCTTTTGAACCGTCAGTGGGCAAAGTCCAGCTGCAGCCGAGCTTGCGTCACGAGCGATACCCAAATGTCCCACGAGACAAGTGTGTCGAGTTGCAGTTTAATGTGTGTTTTCCTGTGCCTGGGATCTTGGAGTTCTTGTAGCCATCTGAGGACCATCAGCTGCTGTGTTGATTCACATCTTTAAATAACAGAACCTGCCATGGGCTGATCGCATCGATTCCAAACTGGCAACTAATGAAGCAGATCGAATACACCAGGGAGGGCTTTGCTCTTCCAGAAATTAAAGTTTTTGTTATAGAAATGTGGAAATGGAAGACTATTAATTTTGTTCTCTTGACAGTTGTTATTAAATCCTACTTATTTCATGTGGTCTCAATTATTTTCAATTTTGACATTTCAGTGCACAGGAGATCTGTGAAAAAAAGAAAACCTAGTCACTCTAGAAGTTATTGACAGATCTGAAAGTGTTTTAAGGGGAGAGCCTTGGGGTTGTTTTTACTGCATCTGGAGCTAAAATGTCTACAATGAAACTCCCATTTCCAGTGCTGGAACCTGCCCCTTTGCAACCTGCCTCAGCCCTGGGCAGGCAGCATCATGTTCTTTATACCAGAGCTTCCCTTTCTGAGGTGTTCAGAACTGTAAGTAGACACAGAATGGGTTTGTTTATGTTCTAACACCATTTCTAGGTGGAAAACTGTGAAAATGAGACCTTTTATCCAAGTGTCTATCAGGGATTTCCTAAGTACATGTAAGCCTGAGCTGGGAAACCATAAAGGGAAAGGTCTAGAAAATAAGATCCTTTTGCTCTTATTAATGCTTAGAGGAGGCTTCCCAAATTGCTTGCAGTGAAGAACATTATGGATTTTATTTTAAAGCTGTGTCACATTTACTTCATTGCTCAATACAAAACATCCCAGTGCTAAATCAAACTAAACTCAATTTTTTCCCCTCCTGTTTCTGCATTGCTGGTTTGATCCCTAGATACAGAAGATCAGCAGAAATCCCCCACCATTTAAAAGGATTAGAACTGGCTGGTGAGATTTTGGCTGTAGAATTAACTGGTGGGAGCGGTTTTAAAGTAATACTGCACAGGTCAAATGTGGGGATGCATTGTGAGTTTCTGTCTCGAGCAGAAAACAAGGTGTGCAGTCCTTAAGCACAACTCTGTGGTCCTGCCCCTCAGAATGTGCTTTTATACTTTCTGTTGGGCTTCGCATTTCAAGCTTTCTTTTTCATTTGACGCTTGTATTTCAATTAGTCCTGTTGCCTTGTACCTTCTTACTTACCTTTTGTGGTCTGGGCAGTCTCTTTCTTTCCAAGTGCAATTCCCCCTCTGCCTCGCTGGTCCTCCCTCTGGTGTGGAACCTGCTCTGCTGGTGATCGTGATTAATGGCCACACCAAGCCTGCTTGTCTAAACTCTTACTTTTTCTGGCACAAGTGGGAAGGCTGAGGGGTCCACTAGGGCTCACAACAACAGCTTTTCACTTTACTGCATTGCCTGCCACTGCTCTCATACTCACAAAACTTCCTTGTATTTCTTGGAGCAGTAACAGGGCACTTGTCTAAAATGGTGTGGGAGTGTAGCAGGGAAGAGTTTGAGCTGTTTGGGATTCTCGTGGCTCTGGTTAGCCAGGAAAGCAGAGGTGCTCAGCAGGGGGAGAAGAATCCCCTGCTGCCTTTTTGTTCTTAAAGTCTGTTTTCTGTGTGGCTTTCCCCTTTCCCAGTCAGTGGAAGGTGAGGTTCAAAATCTTGCGCCGCTAGATCCTGCTGCTGAATCTGATTCCTCAATCCCCACCAGTAGGCTCGGGAAGTCAGGGAGACTTGGCTGCACCTGAGTGTTCCTTACCCTGTGAATTATTTTTGTTAGAAATGAAAACGAGCCTTCTGAATTTGATTTATTTCCCAGAAGTTTATCTTCTTACTCTCAGCTAATGTTCCTGGTGACTGTTTTGGTACCATCAGTACCTGATAGAACAGTTCTGCTGTGTTAATCCAAGCTATTTTCAACATTGGTATTAAGCTAGGGTTTTTAAGGAGATTGTCAATCAAACTAACTTTGGACAACCTTCGTCCTACTCTGACTCTAATCTTTGTTCTGGAGAGCCTGTGACCACTGCAGTAGGTGACCTGTTTGTCTGCCCTGTGGTGGTGTTATCTGGACCTATGTTGGTCATCCATGACATTAATTAACACCTGCACAACATCCTCTAATTTTGAAGGGTTACAGGAGATATTTTCTGTAACACAGCAACTGTTGGAAACTGTCTGAGGGAAGTGAGAGAAAACTGTAGCAGAGTGAATTTACTAAATTAAGTGTCTATGTACAAGGGGATAGAGATGACCTTTTTCTGTAAAGGTGGGGGCACCTGTCTCGCTGTCCCTGCAGTTATCATGTGAGCACTTGGGGGAAAATTTAGGTTGGGAACATAGCCAAATTTCCATCTTTCATAAAGTATCTTGCAAAACTGGCTCCAGTTACTGTGCTCTGGGGTTCACTTCTTGCAACTGCTGGGGAAGGGTTGGTTTGGTTTTTAATTGCTTGTCATCTGAAATAAGGTTCCAGACCTTTTCTGGCTTGGGTTAAAAAAGACCTGTTCTCAAAAGTGAGTAATTTCCTGGCTATACTTCGCTTACTACATGTATGAGCCAGAAAAAGCTCTTTGGTCTCAGAAATCCAACAAACCATCTGAAGAGTGAGGTTTCTGGTGATTTGAGTCTCTATCTCCTGATGTGTGTATTGAGCCAAATCTAGAATGCAGCTTTTCCTGTATAACAGCAGATTGATGTGCACTGGTTTTGTCAGAGATGCTGCTGTAGTTAAGACTGGGGAAGCTACCTGCACTTCATGTGCAATATTAAATATCGCTTCTGAAGTAAGATACTACTTTTGGTTAGTGTGTCCAGTTTAATTATTAAACTTCAGGGAGAAGATTCTTCTAATAAAACACTGGTTTGCACTTCAGGAGTTACCCTGACTAATCAGCAGATACTTTCGTATCGAAAAATACGAATATCTACTTGACTGAAATGTTATTTTTCATTTCTAGAAATGGAGTGTATTGGCTAAGGCTTGGAGCTTGGGAGCTCTGGCTGCAGTTGGTATTATCAGTTACTTTTTGCCTCAATTTCCTATCTGTAAAATCTAAACAATTTGCCTGAGGTCAAGTGAGAAGTACGTGACAGCTACTGATGTCTCCTTATTCTTTGCTGGCCGGGTCTGCTTAGAACTTGTCAGAAGCTATTTTTTTTTTCCCCAACCTTTTTATAGCACCTCGCTCTCTGATTTTGATTGAAGCCTTTAGCCTTCAGTTTGAGAGAACAGTGGCTCCTGTAACGTGGTAATGCTGAGCCCTATGAGTCTCTCGGCATGTGACAATCAACATTTGAACAGAAGTAGCAAAAGGATTGCAAATACTCTTAATTCCCTTTCTCATGCTGTCTGATGCTGTCTGCTGTCATGCTAATAAATTCACAAAGCTTATGTGATTAAAAACTTGAGAACCTGGTGCACTTTATGAGCTCTAATTAAAAGTGGTAGAAAACTTGGAGCTTTCTTTGAAGGGTCGGAAGTGGCTTTGAGAGCTGGTTGCTGGCAGCAGGGGCCGGGGCTGTGGCAGGGCTGTGGGGTTTGCTGCAGGGCAGGATGTGGTTCTGTGCTGGTTGTACCTCTGCAGCTCCAACCAGCATGCTCGGGGCTCTGACACAGGGAGTCTCTCACTGACTCACAGGTGTCTTGCTGTGACCTGGGTATTTTTGCTCAGTGCTGCAGTGGGTCACTAACTGATGTGGCTGAGTTACTAAAGAGAACAAAAGAAGTGCTAGTAAAAATAAAGTGCTTTTTGCCAGTGTCTAGTCCGTGAAAGTGGTATGTTTGCATGGTGAGAGTCTGTATTTAGTGGTTACAGATTTAAAAACAGTTTTCCCTTTGCCTCCAGATCCAAGGATGGCATTTCATCTTCCCTCTTTAAATTGATGTGCTGCAGAAGTTGCATTCCTGCTCTCCCGAGCTGCCGGCTCAGGGCTGTTGGTGCCACAGGGTCACTGATGGAATGTTTCAATGAAATAGGACCAGTGTCTAGTTAGGATCAATGGGTAGCTGAAACTTTCGTGTCTAGGCAGCGTGGTCTCTGTGCAGAAGCTGGGTGGGTGATGCTGTAGCCATGGATGAGGTGGTGGTGAAGGCTGGAGGCCACTGTTGTGTTCAGCATTGGCCATCACTGCCCAATGAAAGCCATCACTGCCCTCCTTATGGAAGGAAATTGAAGCAAAGCAGTGTCAGGCTGTCCCCAGTCCTCCAAATTTCACTGTTTGGCTTTAACCACAGTCCTGTTGTCTCCCTTAGTTTGGTCTGCTCTTGATTTACTATAAGAAATAAATGTAATTTTGGCTTGGAGTTGGTGCACTCAATAAACTCTGGCTTCTTGGCTGCTAACCTGAGCTGAGTAATGCTGAATGAATGAACTATCTCTGCCCAGCAGCAGCTGGGGAAAGGCCTCCTTCAGGGATCGCTCCTGCAGTTTGTTTAGCAGCACAAAGGGCAGGGGCTGTGGCATGTGTATGGTTCAGGGTACAGCAGGATGGATTTAAATAAAGGAACACCAGAGCCCAACTGGGAGTGCTGGTGCTTAGCCCTGCCCTGCATCCCAGGGAACCAGGAGACAAGTACTGTGCTTTGCTGGAAGCTTGATCTTATTAAAGAGTAATCAGCAGAGGACATGTGAGCATAATTTACTGGGTATCAGAATGTCTCTTTAAGCATTACACTGAAT
Organism: Corvus hawaiiensis; assembly: GCF_020740725.1. Taxonomy (NCBI): domain Eukaryota; kingdom Metazoa; phylum Chordata; class Aves; order Passeriformes; family Corvidae; genus Corvus; species Corvus hawaiiensis. Next base: position 8,900,501 of record NC_063230.1, on the reverse strand, counting down.
TAAAAAAGAAAAACTACTATGCATGGTTTTATTGTTTCTTTATGAAATACAGCTGTTCAGTTTGTGTTTTCCCTCATTATATTCACTGTCCCTCAGCCATTCTTCATTACAGCTCTCTGGAGCCGTGACTGCTCCCCAGTCTCAAATATTAAAAACCCATCAGAAGAGTCCACTTGGGATTTTTCAAGCATGCGTGGCATCTTGGCATCACAGTTCTCATTAATTTTTGTGGCATTAAGGGTTGGGATCCCACAGGTAGTCTTTTGGAAATATTTAGTTTCCATGAATTAAAAAATGGTGAGGGAATTTTTGCCTCCAAACTCTTTTTTTGTTTCTTTTTTTCTCTCTTAAAGTGACTAGAAGCAAGCACTTCAGTTATCCTGTTGGTGAAAGCTCCCTTCCAGCAGTAAATGGGAGCTGGTGGTGTGGTAGGGAGACCGTAGCTGGCACACAGAACACTTGAATTAAAGCAGCATCTCTGCAGGTACATATTTAAAACTAAAATATTACAGCAAGTTAAAACAACTTTGGCAGCATGTGCAAATTACTTGGCAAAAGTGTTAATTTCCTTGTTAAACGTCGTAGCAGAAAGGGCCTTTGATCCTAGCAGCCTGTTGGGAGTCCTTCCTAATTGTTATCAAACTATCCTGTAGCTTTAAACAGATAAGACCTAATTAGCTAAAGTGGTGCTGCATTTTTTCAAAATAAAGAGTGCCCTCTCAGTGTTAGGCACCTGTGTTTCTGTGCTTTCAGCCTGAATTACAAATTTGGTGCAGTGCCCAATGTAGGACTTCAAGCATGAGCTTGACTGTGGCACTCAGTGACTTCCAGCAGCAGAGGAGAGGAGACTGTGGCTTGCAGTGGCCCAAGAACAAGGTACAAATAACCCCTTTCAGATGGGAGGCAGAACGTTAAACGTTTTAATGACAGCAATGTGAAGGGCTGATACAAAGTCTCTCTTTTTTTTTTGTATCCTTTGTGCTGTGAAAAGGAACAGGGGAAAACTGCATCAATGGAGCGAGGTCTGACTTCCTTGTCTCAATGTAGAGAGTCTTCTCCACATCAAAAGATCACTTTAATGATGAATCTGAAATTCTCTCTATTTTTAACCTCAGGCTATTAGTGAGGCCACCACAGAGGAGAAGGAAAGAGAGATGTTGGAAATGCAATAGTCTTGTGTCTCCTCCACCCATCTGCTTCCAATGGGAAAACTGAAGCATTAAGGATTTGGTTCAACACCTGCTAGGTTACTCAAGGAAAAACAAAGGCTTTGCCAGATGTTTAAGAAGAAACATATGGCAGGCAGGGAGGGAGAAACTGTGCCAATTTGTCTGTTTAATCAATCAAACTTGTAACAATCAATGCTATTGTCCATACCCTTAATAAATAATTGTTCACATGAAATACTGTTTAATGCAGAGTAGAACTTCACTAATGGCCCATGGCAGTGGGCACAATGAAGGATGCAGTAGGTTTTCCTTCCTTCTCTTGCTGATGGTACAGAGCTTTTGAATTTTTCTTGTTGCATCTGTTTAAAACCCAAACAAAACAAATCAATTCTGGGAATAGATCAAACCACCTGATGGTTTTCACTTGAATTTTAGTTTCAGTGAATATCAGGGAGAGTTTGTTTCCAAGGTATTTTGTGGAAGTGGATGTTGGTTCCTGGAAGTTCTGAAGCTTAGGTTCCTTCCTGATATAAAGTGCAAGTAAAAAATACAGCTTTGCTTTCACCACAGGCTGCCACCGATTGCAGTCTATCTAGAAAATACTGTTGCTGTAAATCCAGAGGAGCCCCTTTAGTGGGTGTGAAAGGCAACGGTTTTCAGTGGTTTCCTGGAGAAATACTTCACACCAGGTCCTATTAAAGATGCATTTAGACCTGCCAGGATTGAACCCTGAGTGTTTTACCTGCCCCCTCACCCTGGCTGCATCCTCCAGTCTTTGGCCGTGGGTCACAGGCACTGAGCAAGCTAGGGATGCTTTCTTAGTCATACAAATGTGGAGCGTGTTAGGATAAGCAACTTGTCATCAGAGGCAGGGCACAGTTCAGTTCCTGACATTATCTGGCCCTGGTTCGCCTTGTGTCGCATCGTAATGATTAATCACAGCCCTGTGCCATGTGTTACCAGGCAGCCTGCATTTGCTTAGCAGTCAGGAACTACTACACGTCCTCTGCTGCCTTAATCCCCTGTGACTGTTTCCTAATGCTAACAGTGCTGAACAATGGGATATCATGACAGCTTGTGATTGATTCTTTTTTTTTCTTTTTCCTTCTTTTGCAAGGAATTGGGAATTTCCTGGTTTGAGATGCTTACTTAGCTACCTTTTGCCGTCAGTGATTAAGAACTGCACTGCTTGCTGCTATTATCAAATAACTTCTAAGTCTTCTCTCATTCACTATTTGGCCAAGCAGAAAATAAGTGTATTTCCTTACTGTAACTTCAGTGTGTGCTCGTGAATCGTTTGGTAACGAAGTACTAGGTCAAGCAGAGGGGAGCATTTGGAACTCAGGCTGCTCAGGTTTGCTTCAGCTGCCCTGTACAGCTCACCCCTCTTCAGGCACTGGAGAGGTTGCAGGAGCTTGAAGGACCTTGTGTCTTTAAAAAGTCACCATCGACATCCTTGGATACCAGCTCTGCAGTCTTTTCCTCATTAAAGTGCAGATGGAACTAGTTTTATTCTGCTTAGGAAACAAAAAGCCCCAGTTGTCACAGAGCATATACAGTTTGTTAAAGGGAAGTCAGGGTTTGTCGTGGTCTGCACCACAAGAGTTGGATAGGAGAGCTCTTCTTCATAGGATGTGGGAACAGCAACATGATTTTAAAAGTCACTAAAGTCAGCTAAAGACAGCATTTTCCTTCATTCATACCTTTTTTGCTGATGTCAGAAACTTGTTTAGAGCCGGCTCAGTGTACACTTTAGCTGTCAGGCTCTTTGTGAATGCGGTGATTATTGTTAAGTGAAGCATATGCTAATCCGGGTCGAAATATGCTTTTTCTCTATTGCGTGACACCGTGTTAATTAAAACATCCCTTTGCTGTGGGAGCTGATGGTGGTGAGTGCCGTCGTGTTTCCTTAGCAGAGCTCAGCTCAGGTTGGGCACTGCTGCCAGCCAAGGGCACGGAGGGTGGTGGATCCTGGCCCTCCTTCTGCTGGGCACCTCGTGCCTTTGACCAGAACTGAGTTACTGGTGGAGAAATTGGTGAAAATGAAGCTTTTGAGAAAAGCTGAAATTCGTGGGGGAGTGCTCCAGTGTGAATGATTTATGGCCATTTCCTCCCCACCCTCTGCACTGCTGTGGCTTGGTTTTCTGGGAATGAAAGATGCCAGAAGGTGGAAGGAGAAAGGGCTGTGCGGCCTATCCTTTTTCCCCGACCTCATATAATCTTCTTAATTTTCTTTGCATAAACCGATTCTCATTTCCTGGCATTTCCAGGCACCTTTTTTCAAGCTGTGGGAGGCATTATGTCCACTGAATTTCATTCTGGAATAATGAAACTGTGCTTTACATTAGGGACTAAATTATGCCCCTGTAGAATTTTTAATTGTTCCTTTTTTCCCCCCTGACTTTCTGGGTATCTAAAGGAGGCTTTCCTGCTTTAATCCAGATCACTGGGATTTGGTTATATATCAGATGCAAATCTCTTTGCATCCATAATCCTTCTTTATAAACTGTTGTTGACTTTTCTGTCGATTTTTTTTTTTTTTTAATTTTATTTTATGCCCTATCTCAATGGGTGCATATGTTCTGAGGTTTGAATTTTTGAGGAGTGCATCCCAAATGAGTTATGAGACATGTCTGTACTAATATGGTTTGACAGCCTGCTGTGAGGTTTGGAGGACTGTGCTAAAATACAGTATCTACCCTGTCTAAGCTCTTATATTTTCTGAGATACAGGGATGAAAAGTTTGTCACTGTTCTAAAGACTGTTTTTGTTTGTTTTTCACCAGACTTCAAGGCTTTGAAAGTGCTGTGGCCTGAGATACTCAATACTGGCTTCTATATATTCCTAAATGTTCGCTTGTTGAAGGAAGTGTAAGGGCCTGCAGTGCTTGGAGGGATGTTGAGGATGAGGGCTGGAGCTGAGTTATTGTCACTGCAGGTGCATTGCTTCCCTGGCAGAGCAGTCCCTTGTGTTTACCAGGCTCAACTCTGGAACCAGGGGGAGGAAAAAAGTTGAGGCCATGTTTTATTCAGCATTCATGAATCCAAAGGTGTCACATCTTGGTGTTTTCAAGTACGATGTGTTTCAACTCCATAAGGGTCGTAACGGAGAAAAGAGGAATTCTGTAATTGAAATTATTCTGAAGACAGCTGGATTTAGAATAAATGTATTAAGCAATTTGTGAGACAGTGGAAAACATCACTTCCATGGTTGAAAGAAGAGGGGCAAAGATGAAGATGTCTTAGAGCCTGATTAATTGGTGATCTCATGTCTTACTGCCCTTTGCTACAGATGGAAAAAAAATCCCTAGGATGACTTATTAAATGATTAGTTTTATCTTTGTGTAGTTGGCTGATTGCAGTACAATAAGTAATTTTGTTGCTATTGCTGTTTAAAATTACATTTTAATCTGAAGTAGAGCAGAAGTGTAACAGACGTAGGGTAAAACATAATAGCACCAGACGCTGTGCTGAAACACACTGAGGAATTATGATCCAGGCAAAAACAGCAGAAGATGCTGGTGATAATTGATCAGAGATGGTTAATCCTCTGGGATAGGAGAGATATGGGAAAGATAGCAAATACCACTAGGCAGTATCTCCACTTGGCTGTGAGATTGCAGCTAGGACAAAAAAGAGTGAATGAAGGTAAGAATAGGCCTTCTGAAACATGTGCAGGTGGTAGAAAAGCCAGGGCTGGGAATTCCAGGGCTTCAGGATGAGCTGCTGCCACATGGACTTCTGTTAGTCAAACAGTACCTGTGGCTGGGTTCAGGGTGGGACAGTCCCTTGTGTTCCTCTGGGATTATGAAAGTGCAGTGGATTACTTTGACTAATAATAGGAAAAAAAGCACTTCTAGCCCCAAGTAGCAGGGATCCTCATAGGTGATGTTGTCTTCAAGCAGGTATCATAGTATCATAACATGGTTTAGGTGGAAAAAGACTTTCAAGATTGAGTCCAGCCATATGGAACAAATCTTTTCAGCATCTTCTGTGTTGAGTGCTAGGAAAAGAAAACAAAACTTTTTAAATCTTTACTAGAATGCACCTAATTAAAAACAACAAAAAAAAGATATCCAGATTGTAATAGAAAAATATGCTTTAATCACAGTGCGACCCTTTTATAATGGTTTTCTTGTCATAACTGTAATTGCTGATGCTTTGATACTTTCACCAGCATGGTTCACAAAAGTTGCAACATGAATATAGAAAGGATGTGTACTAAGTTCTGCAGTTTTAAAAACATCAAAGCAAGCTGTGACATTGATTTTTATTCTTTTGTTGTTCATTTGCATATTCTTGTATCTGTAGGGAAAGCAGGCAGTGACTAACAGCTGGTGAGCACTTAGAAAGTATTTTGGGGTTGGTACAAGGTGAAAACACTAAGCAGTTATCCAAGATCCACTATGTATTGTTTACCTTTTGAGGCAGTAGTTACAATACTTAAAAGCCAACTTTTGCTGTCACATTGTAGGACAATTTCCTTGTGTTGCAACACCAGCAGAAGTGCTGGTGTTTTGTCAGTGGATTTTCATTGCTCAAGATCCTTAAACAAAGAGAGGGGCTCCTGGGCATTTCCCTCTGACACAGAGTTTTATCTCCTTCTCCCTTGTGGGAACCCAGCCTTCCTTCCTTTACAAACATCTTGCAAGATGGTGTATGGCCTGAAGGAGGCTTGGTGGTAATGTACCTGCTAGGATTTTTTCCCTGGATGGTAGGAATTTACAATAAATGTGGTGAGAAGCTACTCCTTGATGTCCCTGCCCAAAAGCAGCCCCAAACAGAAAGCTTTGTAGCCCAGATGTGCCCCGGGCAAGACAGCAGTGTTCATCCCATCTCCTCGGTGAAGGCTTGTGTGAGGTTGTTCCCAATTCCTCTCCTGGAAGGTGTGACTCTCCCTGCGTGTTTATCCCCGTTTGCGGGCGGGAGCATTCGGGAGCTGCAGCGAGCGGGGCTGTCAGTGTGAGAGGCAGACAATTGAATCAAGGCACTAAAACATGCCACTCCAAAGCTGTTTAAATCATCCTAATGTGAATTATGAATTTATTACAATACATACTGCCTCAGGGGACAGAGAGGGAAGGGAGATCTGAAGGGGCTGTTTGTAAACATGTAAAACAATAAGTGTTTCCTGTGTTGCCACTGTGACAGGGAGCTCGCCTGCCGCAATAAAACCTAAATAAATAAATGTGTAGACAGGCAGCAGCTCACCTGGGGTCAGGTGGCTCCCCGTGGGTCAGGTAACAAACTGCTTCCCAAAAAAAAAAAAATGAACAGCAAACAACAATGACCCTTGGTCCAGAGGGGTCCAGGAGGGGGCCAAACCCCTCTGAATGTCACAGTTTGCTGTTTGTGGAGCAGGAGTGCTGTGCTTTGCATGGTGTAATGTGACCTGTGCTTTAGACAAGCTGCCACACACTGAAGAGACAGCCGAGGTTGGAAAACCACAAATTCAGCAGTGCTTCCTAAGGGAAAAGAAATGCACACCTCTTGGGAGCATCACAAAAAGTGCATGGACACTCAGCATTTCCCTGAACAATGTTTCTGAGTGTGCACAGTGGTTGTTTTGGGATTTTTCTTCAGTTCTTAGCAGCAGTGCTGATCCTTGGTATCCGACAGCCTCAGCTGTCACTTCTCAGGTGCTTTGAGAGGTGAGATCAGCAGCAGCTGCATTCCCCACCTTCAGCTCTTCACACCATCAATGGGCTGTGTGCTCAGAAGAGGATGGGCATCCCCTGATGGTATAGAGCCCTAGCAGCCACTCTGTGCAGCTCACTGAAGAGCAGTGGTGGGATAATGAATTTGAGTCACTGCTGATGGGGAGGACATAACAAAGGAGGCAGCAGCTTACGGAGGGATGGCTCCATATCCCGGTGCTTCTGCTTTTGAGAGCAGCGTGCTTCAAGAGAGCTCTGCAGGGGATAGCACTGACTGATGTGGAGGTAATGATTTATAAAGAGGAGGACCTAAACATAGTGCAGGCTGCATTGCCAGCATGCTGGCTGTCCTCAGAGGACTCTGGAATATGCTGCGTTGCAAGACTGCAGTGATTTGGCTGCAAGCTATATTTAGCCTATTTATTCTTTGTTGGTGTATAATGTGCAGTTCAGTGGAAAACTTGGTCTCTCCAAAAAGGAGGTTTGAACTGGAGTCAAGACAGGGAAAACACCATCTGTCTAGAAGCTATTTTTCTTAAGCGATTTGAAGGGGGAGGCTGTGTACGTAAGATAAATGTACATGTTGCTTGCTTTGCTGCTTGGGTCTTTTTATTTGAAGTTTTTTCCTTCTTCAGGAGGCTTCTTACTCTGTAAGTTATTAAAGGCTATTAAAAATGTAGACAGCAAAATGCGCTTTGTAATTCAGCTTTATAGACCAATTCTTTAGTAAGAAATGGAATTTTTTTTTTTCTACTCACAGTGAACAACTCCAGTGCTAGGGTAAAAAATCAGCTGTGCTTTGAGGAGGAGATTATTCCTGTTGGAAGCACCCTTAAATGTTGAACAAGGATTAGTCCTATTGTGTTAAGGAATGGAAAAGAGCAACAAATACTGTCTGTTTTAAAGTGCTCACAGTCTGGGATGAAAGGTTGGCAAACTGAATAGGTCACAGTGAGCAGCAGCAGACTGGTGGTGGCTCCCAGCAGTTCATGCATGCAGGAAATATTTGTGCTCTGCCTTGCCAAGGAATGTGTGCCATCACTTAGAAATCAGTTCAGGAATTACCTTTGGGAAGTGTCTGTAGCCTGAGATGTACTCCCTTGGCATTTCCTGCTTTCCCAAGACACAGTCTGCCCTCATGGAATTAGAGCCTGATCACCTATTCAGAGAGGTAATGCAGAAGGTGTTCTGAGGTTGGCTAGGGGGGGAAGAGAGAAATTCTGACAGCTTTGCTATGTATTACATTTTTGAAGTTCATACAGTGTGTCTGCATAATGATACAGGCATCTTAAAATACTGCTCTAAAACAACTGTATAAATAAATTCTGGGTAGACCATACATGGAACAAAATTCCATCTATTCCTTTTGAGTTTAAATAGGCAGAGAGTCTTTATGCAGATAACACTTTCTTAGATAACAGTTCCTTAGTTTTAATAATGTTATATATGAAATATTGCTTTTTATGGCTATGCAATACCTTTTTATGCTGTTTCTTGGGTCTCTGTTCATCTGTCTCCATAATTATATTTTACTTCCTGGAATTAAGCAATCCATCAATGTCAGGAAGGGCAGGGTGGTTAAGGGTTGCTCTGAGACTCATCAGACAAATGCAATGCATTGCTGGCAGTTACAATTGTATCCTTATCAAAATGGAGAAATTTCTTCTCCCCACCCCTCTCCAGCTTCCACGATTTAAAAAACACCTCATAAAACAGAAATCTCAATTTCTCACCCTGGCTTTATACATGTAAAATTTAATTTAAAAATAGCTCATGGTGAGTATTTTTAAATGAATTGTTCTTTGGCTTTGATACAGCATACAACTATCAAAGGGTCTGGCTGTAATGATGTTTGATTGCTGCCTGGCTTTTCTTGCTCTGGAGACTTTCCACGGGAAAACTTGGGTTGTGCTTGGAGAACATTCCAGCAGTGCTGACTGCAGTGGGCAGAAACCACAGCATGGTCCATGTTTTAAACAGCCTGAGTTGTACGTGGTGGCTGCCAATGACCAGCTTTAAAAAATGTTAATAAATTAAAAAAAAAAACCAACCAAAATTTAAAATTAAATAAAAATAAAATAAATACTATCTAAAAATAACTACAACTTAAAAACCAATAAAAAAGAAAAATTAATTAACAATCAGAAATATTTCTGAAGGTTCTTAAAAGTAAAGATAAGGAACTAAAGAAATACAGCATGTGCTGTACTTAAAATATGTTGTGAAAGACTGAACTGAAATATTTTTGAAATTTAAAATGGAAAATGCAAGGGGCTGGAGTTTGGGCATACACAGCTCATTCAGACAGCCTTACAAATATGTTATTGTGATTATTAATCCACCCCTGCAGAGCCAGGTGCCCGGCTCACCGTGGAGCAGGCTGCTAAGTCTTAGGAAGGAGTATGAAAAGTCTTGTGGAACAAAAAAAAGGCAGCGAGGTCTTGACCTCGCTGGGCACTATGAGCCGGTTGTGGTGATAAAGATGAACAGCAGGAATGCTGCGGTGTGGGTTTGGTGGAAATCTGCTCTGATGAGCTGTGCTGCTTTTGAAGCCAACTTCAAGCTCTGTCAGCTGGATGAGGCAGAGTTTCACCCCCAGGGCTCAGTGTTTGGGATCTGATGCATTTTGTTCTACTCAAGAAAAAAAATAAACCTGAATTTTTAATTTGTGGTGCAGTGGTGGCTTTTTTTCACCGTGTCTTTTTTCACCATTTCTTTTTTCACCAGCTGGTGAATATTGGGCAGGCAGGTGTGATTCTCTCACTCCTTCAGCCCGTGCCATGCACAGAGATTCCCACGTCAGGCTGGGCATCAGCATGAAGCGCAAATCTATAAATTATAGATGCAGGTGATAAATGGGAGAGGCTGCAGGTGCACTTCAGCACTGCAGTCTCTTAAACCCTCATAGCTGAGGGTTTTCTTCTCTTCCCTTTTCTTCCTCAACAGTTAAGCATAAAGGCTTTGGGCTGTGCTTCCACCTCCTTGAATTCTTCAGAGTGCACATCACAGTGTCTTTAAACAGTGTGAGACTTGTCGGGGAACTGAAGGCATTAGCAGAGCGCTGGGATTTATTGGCAGATTGACAGCCTGATAGGCACACTCCCTTTCTTCTCTGTTTGTCACTCTTTGATACTTCCCTTTTCACGCTCCAGGAGGAGGCAGGGGTCCCACTGTAACACTAAATGTCTTCAGCAGTTCTGCTCTGCAAAATGCTTTATCTTGGTTTAAGATTTTTTAATTTTTTTAAAGTCTGAAGTTCACCTTATCCTTAAAGGTGCATAATTTACCAGGCCTCCTGTGATAACTTTGTACCTTGCAGAGAAACTGAAGTGGGAACTGAGCTTATTAAAACTAAATTAGTATAAAAAAGAAAAAACGTTTCTCCTTTGTGGGAATGCTAGCAACTAGTGTGAAAGCCTGAGATGCTGCTGCTTTGTTGGTGTGAGGATAGCAAATGAGGTGGTATCTTGGGAAACTAAATCTCTCTCACGATCTGTGTTGAGCAGTGCTCAGTTTCAGACTCAATAGACTAGAGAGAGGTTGGTTACATGCGTGAGATTGGGACTTGAATACACTTCTCAGCTCTGATGTTTCACAGGTTAATCTTCTTGTGCCTCCCTTACCACGGTTTTCAACAAGAGTAGAAAAAACTCCCTCTGTCACTTGCATCTGTTCTGCCTTTTTCATTTAAAAGACATTTAAACCCAGCAGTGCTGTCTCTGTGTGTTTTTGCTGAGTGCACCTGCACACCGTGGCTGTGCAGCAAGCCTCGTAGCTGGCTCAAAGTTTGCATCCCTAAAACTGAGGTCCGTACCAATCAGAACAATTTATTTTAACCTATATAAGAGCACAAAATGCTGACCCTTAGTATATAGTTTACTTTCTCTGGCTGTTGCCAGCCCTGACCGGGCCCTGTGCTCAGCACTGAGCTGAGCAGCAGCAGCCAGTATTGCTTACCCCGGATCCTCTGCCTGCAGCAGATAATGCCTCAAAGCTCCTTCCTCCTGTGCATTTAAAGTACACACTCGTATTAGAAGATTAAGTTACTTTGAACGGGAACAGCTCCCGTGTTGTAGCTCGGGCTGGTTTTCACTTTGTTCCACTTAAGATGTTGCCAAGACTCGCTGTGACTTTTTTTTCCCCATGATGTAGTTGCAGAGCATGAAATTGTTTGGTGCTGGATAATGGAGTAACCATGGGGCTATTGCTGTTATCTGTAACGTATTAGGCAGCTGTAATTTCTCTTGACATTTTCGTGTCCAGATGAGTTGGTTTCTGTGGGTTTGTTTGGGGTTTTTTTGGGCGTGTGTGTGCTATTACTGCTACTTTTTTTTCAGACCTTCTTTCCCTGCCTGGCTTTGCGCCTCACGAAACTGTCAGATGAGGAATGAATACATTTGGTAGAGAAATTAGACCATTAATTCCGCAAGATGTTTTCAGCGATATGTCAAGATCTCAGTTTGATAGAAAGGACTGGTTAGAGAAGGAAACCATCTGATCACTTCAGATTGAGCAATTAACTACTTAACAGCTGGAAAAAAGGTTGCAAGTGATGTGATTCTTCACACCAGCAGCACTTAGCTATTCCATCCACAGTTTTAAAATGCTTTGAACAGGAGATTAGTATCTTGCTCATTTTGCAGATGAGCAAACAGAAGTACAGAGGGGAGATGAATAGGCTCAAGCAGTAGGTCAACAGCAGAGCCAAAAGAATGAATCCCGGCTGTCTAAATCCGATCTGTTAGAGCTGAGGCAATAATGTTTCCCCTAGGATTATTTCATCTGCCAGGGATGACAGGGCCAAAGTTTTCAAGGCCTTGTTTTAATTTTTTTTTCTTTAATATATGCGTGACTGAATGAGATCCTCAGAGAGAGAGAGTGTACGTCCAACACTTTGCAAACACGTGAGAGCCCCTGGTTCAGCATGTGTCATCTTTGTGGTACCTAAAGAGCAAAACCGGAATGCTTCTCTGCACACTTGAGAGCTGGGTCAGTGAGTCTTGAGCTGTTCCTGAGCCCCAGCTCAGTGTGCTGACTGCCCTTGCCATCCCCTTGGTGGTGTTTTGGAGCAGGTCTAGAAGGAGCAGCCATGGGAATGGGGCTCTGTAACTCTCTAAACAGCGGGGGCAGCCAGTTGTGCATCCTGGTGGTGAGAACCAGGGAACTTCCCGCTGCCCTGCAGCCTGTGCTCAGGCAGACCCGTTCAGTTCCCACTCCCTCTGACCTCCTGGGGTCTGTCATGCAGCTGTTCCATGGCGCTGCTTCCCCATTAATCATGGACCCGCAGCTAAATTTTGGGTTTGAATTTGGCTGTGGGAGTTCATGCAGGCTCTGCTTTGCACTCAAGAGGCCTTGCTGCTCTGCTCCCCTTGCTCTGTTGTTCTGTAGCTGGGTTTAAAATATATATTGTTGCTGGCATTGGAATCCATATCTGCTCCCAGCATATGCTATTGGCACAATACCAGCAGATGCTGTTGAGCGGTATCGAATCTCGAGGCGCAGCTCTGCTCTGAAGTGTGACTCTGTGAAATGGCACCGTGGGGTTCCTCCTCGGCATCTCGGTGACTTACATGTTAAGTTCTCTCTTAGAAAGTGAAAGATGCTGGTTGTTTGTTTTTAGCAGATGTCTCTACAAACCAAACCTGTAATTCGATTTGGTTTTGAGGGAAATGGTGGAGCTGGGGTGGGTTTCTGGCTCCTGCCCTTGCTCACGGCTCCTCTCCCACCCTCTTTCTGTCTCAGTTGTGCAGTGGGGAAGTTCTTGGGGCTGGGGAAGGGGCATTTGTCAGTGCCAAAGGAGTCAGGCTGCCCTTGCAGGTTACAAATATTTCCATTTTGCTGTTTAATAACAAGTTGGTCACGCTCCATTTGAAACTCTCTTAAAAATGCAAAATCCATTGGGGGGAATAAAAATTTCAGAGATGTTAATAATTAGCATTGCCAAGAGTGGGGGTTTGTTTATGAAAAAAGAAATAAAGTGAATGAACGCTGAGTTAATATTCTTCTTTACATCTTTCCATCCTTATTCTCCTTTTGCTTGTTTGAGATGAAATTATTATAAGCAAACTTACTGCACAACTGACTCTTTGCTTATTGTTCCTCCTCCTATGAAGTGCGGTGCCATCTGGCACGTGGACAAGTGGAGAAGATTGATGGCTAACAAAGAGCACCATTCATTTTCTCCTACCAGATTTGGACAGAAAACAAACGTTTTTAATCAAATCTATATGTTTCTAAGGAATATTGGCTGCTGAAAATTTGCCAACAGCTGAATTCTCCCCCCTTCCCTGCCTTGTGAGAATTATATCCTGCCAGGCTGATTCATGGATGGGACAGTGTGGGTGCTTTGTCTCCTGTGCCTTGTTTTCTTTCATCTTATTGAGAGACAAGTAAGAGAAAGGGCTGTTGGTGCTGAGGAGAGAGAAGAGGGGGAATGGCTATGTGTGGTAGCACAAATAATCTTAAAATTCAAGAGTACAGTTGTTTTAGTGGCCTCACAATGAATCATGCAAAACAACTGTCTGAAGAAAACACACAGTTGCTTTCAATGAAGCAACTCAAACATCAGTGGAAAGTCTGCCTGCAGCGTTCTTTCATTTTCCTGAGAAAAAATGAAAGATTTATGGATTCCTTCTCCCATCTATCTTCCCTAAAGAATTACGCAGTCACTGGATAATACAGGAATTCAGGATCCGTGGGTCAAGGGGAATTCAGCCATGGTGCTCAGCTGGGAAGGGGAGATTCAGCTTTTCCTGGGAGGGAGGAAGGGCTGATCCATGGTATGGAGCAGCTGAGCCACAGAGTGATGTGGGAACCTGGACCCCTTGGTTAGGAAGCTTGGAGGAGGTTCTGGGATGTTGTCTTGGCTTCCATGGAACAGAGGATAATCAACTGCATGGCACAAGAAAGGAGGTGGTTAAGGCAGAGATGGCGTCAGTTTTTAGGGTTCAAGGAACATTGTCATAGATGTTTAAATATCCTGGCAAGTGCTAGATGGCCTTGCTTAACTGTGTTTTTCACTAGGCACGTTTAACGAGAGGGGCTTTTGCTTTCTGCTAAGGTACAAAAAAGGGGGGAAAAAAGGCTTCGCCATTTGAATATTAAATTCAGACGCCTTTAATAGCACCTATAAATTAATAGGATTTCATGCCCAGCATTCAGAAAGCATTGTAAAGAGGATGTGGATGTGTAAAGATAAAATGGATTCTGTAGTGCTTTAGCTGTGGAAAGAAAATTATTTTCGTTTTGATTTTTTTTAATGTATTTTTTCCCTTTGAAGTCAAATAATGGACTTAATTAACTCTAAGCACCTGGATTTGAAGCTTTGAAAATGATCCTTTCATTGCAGTGCTGCTGAATTTTCTGGAAAGCTGCATCTGCAGGTACACAGCCTTGTACAACAACCATGTGCTGTTTGCTGAGGTGGCTGGCACAGCTTGAAACCACTGCAGGTCTGAGCCTGGGGCCAGCAGTGGGCTTGGAGCTGGGGTCCTCCAGATTCCCCAAGGCAGGTGGGAGCACCTGCAGGGACTTGGGGAGAGTGGGGAGAAGGGACAGCTCTGCTGCATGGGGTTTGAAGGAGAAATAAAACCAACTGAGGGAAGGGAGTGACTGCGTTGACACAGAAAGTTTCCAACTGTTATAAGTTCAGAGCTTAAATTGCTCTTGAAGCAAGCTGATTTATATCCCTTCCAAGCACTGCTGCATACTGTTCCCCTCTTCTTTTCTTCCTGCTGCTATAAATCTGGATGCTCTTGTTGATATAAATATTCTGTCTTTTTAAGAATTTTTCTAAATTTTCTGGGCCCTGAATCAAGTCTCCTGAGCTTTGCTTTGCATGGGGTGATTAAGTTTTCCCTTTATAAGTCTTTAATTTGCTGCCTTTTAAATATTTCCTTGTACCTTTTTTACATAATAGGAAAAGTCAGAAGAAAATGTATTTTAGATAGAGAGACAGCTGGTCTTTGTATTTGAAGGAGAAGGCTTGTGTTTCTCTGCTTTAAGATGGTTGGTAGAACACAAGTGGCTCTGAAGAGAGCAGCATGGCCAGGAAAGGGTTCAGGGTGGAAATGTGCATATTCCCTGCTCCCTTAAAATGTGCTGGTGTGGCCTCTTAGCAGGGCAAAAGTGAGAAGCAGTGGCAAAACTTGGAAGGTATTCTTTTTGCTCTCCTGTGACTCTCCACAAATGCTTTAATTAATGAATCCAGTGATGCTGCTAAATGCCTGTGGTGCTCCCCTGGGGACAACCCGAGCCATTTGGTCCCCAGGAGGGTGCAGAATCCTCACTCTCTGGACTGGATAGTGCTGCACCAGGCTGGAGACAGCCCTGGCAAATAACCCTCAGTTTGTTGAGAGGCTTGGCTTGATGTGCAAGAGCTGAAGATATTCAAATATGAGCACTGTGAAGAGAGGGATCTTGTAATCTTCGTGCCTGACAGAAATCCATGGGTGGGCTGGGGAACCAGCACAAAGCTGTGTTTGGGGCTGGGTGTCTGTCTGCCCTCTCTGACTGGTGTTAGTGATGCTTTCATGTCTTAAATGTGTACTTAACCAGCAGCGTGGCTGAGCGAGCTGATGTGCAGCCTGTAGAAGCAAAGGGGCGGCTTTCCATTGTCTTCAGTGGGTTGTGGATTAACTCTCAGGAGAATAATAATATCATGGTTTACTTGGCAGTAACAATGCTAGCAGTGCTGTTTGACTGCAGACAATGAACTGAGCAAGTTATGGAAAACATGATAGCCCTGTCCTGAACAGTAGGAGAGTCACTCAGATGTGAAAGCAATCCATTTTGCATACTATTTCTGTGGGTAACTTTCAATAGGGTATTTTGACATATGGCTTCTATGTAGATGAAGTGCCAGACTTTAACTGGATAAAGATATAATTAAATTTTCAGTGAAATTGCTGAGAGTGAAGTATGAAACCTCATTTGAAAGTTCCCAGAGGAGGGGACCTGTCTGCTGCCCCTTTGAGGTGCAGAGCTCTGGCAGTGAGATGCTCATTTAGTTTGAGGGCTGGCACCATCACCTTTCATGCTGTGCTGTGAGGCTCCCCTTTCCACAGCCATGCTCTGGAGCTGGTGGTGTGGTTTATCAGGTCTGGGGAGGGACCTTCTTTGGTTTTTAAGCTGTTTTATATGAACACACTGCACCTTTTCCCATTATGGTGATGCTCCTGCTGATCAGACCTGCTGTGTTCAGCAGTGTTGGTTGAGGAAACGCTCTGGGTTTGATGCTGAGTTAATGACCTGGACTCTCAAGCTTCCCAGAGGAGGATGGGAGCAATGTTTGAATATTCACACAGGCTGAGCTTCCAGGAAGAGTCCTTGGGAGGCAGCAATCGTGGGCCTTCAGTGTCACTTAGTGTTGGTCTCTGCATGAGGCACAGGTGTGCTGGGGGCTGTTGACTTACTGTCTTGCTGTTTGTCCTGCTAGAGTGAGCATTTGTGGTCCTGCCTGGTGGTTTCCTTGTTTTGTGGGTGGTAGTATGAAATATACAGCTGCTCAAAAAGAAAAAAAAGAAAAGGCAAAAAAGGAGTATTACATTGTATGCTTATTGAAAATAAGGTGAGGAAGACTAAACAGAGATTAAGCCAGGGTTCTTAAACCAGAGGAGTGCAAATCCTCAAGGCACCCAATGGTCTGATTCTCAGAGATAATTAGTAGGTAGCCCTATTAATTTTAATGGCAGCTCTGAGCTGTTAAAGCCCTGGCTATTGCCTCTATATTTTAAATATTATTAAATGTTACACATTCTAAGTACTTCATTGCTCTCATTTAAGAAAAAAAGCAGCTTGTTCATTGGGTGCCTCATTGAAAATTATTTTTATTTTTAGTGCCTGTTGGAAAGCAGGTACACTCTTCTGGAAGGCAAGCTGCTATTAGGGTAATTGTACTCCTGTGCTGCTCACAGCTTCAAGGAAATCTCTCCAGTCTGTGCTTGGTAAGAGGCACCAGGTGATGAAGGTGTATGTTGATAATCTTTGGCTTTAAATGTTCCTCCAAAGCCACAGCTGTACCACAACACAGCTTTTGAGTGACAGATGCTGGAAGCATCACACAGTGCCACAACAAGTAATTTGACGCTGGAGTAGGGATAAATGGTCCTGCCAAGTTTTAGCAGCCTTTTATTTCTCTGGCTGGTAGGACCAATTCTTGGGTGGCAGAACTGCTTTTAAAGGCTCCCCTTGGCATTTCCAGTAGCTCTCATATGCTTGTATGCCTTGTGTCTCCTTTTACTCCCTTGCTTCTCCTGAGCAGGTGCCTGGGATCTCAGCTGAGCTTGTGTCACATGTTTTTAAAAAAACACTGGAAAATAAGGTTGTTTTGAAGACCTGATTCTGTGTGGGGTTGTAGCAGCTGAAGAGGTTTGTGTGGAGGGGTGACAATGACTTGTTGCTGGAGGGGAGGAGGGTGCAGCTGGCTGTCCTTGGGCCAGCAGTGCAGATGTGACCTCTGTCTGGGTTTGGGAGTGGAAGTGCAGAGCATTTAACCTTTCCCCGGTGCTCTGTGGCATGTGAGGTAAGTTAGAAACCCCAAGTCCAGTGATTCCTCTGAGGGTGTCCTGGCAGTCTGTCAGGTCCCAAGGCAATCTGACCTCCACAGTGCTACATTAATGGTTTTTCCAAGTGAAAAAGGTCAGAGCTTTTCCTAGGCTTTTATTTATTTTGCTCCTGGCTTATTCCAGGTTGAGTTGTGAGGGGAGCTACCATGGGCCATGCCCCAGAAATGCTTGGCTGTCCTACAGCTTGCCCCGCTGTGTGCAGTGGGGTTGGCATTGCCCAGGGACCCTGTCTGAGGAGCTGGTCAGTGTTTCAGTGTTTTTAGGGCTTGGGGTAGTCCTGAGCAGTCCCACTTTGGTGGGGATAGGAGATGTTTGAGAGCATTGCTGTGCTAAGAGCAGAAGGGCGTGGTGTGAGTAAACATGCTCACAGGAGGAGAGGAAAGATGTATTGCAGTGGCAGGCAGTGGTGCCCAAAAACCTCTTGCAGTGGTAAACTGCTCGAGTGATGATCCCTTTGTACTTGCTTCATGTGTAAGATACATCCTGCAGCGTCTCCCTCTAGTACCAATGTCCTTCCACATCTCCCTTTTATTGGAGTACGTGTAAAGTGTATCAAAGCTCACCTATTCCTTCTATATTTTAGAGTTGGGAGAGAGGGTAGTAAAAACAAGCCCCTGCCATTTCCAAGCAACCTTGTTTGTCTGGCACTGAGACTTACTGCTGCTTGCAGTTGGCTGCATTCAGAAATGGCTGTTAAAGCAAGAAGTGAGGCAGCTCTGGATACGTGCCTCCCTTTGCCTCCCACCCTCAGGAAGCAGGCTCCCAGTGTAATGTACATGTATTATGCCAGCTGATTTTGTATTAACATAAAACCCCACCCGTGCTGTTATCTTCTGAGAGAGGCATTTTGAAGGGAGCTAATACTGGAACATCTTCACAGGCTCGCAACAGGATGCTGAGTTACTCCAAGATGCTGCGCTCAGCTGGCATCCACCAATAAGCTGATTTTAGTTGAGCAGATATCTGGTAATCTTTGTGAGTGTGGTGGGCTGACCCTGGCTGGATGCCAGGTGTCCACCAAAGCTGCTCTGTCACTCCCCTCCTCAGCTGGACAGGGAAGAGAAGGTACAGCGTAAGATTTGTGTGTTGAGATAAGGACAGAGAAATCACTCACCAGTTACCATCACAGGCGAACCAGACCTGACTTGGGAAATTAGTTTAATTTATAACCAATTAAATCAGAGTAGGGTAGTGAGAAATAAACACAAATCTTAAAATCTGTCCAGGTTTGTTTTCCCCCTTCTTAAATCCCTCATCCCAGAGGCTCTGCCACGGTCACTGATGGGCTCAGCTCTGGCCAGTGGTGGGCCCATCTTGGAGCCAGCTGGCCTTGGCTCCACTGGACAGGGGGGAAGCTTCTGCCAGCTTCTCACAGAGACCACCCCTACAGCACCTCCAGCCCCTCCATTACCAAAACTCACCACACACACCCAGCACAGTGAGAAGCTACCTTGCCATTCTGTCAGGCACAGCCTAGAGGACAGATGTTTGATGAAAGCGCTGAAATATTTAACTAGGGTATTTTTCCCCCTGCAGCTGAGATTGCTTGTTGTGCCTATTAATCTTTTACAAATCTTGCATCTGCTCAGAGGTGGGTTGTTTCAGGCTTCGAATGAGTTCTGTGTATGTGCGTGGTTTGAAAGAGTGGTGCAATGAACAAACATGATGTGGATGTGAATAAATTGAATGCATAAAGCAGATGAATTAATCCCTCAGTTGCTGAAAGTCTCTTCCAGTAACAATAATAAAAAAACTCTATAATGCCCCTTCTCATATGGGCATTTACTCCTCTCTTTCAGGAGTGTCTTCACCCTGCATTTTGTAAAATTAGGATTTCAATGGGGACATCCTTAAAGAGAGTTTGTCCTTTCATACGTGGTTTTGTAAAGCCTGGGTGCAGTATTGCTAGGTAATGCAGAGCTCTCACCCCGACTTAGGAGCTCTCTTGTTTATTAAGAATTTATTTTCAGCTCAAACAGTACCTTTCTGTAAAGCTTATTTCTTCTGCATGCACTTGTAATCAGAGGCACTTGTATCTCCCTTTCCTCCTGTTGTACCAGGTGTGTTCACCAGGGCTGGTGACTGAAACACCCTAAACAGCCCAGGAGAACCGGGGGATTGGAAAAGCAAAGAAACCACATGCAAGCAAAACTTCATCTCCCCTACCAGGAGCAGCCTTGTTGGACAGTATTTTATACACTGTGTTGGACTTCAGAAAAAAACCCCATCTCCCTAATTAATAGTTAATAGGGATTAATACTTGTAAAGTAGTTAAAAAGGTCTCCAACATACTTTTTCTTTCTTTGCTGCTTCTGATTTGATGGCTCATAGCTGGTTTTTTTCCTAGTCTATTCCAGCCTGCTTTTCTTTGAATGTTGCAATTCTGAACTTAAAATCCAGTATTGTCTTTTAAATATCTCATGGGTGTAATCTAGTTTTTGTTTTCTTTAAAATTCCTTGGCTTTTGAATTCCCCTCTTATTTTCTCCCTGTATTAACTAAATTGAAGTAAAATAGGGAAATTGTCACACAGAGCCATCTAACTTTCCCCTTCTCTGAATAGATGATAAGTTACTCAGTAAGAGTAGCACCAATTTGAAAATGATTTAGCACAGCCAGAGTTCTACTAACCACTTTGAGAACATTTCAGGGCAATCCCATGAGATGATGGTGTATGATGATAATTATGCTTTAGCAGAATAGGCCTTACGGGATGAGCAGCTCAGGCTCAGACACTTATATCCAGTCTGTGCTTTCAGGTATGCAATTTATTCAGTTTTAAGAATCAGGTTTTCTTCTCTGCATGCTCATATTTTATATGCAAGATTAACTTGCTTAGTCTATAAAATTCACTAGATATTTTCTGTTGTGTGATCCTGCCTAGTTTGAGTGATGTTGCTCATGTTGCAGAAAGTGACGACAGTCCCTGTGATGTCTTCTTTGAGCAAATGTTCTCAGAAAGTGTCCTCACTTAGTTGTAATCGAAAATTAATTGTTCAGCTGTCTGTCGTCTCTTTTTCATGCCTCATGTATTCTGCCCAGTAACATTCTTCTTTACTCTGATTCATTAGTCTTCAGATTGCTTAAAAATATCCTGGACTGGAAAGACATATTAGCAAAGTCATAACTATATTGGCGGATGAATTTAATCTCTTTTCAAGTGTCTACATACGTGCCAAGATCACATCATGCATACAGAGAATAAATGAGTGGGCTTGCGAATGAACAGGCTTCTGAAGGGCTGCTTTTCTTAATCACCAGCAAAATTGGCCACAGAACTTAAAGGCTTTAAAGAAAAATCCAGTTGACTCTTTTTAGAGTTTTTATCACTTTTTACTCATCGTCAAGATGCTTTTTTAATGTAAGAACTCCTTGTTGTCCACCTGCTCCTCCTGTGAAACCTGTTGTGCTGGGCCTCAAAATATAATAGGCTCTTTAGAGGTGTTTGTAGAATTGCTGTATTAATCATGCCAGATAATTACAAATTTGTTGTGGCCTGCTTACCTGATTTGCACATCTCCCTCACAGCAGTGCTGCAGGGCCGCCCCCGAATGCTTGCCATGTACGCGTAAGTAGGATTTTCTAAAGCATTGGTGGGGCCTGAGAGGAAAAAATCCACAGGAGGGAGAGAAACTGTGATTCTTATTAGAAGCATAATTGTTGCATTGTGATTTGCCATGATTTTCTTGTTTTGCAAATCAAGCCCAGCTGAGGGAAACAGTCCTGTGGCAGAGGGATGGGAAGAGATGCTGGGGGCTGGAAGGCTTGGGAGGCTGACTCAACTGCTCTCGTATCTGCTTGGTAATGATTTTTCTCTTAATGGTGTTTAGCTGCTTTTATGAGAGATGAGCAAGACACGGAGTCTTGAGTTTAGCTTAAGGATTGAAGAAATGACAGAATTTGTCCGAAATGGTGCATGTGGCTGTCTGTACTATTGCTGCAGGATACTGTGCAGCTTTCACTACATCATTTTGCTGCATCAAGGAAGGGGAAGAGAGGGCAAAAAAAAAAACGCTGGGGACCTGAAGTGTGACCTCAGAGCTATTTATACACGTTGTGCCTCCATCTGTTCCGCAAACATTGCCGAGCGGGCGTGAGTCCGGCTGTGCCTCAGGTGTGGGCTGTGTTTGCAGTGTGAGTCTTCACTTGACGTGACTGGTTAATGGAACTCACTTTGGCAAAATAGGACTGTGTCAGGCTTTCCTTTTTGTTACCTTCATTGGTTATTATGTAGGACATCCAAACTGTCTTTCTAAATACCGTAAGATTTAGTACAAGGAGTACTAAAGGAGTACAAGGAAATTAAAATGGAAAGTATAAGCAAGGCAGGCATTTATAAATGATTGAACTAAATTACACTCAGTAGAATGAGCTGCAGCCGTGACAGTGATGTTTCTTTCTTCAGGTAAATAACATTACCCATCATTACTGGTTATGCTAAAGGACCATAATTCCATGTTAACATGTCTTATTGCAGCCTGATAAGTCATAGCCTAATCTCCATTACCAGACTGCCCATAAATATTAGAGATATGTGGGACGGGGAAGGTAGGAATGAAATCTGGTTTTGATGCAGCAGTATCGGTGCTGGCTGGCCTCTGACAGGTCACAGCTGAGTCATTTGAGATAAAGCAATTCCTGTAATGTGTATGATGGCTTTTCATTTTTATTTAATTACATATAAAGCTGTATTGTCACCTGTTCACTTTTTTTAAAGAAAAAGAAATTGTCCCAAAAAGCCTTGATGACTTTTGCACATGAAGAAATACAAGCAAGTTTTAGCTTTAAGGTTGGGAGGGTGCTGTACCACAAATGCAATACCGCTGTTGTTTTCAATTCAGTAAGTTATTGCTTTTTGTGGACAATAAAACCACAGGCTGTTGAAATTATATGGTATAATAATGGAGTCAAATCCACATGCTCAAGTGATCCTGTGTGTTTTTGACATTTTATTAAATTGATGAGTGGGTAAAAGGTTGGATTTTTTCCCCTTTGCTGCTAGAGTTTGAAAGAAAACAGAAACACAAACCTTTTCAGTTAACTATTCCTAGAAAATGTACATGGTATTTTTACTTCTTTCCAAAGCAGTTGAGAATGTACATCCTTTGGGATGGCCTGGAAGTAAATGACACTGTAGTCCCTTTCTGTTGGACTTCTTAACTTTGAATTCATGGTGAATTGCAACCACCACTTGTTTATTGCAGAGACACTTAGACTGAAGTTGAAATCAATGGATTAGTTTTGTTTTGTGGCCCTTTCAAAAACACTGCGTGCCAAATCCACTGAAACAATTTCCATTGAAAGCTCAGTGTGCTTTTTTCCTCCCTGTTCTACACTGCAGAATGTGCAGGAGCAGCATTTCTAATATGTTAAAGTAACAGGAGTGGCAAAGAGAAGTTTGATATTGTTACGTGACTAATGACAGGTGACTGTGTTCCCAACTCAGCTGTCTGTTCTCTAAAGTTATAATAGAATTATAATAGAGCAGCACATCGATACCTCTCTTGGACAGCCTCATCCTGGGATGAGGTGGGAAAGGGATGCTCTGTCATCTGTTTAAAAGGTAAATAATTTGGGGCTCTAATGGAGCAAAAGCTGACCAATAATTGTAAAAATCCTGTCAGGGAAAAGGGCAAGAAGAAACTTGAGACACAGGAGAGTGAGTAAATCAACGTGGAACGAGTTAGGGCATGAACTTGAAAAATACCTGTGATATCTTCAAGGTCTTTTCCGACCTAATCGGTTCTCTAATCCCATAACTAGCTGTGTGCAGTGAGCACGGGGAAGCCTGTCCATCTTCCCATCTGCAGAGATGGGTCGGTCCAGATTTGGGGAGGATACCCACAGCAATGTGATGATGAATCCACTGGTGGTGTTTTCCCTGGGCAAGCAGAGTGTGCACACCATCATGGGTTTGCAGAGATAAAAGTGAAATTTATTTCCATTGCTTATTTGTGTGTTTTCCTGTGATTTTGCTGGTTTTTTTCACTGTTCTCTGTTACCACTCCATGCTTTTAAAGCATGCTTTCCCTGCCTTGGATTTATTGAGGGAGCATGAGGGAAAGATGAAATGAAGTAATATATTTTGCTTGTCGTTGTCTTGCTGTCAATTGAGTCTTAGTGGTACCATTAGTCATTTTATGACATGTTGCTGTACCTGGGTGAGTTTTGCTCCCTTCTGTGTGTTTGGTTGAATTTCTAAACATGTTTTTCTGGGTTGCTATACATCCTGAGACTGGAAAGTGTGCGTTTTCTAAATTCAGTTACTTTTTGAGCTTTCAAAGCTTTCCTCCCCTCACCCCCTTGTATCAGTCTCTCTTTGTGAGAGCTCTCCAGGGCTGGAAGTGAGCTTTGTCTTTGTTGACACAATTAGCTGGTTTGCAGTGAGTTTGACAGCGACTGTACGTAGGTCTGGTGGAGTGTAATTACAGAGCAGCCACAGATCCCAAAAGAAGATGTAATAGTGAGGTTGACCAAGGAGTCTTTATTTTTGCAGAGCTCTGCTCTGTAAGGGTGCTTGTGACAACCCCAAAGCTTATTTTACTTACAAAAAAGTTCAGAAAGGTCAGCTTTGTTATATTTCTAGAATCATTGAGTGGTTTGGGTTGGTAGGGACCTTATAGATCATCTCCTTCCAAACTCCCTCTTCCTCCCTGCCACAGGCAGAGACACTAAACCAGATTGCTCCACCCCGTCTAACCTGGCCTTGAACACTTCCAGGGGTGGGGCAGCCACAGCTTCTCTGGGCACCCTGTTCCAGTATCTCACCATCGTCACAAGGAAGAATCCAATTCTGTTCCTAATCAAAATGACCACTGTCATAGATGCCCAGGAGCCTTGACTCAGGGTGATTGGAGACAGAACTGAGCACAGCTCTGTGCTTTCCTACTCCTTCCTTGCAAACTCTAAGTACACTAGAAATGTTTTATGAAGTTCACATGGCATAAGAGAAACTGGAGTTTCTTTTCTGTGTGTGAAAGCTGTGGAGTCCTTTGTGTGTGCGTGCAGCTTTTGATTCCTGTTACTAACAATTGGTTTATGGAATGTGGTTAGTGGCATTGGCAAGTGTGTATTGGCTCCAAGGAGCACAATAGTCAAGGAGCTGAATGCAAGCAGCAGGCTGCTAATGCACCCCTGCAGAATCCTTGTTTGTGCACTTTCAAATTCTCATCTTTGGGCTATACCTGCATTAAGGGCCTCTTGGGTTCAATGCTAGAAGTGTGAGGAGTGTGGTAGCAAGTGTCTGGCTGACTAGATATAGTCTGTACTGGTTAAAACAGAGGTGTTAAAAATGTTTTCAGTGAGAATTTTCAGCTGAGACTATGATTACAGGTCACAAACTGCTTCTAAAAGTTGATTAAAAGGGCAGTAAATATGTCCCTAATAATAAGTTTGATTTTGAGCATTTCTCACAGGGATCATTCATCTGCAGCTGAAGGCTGAGAAATTTTGGTGTAAAGCCTTCGGTGAATCACAACTCAGTGGTAGGGAGCAAAGAGTTTGAGAGCAGAGAAAGAGAGCCTACAGGTCAAATGAACCGTCTTTTAGCCCAAAATGAAGGTGCAGGCTAAGTTTTTTGTCCCCTCCAGCACACTCTAAGCTTTTCTATATCCCATCTTTCTTGAAAATAAAACTGAGTTTGTTTCCCGCCACTCCTCCTGACTGTGAATTAGATTGCTGGGTCCCTTGGCATGAACCCACCGTCTGTGCCTCCACAAAGTGCAAGATCAGAGCAGTCCGGAAACTGACACTGTCAAGTTCAATTTTAAAAAAGAGGATTTTTATTTAGTTTGGTTTCTTTAAATGCAAGCATCGGGAAGACAAGCCAATGTCATCTACCACATTATTGCTGTGTTGTGTTAAGGGTTATAATGCTTACTGTAATACTGACACAGGCTGGCATCTGTTTTGTCTCAGCTTTAGTGATTGAAAATTACCCAAAGCTATCATGCTTTTGGGACTCAGATAATGTGGGGGTGATGGTTAGCCAAGAAGCCCACTCAATGTGGGGCTGTTACCCTTGCTAAAATATTTTTGTGGGTGGCTTGGATGTTGGTAAAGAAACTTGCATGTTGGTTTGGAGGAAAAGTCTTTCGAGCATAGACAGTAATTTCATAATTAGCCCTTAAAATTACATAGTAGTGAAAACTCAGAAACATTAAAGCATCTGTTTTATATTTCAGCTATTCTTGTCTGGATCCCTCTAGCTACCCGTTAAAAAGGAAGTGAAAAAGATAGTGTGCTTTGAATTAGTGCAAGGACTGGTTAGAATGGTAAAGATGATTAAAAGCAGCTACTAAATTGGCCATATCATAGGCCATGAGATGCTCTGAAAGGACAAGGAAGTATTTTTGCACAGTCAGAAGCACGTGTGTGCTGAACAAGTAGATTTAATCTTCACTGTCTTTAATATTCAGTGATGTAAAGTTTAGTTCTGGTAACATAATTTTCAAACATCCATTGACACAACAGTGATGCTTCCACAGAGTACGGGACTTTCTGTCTCTTAGCATGAGCTTTGTGAGTTCAGCTAAGACTTCAATGAATACAATTCACAATTGAAATAAAGCCTGATGCTTGTTTCCAAAGTTGTTCTTACGGAGGTTTTTCATTTTCCTTCTGGTGACAGCATGTTGCTCAAAAAGAGACAGAAAATGATGTCACTGGAATCAACTGTTTTACCAAATTATGCAAATCTAACATTGGTTTCCCCCTACTGCCCCCACCTTGTTTTCCTTAGAGGCTGACAGCTGTTTAGGGATAAATCATTCTTTTTTGCATTCCCAAGTTTCATGTGCGCAGCTGGTTTAGGAACACGCAAAGATCCCTCTTCTGACATGGGCACTCTAAACCAGCTCAATTCCTACCTGCAAGGTCACTTCAGCTCTGACCATTTTAAAGTGTTTTCAGAGCTTGTCCACAGGAGACTGTACATAGTTCCTGTGTCACTGAAAAACCCCACTTTTCTGGTTGAGTAGGTGGAACCACGTGGCTGGATCGAGCCTTCTTATTGTCCTCCACCTGCCCAGAATGTCTGTGTCCAAAGGAAGTTACAGCCTGAAGCTCTGTAGACTGGAGCTGCTTGGGCCTTGGTTTTGTCTCTGGTACTTGAGAAGAGGCTTCTTGTCACACAGACATGTGAAGTGCTTTCAGCATCCCCATTGATAACTGGCTGAAGAGTCACGGATCAAAAACATTAAGGAAAAATCAATTTAGCAGTCTTTAACTTTGTATTGTAGAGAAGGAAGATACAACTTAATTGCTTTTCTATAACAGTAGAGGTATTTTAAAAATTGTGTTGAAAAACATTTCCATTAGTGTTTGGTCTAAATAGTGTTTATGATATTTTCTATCTAATTTATTCTGCCTGTATGTATTTAATTTTTAAATGTCAGTTTGCCTTTCGATAAAATTAAGTGTAAGGTGATGACTAACATCACAGCTTTTCCCAACAGTTTACACATTTGCATATTCCTAGGGCCTTCATTCAAACAGAAAAAATACAGACTAGGTAGGAAGAAATTATTTGAGGAAGTGTTTAAGTGAAAGTGTCATAGTACCAGCAAATGTTATTGTCTTCTGAATTGTAATTTTTCCTGTCAAATACATGTGAGTTTCTTGCTATTGTTTGGTGTTTGTGCCTCTTGAAGCCCAGATCTGCCTGGGCTCTAAAGGCAAGAATGGAGTCCTTCCCTTCCCTCCAGAGTAGATACAACTTGTGAACAACCCAGGGCCATAAAGTTCTGGTTCTGGAATCCCTAACGGAGGAGGCAGTGTCTGGCACTGAGGAGGAAAATGCAAAATAGCCGCCGTTTTCCTTGGGTCTGTAATTGCACACACATGGTGATTAGTCATGGGAGAGACAGAAGTGTTGAAAGTCGGCAGTGGAAGCTGAACCTCTGGCACGCAGATCCTGCCTGGGGCTCTGCAGCCAGCAGTGGGCATGCCCTGAGCCCAGTACGGCAGCAGGAAGCCACCTGGTTGGTTTCAAATCCATTTTCTTTTCTTCTTCGACCCAGGCTTGTGTTACTTGCTGAGCGTGTCCTCAGGCTGGGTTTTGCTGTTTAGCCACAAAGCTGGTCACTATTGTGAGGTGCAGCCAAGAGAGCTGAAACCTGACTTGGGGTGCACCATGGGGCTGAGACGTGATTGTGGTTAACACCTTGCTGAAAGAGCGGTGGGACCTTAAAAACATCTATCTTGTCACCACAGTGCTTTCCTGCCTCTCGTCGTTTTTTGTGCCCGTTGTGCCTACAGGAGTATTTTAAAGCTTTGAAATGTTAACACTTATCTCTTGAAAATACAACAGCAGAGTCATGTATTTGTGCATGACTGTTGAGCAAAACTAGGCTAGTGACATCTCCAGCCTAAATTTTTGTTCTTAAACACTGTATTCTCTCAGTTCAGAGAGCACTTAACAACCCCCATGCTTTGGAGGAAGCTTTTTTGTTTCCTGGAGTCCTCACTGTGCTACCTGCTGAACCAGTTGCTGGCCACTGGGATGTTAATTTGTTGAGTTTATCTAAAGTGGGGTATTTTCTGTCTGCTGACACCATCCAAATCTTTCAAATCCATGACCTCCTCTAATGCTGCTTTCAGGGAAGAGAGTGTTTAACAGATGTACCTCATCTTTTGCAGGGTGGTCTAGACTGTCACGGCGGTTTAGAAATAAAATGTATTAATAATGAATGTTCATAACACCACCATTACTGTTTGCGTTATTTATTCACAGCTGCTTTGATCCTCCTCTCTTCAGTCTTGGCTGCAGTGCAAGGGGCAGCATAAAACCCGTGATTTGAAGCCCTGGTGGGGAGGGATGAGCTGAGACAGAGGGAAGTTCCTTCACACAGAGCAAGCATTGCACGTGAGGGTGATTTCTGCTGGGAAAAGGGCAAGAGGAGGGAGTGGGGAAAAAACCATAAAATATGTTTGAGGCCAAGAGTGTCTCTTTGTTTAAACAAACTTTTGCAGTTAAAAAAAAAAAAAAAAGTTGAAAGAGGGGAGGGTATGGTGAAGGGAGTTGGAGGGTGAGAATGTGAATTCAGCAGCACAGACGTGCAGATCTGACAGTCCAGGGTGGGGTGGAATTGTTGTGTGTCCAGTCTGGGCAGCAGAGTGGTGGTTTCAGACTTAGCCAGAGCTGTTCAGCTGCTGCAGCAATCCCTGATGCCTGCCTGGGAGAAAGCCTGCGCGTTCTCATGTATCCCCTGCCTCCTGAGGACTGCAGAGATCCCTCCTTCCATGTGTGCTGGGGAGGGGTGATGTCTTAAATCAGCTTGCAGATAGAAACTGTACCCCAGTTTCAAAGGGGTGGTAAGTGGGGGAAAAAGTCTGCCTGAATTGCTGGTATGAGAGGGAGCTTTATTCCAAGCAGACTTTTAAAATACATATTCCCAGCATTTATCAGACCGTGCCCTGAGCCAAGTTATGATTCTTCTCAGATTTTTGTTCCCAGGGCCAACCCACCCTCAATGTTCATTAGCAAATAAAAGCACCACATGACCCACACACTTGGCTAGCAGCACCCCAGCCATCTTGTAAGCATTTGAATTAATAGTACAACTTGCATACATTTCCCAAGCAAGCTCAGTAATTTTGTGTTTGGAGAGTTTGAGCCAACTGGTATTACTTCCAAGAGAAACACTGTGTGTTCACCCACTTTACCTTTAAAGCAAGAGAGAGGAAAAGGGTTTGTAGGGCCTGTGTTTTGTCATCTCTCCCCATGGGACTGCTTAACTGTCCTCTTGACATTTCTTTTACAAAAGAAATATTAGCTTTCAATATTTTTCTTCTTGAGTTTCCTTTAAAAAAATATAGTAAAAGGAAATCACTGAGGTGCTGGTCCCAGTGGAGGGAACTGAACCTTACTTGGTGATTGGCTTGTGTTGTTCGTAGTTACCTTTTACAGACTCTTCTAGAAGTAATCAAAATACTGCAAACTCAAAATGAATGCAGTGGGGGACTCAGATGATTGCTGCAGTGACATGGCTTTGGTACCCTCAGGAAGGGATAGGCTGCCCCCACCGTCTTTTCATCCATTCCAACTTTGGATTTGTGACAAGGCTGAGAGGAATCAAAGGGTTGCTGATAGACTTGATCTGTTTGAAAAGGCTAAGGGAGAAGTGAATGTGTTTGAAGCATATTGGGGATATTGATGAATGAACATCTGGTAAAAATTAAGTATTACTTACTGCAATGAAAAAACCCCGAAATGCAAGGTGGCTAACAGCCAGGAGATGGCTGATGATGCAGTGGGTTTCATACTGCAAACTGCACAGAGGTCTCTCCTGCTGCATGTACCCCATGCCTTACAATCCTAAATGGAGCACAGATAGTACCTACTGCCCTGTCTTGGGCTTTCCCCAGCCCTGTTTTAGTAGCTGTTCTCTAGACCATCAGGCATCTGCTTTCTAAAGTCCTAACCAGTACTGTGCAGTGACTGTGACAGATGGTTCATAAACACATGCATTTTATTTAGATGGTCAAATCGTGGTGTGTTTTAGGAAGCTGATCTACATGGGAGGAATTTTCAGAAAATTGGGTCCCAGGTTGTAAAAAGGGCCAAGAGAAGTTTTAAAACTGGTGAAAATAGCTATCAGGCATTAAAATAGCTTTCTTAAACACTGCATCCTTTGCTGATGGGTCCATTGAGTGTCTGGCTTTCAGCTTGTATGTCTGAACTTTCCTGTTGTATCTCTTGTGTCTCAGCTAAATACGTTTGAAGTCAGCACAAGTCTCTCTATTGTACTGGACCAAGGTGAGAATTCTGCTCACAATGCAGCAAAATTAATTGTAAGGGATCCAGGAGGTCTGGATTCAGAAGGTTTCTAAGGAGTGTCATACTTTTCTTTAGAGCTCAATAAAGTAATTTTGGTAAATTGACAGTGTTCTCTATTAAAACAGATTAGACAAATCATGTGTTCACTGCTGTCAAGTGTCAACAGTGGTTTGATTAATGCAAAGTAATGTCACTTGACTGATTGTAGCTGTCCATAAGATTTTGAATTTGACTAAGTGGTTGTAAATTAATGAGTTGGGAGCATTTTTCACTCCTGATGGTGGTCCAGAGCAAGATTTTGGAAAGAATCAAAGGCAAATGATTTAATTTGGATGTACTTTGTGAGGGAGAGAACACCGTGTTCCTGTGAGTGTTTTTCAGCAAGGGAACCTGCTTTGCCTGGCGTCTTTAGAGATGGCACATCGTGGTCCAACCCAGAGCTGATCCACCACCACTGCCCCTTGGCATAACCAGTTCAGGCTCTGTTCCACCACCAGTCTAGAAGACTGGTATCTCAGGACACGTTGTAGGAGATGAGAGTTCTGGTTCCTGTGAGCAATTTCACATACTATGATAGAGCAAGGAAGCAGCACTTGGTCACTGATGCAGCTGAGCTGACTTCTACAAACCTACCTGGGTAATTATTTGAAGTAGTATTTAATGCCTCAAATGTACCATGTGTTTGACAAATACAGGAAAAAGTATTTTCTCTCAAAAGTATCTTTTAGGTGCACTGTGTGTCAATCCCTATTTACTTCTAGTCTTTCTCACTTTCCAGCTTATCTCTGACCAATTTAAATAAATTGACCTTTGGGGTTTTTGAGGTAGAAAGGAATAAAGATGTGACTAAAATGTCATGAAAGCCGCTGGGTTGACTCTAGGGATCTCTATACCGTGTTATCTTTCCTTTTATCTAAAACTCTGTTCTGATGTGCTTTGATCCTCAAGGATTTTTAAAACACGCTTTTTTTTATGTGCAAATGGCTACTAAAAAGTTTACAGATTCACAGCATGTGTGCAGTGTAAGGCTCTCTCAAGGCTGCTTTTGATATCTGACTGTATCTGCACAAAAAAAAAAAATCATTGAGCACCTGAGCAAGCTTTCTTTGTATGGTAATACCTGGGTCTTACCAGTCTGTTTTGTCTCTGGGTGTTGAGGCTTTTTAAGGATTTGGTTTAGTTTTCCTCATTTTACAAATAGTGGGGGGAGAATGGGAGCTGGGAAATGGTTGTTTAGGAGTGGGAGTGAGGAGAGAGAGAAAGAAGGGATAATTTTCATTTCCAAAAAGGCTGGGGAATGGAGACACAAAATAGCAACTGCCTTGCCTGAACACCCAGTCTGCTACCCCATAGGATTGCATATGTTTTTTCTCCTGGGCATGCGGGCCTACAGCTGATGAAATACATGATGTCTGGTGTTTGGTTTACATGAACATTTATTTTTATTTTGCTAAGGTTTTTAATATCTCATGAAGACATGTTTATTGTGCCTTAAAATCTGATTTTCCCTTGTGTGATTTTCAGGCTCTGGAGGGCTTCTAGTATCTCAGTTGAAACCAAAGCCTGATCTTCCCGTTTGGCTCTGGCAGATGTTGTAGAAGATAAACAAAGAAAAATCTGTGGAGCTTTTCTGTTTATTTGTACTGCAGTCTAATTTGTGTTCTGGTGAAACGGGAGTGTGTAGGACTGCAGGAAGTGCAGTGCAAGTGGTGCTGGAGGAAGGGCATCATCTCTTTCCGACTGCACATTTGGACTGTTTGTCTGAATAGCTGAACGTTTTGGTGTGCTCTGCTAATTTGTTGTAAAACAAGGCTGACTGATAGCACCGTTCCAAAGAATCTGAACTGGAAATGGTCGTGCAAATTACTCAGCACCTTTCAGTCACCACCAAAGCCATTAGTTTCCTCGGAGGATGTTGAGAGGAGCCTTAATTAAATCAACAGGAATGGACAGGGAAAGGAGTAATTAATAGATAAACAGCTGTTCAGAGCTGAGATAAAAAATCATTCATCAAGCAGGACACATGGTTTGTGGGGAGATCTTTTAAATACTTGGATATGGCATCCAGAAAGTGGAGACTCCCCTTCCTCCCAAGTCTTTCCAGGAGCCTCTGGAAGGAGGCAGAGACCAGGGAAGCAAGCACTGATCTTGGTGACCCTTCTCTGCTAATGCCTTCCCTCCCTGCCACCTCCTGAGAACTGGCACAGCTTTCCTGCACCAGCAGGCGCGTCTATCCTGCCATCTGTACTGTGTGCAAAGAGGCAAAGGTGCCAAATTCCAGCCAGGGTCTGGTGAGAGACTTGCTCTGTTCGGGGTGGGAGACTGAGCAGAGATGGAGCTCCTCCCTGCACACATTCCAGCATGCTGTTCCCAAACGTGGGGCTGCCTGTTCTTCTTGGGTGTCGGGGTGACGTGGGGTGAAGATGGTGTGTGGAGCCCAGAGCTGCTGCAGCATCAGAGCCTTGGGTCTCTTGGTTAATTTATCGAGTCAGGCAGAGCAGGGAACTCAAACAGTGAGGGGGCAGAGAGGAGGTGTGATAGAGTGAGGAGAGTTACAGCCCTGATATGCTCTTCTTTTGCTCCTCTTCACCTGCTAGCAGTTGGCTCTGTTTTTCCCAGTGCACTGCTGAGAGCTGCTATAAACTGCAATCAAACTTCATCTTGCCAAATGCAAGTTAAAATGTCACAATGTTCCTCAAATCCTTTTTTAAAACCACATACTTCTAAGGCAGTCTCCCCCAGTATTTTCTCCTCTTTATTCTTTCTTCTCCTATGATTCATGAAGTGACCGTGTGCTCCTGTGCATAAAAAAAAAAGCAAGCATTATGTTCGTAATGCGTCAGATCACACAGAGCTATGTTTTGCTGGTACGTTTGTACAAGCTCCCATTCTGCATATTGGAATATTTTCATGCTGGCTTCCAAAATTCATGAGCAAGGGCAGGCTAGGTTTTTGTGTTGGACAGAAATCAAAGGATCTGGAAATGTAGCCAGTGACTGTAGAATAAAAGCAATTACCACATGCAACAGTATGTAAATGTGTTTATTAGGAATGTGTATGTCCCTTGTTAGCGTGTATCTTAGTGCCACAGTGTCTTTCATTGTGACAATGGTCCTGTGAAACATAATAGCGCTGTTTTTCCCGTTTTGTAAAGCTTCATCCTAAATAACTTCCCCTTCAAATTAATTCTCTTGGCCCCCTTTCAGACGTGCTATTATTTTCTTTTCTTACCAGCCATCTAGTGATGTGGTTGACCTTGGTTTTTTCATATCCTGCAGGCCAGATCAACTACTTCCTGAAAAATATTTGACCAAGGGGAAATGCAAGGCAGGACAGAGATTTCTGACATGTTCTGCTTTCTGTGCAGAAGCTAGATGGTGATGAGGCGGGAGAAGGTTGTAGAATAATCTTGGAGGTAGTGGGGATGATCAGGAAATTATCTTTTGGAATTCTGTCAGTGCTGCCTCTTTAAAAGCAAACAACCCCCACCCCCCAGATAAACAGCCATAAACAAGGTGGTGTGGATGCAGTGGGCAAGGGAGGTTTTGCTGTACCTGGGTAAGAAACAAGCTCTGACAGCTGGTTAAAGGCACAGGTGGTGCAGTGCAGGGTGCTCTGTGGAAACATTTTCTGAAGCACCAGGAGAGCTTTTGTTGTCATCTTTACCTTGAACCACATCTGTGCAACATCTGTTGTTTTAAAAGCACATACCTGTCATTAGGTGTACATAATTAACTTAATTTCATTTGAAGCTCTGTTTAATTTTTTGTAATGATGCACAGGCTGTTTTTCTCTTCTGTGGGGAAACTTTGTTCGGTAGTATACTTACAGAAGCAAGTCTGTCCTAAAATGTAAGAGCAGCAAAGCTTTTGGCCTTGAGAAGCGGGTGAAGATTTCTGAAGAAAACACCTTCCACTTGATAACATGTTTTTGGCAGGAAAGATTTCTTCATGTCACAAAGTTTGTCTGATCCAATCAAACTTCCCATTCATGTAGCAATACTTAAAAGGAAATTAAATAGATCATCTGTCTCGTATTTGCTGCCAGAGCCTGTGCAAGGCGAGGGCTGCAGGTCAGCCTCTCTGTGCCTGTCTCCTGTAGCCACAGGATGGTCAGTGCTGAAGTACCAACGTAGCACAGTGTCTGGCAAATCTGCCTCCTTTCCAGCTTGTGAAAGCCATCCTGAAGGCTGGAAACAGGACAGCAGTGAGCTTGAGCCAGGGTGGCTTTGGGAGAAAGGGGAAAGTAAATAAGAAGTGCAGACTGCAGCTCAGGATATAAAAATCCCTTCCTTCCTGTAAGCAGTGGCGCAGGGACGGGGATTGCAGGTGACTGCTGTTCACCCACTGGTGACTTTCCCAGCAGCTGTCATAATGTTTTTCTTTTCAACAGCCTCTTTTGTTTTTGTTAAGGAACTGTTTCAAACATTTCAGCCTTGATCCTGTGAGAAGGAATTAAAAGTTTTGGCAGCTGGACTTCATCCCCCGCTCCCTTCCCTTCCCCCAAAAGCACTCCTTAGGGAGCCGTGGCCATAATCACTGTCTGCAGCGTCCCCAGCACTGGGTGGCTGCGGGGTGGCTGCGGCTGAATGGCACCGGGGTGAGTGGCAGTGGCAGTGCTCTGTGGTGAAGCAGCTGTAACAGGCTTCTCTGCTGCGTGTGAGGGAGCCCTTAATAAGAATTGAAAGCTCATCCTTGCTGTGGATACAGTTCAAAAGCCAGCGTGGGTTGTTGTGGGGTCTTGTGTGGGGGATGCCATGCCGGGCACTGGGGAAGGGGAGTCATTGCCCCTTGAGCCAGTGTTTGAATGAGAAAGGATTAGTAGAAAGGCACCAAAGGCTGGCTCTTACAGCAAGTTTTCTTCAACATTTGGGTCTGGTGGTGGGTGGAGGGCTGTGCTGGTCTGGTTAGCTTGGCTGCACACCCAGCAGGACTGGAGTGTTTAAAGTGGCAGAAAAGCCTGGGCTGAGCCCAGCCAGCGAGGGCCTGAGGGCCAGCAGCCCCTCAGCCAGAGGTAACCTCTCCTGGACGGGTTCTGCACAGCTCTGTATCACATTTGGGCTGGGGAAGAGGCCGAGGGCTCAGCCTGACCCATCTCTACCCATCAGCAGCAGGGCCCCAGGTCTCTGACCCCGCTGAATGGGGCTTTGCCTCCGCAGCGCTCCCGCCCCGCGCCTGAGGCCGGCCGGTGTCCTGGCAGTGCCCAGCTCTGCGGCCCTGCCTCGCCCGCCCAGGGCGGAGGGGAGCAGCAGGCAGCAAGGGGCGAGAGGTGAGCTGGAGCAGTGACACGGAATAAGGAGCCTGTGAGGAAAAACTGCCGGGGTTATATTTGGGAATGACACCTGGATCACGGGTGTGCCAGCAGGAGGGAAGGAGGGGGAGCAGTGCTGAGAAATGAAGGCCTAAAGAAGTGGTGGGCGCAAGTGGAGGTGGGGCCGTGAGGTGAAACCCTGGCGAGTGCTGCCGAGAACATTGAACCAGGGGTCTTCAGTGTCCTGGCAGGGACACAGCAGGGATGTTTGTCTGGGAATTGCTGGGGTCCCATTTGGGTTTGGGAGGCTGTGCTGCCTCCTGAGTAAGGGAGCAGGTTTCGAACCATCTCTGCCATACCTGTCACAGCCACTTGCCAGCTGCTGGCCATGGCTGATGGAAGGAAACCACAGAGATACTTAAGCCACTGGTACAGTGTGGAAAAAACAGGAGAGAAAAGAAATGCAGCCAGGAGGAGGAGGGGGTCTAATTCATGTTGGAGTGAGGCTGCTTCCACAGCAGTAAGTATGGGGGATGAGTGCACATCTGTGGTACTCGGGGATCATCAGGCTCAGGAGACCTTTTTTCTTTCCTTTTTTTCTTTCCAGTTAATTTCCCACAAAAGGTCATGGCCTGACATGGTCATGGCTGATTTGCAGTCCCTGCCCAGCCTCTCTGTGCTCAGGGATCCTTTGGTGTTCAGGACTGTTTGCTCAGGGCAATGATTTGACTCCAGTCCACCTGCCTGTTACTAAGACTGCTAAAAACCCTTCTCTGCACTTGCCTGAAGTTAGGCTGTGATTTTTCTAGTTCTCTGAGTGATTTGCCTTCTCTCCTGATATAATTTAGACGGGGAACTGTAATCAATCAATCAGCATTGTAATTGCCTATTTAGCATTGAGGACAGTTGAGAGATTGCCTTGCATTTAACAAGTCCTCTCTGGTGAAGACAGAGCTCAGAGGTCAGCACCCGCTGACTCCAGGGATCTGCTCCCTGGGGAATATGTGGCTCTCTTTTAGGGGATACAGTGGGGGGAGAGCAGTGCAGGTGAACTTGTAGTGCTTGTACTGGTGTGGTGTCTCAGACAAGAATGGCAGCAGTGGAATTCTGTGAGATTCTAACTGGCTGCTTGGCTGGAACATTATCGTGGGACACATATCCAGGAGAAATCATAGTGGAATCGTGGTCAACTGATGTCTTGGGTTACTTGGAGATTTAAAGGTGGTATTTGCTCATATTTGGAAAGGTAGCATGAGGGATGTGATCCAGAATTTCAGTTGATAGGGAACATGTTGTGTAAACTTCCCCCCAAATATGTCTCTTAAGTGAAGGATGTTTTGCCTGTAGGACGTGTAGAAGTCGAGGAGTAAGATGAGTTGGTAAGCAGACTATGAAGCTTATTTCAGGTAGCTATGCTTCCTGTGATACTATTTTCCAAATCATTGACTTGACTTTATCAGGTAGCAAGACCCCTAGTGGGTTTTGGTCAACCTACTTTTCTTGTCCATCTGCATAACATCTCACTGCCTGGCAGATGTTTACAGCACCGTCCCAAAGTCCCTTTTCAAAAAGCAGTAATCCAGATAAATGGCAGTTCCTGCAGAGAAGACATTTCAAATCATTGGTCAGTGAACCACATAGTTCTGCTGCTGTAAAACCACTACTTTTGCTATTTTCAATGTTAGAAACATGTTAAAAATGTACAGCTTTGTCCCTTCCCCTCTCTTCCCTTGACAGCTGCTGTGTGGTGATCAGTTAACTTACGCTGCCGTTTTTGGCAGGAGCAGGCTGGTTGTGTTCAGTAGCCACCGAAACCTCACACGTTTTTCCAACCATTTGATTTCAGAAGTTCTCCCGACAACAAGGTAATAATAAAATATGAAATCAACAAACACTCCTTGAGACCAGAACAGAAAAATAAAATAATGAAAAGGTCAGTAAGTGGCATTAAAATGTAAAACCTGAGAGTACATAAAACAAACAAGTTTCTGGACAGAAAACATCAGTGGATCTGAGCTCACAGAAATCTGAGCTCCAGTCCAGATGCCTGCAGTTGACGGTGTCCAATTAAACGGGGGCATGTCTCCTCGGGAAGGAGTTCTCAGTCATACCGGTCCGAGCAGTTTTGTGTTTCTCATTCCTACACAAGTGATGTGCTGTGCCAGCTGAAGGTTTCTAAGATGGCTGAGCTCTTCCACACTGGTGGAAGCTCTTTGGTTCCCCACCCCTTCCCCACTTCAGGGACTTGGCTGATCCTTGGGTGGCAGTGAGCTGCTTTGCGAAACCCCAGTGTCAGTTGTGCCAGCATGAAATAGTCTCCTCCCCCCATTTTCCACCCCTTTTTTTAAAATGTTAAATGAGGGTGTTAATTTCTACTGCCATTCTCCATTTCCTGCTCTGAATGGATGTTGAAATAGCTGTGCTGCCACAACTTGCAGCAGGGAGCAGCCAGTGGCATGAGGCCGGGCATGGGGTGGGCAGCAGAGGAAAGGGAGAGAGCATGACAGGAATGGCTGTAAGCCACTGTTACTGCCAAACACATCGCATCACAGAACCACAGCCTAAGTGCTACTGAAAGATGCAATAAATATTCAGCAGCAGAAATAGGTCCATTGTGAATTAAATTGTAAAGAAAATAGTTAATTCAGATTTGGACATCCGGTAGGAGGGTGTCTGTAGCTTGCTGCACAATTGCTCTTAGCAACTGAGTATTTTTCTGCTTATTGTTCAGAATTCCAGTGGAAGTTCGGTATTTGGTTTCTGGAACCTGTTTAAAAAGAGTCTTTTGACTATTTAACACCTTAAAATAAAAATTCTATTGCAGTCTATACAGAGGAAATAAACACTTCTTAAACTATTGTCATTAAAAAGCAGCTGCTGAGGGTTTTACTGTGGGGCTTTGCATGTGGTTATGATCATTGTAGAGTCCTTTCATGGGGGTATGGGGCATGCATCATTAAGGAGTGTACAGAAACGGGGTATGCATCATTAGGGAATGTACAGAAACTAATACAAAATACGGCTGTAGAAATTGCACTGAAACGCTGCATCTAGACCAGCCAAGAAGAAAAGGATAAACATTATTGTGCCCCTTTTCTGAAGATTCTTTAGAGCCCTGGGTTACATAAGAAATGAGTCGCCAGGTTTCCTACCTTGCTGGCTCCTGGTCTCATCAGCTCTTACCCTCTCCTGCCCATCTCCAAAGGCTCTCCATGAACACCAGATTGCAGAGCAGGTGCTCTGTGACTCTCGCTCTCGAGCAAGGCGAAGGAGTGCTTTTGCTTGTGTTTTGCAGTAGGAGTTCATCTGTGTTGTAATTTACGTAGATTCGTTGTTCTCCAAGAAGGTTTAACGCACACTTCCCCTTCCCAAATTAAAACCCCACCCTGCGTCTTTATCCGTCCAGTTTTCACTCCCGTGAGGTGGTTGGCACCGTGCTGCGTGGCAGTGTGAAGCCATGCGTTGCCAGAAGGCTGGCAGGTATTTTTAGCGTAGCCTGTTTGGCAAGGAAAGGGACATGTCCCTCTTTCTCTCTGCGAAAGGAAGGAGGACTGCAGGCCATGGTGTGGTTGGATGGTGCTTGTGTTGCCTTTTAAAGTCTTATTGGGGTAACTAGTTGCCTTCACCTCTTGTTTGTAAAGAAATGTTTAATGCATGGGTGCTCCAATTTCCACAGCTGTCTTAGCTTTTGCCTTTCCCTGTCTGTCTCTCCCTATTTTTTCCTCTCTTTGTCTCAAATTAGCGCTACAATTAAAGTGTGAAGCCTGCTGGCAGCTCACTAGTAATTACTGTACAATGAAAGAGAGGAACATCTGTCAAAGCTAGGACAAGATAACAGCTGTAATTGATTGCCACGTCATGGAGCTTGACCACCAGCAGATGGCTGGGGCCAGTTTTGAAAAACCGATAACAGCAGCGGTCCTGGGGATTCAGGGTGACTCTTCCGAGGTGACTGCCTGGGAGTTGCACCTGTTCAAAAGCCGACACGCAAGGCTCCGTCCTTTTGGTTCCTTTATTTGGTTTTCCTTATTTATTTTTAACTCCCTGCTCACCTCGGAAGCCGCAGCACAGAGCAGCATATGCTGCCGCTCTCGCCAGGCAGGGAGGCGCGGGGAAGAGCGAGCGAGGCACTGGAGCTGCAAGCGATGGCTCCATGGGAATTGGCAACACTTGGCACTCCGCGGCTCAGGAAGTGCCTCCCATCACTACAACACTTGGAGAAAGCACAGAAGCAGGTTCAAATTCATTGCAAAACACAGGGATCCCTTCAGAGGGGAGCTTTTAACAAGCAAATGAAGGGAGGAAGCCATTTACTGTAGAACCTGGGGCTCCTGCAGCAGAATTAAATCACTCTGAGTACTTGCCCTGAGAGAATAGGGTTTGCTCCCCGTGTTACATCCCCCCCCCAGTTCATAGCTCCTGCTCTCATCTCCTGTGTTGGGTCTTGATGGCAAAGTTGACAGGAAAAGGTCTGAGTTTGTTACAGCATCACGATTGGTAAAACCTGCAGACTCAGACTATCCAAGGAGCTGTCATTGTTTCCACCCCAGTGCTGGCTCTCTGTTCGACTGCATTGTTTCCAGCATGTTTGTGGCACATTCTCTCTACACTGGAATTGTTGCTGAAGAGGTAGAGAACGAATAATCTGCAGAGAAGGGTCTAACTTTTATTGCACCATAATGTCGCATGCTTTGTGGTAGCAGTGAGATAAGGCCTGAGGAATCGGTTCTGTCCTTATTCTGTAGTTTTCCTTTTCTGGTTACATCCAATGCCTTCAAACCCAAAGGAGTATGTGGCAGGGGGGTTGGGGGAATCTTCTCTTGTTTTCCATGAGAAAGCAAAATGCCTCAATGTAAATGAATTGCTGAGACTGGATGTGAATCCCAAACTGCAGAGAGCCTGAATAGCTGCTGCCATTCAGCTCTCCTGGTGTTCAGTCAAAGGGTTAATTGTTAAACAATTAATGCTGCATTTCAAAGGCAATCAGACAAATTGGCTCAGGTATGGTGAGCAGTTTCACCTTGCACACCACCCTCCTCACATCCTTTCGGTGACTCAGTTGGACTGAGCTTCCTGGGTTATTGTGTAAAACAGCAGCTTGTTTTAAACAGTGCAATCTGTCATTAATTCAGCTAATAAATCACAGCATAAGAACAACAAGAGACTTGCGAGATTAACATCTACAATCAATTGGGAATTACAACATTGGCTTTCATAGGCAAAGCTGATCGTTAAGTCATGGAAAATTTATTACTTTACAAATCTGCTTATAAAAAGTGTTGACTTGAAGCCTTTATAGATTGTACTTATTATTATCAGATATTCACAGTTTTTGATGAAAGGTTAAATAACTATAGTTGTGCTCAGGGTTTGAATTGCAAAAAGCAATGCGCAATTTTCTAAGGTAGATGGAAATTTTTGTGCAATGATCCCATTCAAGTATTCAGTTCTTGTGAATCACAATCCTCTTAGCATGACAATACCTATGTTAAATGTCATAGGAGGCCAAAAACATCTTGTTGAGTGTTCCAACAAGTCTTCAGACCATTTTTTCTGGTGCAGACTGAAGTGAGATGTGCTATTTTTTCTTCGTCTGCAATGGGAGAATTTTGTTAGAGCTGCAACCACCACCATTGTCGAGGCTTTCATGCCCTCTAATAGGAAAAGAAAGTCAGTTGAAGTTTCCTATTAAGAAAGCATTAGGTACCTATGTAAAATAAAACAAAGTCCAAGGAACACACTGTACAGTGAGTCCTGGATCTGTTGTGTTTGTTTAAGGGCTTTCTTCATCCCTAAAATTAAGCACCTGCTTAAGTGAGAACATGGATTCTTCACCCTAAGTATCACCCTGTAATTTCTGTTCAGAATAACCAGAAGGTCACAGTACAGTGTGTGCATGATACTAGATTTTCTGTGATGTGCAGGACATGTAGTCTTAAATTTAATTGAAAGTGTTACTGGATATTCCAGTGGCAGCTTACCCTGAATGAGACTGAACAGCTGAATCCTGGAGATAACTATAGTTGCTGTTATTTATTTATTTGCCTATTTCTTTTATGAGCTGGATTATTAACAGTTGCAGCATTTTTTAAACAAATGTGCAGATGTGATCCTGGTAACTGGTCACTTAGGAGCTGTTCAGGTATGTAGGAGTCATTTCCTACCTTATGTGTGGGGTGTTTTTTGGGCTGGAGTGTCTGTGAAACGAGAATCCTAACCCAAGTGTTACTGTCACAAAGTGGTTCGGGAAGACTGCTCTTCTTACATATATGTGTATGTGTGTGTGTATGTATATATATATATATATATATTTGTAAATGTTGCCTCTTTCTGTGCACCCACCCTACTTTTTAATCCCAGAAGAGCTACATCTGAAGCTGGCAGCTGGCGAGAGGCAGCAGTGAGGGCATTGGATGCTCAGTGGTTTAGGTGCGGGATCTGGAGGCTGAGGCAGGAGAGGAGGTGATGTCAGCATCTGGGGCGCGTGCCAGCTCGGTGCCATTCATGCTGCGCTGGCAGCGGTCTCCAGAGAGTGCAAGAAAGTGAAGAAATGGAGGGGGAGGACAGAGAATGCAGAGAAAACAGCTTTGAAGATAGAGGAGAGGAGAGGGCAAATGCAGGAATTAATAAATAAAGGAGAGTCTTTATGTTGTGTGGACAGGGTACAGTACTAGCTGGGACTACGTGAAGCACTAATGCGGCTTCAGAAATGAATTCCCCATCCCTTCACCCCTGTGCCTTGTTGGTGGCACCTCGGGGTTAGTGTCCTTTGCATTTATATGCATTCCAGAGCGGTGGAGACGGCGGCAGGCAGCACACTTGACATGGAGAGCCCCTTTGTGCTCCTGAGCAGCAGGTCAGCGAGTGAGCAGGGTTTGAATAAGCAGCCCTTGTGTCTTCATATGTCTCTCTGATCCCTCGAACAAAACCAGCATACGAAAGGCAGTAAGGCAATGTGAAGGCCTCCTAAATGTCACCGTAATGTCAGCAGCACTGGGAGCAGAGCAGCCTCTGAAGAGCAGAAAGCTTTGTAATATTTATAGAAACAGAATTTGTTAAAAATACATTTGCCTGTTACAGTTCAACCTTTTGGAGTCCTCACTCCTTTCAGCTCCGGGAGTGGGTGGTGAGTTGAGAGTCTCTGCATGTGTTCCAGGCTGGGTTTAAGCTGTTGCAGTCAGGCTGGGAACCTAGCAAATGCTGGAAATCTGAGTTTCGTAATATTGTGGACCAGGAGCAGTCATGGTCCTTCTACCAAAAGAGCTCAACGTCTCTTAAAATAAGCCTTTTCTACCTTTCTCCATGTAAACATGAAGGGGCTCAGAACCAGTTTTGCATTTGCAAAACAAGGGTAAATGTGGTGCAAAGCAGACAGTGATTTTTCTCCTACCAGTTAACTGAGTCACTGGCAAGGCATGAGATACCTGGCACCCCATCCCTAGAAACCCATTTTGTCTCTCGGTAGTGTGGACTGGGAGCTGACTGCTGAGAACAAGGCAGACCTGTCTGCTTGTTTTTGCAGAGCCTGCTGCCTTTAGCTGCGCTGCCGTCATGGTATGTCTTGTCACCATGATCACCGGCATGTAATGCTTTCACAGCATAACAAAGTGGACCTGGAAAACAACCAGGAAATGGAGCAAGAGAATGCTGTGAAATTACCCTGGATAAACCTGTCTCTTACCCCATGTTGTGCAGAAATGCCAGCGATGGCTCTGCTGTTCCACGCTGCCCGTCAAAGAGCACTGGGGGCTGGCAGCAGGCAGGCAGTGTCCGTGATCCGAATGGTCCAGCTGTGTTTTCCTCCCACAGCCCCAGCCCTTTTGAACCACTGGGAGATCTGGTCCAAGTGTTGCAGGGAGCAACTTTTGCTGTTAGCACTGTTGAAGGCATTGCCACTTAAGAGCATCAGGCTGGACCCTCACCCAGACCAGTCACCTGAAGTCACACAGGCACCTGTGCGACAGAAAAATTACTTTCTTTAACAAGGTAGAATTGCTGATCCTCCTCTAGGTTGTCTATTTTTTTCCTTGCTCTTGATTTCTTGCACTGTTCCTATTCCCCCTCCAAGCTTAGGGGAGAACCTCTTTAACTGGTTAGCCAGCATCCATCCAGAACTGCTAAATGATAAATTACTGCTTAACAACTGTTTCAAATCCCTCTCCTTTCCCTCCCGTTTCCCCCATTCCAGCTCTTAGTTGCTTACATTCCTGATGTGTCTGGTGAGCAGGAGTCTGGATGATGCATTGATTCTTGATTCCCAGCTTGGTGTGCCCGGTTTTGCTGCTCCCATTTATCTGACCTTTGTTACAGTGAGGTGGAAAAAATATCTCTAAGCCTACCAAGTTGATGTTGTCTGGGTTGAACGTGCAGCTGTTGTGTTTTAGAGCACAGTAGAAGGCTACACAGGATATATTCCATTGGGGGAGCAGGAAATTATTCTTTTGTTCTATGTGTTTGATATTGTGCAACATTTCCTGGTACCAGATTTGCTACTGTGCTGCCCGCCTCTCACTGATGTCTTCTGGTGTGTAGCAGTGTGCTGGGAGAGCAGAGCACTTACTGCCCCTTCTTGCTCAAACCATATGTTTTGCAAAGGCATTTTCTCCCTCCCTCCCACCCTTCTGAGCAGGAAAGGCCCAACAGAACGTGTAACAGCTCCTGCTGGTTTCCCTTCCCTGCACATTAAAGTCATTGACGAATGCACCGCTTTAATATTGCGGACTGAAAACTGCCAGAGCTCAGATGCAGAACCAAACTCTGTTTGTGCATTGCTGTCACAGCAACCCAAAATCTGGGACGAGGCAGCTGGCCAAAGGTGTAACCACAGGAGCCGTCCTGGGCCCCGGTGCAATCTGCCGTTGTTTGTGGGTTTGCTCAGTAACGTCTTGACTTCCCTCCCACCATCTCTGCTCTCTCAGGAGCTCAAACTCCACACGAGTGAGTGGAGCTTTGTTTTACTCACTCAGAATGGCTGTGGAGGGAATGGATGGAGAAGTGCTGCCTCATGGATTAATAGTGTTTCTCAGTAGTTAGTGGGTGCTTTGATTACAGTGTATCTTTTTAAATGACCACTCGACTGCAGGTGGTGAAGGATGGCTTTAAAAGGTCTTTTTAAAATTACTCCCATACACCACGAAGAAATATAAAATTGTACCTTTTCCCCTTCCAGCAGAGCTCTAGCAGAGCTGTTGCTTGCTTCTGGCATATAGAACTATTGTGCACCTTTTTGATTTGTCTCTTTTATCAGTCTCTTCTTGTACGTTTTTTCCCTGTGGGCAACTAAATTGCTTTGGAGGGAGGCAGAAGATTAGCGAAAGGAGTGTTTATCCATCTTAATTAGTGCTCTGTTGACAAAAATTATTTTGAGTATTTGCTGCACAGTAGTTACTGTTCATATAATTTTTTTTTTCT
Source organism: Corvus hawaiiensis (assembly GCF_020740725.1). Lineage (NCBI taxonomy): Eukaryota > Metazoa > Chordata > Aves > Passeriformes > Corvidae > Corvus > Corvus hawaiiensis. The sequence continues at coordinate 8,855,673 of NC_063230.1, read as the reverse complement.
TGAATTTACATGTTTATTTCTTGGATTAAATTATTGGTGGAATTTTAGTGCACTATTAATGCAGCTGGCTACTGATTCCCCTTTGGTAGCAGACCCTGGGTGATTTTTTTGGTCAGTCATTTGCCCTCCATTGCCCTGCAGAGTTGCCATAGGCTGTACTTACAGTACAGACTGCGGTGGTTCCAAGCAGGAGAGCTGAGCTCTGGGAATAAGCTAGGGTCACCTGCTTTTGGAGCTCTACCAGGAGAAGTTCAGAGCTGCAGCCCTTCATCATGACCACAGTGTGACTGTACCCAGGGGTGGCTGCAAGGAGGGCTCAGAGAAGGAAGGTGGCAGGACATGTCAGCAGAGCTAAACAAGGACCCACTTTGTGTCAGGGCCTCAACCCTGTATGTTACCAGAAGGTAGAAAAGAAATGATGGGCAAAAGGACTTGAATGCTGAGCACAGCACTCCGTGTGTTCACTGGGTGTTTTTGGAAGCTTGCACTGGCACTTCCATTAATCCTCTGATACATGTGACAAGTTTTGTAGCAAAACCTCAGCTATTCCATAGCTTGGAGAAGTGAAATATATAACAGAGCTTGAAGGGATTTGTGGATTTGCTTGGCTCTTGTACCATGTAAAAAACCAACCCAGCTCTTCTAGGCCATATCCTTCTGGAATAGGCACTAAAAAACTGCTGTGGGGTGCTGCAGGGGACTGAGAATACGGTTCTGCAAGAGCAGTATGTGTTGAGTTACGGGATGCACTGATGTCCAGTGCTGAGCATTCTGTTGCTCATAAATATCTCCCCTTCACAATCTAGAGACTGCATTCAGTGGAAGATTCTCTGCAAAAGCCCTTTTGTGGCATCATAGTGGTGTACAACTGTGGACCAAAGAAAATGGAAATTCCTGATGTGATGTTGAATGCAAAGAGGTAATTTTCTACACACCCTTAGGGGAAAAGGTGTCCATGTAGTATCATCCTGGGTGTAAGTTGTCCTGGTCACTAGTGGCTGGTTTAATCTCACAGATTCATTTTTCTGACTCAAAAGAAAAATAATATATAGCTATGGAGATAGAAGGTTGCCGTCACTAATGGTTGCAGAGTGCCTTGAAGTCCTTAAGTGGAGGATACTATGAGGAATGGTCTTTAGCCTTTGTGGTAATTGCATTAACAACTTCCAGTGACAATCCCTGCCTGTCCTCTCCCATCTCCCTCTTTGCCTTGGATTTTTAAAGAAACGTGGCAGGACCATTTCAGTTTTGAGCAGAACTTTTCAAATCTAGTGTGAAAAACCGCCTGCCTCTGTGGTTTACTGACTCCTTGGGTAACATCCCTTTAAAGCAGCAGCTGCTGCCAAGGTCTGGACGCTGTGGTCACTAAATCATTTAGAGCTGTGCTGTAGCTGAGGGCTTCCAGCTTCGCCTTTTGTTACTGTCACACAGTGGGACCTGGAAGAGCGCCAGGGCTGCAGGCGCCCATTGTGCAGGAAAGCCGCACATCTGCAGTAGAAGACGAAAACTGGATGTCAGCTGCCTGAGCAAAACTTCTCAAAAGTGGTGTCGTAAGGCCCTGAAAGGGGGGCTGGCAGGCTTTTTCTCTTCTTCTTGGTGCAGCCGGGCTCTTCTGGCGTGTTTTGAATCCTGATCTGTCTCTGTGTTTTTAAGCTCTACCTTTCATTTTGGTGCAGGGGATGGTGGTGGTAAGAGAAGCGTGGCCAGAATCTTTATAACTGTAATAGACTGCAACAAAAGGTCTATTCACTTCTTGATGAACCAGGGATTTACGTGCATTAGTCCCCACTCTGTACGGAGAGGGGACGACTGCCTGATGAAAAGAGAAAATTCCTCTATTCTGTGCACCCTTTCTGACACCCCCCACACCAAGTCAGTCAGTGGTGTCTGACAGGGCTGTTCAGTAATCAGGAATCTGCAAACTCTCTGCTTGGGGGAAGTGTTTCTGCACTTTGCTTTCTTGAACATTCACACAGAGCAGCAGGAGCTCCTTTATTTATTTTAGCTTTCTATTAATTTTAATTTTCAGTCCAAATGTTTGCAAACATAAATTAAGTAGGGATGGGTTTACATCACAGCCAAGATAGTTGTTAAATGAAATTTGTGTATAATGTATATATATAGTACAGAAACAGCATGCTTGTCTCATTAGTGCAGTCAGAAGTAATTGCTCTGAGTCTGAACATTTATGTTGTAGCAAAGCCCACAAGACTTAAAAAAGGTCCATGCTGCTGGATGCTGTATGAACTTGTGCAGCAGAGTGGAGTAAGCAAAAGTGAATGAGTTTTAAGACCTCCTTCAGAGTTCCAAACAAGGCTGGATTTTTTTCCTTGAGTCAAGAGAATATACCTTTGTCTAACAATGTATTTCTCTACCCATCCCACCTCCTTTTAAGTGCTCAGGGTAATCCACTGAGTCAGTCTTCCCCACGCTGTGAGTGGACTGAAACCATGCTCTGCCTTTCAGGGAGAGGACTGGCCTCCCACTGACCACAGCATGTCCAAGGCTGTCTCAGGGCAGTGTGGTTATGGTGGAGACCAAGTGCGGGGCTTGGCCTGTTGCAGAGTTCGTGGGAATCTTTGTGCCCTGAGATCCCGATCAACATTGGAAATAGCTGAAGTAACTGATGCAAAACATCTTGTGAACAGTGTGGAGGCCAAATCTGCGATATTGCAGAGTTCTGAGAGTGTCTGTTGACTGGAAAGGATTATTCAAAACAGCAATGTATGTGTGTGGTGTGTGGTGTAATGCAGAAGAAAACACCAACTCCTGTGCCATCGAGCCCCTTCCTGTCTGCTGGTGCTGAAGAGGGTCTGACCCTTGGCGTGTGCTGCAGTCCCTTTGTGCCTGCAGAAGTCTGGCAGGGAACGATAGGGAGGAGAAGTGCGGCTTTCCTTTAAAAACAAAGTGGAGGACAGGAAGGAACAGCTGGTCTGTAAGCAGCTGTCTACTGATGCAAGTATATTTTCCATTAAGACACAACTGGGAAAGATGTACCCACGCTAAGGGAAGATCTGGTGCTGTAGTTTATGTACATGCTTTGGGGCTGAAAAAGTGTCCTTATCCTGTCTCCATAGCACTTTGGGAGCTCCTTCATTCAGGCTCCTGCATGCTGCCAAAATATGAATGTATTTCCAGGGACTTGGGACAGACTCAAGTTCTTAATTCCTCCTGAAAACACATTCTCTGAACCGTCTCCTTGGGCAGGCACAGAAAGAACCACGTTTTTGTTTCTTCTTTTAACATTTAAGCATAACCCTGTGCTACAGTTCATGAAGTCAAAGCTGCGAATCCCCATTCCCCTGGGGTTTTCTACTAGCTGTCTTTGGCTCTGGGATAATATGCCAGGAAAACTCTCTGGATTTATGAAGCCACAGCCTGGCTGGATTTTGCTAGCAGTATATTTGGAAATGCAATTGGTCTCTTGAAACCAAAAATAACACTGCACTATTTTTCATAGGGCTCTCATACTGCTGATACAGCTAATGATTAGAGAAGATTTGGAAAGAGTTATAGCAAATCATAAAAATAAATCTGAACTGAGGTAATAATTCAGGAGGAACCTTTGGTAAGTCTAGGCACGTCATGTTTTCCTGATTAGAGGTCACTCAGCCTGCATACTTTCTATAGTCAGTTAATTCAGTACAGCCTGCATGTTAGTGTCCTGTATCCAGTATAACCAAACCAAAGCTTTATTTTTAAAGGGATTAAATTTTGTAGCACTCTGCCAGTCTACTTTTATAGTTACTGACAGCTGTAGTTGAGTTTTGAAAGGTGGATTAGTCTTCTTCACTTTGCTCTGTGCCCCAGCACAGCCCACCTGCAGTACTGATGAACGTGGCTGTGCTGGGTATTGGCAGAGACATTGCAGAGGCACTGGGGAATCCATCCAGCACAGCAGGCTCAGTGCTTGGGCTGGAGTTACTGTGATGGTATTTTGGTTGCAGACATGCTCCTGTGGTGCCTAAAACACCAGTCAGAAATCTGCTAGGGGAATGAGAAGATTAATGCTCAAATTGGGGATAGGAAAGTCTACAGAGGGGTTTGGTTTCTAAAAGAAACAGCCAAGTTTTGATCTTGAGGATCATCCTGCTATCAGCAATGGGTCTGAACAGGCAGGAGTTTGAAGCAGGAGCCTCCATGAATTACTGCTGTGTTTATCTTTGGAATTGCTGGCCATGGAGGGGGTGTGGGATGTGCGTGTTGATGGTTAATGGTGTGAAGGTCCATAGCTGATACTGGCAGCCAGGGTCTTTAGATTATGTAAATGGCCAATGCATTATTAGTGCAGCACTGCTCAATTTTTAATGTAGTACATGGAAGCATGGTGATATTACTGCCATTATTTAATGAGAAAGTTGTCTGGGTAACCGTTGCAATCCTACTTTGAATTTTTGCATGTTAATAACTGCTTTATACGAAGTTGGGAGTGCCCAGTTTTAATAACATCACATGTGTAAATACTGTTGTCTTCAGATTGTTGAGACCTTTCAGCAATACCAAGGGGAGGGAAGCAGTCTGTATACAAATGTTTAAACTTCATTCTGACCTTGTAAATCCTGTTTCCTCCCCAAGTGCAAATGTGGTGCAATGCAAACAGCAGTGCTTCAAAAATAACCCTAATTAGCAATTAGCTGCAATAAATCGAGCTTGGATGGGTGTGCTCAGTGCTGTTGAATTTGATACTATATTATGGCACAAGTTGTGTAATAGACATTTAACTGTTTTAGCTTGTAACACTGCTTTTCTCACATAAGATAAAATATCTAAATGTCATGTGAATTTTAGCAGCAATGTAGTGGATCATATGTACACTTCTGGTGTAGTGCAGACTTGCTTTCTGCATAAGGATAACAGATAATCTTAAATAACTATGTGCTGCTGAGGTATTGATGTCTTTATTTAATATTAATAAATATAAAGATTCAGCCATTCTGGTTTCCTTCTGAACTGCATCAGGTTTAAATATAATGATTTCTGATAGCAGCCAGAAAAAGCTAGAAACACGAGAGGGATCTGGGGGCTAATTGGGCTTGTAAAAAAGCAAACAGTATTTTGATGATATTCTAACCAGAATGATGAGAAGTGCATTTTTATGGCCCTGGATACATGAATTTTCTAAGATCTTTTAGAAGTAACTGGGAACTGTTCAGCATTTTCTAATGTCCCATGCTGTTTGTAGGTATTGGAGAAGCAATTCTTCTCTGAAAACAAGAATCAGTGCTGCTGGTTTCAAGTGTGGGAAGATGGCAGTGGTCAGCAGAGCAAGCACTGAAATGCCTCTTTAGCAGGAGATTAAAAAAGATGCGTTTAAGTTCAACATTTCTATAAACGGCTTTTAGTTTTCCATAGCAGCGAAGGTTTAATGCCCCTTGTCCAGCTGTGGGGCTCTGGCAGTGATCCCGGTGGTGTGTGGGGTCTGTAAGGAAGCCCAGAAGCGCTCCTGGCCCCAGAGCCCCTTTCACAGGGACTTGCCCTACAGCTGCTGCCTCGGAGCGGGGCTGTGAGTCAGCCCCCAATGGTCCTGTGACTAATGGATGCTGCACCGGGAGATTTGCATTCCTGTGATAGCGATTTAAGGGTGGAGCTCTTTGCTTTCAGTGGTTTCCTTTTGTTTTTGTTTTCTTCTGGCTAGTTGGGACGCTTATTGCACAAGTGAGTTCTTATTTACTCACTTTGAATATGCCTTTGAAACTTTTTATCGCTGTTAAATCAACGTTTTGATAATACAAATTTGGATTTTGGGGGAGTTTGCTGTAGGTTTTGTCAAACTGAAATGTCAGTATAATCTCTAAATAGTAAATACTGATGAATCAATATTTTTCAAAGCAGCAATATTAATAAAACTTTATATTTTGCATATATATATATTAAAATATATATTTGGTCCTCCTTTTAGCTAGGTAAATATTGCTATTAGGCCTCTGGGTCAGGTGCTGAGATTAGGAGTCTTTTCCATCGATTCCCAATCCCCCAGCTCAGTTAAAAGATTACATTGACTGGATTTATCTTTATTTAAATTTGCCACAATGTGAGCAGTGTGGCCTGGTGTTACATTCAGGTCCTCTAAAGTGGCCATAATTCATGTTCTGACTTGGTCAGATGGCTTGCTTTCTTTTGTTAAAAAAAAGTCAATATTATATTATTGTACAGGAAAAAATGACATTAGTGTCTCTTACACCTCAGTTTCTTTGAAAGAGAATGTCATTATTGGTACTAATTTAGATGGTGGATCCCTTATTTATCACTAACTGTGTTCTCAGTGTACTTTACCTAGTTCCTTTCTTGATTTTTATCTATGCCTTACCAAATTAGAATGCTGTTCTTACAGGTCATTCCCCTTCAGTTTCTGGAAGGATTGTGCCTTGCTGAAGTTGTACTGGGGCAAGAATGGTACTGTTGTATTGAAGGGGCAGAGAAAAGCAGGTGCCTGAGGTCTGATTTTGTTTGTAGTTGCAACTCTTGGTGACTTCGTTCTACTGGGTGAGGAAAAGCATTGCCCTGTGTATGATTAAGTAGCAAAAGTGACATTTTCTTTTTGTGACTGAATGAGCTTTGGGAGAGTAGCAAAAAATAGAGGTACACTTGCAAGGAAATCCAATTTAAAAAATTCTAATTCTACACGTACAGGAGGGAAGGTTCTCTTTTGGGATGAAATTAGAAATCAGCATAACTAATGGAGGATGATTTAAGCCGTGTGCAGAGTGTGTGTGTCTTTTAATTTGAAATAAGTGCTTCCTCTGGGGCTGTTTCTAAATCTTCTGTTCTTATCATACCTTATTGTTTCTGCTGAGCTCCCCTGGATGTCCTCACTCTGCCAAGGCCTGTTGTGACCTTCGGGACAGGCAGCTGCTTTTAGGAGAAGCTGCTGTTGAGCTGGTGCAAGAGGTGTCTGTGGTACTGACCCCACAGCGCTGCCCACTCTGCAGGGCACCAGGGTTGTGCCTTTGTGGGTCCTTACTCTCTCTTGGACTCTTCCATATATTATAGGATAGTTTTGACTGAATTGCTAAGTGCAATTTTATTCTCTGCAATAACCAAGTGTTAGGATTTACACCAAACAAAGATGAGTGTTGTCTTTCTCTGCATGTTTTCGATGTGCTGTTCGCATGCTTTGAATTTCTATGCAAAGACCTTCTCAGTGTATTTTAAAGCCAGGTAGGTTCATTTTGAACAGTGCTTTAAAGGATGCTGGCTCTTATTCAACTAACAAGTGAAATCCTTTAACAACTCCAATCTTAACCTGAAATTTGTGTTGTCTTCTCCATAATCTTACTCCACTCATAACTGACTGTGTCATGTAGTAGCAAAGATGCTGATAGTGTTGTCAGCACCAGCTGTCCCTCTTTGCAGCCGTTTCTTGTACTGAATTATTTACTACTGGGATTTATGCTGTGTATATAGTGTAAAAGTTTTATCACAGCAGTTGTGCATGTAAACTAGTACTGAGTACAGAGATGGTCTCCAAAGTGTTGGAGGAATGCTGAAGGGAAGGACTTCAGTTTAATTGGTTTTATCTGTGGCTCCAGATTTATTCATTCTTCTCTTTATCTGTAGCTTTACAAATAGTCATTCTCTGTAATTTGACACATTATATGGCTCAGTAATTATGTTCTAATTATGGAATCCCTTAACTGCAAGGTGTAGTTCCGCAGAAGATTTGGGTCTTTTATTAACTGTAGGCACATTTCCATGGGATCTTTTTTCAAAGGAATGTAAGGGTTCCCAATACTGGAAAACTTTAGATTCATACTGTGATTCTTACTGTTCAGATAGTGAGACAGGAATGAGTAACGAATGGAAGAATGAAAAAATTGAAGGGCAGCTGTTAGCCAAAAGTCGTAGGTTAGTCCTTCAGTGCAGCCAGCAAGAATCACGGTACTTAAACTTTAGCTGAACTGAAAGGGAGGAGGGTGTCTGACTCATAAATTTACACATGATACATTGAAATGTAGTAGATGATTTAAGTAGCTCAATGTACCTGTGAGTAGTGTCTTTTTTGATGACTTTTCTGGGTGTCTTTAATTCAAGAAAGCACTAAAGTGCATTCATTAGGTGGCTGTTACAATAGTTCAGGACTTCTCCAAAGTGAAAGTCAGCAGATGACATTTTTTAAATTAAAAAAAATGCGATTTATTAAAGGCTTAAAAGGTAGTGAGTCGGGAGTGTTCCTGAAGTGTGGTCACCATTCCTGTTGGGTGGAGTATCTGCAGTGCTTCTGTTGTAGCTTTGGAGCCCATTGTTCACCGATGCTTTCCAGGGTAAAGGCCTCACACTGTCTTACTAAATGTGCTCAAGTAGAGCTGCCTCCCTTATAGTTGTACAGATTATTTCCTGTAATCTGTTGATTTAATGTTCATCTAGGTGACAGTCTCTCTGTCCTTCCCCTGGGCAGTTGTCTGGCTGGACTGAGAGCGCTTGAAGACAGAAGCGCTGTGCAGTAGGGCCAGAGGTGCCTGCTGGGTTAGGTCATTTCTGAGGAGTTTGAAAATATTAGCAAATGTACAAACCAGCAGCGTTATGTGCTTTGCCAAAGCAAGCATTTGTTAGCTGCCAGCTATTCCCTGCTGTATTAGAAATCTTCAGGGAAGAAATGCCTGCTCCTCTGCCCTCCTCAAAAAGGGCTGCATTATCTGATATTATAAAAGATAATATATAGCAGAGCTTAATGCTCTCCTAAAGTATATTTCCTAAAGATGTGTCCTGATTTTATTGTAATGTAACATCTTGGATCTGTCAAGACCTGGAATTGTTATGAGATGCTGGACACGCTCCTAACCATGTAATTTGATGCTGTTTTGTTTGACAAACAAGAATACGTAGCTTGCAGTTGCCACGGCGTGAGTGGTAAGTGATAAATCACAGGTGTGGTGCCTAGCTGGGGACTGCTGGATTGTTTCCAGTAATTTTCAGAGTATGTGGAGGTGGTGGTGCAAAGCAGACTTTCAAATCTGGTTTTTGGGGCCATGGGACTTGGTGGGGGCAGGAGAGAAAGAGCGGAGAAAAACCCTTACTGCCATTCCTGTGTGTGTGCATAGAGGCTGGAAAGCCAGCTACATCTTTGCCTTTGTGGGAGTTACTTTTTTGTTACAAAATATATAATTATCACTTTTTGTTTAGCTGTTCATATAAATTTCTAATAAGTGCACTGCCTTTAATTTTAGAGAGGGATGAAGGAGGTTTGTTTTCTTGTGCTTGAGCCTAAGAATTGCACTGCCTTCAGCTTTAGAGAGGAATCAGGGAGGTTTGTTTTCTTGTAGTTGAGCCATGCTAAATGGGCATCAAAAGTAGCTTCAGAAGGTGCTTAGGACAAGGTGAAGGCAGGTATGTACAGAATCTTGTGCATGTGCCTGCACAAACTCATGATATTTCCCAAGTATGTTTATCAGGGTAATCTTTTTAAGAGAATGGTGGGAGGATTTATTTATCCAGTAGTCTTCAGCCAGAGGCACTCAGAGATTGGTGTCGCATCCTCCTTACAGGAAGGGTCTATAAAGAAATAGGAGATCATGGGTAATAAATGTTCTTCTCTCCTGGAGGAGTTCCAGTTCAGAGGTGGGCTGTCCTTTAGTTACCAAAATTGATGTAGACAGCCCTTTATCCAGTCTGAGTTTGGTGGTAGATATTATTTCTGTCTAAAATTCTGAGAAGGGGGTGTCCTGAGGAAGAGTCTGTTATTGCCTTCCTTGTTAACAAGAATTGTGCTTCACTACCAGTGGGCAGAATTTGGCTCTTTGGAGACGTCCTATTAAATGCTTTGGGGAATAGGTCGTACATGATGTGTTCATTTCCTTAGTATAATTCCCTATCACCAATGCCATTAAATGCACCATTACCAGCCCTCTTATGTAAATGATTTTTCCAATCTCTTCTCTTAGCTCAAAATACCCTTTTGGAGGGCTCTTGATTAGTTGAACTCAATTTGCTCAAAGGTTAGCATGTTAAATTGGTATTTGGTTTTCATTAACCTGTGGAGTAATATCTTGTCATTAGGAAAGGCCTTTTGCAGGGTCTCCATCATCATTCATTTCTTGTAGCCAAGTGCTTTGCCTTTTCTATCCATTTCACTCTGTAAAGGATGCTGCTGTTAAAAAGCAGCTTGTCCTTTGTAGTACGTAAGAAAAAACTATGGCAGGATGTTGACCCAGAAGTGTTCTGTGTAGTGGGCTCAGTTAGCAAGAGTATCTGTTTTATTCTGGGTTTTTTTAGTTAGTCTTCAATTGGGTTTTGTCAAGCTGTTATTATTACAGTTTCTTAAGAGTATTTATTGCTTTGCTGACTGAGGCACAGTTGAGTGATCAAAAATTAGCAGTGTAAAGAAATAACGCTGGGAAACAGGTGACTTTCTGCTGTGGCAGACTTTCAGGAGACACAGATGAGAAAATCTAAAATATGCTGCTAAGGAAGGTTTGGGTTGTTTTTGGTTTTTTTTTTTTCTTCCTAAATAATGACAGCTTGCCTGTGTATCTGCAGGAAGGGATGTAAAGGCAGGGATCTAAACATATGGTTGCAGTAGATTTCTGAATAATGCTTGGGCTATCTATTACCCTGTAATTGCTACCTATCAAAGCTGTGCTGCATTAATATGACTGATCATCCGAGGTGGTTCAGGCATCTCCTGCTCCTGTTCTGCCCAATGCCTCATTCTGAAGTACAATCATGTTCCTTCCTCCTGATGCATCTCTCTCACTCATACCAAATTGATAAAAGCAGCATATTTGAACATAAATAAAATTAATGGAGCAATAAAACAAAAGAAATTGTATTCTACTAAATCCTCTCTGTTTGTTTTGGTTAAAAAAACAATACATTACTCCAGGGATAAAGGAAAGCAGCACACGGCAAGCTCTGAATCAAGTGAGTTTCTTATGTGCTTTCCATCTCAAAATTGAGGGAAGCATCCATACAAATGGTTGCTCCAAGAAAGCAAACCCAGCAATTAATTTTTGGTGCCTAAGACCAACAGTAGAATATGGAGTGAGATTTTCTTCCAATGCTGAACAAAAGTCAAAATTGTTGGAGAGGAAAGATGGCAAGTTCCTGTTCTCATGGAAAATGGGAATAATTTTTGTCTTGTAGGCTAGAGTTTCATCCTGCTCATGATTTATTACTTTTATTAACTCACCAGTTCTGGCTGCAGAAACTGTTTGAGTTTTGCATAACAAAAGTATATAATATTAAGAGTATGATTTTAAAAAATATATATTTTTAAAGTAATACTGCTTGTAGAAAGATGTGACATTGGGCAATTCTGCCCACCCTCATTTATTAATTTTATTAGTAGTTTCACAATTGCAATGTGTGCTTCTAGAGTTGCAGCAGGAATCATATTTTAGCTGAAATGCTGCAGGTTGGTGTCATCTCTTAATGCAACCTGGTGACCAAAGTGAATTCAAGAGTGGCCATATGGCATCTCTAAGATGACACTGAGATAACTCTATTCTTCTGCCTGCCTGCAAAGACCTGAATGTAACTTAAGGTAGAAGGAGGGAATACAGATTTTTCAGAGCTTCTTCCTAAGAAGAAACAGCAGCTGTCCCTCAAGAGAAGGCTCAGACAGGTCATCCCCATCCTCATCCACCTCTGAGGAGGCTGCAGTGGGAGGAATTGAGACCCGTGCACTTAGGTTTTTATCTTGTTTGGTAGCAATTTGAATGCTTTAGGAGTCTGAATTTTCTGTGCAAAGCTTTGCAGCATTAAAAATTACAGAAACAATAGAAAAACTGTAAAAAACAAAACTCACTCTTACTTTACAAAAAAACCCAAGAACAGAAACAACCCAATCTATTATGCTTCATTAAACAGGGATTTAGAAATTCTCTTAATGATTTATTTAATTTCATTTACCAAATTATGTTGTGGGAGGTTTTTTTTGGTTGATTTTTTTAAAGTTAAGTTACAAAAGTTTGTTGCTACGGTTGAATAATAGCAAAACAAAGTAAGTAGAACCTGATTAAAATGTGAATTTTAATGGAATGTTGCTTTATGAAAAGAATCAAATTTCGGTTTTGAGGTGTCACAGTATTAGAATCACATGGTTTATGAATTACGTATAATAGAACTGTGTTTATAAACAAAGGTTGGTTTTTAAGTGGAAAAAAATACTGCTGACACTCGTGACCTAATGTAGATGAAGGTTTAAGGCATCTGTTTCAGCTTTTGCTTTCTAATCTTGCCTGTTATTGCTTGTTCTGCATTTGCCCTTTCATTCCTGAGAGAGGTTTCACTTTTCCCCTGCCAGTAGCAGTGGAAGCTGCAGAGCTTGCCTTGTGTGTGGCAGAGGGCTCATGCTGTCTGCATTCAGCAGTTTCAGCCTTCCTGCTGAGGCTGGGAGAGCAGTTTGTTCCCAGCTCACCTGCAAAAACACCAGAGATGATGAGGATGCTCCCCACCAGCGCCCCAAACCTGTGCTAATAAAGAGCTTGCAGAGCTGACTGTTCCCCTCCGGAAGGAGCCCGAAGTGAAGCTCTGAGTTGCCTCAGCCTTAATCAGTTTGAAGCAAGATGTCATAAAGTAATCGTGCTCGGCTTAGAGGAGTTGCCTGGGATTGTTTCAGGCCAAACTGTCAAGAGGGAAGAGTGGAGCAGTAGCTTATTGAATCTAGAGTCTGAGCTCACCTTTGATATGTCTACATTCCAGTTTAAAGAGCCCTTAAAATCGCTTTCTTTCGTGTCTCTCAGCAGCGCTGTGTGGGCAAATACATTCTTTCAGAGTTTGCTCGGGGATGTCAATGCGTGCTTTTTATGAATAAGGTACTTTTCTGAGCTGCGTGGCTCTGTCCCGTGTCGGGCTGCTTGCAGAAGCCCAGATGGCTGCGTCATCCCGGCCGTGTGGCAGCGAGCACGGCGAGGAGCGGGTCCCTGAACAGGGCTCCTGGCTTCTCCAGTAACCCAAGTAGCACAGACTGGATGGGAGTCTTCAGGGAGGGGTGGGGGGAAATGTCAAGTGGAAAATAATTTGCAGAGCAGACACGGTGTGTCATTTTTTCCCATTGCCACGCTCCAGATTTTCTGGGTCTTTGGGTGTGTTTTGTGTTGGTTTTTTTGCTTTTTAACATTGCCTTTTGAGAGCACAGGGCTTCCTCTGGCTGAGCACTCAGGCTAGGTCAGCTAAAAAGAAAATCAATTGCTAACTATTAGGCCAAATGATATTAATATGTGTTTAGATTAATCTGTGTCACCTGTCCAAGGCATCCTTGGTTGCCAGTGGAAATAGGGCCTTTCCTGCTGTTTCCCCACCAAGCTCAGGTGCTGCAGCCCTTTGGGAAACACTGGGCAAATAAAGCTGATCTTGGGTCGAGTGGGATTCCTCTGATTCCACCCTTAGCCTGGGTATGTGATTAATTTCTGGTAGAGCAACAGAGAGACTGGGACATGTGGGTGCTGACAGCAAGTGGAGGGTGCAGGGCACAGGCATAGGCGAGACTTGGCAGGTATCCTAGAGAATTTAGAGTGCAGATTGAGATAGGGAGTGCTTAGAACAAAGGGTTTGTCACTTTTTAGCTTCCCTTGGAAGAAGATACACCAGCTCTTCTCTGCTTCTCTTGGTTTTATTCTCCTTTAAATCACTTTTGGAAAGGCAGAATAAAAACTTAACTTAAGAGCAGTCAGGAAAATGAAGCAAAACAGTTGCAGGCTTAAGCTTTCAGCAGCAACAGCTGGCACAGGCATGTCTCCTGGCAAGTGACATCTTGACTTGAAAAAGCACATGTAGCTTCTGCTTGGGGTTGTGTCAGGATCCTAGGACAAATCCTGAAATTTTGAGCCCTGCAGAAGTTCCTCTAATCCCAGAGCTGAGCTGGGCCAGGATCATGTTGGAACAGCTCTATTTCTTTTCCCTAGGGCACTGTTTTCATCTCTGTCCTGTCCCTGAAAGGGAGAAACCTGGTTTTGTTTCCCTGCCTTTTTGGAAGAAGAGGGAATGTGGGCTGTGTGGGAGATGGCCAGGTGAGGAGGAAAGGCCTTGGTACAAAACAGGGGAAGGGACCATGCTCCCATTTCAGTGGCAGCAGAGCTGCTTACCTGTCGCTATGCTCCTATGTTTGTCACTCTTCGTGACTGAAATTATTTCAGCCATTTGTTGCAGAGTGAGAGTGGATTTCCCCTTTCCTACGTGTTTTTAGTGCTCAGCTATGATTCTGTCATATTGTATTTGGTGGCATATCATTGTGCTCAATATGTGTGTAGGAATCAGCACACGAAGGTTTGCCTTCAACCCCAAATGTGCTTGGGATAGTTGACAAGTGTGTTTGCTGTTCTGCAATGAAATGTGCCAGGAAATGATACAGATCTGGTGTTTTCAGAGCAGTACATACAAGTGAGGCTTATATAAATACTCCTGAAAAGGAAGTTAGATGCCTGATTCCTTTGGGACTTTCCTGTGGGTTTGTTATATGGCTTTAGTGTATTGGTGCATTGAGTGGTGCAAACTCTGTGGGATTTGTGTGTATTTGGTGTGTACATGGCAGTGTCACTATCAAGTACCTTGTTGCTTACTCTGTGCTCAACAATGTAAGTTTTAGTAGCAAATCCCCTATAATATACCAGACTTAGGCTTTGCCAAAACTGTGTATGCCAGACTTGATTGAAAATTGGAATTTAAAAAGTTATAAAACCTGATCATTTGTGTTTAAGGCTTTCCTGTTTTGCATAGCTCTTTCATCCTCCTAAAACTGGTCTCTCAACCATCACACCTTCCCAAGCCTTCCAGATCAGAGCTTCTCTCCTCCAAAGCACTGGGTTTTGTTCCTTCCAGGTAGCAGTGGGGATGGTGTTTCTTCCATGTATGCCTGGAAGGAACATTTTAGCCTTTTTGGTTTAGAGTCTGTGGATAATTATCAAGGGTCCATGAGAGCTGATTGAAAAAACCAAGTTTGTGTGTGCTGTAGAGCAGTGGATGTATGTGGAAATTCTTTGGATGTCCACTGGCAAGAGGCCACACTTTGCAAAGACTGTAAATCATTACTTTATTAATCGATAAGGCCATATTTTTATTTCTATTTTTTTCCCCAAGATTTCTGGACAAAAGTGAAGGAACGTGAAATATGCTGAGTTAGGAACTGAATAACCCCCTGCCCCCACATGTGCACTCTGCTGCAGATTGAAACTGATCCCACAGTGCTATTTGTATTTTATGTGTGTGTTCATTTCTTCTTTTTACATTGACCAAAAAAGAATCTTTCGTGGGAGTACAGCGAATTTATTTTAAATGATGTATTATTTACACAGTGGTAATGGCTTCTTTGTAAAGATGTCTTTTGAAACTTTTTAACATGCATATTATCATTTAAATTCACACACAGAGACTATTTAAAATGTGTATTACAGTGTACATGTGTATTTAGAGGCTTGTGTATATTATTTTATCCTAATGGGTAATCCATCTTTTCACTGTGTATTTAGGGACACTTAAATCCATGGATTATTCAGCAGTTGAGCATGCACATTAGCTTTGCAGGCTGAAATTCAGATGAAATGTTACTGTGTTTAAAAAGAAAAACGCACCCAAAAAAGAGCAATAAATTGGCTTTTGTTGCACTGCTCTTGGGGAGAAGAACCCTCTAAGAATCAGCCCATGCATATTTTGCACCAAAAGGTATTGACTCTATGTCAGGAAAAGAAAAATAGAGAAAAAACCCTCCCAGTAAAAAGTAGTGCTCTTACTCTGCTCCTGTCTTGTATTTGTATTCCCTTCAAATTCCAGACAAACAACGAGGAACTGAAACAGTTTTAATTTAAGAAAAAAGACTCCTCTTAATTTTTGGTAGTAGCTCTGCCTACTAAAGCAGAGTAGTGTTTTCTTTGTCAAAGCTGCTGTCATTTGAAGTAGTGGGAATTCGCAGTTTTGGAAAACTCTCCTTTATGAAGACTTAAATTTTCAGGCTTCAACCTGGTCATCTCTTGGATGGAGAAATGCCACTGACAAGCTTAGTTCTGGTCTCATTTTGCATGTGTGTTTTCACTGAGGCCATGAAGAAACAGGTTAAGACTGGCTTGCTTTTTTTTTCTTTTTATTATTTTTTTTTCCCCAACAGCCTGCAAACCCAGAACTGCTGACACTTTGTGGAAAGCTTTGCTGTCTAGAAAAAGTAAAAATTCTGCTTTTCTCTCCATTTGCTTGTTTATTTCCATGAGTGCTAACCTGAAAACAGAACCTTTTTCTACGGAGAATTGTGTGGTTTTGGGGCAATCTTGAAGTGTAGATAGCGATCTGTGCTGCTTGTTCTTCAAGGAACGCAAAGCAGCAGCTTTCAGGTAACAGCGAGCTGAGAGGTTGTTCACTTTTTAAAAAGCATATCTTTGGATTTGGGGTGGGTCAGGGTGATGAAACAGGAATGTACAGGCAGGGAAACAGACTCCAGCAGCTTGTGTGGCTCCTTGCCTTGCTCAGTGATCCTTGGCACAGAGGAGCAGTGTGTCCTCGGGACACTGCCTCCCACCTGAGGAGCTGCTTGCTCTAGGCTTTCAGTGGTTTGGGATTTTTTTTAAGGATGCTAATCCATGGAAAACCATGACAGCTGCAACTGGATTCAGGACTGGAGAGGTGGTTGTAATCCACTGGGGTTTTTTTCTTAAAAGAACTGTGACTATTTTTGCTCTGAAGTCCCTTCAAAAATTGTGTGGATGTACCAAAGCTGGTAAGCAGCTAAAGGAAGCGGAATATAGAAACTCCCCATGTTCAGTTGTGGTAGCAAACAGTTTGTAAGCTGTGTGCAGGTGCAAAGGAGCATCTCACAAGCCTTGGACAGCAGCCTCTGAGCATCCCCTGCAATCCTGCTGAAATCAACTCTTTGATATGCAAAAAGGAAAGGGATTGGATTCAGCCATCCGAGACAAGGCAGCTCAGGCAGTGAACGCTCAGGCAGAGAAAGCACAAGCGTGTCCTGAAGAATGAGCCACTTGTACCTACTGGAGTCAAGCAAGCAGATGTCTTTCTGCTCTCTTGTACTCCACAAATATGGTACTTGCTGCTGTATAAGCAGCTATGCAAGCCAGTTGCTGGAGTATCTTTTCGTCAAATGACACAAAACTGATAATCAGCACAGTCTATTTCAAGGTGGAGGAGGGCATGCAGCAGAAAAAAAAAGCAAAGCAGTAGCTTTTACTAAGCCTACAGAGGCTGGACATGACCTCAGCCAAAGTTTGTGTTAACCCTCTGGGGAATTACAGTTAGTGCCATCTGAAACATTAGAACTTGGGTCTGTGTCTTTTTTTTTTTTTTCCCCTCCCTTTTTTTTTCCCCCCTTTTTTTCGCTGGCACATTAGTTTTATTATCTTCCTGACTATGCAGTTTTCTGGTAATTGGGTGCATGCAGAGTTTCTGTTGGTGACAGCAGAAGGACTGCTAACATAAAAATATTTTTCAGCTCTAGGCTGGTACCATTAGTCAGTCTCCTGTGAACTGTGGGTAGAACAGGCCAGACCATCGGTTCTGCTGGTAAGAGTAAATGCCATTCCCTGAGAGCCTCTCTTGCTGGAAGTAGCTGAACTTGGTGAAGGGAACACCCAAACTAAAAGCCACTGTTCTGCTCTTTTTTGTCATAAACACTGTAACTAACTTTTGATCACCGTCAATTTTCATGTGCCTAATTCCATGGAAATGTTAATGTAGAATAGCAAAAGAACAGACATTTATCAGCTCTCAACCAAGTGATGTAGGGGTGTCTGTCCTGCCAAATGCTTTAGGTCTTTGATACCAATGTATTATTTACCATTTCCCCAAATATCTTCTTAAAGCAGTGGTGAGGGAAGAGACTGCAATATCAATGCATAAAGTGTGAAGCTTTTGACTGTCTTTAATGGGTCATTTTGAGGGCTTTCTCCAAACCTCAGCTGTTCTAAATTAAGTACTGTTAGGTAGATGTTACAGAATTTGCCTTCTGCATGAAGAGAGGGAATTTTTCCACCCCCACTTTTCAGCCTACTATTACTGCTACAAGAGGCTTGTCATCCTACACTTCTTAAGGAAGCCAGATTTTTGGCTTGGGTTCAAACATATGTTTCTCTGCTGCTGCCTTGTGTGCTCTCTGATCTGCCATTGGAAACCAGTTTCAAGTGATGCTCTTCCCCAAATTTCCTTCCCCCACTCCTGAAATGTTGTAAGCATCTATGAAGTACGACTGGTGGATTGACAGGAAAATTCATGTCTCCTCAGAAGACTGAACTTCATTATTCTGTGGCCACTTTATAGATTTTTCAGTCTGTTTGAAATAAGTATTAAAAAAATCTATAGCAAAATTATCCGAGGCATCAGGAACCTCTACTAAAAAAGGAAGGTACTCTATTTATTAATAGCAGTATTGTTAGTATTGTTTAAATATTTAATGGAGAAATCATAGACTGTTCATTGGCTGCAGTGCGGGAGTTTCAAGGACCTGAATTCCCATGTTAGCAATTTGTACGGGTCTGTGGTGCTTTCTAGTCTGTGTGAATGTGACCTGCATCTAAATGAAAGCAGCTGGTGGAGGCATGAAGTGCAAGCATGATGTTTAAACACATAAAGGCTGGCTGCTCCCGTGGGCAGACAGTGTCCTGGGACCTTTGCCTTCGCAGCTTTTATAAGTTTTAATAACCAGTCTGGGGGAGAAGCTAAAGTAACATATGTTTTGTCCTCTGAATTTGTAACCGAGCCACCCTCACATTGTTTCAGCCTGTAATGAAGCATCAGTGAAAGGATGCTCAGTGGGGTTACTGGATGTGTATTTTTAAAAAGTACTTCTATATGGAGGAAAAAATGCAAAGAAAACTCTCAAATTTGGGCTGTGGGTATGTAAGAGGAGGCTTAAAATCTGGGAACTCCTGTGCTGACTGTCTGAGGCATAAGAGAAAGAGTGGTTAGTGCTTTTTATCTACCCAGTTAGGAAATGCTGGAGGACTTAGTAACTGCTTAATTGTGTGAAGTCAGGCTTTATTATAAGGTTTGGGCAGTTCTTTGTTTTGACTTTGTTACAGGTAACTTCAAATACTGCATTAAAGAAGAAAAAAGGCCTCTGCAAAGTCCCAGTGCTCTGTGGGTGTTTTTCTTTCACAAATTACCAACTTTTGGAATCTCTCTCCATGCAGGTAAATAAACCTGCTGCTTCTGCCTACCAATCAGTTCCTGCACTGCAGTGGGTGCTGCTGGGGTTCTAATGCTGCCTATCAGTCTCAGATATGAGGCAGGGCTTAGCCAAGCTGGCACTTGGCTGCCAGCCCTGCAGACCTGGCCCTCGGGGCCCCTGTGGGGAGGGTTTGATGCTCTTGCTCCCCAGTGGTGATAAACTCCTCCAGTGTGGGCTCTGCACCACAGTAATTGCAGAAGACCTGATCCACTAAGCTGATGGTGACTTTACTGAGACATTTCTCACCCTAATTTCTCTAGTCCTGAATCTGTACCTTTAAGGAGGAAGCAGCAGTGAAACAAACAAAAGCATAAATTCAAGGAAGAGTGAGTTAAAACTCAGCAGTTTTATATCTAGGTATTCTCTGAAGTTTGGGGACTGCAGAGAGGCGCTGGGTCACCTCTGGCAGCTTTTACTGGATGTGCTGCAGCAATCAGAAGAACATACCCCCTTCTGCTCTAGCACATATTTGCCATTCTGCAGAGCTCCCTGGAGCTTCTGCCTTACCTGTTCTGGGCATCACCTCTCTGTTCCTACCTGCAAGCTGCTAGCAGGTGCATCACAGCTTAATCTTCCTGTTATGGCTCAAACAGCAGGAAGCATTTCTGCCAAAAGGAGACATTTTCACATATTTATTTTCTCAAGGTTAAGGTTTCCAAGAAGGCGTGTAAATGTACAATAATGGATGTAGGCACATGGATGCATTTTCATAAAGGCTTCAGAAAGACTTTTATAAGTAGATGTTGAGTGGTGGCTGTGCGCTTTGTTTGGAAGTTTTTTGTGAAGTGTTGGAAGAAAATATTTGGATTGGTTTGGTTTTCTGGGGGATTGTTTGTTTTTTCAAGGGGTATGGTTTGTATTTGTTGATTCACAAGGTTTGTTCATAAAGGGATGCTTTCTCCACAGTATTTGAAATTCTCACAACAGAGGGAGCAAAGCTTCAGTTAGCCCTTTAGCCTTCCATTCAAGTAAACAATAGTGGGCATAGCCAAAAATCTTGCTAACAGGCAAAAGCCTGTTTTTACTGATGCTGAGACAAATAATGTTAATTATATCAAAGAATCAAGGGTGTACATTTACTCCAGATCTGTTTGAGAGCTCTCAGACTGTGACTGGAGGTGTTACTTGCAAATACAGCCCTGCTGTCCAGGGGCCCCTGCAGATAAAGGGGTTTCACTTACTCTCTTTTGACCATCACTTTCCCTTCTTTACATCTTATTTTGGCTGTTGTTCTCTGTGGCTACAGGGATATGTGTGTGCTTTGATTTAAAGGAGACTTTTTGAAAGAAATGATAAATATTTTCCAAATTATGTCAAAATCTGATACATTTTTCGTCAGCCTGACGTTTTGGGATAGAAACAGGATGGAAACATTGTGCTTCAACAGGATCATCACAATGATCTATGTAATGTTATCCTCGCCCTGAAATGCCTCATGTGCCAGATGATGCACTTTCATGCTTAAATAAATTTTCCAAATCCTTAAATTTTCCTGTTTTGAAGGAAAAGTAGTAACAAATTGATTGGAAAGAACAACATAAAGAAACACCTATTTAAAAATTCCATGGTCTCTCAGTCCCAGGAGTGAGTGTGGGCAGGGCCTTGGCAGCTTTTTCTTTGGCAGCAGCTTCTCACAAGTGTTCTGTGGCAGTGGCCTGTCAGGGTTTCAGAGGCAGCAGCAGCTCTGGGCCATTGCTCACAGTGCAGGGAAGGCTTTGCAGGAAGGAAAGAAGGTGAGCAGCTTTCAAGTCCTCAGCACTAATGAGACATGGTTGTTACAGAGGAAAACTGTTAGGGTTTCATTCGTGCCTTTGGTTTAAAATTGAGGACTAATTTCAGTGTAGCTTCCAAAAAGTTGAAAGGCTTTGTGGTTGGAAATGTAGATCAGTAGGAAAATGGAAAGGACTTGTTCAGGAACGAAAGCTCTTGACTCTGACAAACTCTTGTCTTTTTGTTCCATTGACCCTCTCCAAGACTAAATACTAATGTTTCTTCCAAGTGCTCCTCCTGCCCTGACCTTTCTGCTTGTGCTGATGAAACACTGTCCAGGTCCTTCTCATCTCTTGATGGCTTCAAGCCCCTCATTGCTGACCTCTTAGAGATTTTATACCTTTCCTTTCTCTGTTCTGCCTGCACAGTTGTTCAAGATGCAATTTAGACATAATCTCTCAGGCTTATCTCTGGCTGTTGATGTCTCAGGCTATCCCTGGTGTTGCTGCATTAGATTAAAATGAAGAAGGGAACCAACTTCAGAATTAGTGAGTGAGTAGTGGACAAGAGGTTTGTCCTACAAAAGTCTGTGTATTTGCTGAGTGGGGAGATCCCAGCCAAAGCACTTATTTATTCATTCTTCCATTCCCCGGCCTGCCTTGGCTGCAGGTGTTCTGATATCAAAAAGACTGGTTACTCTACTGGTGGCAGTACATGTTTGCTTTATCTTTAACCTGACAAGCCATTTGTGCTCCAGGGCATGTGTAAGAAGAATTAAATGCAAACAGTCAGAGTCCTCTGCAGGTTAGAGACAAGGAAGATAGTGCAAAGGGATTAAGGATTAAAGGGAGAGCAGCCATAAGCGGGATAGAAGGTTCATTTTATGCACTTGGCTCCAACTAGATAAATATTTATGAGCAAAGGGGAATGGATGGTTGTAAGAATTTCTGGCCTTTGTATAAGCAGGGCAAATAGAAAATTCTTGAAGATTTTAGCACTATTGACATTCAGAGATTTTTTTTTTTCTAGCAGTTTGAAGGAGTTAGGAGCACAGATCCCATTTAAAGCCCTCATTAGCTAGATATTTATGGCCACTCCAATTCTCTTCTAAGTTTGAAAAGATTGTATTTCTTGGTTGAGCTGTACTTGATCTGCTTTTGATACTCTTTTCACTTTCTTCTCTTCAGAGTAAGTTTTCTATTCATGGATTTTCCCTATGCTATGTAGATAATACAGTACTCTCACCACACAGTATAATTTTCAGTTTATTGTGAGTCTACACAGTGAAGCAGTATGAGGTGAGAGGACTTTGACCTAGCTTTTTTTTTTCCTCTTGTTTTTAAACAAATGACCAATAAAAAGACATTTAAGGGAGTGGGAAGTCTGTTGGCGATGGAGATGAAAGGAGGATTCTTTGAAAATTAAATGATGACACTAGGCCAAATTCCAGCAAAGTTTCGGGGAGGCACTTGCAGGGAAATGAGGCTCATTAATTGTTTGCCTTGATGTATTAAATGATGAAGAGAGAATTCTTGCCCTTAATAATTTGATGCTTTGGCTACTTGACTGGCAGCAGTCATTTGTGCAGTCTCAAGGGTCTAGGTTGGGTTTAACCTGCCAACTTTTGCTAGACAAGATAAAAGCTTTACACTGACTTGGCTAAAACATTGGCAAGCATGACGAAAGTTCATTTATACAATTTTTGTGATAATTCTTATGAATATATTCAGAACCTCATTTTGCAGAGATGAGTCAAATCATAATTGCAGGAGTGTTTAAACAAAAACTTTGCATGGGGTAGACATGGAGTTGTGGCACTTTCAGAGCTGTTACTGCAGCTAAAAGCAGAACGAGGAGCTTTGCCTGGTCTCTATTGCAGACTCCCTTCAAGAAGTCCTTGTGGTTGTTCCTGCCAGGCAGGATAAGGGGCTTGTCAGTTCTAGTGACACGAAAGCCACTGAAAAATGACACGACCAAATTTGCCAAGTACTTTTCTTGGTGGGCAGAGTAAGGAGGACAAATCCCCGGTGAGCACGCAAGCTGCTTGCAGAGCTGTGTGGGACTGACAGGAGAGAGCTGTCAGCTTCTCCCGGGCTGGATGTTTCAGGAAAGCTCCCAGTCCCTGCCTGCCCAGGCTCCCTGCCGTATCCAGGCTATTCCTGGCAAGTACAAGGAAAAGCAACACCTTCCTTCAGCCTCGGGATGTGCTCAGTGCTGGGGAGAAGGTGCTATTAAGGCTCTCACTGCTGTGTAATACGCAGTGTTGCCCATGAAACTGCCATTTTACATTGATTTCCTACACCTCTGCATGAATTTATCATTAACAGCTTTATCATGCTGTTCTTATGAGAAATTCCAGATTGTCGCCCCTGGGAAGTTTATCCAGGGCTATCTTTATAGCTCTTTGGGAAATGGGAAGAGGAATCTAAGCATAGATTTAATGTCTTTAGATGTGGGGATTTAGAGACACCTGTTCTGCAGCTAATCTTAGGTTTTCTTTGCACTTTCAAATTTAATTCTTTGCCTTTTATTTTCATCCTTAGTCCAGAATCTCAGCATTGACAAGGACCAGAAAGTCATAACCTCACTATTTTTCAGGTGAAGTTGCTTTTGTTTTCATTGGTGTTACTGATTCATTAAAGGACAAACCCCACTAAGACAAAGGATGTGCCTCACTCCTGAGTTGTCCCTGTCTTTGTGTGCAGGTGAGACTTCATAGTGGACCTGAAATCCTTTTAAAAATGTGTCACTAGTGTGGAAAGTAGGCACCTTTCTCTGTGGCACACAGAGGCAGCAAAAATATGTTTCACTTTTTTCCTTGCACTGGCTTTTTAGCAGCATTTTAAGTATGTGGTTTCCAGATCTTAGAGTTGGAGTGGCTCAAGATCAGTTATTTGAGAGATTAAGGTACGTGTGATTGTATGTCATCAGGAGCACTTTTTAAAGAATAGAATTGGCTTTGATTGAGAACAAGCAGCAATGTAAGAGCTTTGCTTTTTTGAAAGAACAAATGGTAGAACTTTGCATTGACTTCTGCACTGTGTAAGCATGGTGGTGGTGCTGCTGGGAGGACAGCAGTGGCAGGCACTGCTGTCATGAGGATGAATTCCAAGATTTAGACCCAGAGGATTCAGTTATGTATGTTCAGATATTATTTAGATGCATTCCTTGCATCCCTTCTCTCATGCTTGCTTGTCTGTCAGGGACTTATCTCCAACAGGGCTTGTAGGAACATGATGCTGGCTGTGGTTGTGGCTTTTCGAAGAGACTGCAGAGCAGCAGAAAGAGTTTGCAATTGTGATATTTTGATACAGATAAATCTATTTTAAGCACAAAATGGGGAGTGTGAAGTCTGGTGGCAAGTGGAGGTCCTGGCTGGTTTCCTGATACATCATTTTGTGGAGATGAAGAAGGAGGGGACTGCATTTAATCACTGGACCTCACTATCTAGTCTGAATGACCTGTTCCAGTTCTCTAGGATTTTTATTCAATAACCCCCTAAAATAACTTGTAATGTTATGGACCAGAAAGCTCACTCTCAAAATACCTCATTTTCTTCAAGTGGGACTGCAGAGCATGGCTGTCCTGTGCAGCTGCCGTGATGGATGAGGCTGGGAGCTCATGGTGGAGTTGGCTGAGCTCTGGCTGGGGCTGCTCGCACTGTGCAAGGATGGGACACGTCTTGCACAGCCTCCTACTCCTCTGGAGAGCCTTGTTCTCATTGCACTTAAATCTCTTCCCATTACAGGTAATCTAATTCTATCATGGTGGGATTAGGGGACCCTGCTGAGAGGAGCTAAGGGGACCAGCTGCTCTCTGCTTCAAAGGCACAATCCTGGTTTCTCTAAGGCCACCCTACATAACCCTGAGGAGTTTCCTCTGGGAGTCGGAGCTTTCCCTTCCTCTGCTGGGTGTGCTGCCAGTGCTCCTCCCAGGCCCGTGAATGTCACAGGTTTGTGACACCCCGAAATGTGCAGCTCTGCTCTCCAGAGGGACAGTGGCAGCATAGGCAGATGGATGTGGATCCTTGGGCACTTCACAAACTTTATGCTATCTGTATGGTAGCTGGTAGCTCTGTTTTTCTCTGAGAGCTGCTGCAATCAGCTGTGAAAGCCCCAGATATCTGGTTCAATATATTTTGAAGTTGAGGGGTTTTGTCCCAGCTTTATTATTTGTTAATGCAGATATTGAACGGAAGCAGCATGAGAGCTGGATTCCAAACTGTCTTAACTGGAAGGTCTCAAAATTGGGCAGACAAAAGCAGTTTCCAGAAGGTATGTTTGTACTAGGTTCTTAGCATAGCACTATTTAACTTCTTTTAATCAGTGACCTGGAAGAGAAAAAATAAAACCATTACTCATAAAGCTCTCAGATAACACACAGATTAGGTGGAGTGCAAGATAAGGCAGGGCCTGAGTGACTAGGATTGCTCTGTGAACAGTGTGTTCTGATGCAATAAAATGCCATACTCTAGGGACAAAATGAGGGCCCTTCTGCTATAATGAGGAGGTGGAGGAGGGATAGGCATCTCCTGGGAAATGGCTAGCCTGAAAGAGGTTGGCATGTCAAAGTAGATAACCATCTGAACTGGAGTTTTCACAGCCTGACTGTGCCCAAGACTGAATGTATAGACAGGGAAGTACTGAGCTGAGTAGGTCCAGGGTAGTTATAGCCCTGTATTTGGCATTGGCACAAGTGTAACCTGAATTCTGTATTCCATCCTGATGCTTGCAGTTCAAGAACATTGGTTAAAATTGGAGAAACTTCAAGAAAAGTGTCGTGAGGACTGTTAAAGATTCAGAAAATCTGTCTGGCAGGGAAGGACTCCAGGAGCTCTGTCTGTTTTATTGTAGGAGGGCAAGGGGTGACATGACTACAATTTATAGCAGCCTGTGCAGGGAAGAGAAATTTGATAATAGAGAGCTCTTCTGTCTGGCAGTCAAAACTGTAAGGAGATCCAGTGGCTGGAAGGCTCTAACACTGATACTTTTAGACAAGAGATAAGCTGCAAAATTTTACTGGGGTGAATAATTAATGACTGTAGCAGTTTACCAAGGGTTGTGATGACTCCATCTCTGGATATCTCTAAACTGAACCTTTCTAAACAAGAGGCTGTGTTTGAGTCTGGGATTAATTCAAACAAGTCTGGTGGCCTGTGTTGAGGCAGTGTACCTGCAATTTTGAGGCAGATTTTTCTCTTAAAATCGTCTGGGAATAAATGTACACCTGAAGAGACAAAGCTGCTGCCTAGGTATGTGAGTTTTAAGAGTTCTCCGTGCACTTGCCATTTTTTTATGTTGTTCTCAAAGATCTTGAACAGTTCCAGCTTGCAGATGCTGCTACAGCTCTTGCTAGGAAAACTGCATTTTTGAGGTTAATTGTACACCAGAGAGAAGTGGATCTCTTTCCCTGTCATGCTGCTGCTTCTCAAGATTCAAAACCATTGGGGAAGCAGTGTTTGCTGTTTTATCCATGATACTGCAGTTGTATTTTGTAAACTGATGAATGCTAAGTTGGAACTTTTGAAATGGGAGAGATGAGGACACCTGGCACCTTTGCATTGGTCCCTTTTGTTTGCAGTGAGGAGTGTTTGCATTGAGCTACACTGATGTTTGTGCTGAAGAGTTACCTGAATTTTTGCTTTTGGCCTCGCTCTAGAGGATCCTGCTTGCCTCCCTCCCGATCCAGGATTTTGGGGGAATCTCTTAACAACTGACAGTGATGATGTTGAGAAAACATTGTAATATTGGTGCAGTAAAACTGCTGGGGCTCTAAGCACTCTAATCTCTTACTTCTTTATGAGGCTTGTGCTTGTTTTGCTTATATGTCACCGAGTGGGTCATGACTCAAATTTAGCCAGCACTGTTATTAATGCTGGAGCAAGTCTTCAGCGGGCTATTTTTAGCAGCCAGGGCTGTTGTTGAGAGCTTGCGCTTGCTAAAAATGCCTTGGAATGATTTCACAAGCGATACTGTCTGTGGTGGAATTTGCGCACCAGCTGTCTGTCTTCAGGCCAGTTGATTGTGTTGACACGTATTCCCTGTGATTTGTCATCTCTGCCTCCCGCTCTGCGATGGCTGTGACAGGCGTGCTATCAGTGTCTGATGGCAGGGAGTGAAGGAGGGGTAAGTGACAGCAGCAGCCTCATTACTGACAGCTTGGGAAACGCTGAGATCGCAGGGACGGCTTTGGCCTTCGTGATGTTTGATTTTTCCTTTGCCACCCCGTCTCGTGCAGCCCACCTCGCTGCTGCCATCCTCTCTGGCAGCTGTCTGCTCCACAGCTGAGGCCTTCCCTTGGATCTGCTCAGCAGTACTTTAAACATCTTCCTGGTTTAAGTGGGCTCCTCTACTGCTGAGCTTTATTTTGTTGCTGGCGGTGGCCTTCTCTCCTAAGGTAATAGGATAGATAAAATGTAAGCCAAATTTTCAGAGGGAGAATGCCCCAAGGAACAAGGCTTGGTGTGGAATGTCTACGAACTGTGATTCTGGGTTTGACTTGTCTACTGATTTCATGTGTAGTCTGACTGTGTATGATTCAGTTTTCCCACCAGAAGTTACAGGGTAAAGGAAAGATACGAGGTTTATAAATTAAGTGATTAAATTATCAAAATTTATTAATGAATATATATCCAGGATAGCTTTTAACCTCCAAAATAAAATAAAAAAGACTTGCTAATACTGGCAAGTGCCCTTGCTCCTGTAAACGTAATACATAGAGATGTGAAACTGCACCTGTGACTATTTTCTTAGTGAAATTACTCATTCAGTTAGTGAAATAAAAGGGTGTTAACTCTTATCCGGGGATTTCAATGTGTTGTTAAGTCCTGGAAATACAGAATCTTGACATACCTTTGTGTTTTGTGACTGAGAGGCGAATCAAAGCTACTGTGATTAAATGACTATGAATTCATTTCAGGACTTTGTTTTATAACAAATCCACTGATGAATGCAAACAGTACTAAACTTTCAATTCACACACCTTCAAAGCAACCCTTTGCTCTTGTCTCTTGAATCTGAAATATTCTACTAATTTTTTACCGTTACACAGACATGGATTTCAAGTAAATGTAAAACTGTGCTAGCAAGGCAAACAGACAGCCAGTGATGCTTTATAATGCTGTAGGATTTTTGCCTCCAGAGACTTTGATGCAAATCTTGGCCCCAGCCTGTAGAGGAAATGAGTTTGGTTTTAGACTAATTCTTAGTGGATTCTAGTCCACGCTACAAATGATCTGTGGCTCATCTGGCAGTCAGAAAGCTTCCCTGAGTAAAGGCTGAATTAGAGAATGTGTTTTAATAAGGCTTAATGGGGAAATGTGTCTGGATGAAGCTCTGAACAATTCTGCATCACTTGTTTTTATAAGCACTAAGTTTGGCAGAAATTCTTATAAAAAAAAGGGTACACAAACTGTTAGCGGTGGTATATTTATAATTTGCTGTGGAAGAAATCAGACTCTCATTACAAGCCTGTAATGGTGTGTGCCCTCTTGCTTGATATATACAGTATTGTATTTCTGACCTTCAGCTCCTAAGTTTTGCCACGTGAGAGAGACTCTGTTCTACCACAAAGGCATCTTTCTCTTCCGCTGTCAGTCTGAGCCCAGCACTGAGTTATCTGTCCTGAAGGTGAAGGCACTGCCCCAGCAGCAATAAGCAGTGGCTGAAAATCCCATGCCCATGGCTCCTAAATAATTCAGCTGGCAGGTACCTTGTGCTTCTGCTCGCTCTTTGAAATGAGTGCTTTACCTGAGAGCCTGCTTGGGGCTTTCTGGTTCTGAGTCCTTGGAAGTGATTTCAGAGGAAGGCATTTGAATTGTGCCTAAAATAATTCATGCCAGGAAGAGCTTTTGGGATAAGGAAAGTTTAAGCTGGGGGGGCACTGATGGCTCCCGTTGGAGATGTGGTGTGATGTGAAGTGTGCTCAGCCCCAGTTCCTGCACAGGGGCCTGTGTTTCTGGCTGCTCAGCAGCTGATTTCTGTGTGGGCAAACTTGCTTGAGAGCCCAGATCTCTTTTCTTTAGAGTGCATGAAGACTGGAGGGGGGGATGTGTGCATCAAACTCCCTCACTACCCTCAAAAGAATGACATTCTTAGCCCAGCTGTTTGAAAAATGAACTTCATTTCCTTTACTATTCCCTTCCCAATATCTACATTCTCTTCTTCACAGTACTTCCCTTCTACTGACTTACCTATTTTTACCTTGGCTAAAGGCTGGGATTAACTCTGTGTGTGTGACTGTACATCCAGCCTCAAATTATACACTTCAATCTTATGGAAAGGTCCAGAATGAAATATTCCAGGGATCAAGCGGGAAGGGAAGGTGGAAAGGGAAGGTATGTTGCACTGTCTGAGCAACTTGATAAAAATTCTGCGAAACAACCACCCCTGCTGCAGGGAGGTGAGCACAGAGCTATTTTCAAGACTCCCCAACTCCTGTCACTTTGTAAATTAACCCTGTGGTATGAATCCAGACGTGTGGTCCTGGGCAGTGAAGAAGAAAAGCAGATTTTAGAAGTTGCTTGTTGGCAACTTCAGGTTGCAGTTTTGTGTCTGGTTCACTTGTGCTCTGCACGGGGGTCAGAGTGGTCTGAAGCTGATGAGAAGTTCAGTCATGTTTAATTTGTAACCTGTAAATATCACTAGTTTGTGACCTCGTCACTTGTGCCTGATGCCTTTAGTCTTTGCAAGTCTTGGTGGCACAAAGGTTGACTGCAGATGTGTGTTGGAGATCTTTACAAACTGACCTACCCATATTTTATCTTGTAGCTGTTGGACTGAGCAAATTTCAGTCCTGTGTTTCTTGAGCTTGGATATGAACTGGTTCATTTATTTAACAAATCAATTATACTCTGGGTTTATCTATTGGGATGGTGTCTGTGATCAAAAAAAGGAAAATGCAGTGGTACGTGTGAACTGATTAATATAAAGGCAAGTGCATCAGGTTGTGTGAGTGCATATGCTGCTTCTAAAACAGTGTTTGCTCTTTAGTTACTGCTATGAATCTCTGAGATGGTGCTAATCTGTTATAGAGAGATTCAGACATGGAGTTCTGTTTATTGTTCTTTTACTCTCCCTTAACATCCTTCCAATCACTAAAATCATAAGTCACCATGGCATATTCAGAGCATCAGGATTTTTTGGTTCCCTGTGGTACAAGGAACTTAGAAAAAGGTGCAGCGATAGGAGTTTCTTATTCAGGTTTCTAGCCACTTAATGCAACCTCTGGCTGATAAGAGTGACTGGAGATAAAGTATATACATTTTAACTGCAGTGTCCTTAAATATCCTTAACAGTTGAGCAAAGGCCTATGAGTTTATTTAAAGAATATTGAGAGCATTTGGATTTGGTGACCTTTTTTTCAGTCAAACACTGGTGGAACTTCATCATCACTTCTGAATGAGATGATTTGACCTTTATAAAGAATTTAAAACCTCTGGAGCTAGAAGAAGAAACCAAAAGACCTACTTCTTTCCGAGTAATTATAAGCATGTAGATAGATCTAGCAATGCCATTTCTTTTTTAATTGGAGCAATGTGCTCTACACAAATATGTGCAGAATCTGAGCACTATTAAAGGAGGCTTTTTCAAGTGAAAGAAAATTCCTGGGCTGGTTCTTGTTGAAAGTAGTTGCAGAAAATGCAAGTTTTTACAGTATTTCAGTTTTTGGTTTTTATTTTCTTCCTGGTTAAAATGTTTCCCTGTGGAAGTCAGATGGGGGCAACCAGCGTAGTTATTTACATAAATAACTTAAAACTTGCATCAGAAGGAAAGATAGTGAATGGGACATCCATTACTGTGATGGATCAATCTTTGCAGGCAAAGATCCACTTTCCCCCATGAAGAAGTTATGAGGGTCTTAAAACAATGAAATGCTGTTTCCTCACTGTTTTGTAGGCCCAAACACAAGGTAAAATCAACTTCTGCAAAAGCATTCTTTGGGGGGAGAATGAAATCCACACTTCTGAGTGAGTAAATTCAGCTGGAGTAGATTATTTGCTCTTCCTTTGGTGCACAACAGTACTTTGCTTGCTTGTTTAAGTCTATAACCCATAATAAACCCTTAATTTTTGTGTGGTTA
Organism: Corvus hawaiiensis; assembly: GCF_020740725.1. Classification (NCBI taxonomy): domain Eukaryota; kingdom Metazoa; phylum Chordata; class Aves; order Passeriformes; family Corvidae; genus Corvus; species Corvus hawaiiensis. The sequence goes on along the minus strand of NC_063230.1, from coordinate 8,824,784 downwards.
GCTTAAATTTACAGTTCTCATTTTCTTTTTTTTTTTTTTTAAAGTTTCCTTCATCTCTGTAACCAACAAGCTGTATGCATTAATCCTTTCTGTATACACAGATTCATAATCTGTTGTTGAAAGTATTATCCTTTGCTTCTAGGGATCAGATGTCAAAAGCAGGGTGTTTGGGACTCTCTCTTTTTCTTCGGATTGCTGCAACTGTGGGGTTTTTTCTTCACTGGATGTAGGATGAAGCACTCTCTTCCTTAAGTACTTACACAGCCCGTCTGAAAACTCTGTAGCCCAACATAATGGTTCTAACTTTGTAGTGAGGGGTTACTCTTCTTTTAATACATAAGAAGCAAGGGCAGAGAGATGAGGGACGTGGGTTCATCCTCCCTGTGGGCTTCTGCTGCAGCAGCTGAAAGTGATTTAACTGTGATCAATTTATAGTTTACAGTAATCCATCAGGTTGTGAACTGCAGGGGCTGTGGGCTGGATAAAGCTCTGTGCTGTCAGCTGTACTTGTGGGGTGGTAAATTCCAGCAGAAGGGCAGGGAGGAGTCAGATCAGAGCTGTAATTAAATCTAGTCGAGGTCACAGAGCCAGGTGCATTGAGGGCACACCTTTGCAGCCATCAGTGCTGAGGCATGGCTGGAGGGATCGCCCTGCTGGCTCAGTGTGGTGAGCAGTGGCTTGCTGGTGGCGGTGCCACAGATGTGTCGGTGTTGTGTGTGCATTTTGCAGGTTTTGCTACACAGATGGTGTGCTGGGCTGTGGAAGGAGGTCACTGCACTTGGCAGCCCTGTGGTACCGGCCAGCATAACCAGCATCACTTGAGCCAGCCATTAAATTGTCCTGCCCAAGCCTCAAACTTTGTGCTTCCAGATGCCTTGTGCCTGCCTTTCTGCCAGGTGCTTGTTCTGCCTGGAGCCTTGGGAGGAGCCTTGGTAATGGTTTTCCTGCGATGGTCCTGAAATTTCAATCTCAATTACTTTCAGCTACACTTCTCTGAGAACTGTGCTTCCACAGTACATGCTAAATTGTTTGGAAGGACTACATATGCCTCAGGATCAAAATGCAACAGGAAACGTCAGCAGCATGTCTAAATAAACATCTCTGTCTCTCTTACAAGAGTGTTTAGCAGCTCTGTTGGCAGATGTTTCTATAAAATGTTAAATACTGTGCTTTCCAATCTTCCAAACTGTTTGTAATGCAGTAAATAGCAAAGGACAGGGAAACCAGATGAGGAAGGTACAGCAAAGAATGGGAGAGCCCTAAAGAATTAGTGGTTCTACAGAAACAAAAAGTGAAAGTGGGTCCTGGGAATTAGTATTTCGTTGATAATGGTGGGATTTAAAATCCTTTATTACTGAAGTGCTTTGGTTTAGATGTGTAAAAGTACAGAAGGCAATAGGTTGGTTTCATGCAAGTAAGGGGCTTTGTGACTGATGTCTGATTTTAATGTATCAGGAGTTTTCTACACGCATTTTTGTACCAGTAGCCTGACCTACCAAGTTTTAGAAGTGTAAAACCTGAACAAAACGTAATGATCTGTTTTGTAGATTGTTTTTGTTGTCGTTGTTTTGTTTGGGGGTTTTTTTTCTTGTGCATCCCATGCATCCTCTTAAAATGCCTTTTTTTTTTTTTCTTTCTAATGACTTTTGCTTTGGTGTGCTTGGGGAACAAGGGACTTTCTCTTTTTCAGTTCCTCTTTGTGTCTCCTGTCTCTTCCTTCCTTCATCACACAATATGTTTCAACTTAAGCTCAGGATATCACTTGTTTCCAAACTTGTCAGTGACTTTGCTGACTGGGGCAGTCACGGACACCTCGTCCTCTGCTTCCCAAGCTCAGCTGTCTCTGCGTGGTGTCAGTGCTGGGGCTGCCTGGTGAACTGGGGCAGCAAACTGCTCCAGTTTGCTGTGCTGCTGCCCAGGTGTTTGTGCTGGTGTCCCGGCAGGGACTGACAAAGGAATTCTGAGTTATCCCACGGGTGCCTCCATCACCCCTGATGAAGGAAAAGGGCTTTCTCAAGGTCGTTCTCAGCAGGGCAGGGCACAGCTGGGGTGGGTAGCAGGGCTGGGAGCCCGACAAGGCTGCAGAGAGCGCTGGTCCTTGCACCCACACCTCCTCACTGGCCAGCAGAGACAATTAGCGCCTTCATTCTAATCTCCCCGGCTGCTTCTGCAGGCTGTTTTTCTTCCAGATGCTTTAAATGCCGGACCTGCGATACTGTCAAGTACCAGAAAGTAAGATTAGATAAGGGGAAGTAGCAAGTGTGTGCTGAGAGCCGGTGGAAGTTGCCTGAATGAAGCCTTTGCATGAGGACAGCGGTGGGTGCAGGCTGGGCTCTGTGTGGGAGCAGGGGGCTGGTTTTCCATGCCCCTTTCCCCATGTTCCTTGGCTCTGGAACCACTCCTCACGGTTCAGGCTTGAGGCAAGTGCTGGATCCTGAAACCAGAGGCCGGGCATTAGGGACTGGAGATGGGAGAAGGCACTGTGCTGGCAGTGTTATCACTGCAAAACTGAGCAAGGGATAATTGGCTTGTTCTGTAAAGCCAGTGATCTCTGAGAGTGAATGAAAAACAGGTCAGGCTCAGAACAAGGTTTGACTACTCTGTGTAAAATACTGGGTTTTTAGAAAGTGGATAGGTTGTCTGTATTTTCTTAAACTGTAATAGGCATTTGGTCCGATTACTCAGTGATTCCTGGGGGGTTTTTGAGTTGGCATAAACTGAGATAATGATTGTTCTCTCTTCTCCACCACTGTGACTTTCCTTGTCTCAGTGGAGTTCACAGCTGCATAAAACCATGTAGGTGAATGCAGAATTGGATGGTAGATGCAGTATGAGACATCCCACTTGTTCTCTTGAACAGATTGCAATTCATGCTGTTACCTAAGTAATCTCACTTCCTTACTGCCAAATCATCCCTGAAATGCTAGAAACTGAAACTAGAAGAATCTAGTGCACTGTATCCTGGTAGCAGGAGAGAAGGAAGGAGTGGCCTATGCCATGGCTGGGAGGCCAAGCTTTAAGAAGTTCTAAGCCATGGAATAACATGTTGGTTTTGTCTGCTGTGTAATGCCAGGAGACCGTCATGCAAGAGTGAGTGTAAAAATAGAGGTGGAAAAACTGGGCTTTTAAACTTAGGGATTAGTTTTGGGGCAGGAGAAGAAATGTTCTGCTTCAAATCTACCCCAGGAAAAACTTTTTGCGTTTTTGTTTGACGTTTGTTTCTTTATTTGTGGGTTTTGTTTGGTTTGGGTTTTTTGGTTTAGTTGGATTTTTTTTTTTTTTTTACTGTTGGCAATATTTTCTACAAACAAAACAAATGCTTACCTGGATCTTATGTGCATGAGAAATTCTCAGCCCTGCTATTGCCCTGAAGTAATTTAACTGGCCCTGTGTTTGCAGCCTGCTGAGCTGGCTTTGCAAAGGCTGAAGAGATTTGGAGTCCATGTTGCTGCACTGATATGTCACTTTATCTGTCAGCCAGGAGTCTCTTCTGTCCTCTTTGTATACACATGCCCATGCTGGCCAGATGGTGCTGGATTTGGGTGCCATCCAAAGCAGCGCATTAGAAAGGCCAGGTTATGTGTCATGTTTCAAAAGCCAAGAAGTGCTGCCAGTTCTGCTCTTCTGGTAACAAACAGCTTGACTTAATATATTGATCATGTTGTCCTTGCTACTCTCAAGCTGATTTCATCTAAGACACTCAAAGGGATATAAGGTTGAAGCTGTACAGATACCACCTGTTGCCCACTCTGTAGCTAATATCTGCATTTGCACATACTGCGTGTCCTAGAAAAATCTGCGCTCTACCACCACCACGAAACCTTTCCCAGTGCCAGAAGGAGATTTTGACACTGTTTGACTGTTGGTTCTCCTGCAGCACAGTATGATTAGGAGCTGGGAGATGTAGATTTGCCAGAGAAGTGATGTTTGATTTTGGGGTGAGCTGCTTTGCATTTGTTAATTTCTCATTCTGTAAAAATAGAGGTCAAAATACTGACTCCCTTTGTGTTGTGCTTTAAGAATTGCTAATGAGAAAAGCTTGATAAAAGCCAAATGGTGATGTTATTTATAAATTATGAGAGAACTTTCCCTCACCTTCTCTGCATGCTTTTTTTTTCTTCCTAGAGGCAGACTTTTGCTAATGGGATGTGAAAGCCACAAACCCCATCTGTATCAATGAGAGAGAGAGAGATGTGGTGTGGAGAGAGATGGGGAATTAAGTGCCATTAAGCACGTGTTAATTAACATGGCCCTGCACTCCCCGGCCTGCTGCCTTCTGTGGGATGGGTGCACACTGAAGCCGGTCTTTCTGGTTTTTAAGGCCTTAATATTGTCAGCCCAGATCTGTAAGGTTTAAGAATACACTTGCCTCTGATATCTTCGCAAAAAGAGTGCTAGTGTCTCGGTCACCTGCTTTTACAGAGTCTGCTGAAACCTGAGAACCAGTGCTTACAATTTTGCTCGGTCACAGTGGGGAACTTGCAAAATCCAGATCCCTCACTGGAAACAAATACCTCAAAACCTCTGTGTTTTTAAACCCCTTTCTGCTTTAGCGAGCACTTCTGCTGTGTGAAATTTCCCCTTGTGCCCTTCTATCAGCTTTTTGAAATGGAGTACTCTTGATATTATCTTTTTATCAGCAGTTTTTACTATCATAGGGCTCCCTGAATTCCTTGACAAGAGTTGCTTTGCACACAAAAGCGAGATTATCAAAGGCTCCAGGAGAGACGCTGTGACCCGTTGGGTGCCGGGTTTGGGAATGGGGCTGAGGCACTGCGGGGCAGAGCTGGAGGATTTTGCAGACATCCGTGGCGCTTTGTCTCTTAGCAACAGCCTCCCGAGATGGAGGTGGCAGAGGGGACGCTGGCCTGCTGCACCCCAGCATCTCCCTGCGCTGCTGGCCGGGGTCCTCTCACTCGTGCCTGGACTGCTGCTGCTCGGGTGTGATGTGCTGTGGGAATAGGTGGGCACCAAGAGTCCCCTGGGTTATAGCTGTGATGGAGATTAGAGCTTTATTAACAAACAGGAGTTGTAAAATGCTTTTATAGATCTTTCTCATCTTGAAAGTTGTGTCGTTGCACGTTTGAGCTGTGCTGCAACTTGTACCTGATTTTATGAGCAGTTTTTAAAACAACTTCTAGACCAAGTATCTCACACGTGAGATGTGCTTGTTCTCCGTTGCTTGTGCTGTTGTAGAGTTGTTAGGCTGTGTGTGCGTGTACAGTATAATTGCCATGTCAGCGTTTCTGTTTCTGGTTATCTACATAAGGAAGTGGAGATGTCAGCTGTGATGTGGGTTATTAAGAACTACAAGACAGAAGTAATCACAAGAAACCCTGCTTCTACGCAGGCTGTTCCCCAGAGTCTCTGGTTGCATCTGTTCTGTCTTAACCCTTCTCACATTGACCGGGTTTTTGGTTCTTGCCAAAGGGTTATGCCTGTGCTGTGTGTTGCATCTGTATTTCTCCTCTGTGATGTTTACTGTTGACAAGGTGCTGTGAACAGAAAATGAGAGGCAAAGTTGAACTCTGAGATGTACAAGAATCAGATGTTCAAGCACTCTTAACTAATTTGAGTGGGTCAGCAGGGATGAGAGTTGCTGCTCTGTATCATGTTTTAATTCCCTATTGTCTTTCAAAGTTGAGGGCTACTAGCAAATGGAAAACTTTGCATGAATGCCCCTTTCTCTAGTCTCTGACTGACAAAGTCTTGTTCCAGTAAGGAAGAAAAATGTCCTACAAGCCAGCCAGATTTCAGTTTCAGATCTGGGAAGTGCAGATATCTGTTTCTATATCTGAAAGCTTTTTATATCTGAAAGTTTCTATATCTAAAAGCCAAGCATTAAGAGAAACTTGTAATTTAGCATGGGAATTGAGGAAATGGTTGTAAAGAGACCCAGCTTAGCACCTCTTGGTTGGGGGAAGACTGAGGTCCTCTAAACATAATGGAAAGAGAGTGTCAAAGCCGATGAAAACTTGGAGCACTGGCTCTGGATTTGGTGAGAGAGCGTGGAGTGAGTGACAGCACCTGCTCTGCTGAGCTCTGTCTCTGCAGTGGGTCGTTGTCCTGGCAGCTCTGCCTGCCCCAGGCCGTATCTGACATGCTTGGCTGAGTGGATCACATCATTCCCATTCTGCACATGTTCTCCTCACTGCAGCTTGCTGCATTTGTTCACTTTTATGCTTTAATTGTGTGCTGTCCTGATGGTTTGTTTGGTTACCTCTTCCTTCGTGGCAAGTGAGACTAACCAGGCAAAGTGCAGAGGCTCCTTTTCCTCAGGAACAGTAATGGATGTGCTGATGTATCTGTTCCTTCTCGTATGGCCCATTGCGAGCTGATGTACCCAGGAACTGGTGGTGTCATTTGTCAGTCTCTCGGAAGTCTCTCTTCCCATTAGCACCGCACTTGCCCTCCGTTCCTTGCTTTCAATTTCACGTCCCAGAGGAAACGGGGCTGGAAATGAGAATGAAATATGGGTTTCCTTCTTAAAAAGAAAATAAACCAAACCGTAAGGGCTTCCTATTGGAATGTGATGGGATTGGACTCCTATCTCTTATCCTTTGAAAACCCCAGCTGGAATTATTTAATGTCAAAGCCTGGAATTTCCCAGTGTGAAATTCATGGCTGGCTAAGGATGCCCTGGGGATTAGAGAGACATCACTTTGCCAGGGTAGCGTTGCTGTCACTGCAGGAGACCTCAGTCGCACAAAGGGACATTGCTGGTCTGTCCTGCTTCAAAGCTAAATCTTGGGGCTGAGATTCCTCAATTCCCATTGAGGTTCCATGCTGTGTGACTGACAGCTGGATTGGGGCGGAATAAACCAGAGCGAGTAACACTTTGCGCTGCCTGGGAATAGAGAGGAAAAAAACTGAGGGAGATGAGCAAAACATAATCTGCTGTTTTTCTTATGTGGTAAGAGGATAGTTTGCTAGTGCACATCCAAAATTTCCCTGAGACCACAGGTTTTGACTTTGCTCATTTGGCTGCATGATAAAAGAGTCAGATCAGATGATTACAATTATTTCTCCTCCTTCAAAATTAAAATAAAATAAAAACCTATGGTATGGAAGCCTGATGTCTTGCAAAGCTTTGGCTTGGATAACAGCACTCTCCTTGGGAGAAATCTCTTAAGTTTTGGAGGATGTCTTCTCAGTTTCAAAGTAGTTGTATAGAGAAAAACCAGCATATTTAAACAGGATACTGGGTATCCACTAAATGCTTTTTTGTCTCTCTGATCAAGGATGAATATTTTAAGTAGGCATCAGTGTCTGTGTTAGGGATCTATGAAGGACTTAAGTGGAACAGGAGCTGGTGGCTGGATGTGCACTGACTGGTGAGGTGTTAACAAGGTGTTGTTTCTGAGACTCATAAATCAACAGTGCTTTAGGTGATGGGGGGAGAGAGAAGAGCAGCTCTGTAACATTAAAAGAATAACCTTTCTGGCCTCTTTTTCTAAACTGTTGATCTCTCTATAAAAGAGGATTTGCCCTGCTGTTCTAACAAGAGTGATAATATATGTGTAATTAGAATTTAATAATTATTTGTGTGACTGGATCTACTGCATAAGCTGGTTCAAGTGATTGTGTAACCTTTGCATTGTGTTCATTATCTAATGTTAAAATAACAGCTGGAAGTGGAGAGACTGACATGCAGTTTTAAAATTACAGAGCCTGAAATTGCTGCTGTCGGTAAACATATGAAAATCTATTAATGACCTTTGAGCTCTCTGACTGAAAATGTTTTGTAACATAGAATACATTAAAGTTGCCTGCTACTATAGTGTATGTTTCCCATTTCTCAGCAATTGCCTAGGATATAAATGAATGTTTTGCTTCTGCCACAGATATCAGAATATTTGAAACTATTCTAGAAAGCCCTAAGGATATATTGAAACATTTGGCTGCTTGTTGTTTGTTCAAGCAAACCAGTTATAGAAGAGCTGCCCAGAAGCACGTGGTGTGCTCAGCCCCATCTCTGCTGGCCAGACTGACAGCTGCAGGCCTGCACTGTACAATGCATCTCTCCAGCAGCACGTGAGGAGGAGCAGGGGTGGCCAGGGTGGCACAGATGCACCGTCCTGGGCTTTTCATCAGCACATGTGTCATTTAGATAGTTAGAAAGGCATCTCTCTCCTGCTGCAAGTCATCCTGCTCAGAGCTTTCCCCTTAGGTTGCAGTAATGTGCTATGGGCAGCTGTTTCTGGAGAAGGCTGGCTTCTACATATTTCTTCTTGTTGAACCATTTATATTTCTTGTCGTTTGTTTCCCAGCCAGAAGAAACTACCAGAGGACTAATTATTGAATACACATTCTAGAGCTCATGACAGCTGAACGAAAATTTTTGCCTACCACTGAGGGCAACTGCAGAGTTGGTAAAAAAATGCCTCTAGTGTAATGGCGTTTAAACATAAATTAATTTCTAACGCAGCACCAGGGATCAGGATATGGCTGTTTTTATTTCTGGAGACTCTCACCCCTACGGCAGAGTTGGCAGGAGCCAGTTTGCGAGCTCTCGTCTCTCCTGGCGCGGCGTTCGCTGGCTCTGTGCAGGCTGTGTCAAACTGCGGCTGAGGCGGAGCTCGCAGCCGGCTCTGCTGGAGCTCAGGAACGTTCACCCCTCTGTTCTGCAGCAGCACTGGGAACAGCACCCTTCCTGGAAGGTGGGAATAAAGAGTGTAGGCTGGAAGCAGAGTCTCAAAACGTCTGCAGTTACTGGTGGAGTGAACGCGTTCGAGGCTGTCACCGTGTGGGAGATTCGTCTGGAGCTCTCATGCTGTAGGTGCTACTGCCTTAAGAGCAGTACATTTCTCATGGCTGTGTTTTAAAAGTGTCTACCATGAAGTGAACGTGTGGTGGAATCCTAAAAAATAGAGAAAAACTTCATATTTGACAGGTGGAAGCTTTGAATTACTTAAGAAACCAGGCTGAGGTTGTGTTGAAGTAACATTTGTCATGACCAAGCTACCCTAAGGTTATAGCTGTATCTCTTCAGCTGCAAAATGAAGCTGCTCACATGGTAGTCAGTACAGTCATACTGTGGTTGTTGTGTATTTCACACTGTGAAGATCAAAACTTTAAATGCAGAAGTATAGATGGAGGGGAGCAATTTAGGCCCCTGTCTTTGGTAAATGAGCCATGTGTCCAGTCCATCTGCCCAGCCTCAGCTTGGCTCAACTCCATTTCCAGAGTCCAGCTCATGGAAGCATGACATTCTCCCCTCAACAGAGGTAGAAACAGTTATGTTTTCTCCTTTTGTTATTAATTTTAAAGACAGATGTAGTATTTCTTAGCATTCCTGGCCGGAGGCATTTTTACTCAACATTGTTTTTCTGGTTTTATCTGACTAGTTTAGATGAAAATTGGTAATGATGAATGCATCCAGCTGCTGCACCAGTTTGTGCTGGTAGGATCCTCATGCCTTTTCCTTTGGCAGCTTTGGGCCAGCTGGGGACTGTGTTACCTTCCTGGCAAGATTGGAAAAGAGTGATGAAATGGCCACATCTGGCTTCAGGGAAGGAGCTGCTTCTTCAGGTCCTAATTCTGCCACTCTGTAGGAGCTGTTTGAATTCAATGAGTGCCTGTTAGAATAATGTGGGGAGAGGGAAATTAGTTCAGATTAACTGTTTAGAGGCTGCTCTGTCAAGAAGCATGTGGTTGCTGGTTATCATCAGCTTGGGCTCAGCAGTGTCCTTGGATATTGGCACACTTGAGGAATGTCTTCCCAAAATACTGGACCCTGGAGTGAGTGCCTGACTCTGTCACTTGCTTACTTGCTGGATACCTTTGGAAGTTAGTTGAGATTGGTGGCCTCAGGCCACATTCTTCAAAATGGGGGTGTATTTGCATAGTCTGTCACTTGTGGGATGCTGGGCGGTGTGTGGTGCTGCTGCCATCCCTGATGGGTCCCTTGGGAAGGAGCTCCCTGGAGGATGGGATTTTGCAGGAAGGATGTGCTCTGTGCTCAGCATTCGCACCCAGCAGCACAGCGATCAAATCAGCTGGAGAAGGTGCTGTCTGACAGGCACAAGCTCTCTCCAGCTCCTTTGTACACAACATAAACCAGGCAGGCTGAGCTCCCAATCTTGGCTGAAAGCGGCTTCAGCCAAAATGTGCTTTTTATCTGCAGTGGAAGCTGGGCAGGGTGGCCTGGTGGTGCATGGGCAGCAGCACCTTTCAGCACTCCTGCAGCCTGTAAAAGCTGGGCAGGCTGTGCTTGCAGCATGCCTCATTTCATCTACCTGAAAATGGTGCCCCAGCTTCCCTTCAATCATTTAAGCTCCCTTGCTCTCTGACACACTTTCCGCTGACAGTAATTCTGCGAGCACTCGTCGGGCATTTACTGCCATCACTAGAGGAAATACTGATGGCTTAAAATGGGATCATTTCCTTTCTGATGGACAGCAAGCACCTGTGGGAGTTCTAATAGCTGTGCAGTGTCTGTGAGTAGGCAGCGAGGAAGACGGGTGCAGTTCTCTGCAGTGAGGCGCCCGCAGGCTCTGAGGAGGAAATTGCAGGAGAGGGAGAAAATCATGGCTGGCTGCCTGTGGAGCTTGTGGAGTGCAGTTTCAAACGGGAGATTTTGTGTATCCACCTCCCCGATGGGTGATGGGGGAGAAAGGCTTATACCAAAAACATGGACAACCATATGCTCACATCTGTGCGGATTTCCTTGACCTCTTACTAAACTGAAGGTGTTTGCTGTGTGCATTCTCACTTTTATTGTCCCCCAAATGACTGTTAAACATTCTATTTCCAGGTACTTCCTCCTACTGTGGAGAGAGAGGACTGGATTTTTCCTTGAGTAATTGAAAAGGAAGGGAACAGTATCACCCCCTTTCTCCCCAGTTTTTAGAAACAATTATAGTGCCCAGCACTATATCATTATTTATTCAGGTCTCATGCAAGCAAAAAGAGCAATCAAAGCCTTGTAAATTCAACGTGGATTGAAGTGCATTTAAAAGTAGAGTGAACTGACCTTCCTTTTGGTGATTTTTGATTATGTTGTCTTGAAGTAACATTTGTCCAAGCTTTCTCTACTTGTTACTGTGTCTTTGATGTCCTAGAAGCAAAGGTCTTAATTCTTGGGAGGCACAACAAGTGGGCGTTCAGCAGAGTATGGCAGCTTGCTCTTCAGCTATTCATAGGTGACAGGAACGTAGCCTCTGGTAATAAATTTGAGTGTTTCAATTACAGCGAGTTTCTTGGTTCATCCACTTGTATTTTTAAGTTAAATCATGAATCATAAACCTGCAAACCAGTGTCAGCTTCAAATGTCTTAACATTTCCAAATCTGTCTTGTCAAAAAGTCATCTTATTCTTGAGCTAAACGTGTGACAGGGTCAGAGCAAATGTGATGCATTTTAAAAAGCAGGACCCAAACTCATCTGGAATATGTCAGCTGTGAAAGGAGAATTGCAGTCCAAGGTTAAACAAGCAAGGATTTCATTTGCAATCATTTTAATTGATATTGATTGCATTGCTTGAATGTAGGGTCAAAGCAAGAAAGTCACTTCAAATCTAGACTCTTGTTTCTGCCTTTTAAAACAGCTTTAGTGCCTTTGGCTGAGAGGCTGGGGGGGCTTGAGTTATATGTGCAGTGGAGTTCACAGTGGGGGAGAAGGGAGGGCTGGAAAGTAAAACAAACAAGTGTGTGTTATATTTCAGGAGAAGTGAGAACTTCTCCATCGGTGGAAATTGAGACGTCTGGCTGGACGTGCCAGCAGACTGCTTCCCAAAGTGCCCTGAGCTCTGGGAGAGTGAATCCAGGCTGGCCTCCTGCCGTGGGGGGGCTTCCAGCAAGGAGCCACAGTGCTGAGCTCTGGGCCAGCCCTCCTTCTGCAGTGCCTACCCCTGGCTGCCCTCACTGACAGCAAACTCTGCCCCACAGCTCTCCAGAGCAGAGCTCGAACTTCTCCCCTCTCCCACTGTTAAATGTGCTTCTGCTCATTTTCGTGATCTCCAGTTGCGTTTGCTGCCTGTTCAGCATGCTGAGTTCAAATTCAGTCACCTTGGTGCGGTCCTACCTGATACTCTTCAGTGGTCCTTTTTTATCCCTTTTTTCCTTTCCTTATCATTCACCTTATTTCATTAGCCTGTTGGCTATTCATCTCTTACTGTGCTAGCTCCTGTTCTTGCAGTGGCTTCTCTCTCTCTACAGACTGGTCTTCAAATCCATGCTTTAAAGTTAGTCTTTTCTCATGTATATCTCCAGTATTATCTTTCCATTTGAATGACTGTCTCCTGTGTCCCCATTATGCAAATAAATGGACAGTAGGTTTGCATTAGTAGTGGTCCTGTCTGTATTTGTAATGTGTTTTGTCTACTCAGAAGCAGGAGAAAATTGTCAGCAATTGTTTCTGTGGTGCTGGTCTATAAACTGAGTATCAGGTCAATAGGAATATTTAAAAATTAACCTAATTAAAAATAAATCTGTTTCAGGTCCTTTCTGAGCCAGGATCTCTCCCTGAACTATTAAACAAACATGTTTGACAACCCTACTGCTAATTGCACGATAAAGTTGATATAAGGATAGATGGTACTCGGATCCTCAGGGCCTTTTCCATTGCAATTTTTTGAGAGAAGCTGGAGGCAGAAACAGGAACAAGCAGGGTCAGTTTTAGAGACAGCAGTGGTTTTTATTTCCTTTGTGTGGATCCTTCTCCTATTTGATGTTTGGTAGGATGTTTCACATTCCCCAACTTAAGGAATAAGTGCTGCAGTGAAGAGCTGTGGAGAGAAGCTAGAGGCTGTTTCCCTTCTGGGAAAGCAGCCCATATAATCTTCTGAAGTCGGCAGAGGCAGTCTGGTAGGAATGGAGTGTAACCAGTCCTTGGCTGAGCCTTGCAGTGTCTGATGGGCCCTGGGGACGGGGGATTGTAGTGGACTTGTTTTTTGCACCAGGGCTGCATTTTGAACTGATGCTTGAGGGCTAAGGATAGTTATTTTATTATCTGTTGGTGTTATTTTTACCCTCTGCATCCCAGCAGCAGTTTTCATCTAGCTATGTGGGTTTTGGACACTTTCTTCAGGTTCTTTAAGTGTTCCCTGTGTATGAAAGGTATTTACAACCACTGCCTTCCCCTGCACACTTTGTGATCTCAGAGCTGTGTAAATTCAGAGGATTAAGGCTGAGTTTGAGCTGGGCTGAGCAAACAGGTAGTGATAACTGCAGCCAGCGGATGGCTGTGGGATGTGAGCTTGTGCCAGGCTCCTCCAGGGCTGATCATTATTTCCTGATCAAACAGACAACGTGGAGTCCATTGTGCAGAAGTCTCTTGCTGTGGCATTTTAGGGGTAAGAACAGTCTCATTCCACAGCTGAGGGCTGTGCACCCACATTACTCCTGGCTTTACTTATAAACTGAGCAGTGTGTACCTTGAGTGTCTTTGAAGATTGCAGCTGTGCCTTGGTGACAGAAGAAAAGTGGCTTTTCAGGAGGGAGTATTCCAAGTGATTAAAAGTTCCTGCCAGATCCACTGCAAGCAGAGCTACAGTTGCATAACTAGCTTGGGCTGAATAGTGATGGAGAAAAAAAAAAAATCACAAAGGTTTTTATTGTGGACTCCCAAAATCTGTTGCAGAGCCTAAGTTACATACTTGGGTTGCCAGCCTTTGCCAGGGTCTTTGTCAGTGGATCTTCACAGCTGCTGGTGTGCGAGGTATTCCAGGGAGAGCTGGAGGAGGTATCACAATCCCATTTTCAGATGAAGTGTTCTTTGGTGTCTGTACATCCAAATAAACAAATAGGAAGATAGAATCTGTGTGTTTCATGGAGTAACTGCCAGGAAAGAGGCTCTGAAGAAAGGCCTAATTCTTCCTTATCTGTAACCATGCAGCCAATTAGAACCATCTGCTCTCCGTCTGCAGCCCAGACAGACAAGGGGCTGCAGATGGAGAGGCTGTAGCCTGCCCTGGAAGGTGTCAGAGAAATTCTGAAGTGAGGACAGGTAGGAGACAGTCCTGGAAGCAATGAATAGTAAGGAACAAAATAGTATTCTATATTCTGGTGCAAGATTTAGCAATCTTGTTTCTGGAACTGAGAAGAGAGAATGGAGGGGATTTACTGGACCTGTGACAGCAAAGGTAGTCAGGTCTGCAGACTCCTGGGTTGAGCAGAAACCATAAGGCTGATGTGGAGACCTTTTGACTTTGGGGTCTGACTTCAGGTACTGTCACTGTGTGAATCTCTAGGCTTTACATGATATGGAAAGGGTGAAAATATCTGCTGCTCTGGGCTTGCGAGGGGGGAAGGTTCCAGTGGGGCAGTTTGTTAGGAGGCCAGTCTCACCTGCAGGCTGGGCTTTCTGGATTGGAGTCAGTCAAGGTACATCAATAAATGTCCACTCTTGTGATGTACTGTGTACTTTGGATGTGCTTAAATTTTCTAGCAATTTCCTGTGCACAAGCACAGATGCCCATCCCAAAATAGTATGCTCTTGTGCTAAGTGAGGTTCCCAACTTGGAGGTCATAAACTTTAGTAAAAGAGCAATCACTGGAAGGCTCTTTTAGTAGAGCAAATAGAAAGGAAACAAAGCAGGCAGGAACAGAAACCCCATTAGCCCCCTCCTGCTCTCTGCCTGAGGCTGCAGAGGTCTGCATTTAGCAGCCTGGAGAACACCCCGCTGTCACCCTCTGTCAGCAAGGACATGCTGAGTTCAGTGTCCTGCCTTCTCAGGAAAAAGTCCTGTGAGCTGTGTCCTCTGCTGAAGCAGGAGGGAATGGGACTCTGGAGTAGGTTTTCTTGTCACAGGCTGCCAGACGTGGCTTTGTCCCCGTGGCTGCTCCAGGTCTCCCTGCGCTGTCCTCCCTCTGGAGGCAGGAGCAGCCTCGGCCTTGGGGCTTAATTCGCGGCTGTTTGGAAAGTGCTTGAGATTCTTGGATGCAAGTGGCACTACAAGTGAATGAATTATTTCCTTGGCTTTGATCCAGCTATAACTGTATTCCATGAATTAATTTTGCTAGTAGCTCAGCGATGAGACAAACCTTAAATCTCCAGACAAAATAGGGATAAAAAAGCTGCATATCAAAGTAGGGAATTTTGTAGGATTCAGTAAGGAGAAAAACACAGATTTCCAGACCAGTTCTGTGGTGAAAGGAATCGTCTGAAAACCTGCAGTGAATGTGCTGTGTGGGTACCAAGGGAAGACTTTCCCTAAAGCACTAACAGAGACCCAATCACAATGTGAAACCAAATAGAATTTAAACCAAAATGGTAATTTATTGGCTTTGAAGGCATCTTTAGAAGTGAATGTTGCACCTCAGGCCAGGAGTGCATGATTTGCTGGTGCTCTCAGGTGGTGGCATTCCCCTGCCCCAGCCTCCTTTCTCCCCCATCAGGGGTCTATGTCACTTCATGCAGCATCTTCCATGCACCTGCTGTCACATCACAAGCTGCATCTGGCTTTGTGAAGAAGTGCACATTTGTGGTGGTTTCTGTTTCTAATGTTTTGCTGAGTATCAGTTAGCAGATATCATTTCCATGCGGCCAGTTTTTGATTAGTTACTGAAGATTAGCATTTTGATTTTCATCTCAGTAGCTTCCCAGTAAACAGCACAATATGACCTTCCTTAATTGGCATCTTGAACTCCTGCTTTAAAGTGTTATCTTTAAACTAAAAGCCAAACTGAGCAGCTAAACACTGATTTATATTCCTTATTTTATCATTCATGGACAATAATGCCAGACAGGTATTTTCCTCACTCTTTCACTAGTTACGGACTTGGCAAGCTGAGCTGTGTTCTGGTGTGTTCTGCACTTCCGAGACAGTGATAGGTATTTTAATTTTGGTGGAAGGGGTTGTATCTTTGGGGGTTTTGCAACTTGCTGTATCTGTGTGTGCTGTAAGACGAGCCTCCAGCCCCACAGGACCCCTGCCCAAGGTGCACAGAGGTTGGGTGCTGGCTGATTGTCTGGGAGCCTGGGCTGGAATTGGAAACAGCTCTAAGTATTTTATTGCGTGGTTCTAATTTCAATGTGTCTGTGACCCTAAAGTGCCAGTGCATCATCTCACTTCCCAGGGATGGGTAACTTTAAACAAGTGAGTGATTTGGAGTGGAATCAGCATGTTGCACACTGAGGCAGTCAATTCACTAATTAAAGGAGAGGGGGAGGAAGTAATCTGGAGCAATCAGCAGGGCATTTCATTCCAGTTCCTAATTTTCTTTTTTTGTTGGGCTTCAGTTTTTGAGAGACTAGAGAGCTAATGATTTTCATGAGCTCTCTTGCAGTACTGAAGGTGGTGTGTGCATTGATGTGAGCAGTTGTATTGTGATCTCCATTCATGTAAGATACAAATATCTGTCATGTAACTGCTTGAGTCAAAAGCAAGGCATTTAGAAAAATATCTGTGGCTGAAGCTGACAAATTTTGGCATAGTAAGCAGTGCTTTTAAGGTATTTCCTAATTGATTTACCTCACATAAGAAAATAATTGGAACAGATACTCTGCAAAACATTCTCGTAAGAATTCAGTTTTTATCCTTGAGCAGTTAATAAAAGACATAAGGGAAAATTTATCTAGCTTTAGTGGCCCACTGTCATAGTGATTTGGCATATTATTTCTTCAACTCCTTTTCCACACGGTGTGTGTAGGGAGTTTGGTACATTGTCACCAGGAGTTCAGCTTTCAGTCCTCAGAGATGTCAGGGATAGCCGGAGTAATTCCCTTCTCTGATCTCTCTTCCAATGTTAATCATTATGACATGACATACCCGCTTTTAAGCTGTGCTTAGATTGTGTGTTACAGCCCTGGTTCAGGGCAGACACTTAACACTTGGAAGTGTTGAACCTCTGTTGTGTGTTTGGATCCCATTGATCTCTCTGGCTCAGGGAATGCGGGTAGGGCTTTAGATGTGCCTTTCTCCATATGAATGCTGCTGTGAATCAGAGACTGTCAGCCCCAAGGGGGGTCTGATGTGTTTAGTTCTGAGATCAGAAACAAAATAAAACCCACCTCTGTTTCAGTTGAACAGTTTAAGGCATGGTGATTTGTTCATGTGCTGTTGACGTATGGTTTCTGAATTAATCTGAAGTGAACTCATTTTCATAGCCAGTTCCAGCATCATTGAAATTAATCAAATACATAGCCTGGAGAGTATTCATCCTAATCTAATCTAAAATTACTGTTTGCATTGTGCATGCCTAATTATTAATTTTAAGTCATCTCTGGAAGAAACATACTGTCTTGTTTGTTTTTATTCAATATTTATACAGCTCAATTCATAAAGGTGGCCTCAAAGAACTTAAAGAACTTACCATTCTTTTTTTTTTAATCTCCTTTACAGAAGGACATGTCACTAAAGCCTCAGGAGCGGAAGGAGAAATGGGAGAGGCATCCAGGCAAGAAACCTAGAGAATCTGAAAACTGTGTATCTGCTGAGCCCAGTGAAAATGGCCATAACAATGATGCGGGGAGCTCTGAGAGAGAGGCAGAAAGAGGCAAGGAACGGATGAAGAAGAAACTCCCCTTGAAGCTATCCAAACAGGTAGGGAAATTCCTTCTCATCTGAAGCGACCATCGTCTGTTGGCCACTGTGAAGTGTCCTTGCTGGTAGGTGAGGTTGTCACTGGAAACAGCTTCTCTGGTGACTTGTGCTGGTGAAAGCAATGCCTCTTAGAGGACTTGTGGCCAAGTGCACAAATCCAGTGTTCAGGGCAGGTTACATAAGCTGAAGTGGAAGCCAGGTGTACTGAGTAATGTAGGAAGGAAGGAGCAGGCCTCCCTTGTATCCTGCAGCTTTGAGACAGTGCAGTGATTCATAGCATAGATTTGTGGCTCTTATGGTCATGGACACAACTAGAAATCATCCATCAGATCATAACTTCCTTTGGAGAATGTGTGCTGGGCAATGTGCACCCAGAAGTTGCAAACATGGATATGTCCATCTCGTGAATCAAGTTTCACTTACCCCCAAAACAGTGTGTTGAGGGGGAGAGACTATTCAAGTATTTCAGAAGTGAAAAGTCATTTTGGAGGAAGTTGTGCTCTGGGCAGTCTTTCCTGTGTACTCTTCTAAAATGTGGGAGAGCATTAATGAATGAAGAGTTGTGATGCTGGAGGGAATGATTCCAGAGACTCCCATCTGAGCAGCAGTGTGTACAGAGGGCCAGGTGACAGAGGAAAGGCGCTGTGGCTGGTAGGCTTTTATCACTTAACTGCTGCTCAGCAGGGAGATTTGTTAGTGCCTTAGTGTGCATTCACCAGTTGGCAGTCCCCATGTCACAGCAGCATCTCTCCGTGGACACTTTCCCAGTTGTCCTTCACAGGGTTGCCAGTGGGAACACCAGTGTACTTGACCTTCTAGCATTTGTTCTGAGCTGAGAAACACACTACAATAAAAAGTGCTTTTTATTCCCCGTTCCTCCAGCAGAAAAAGAACTGCTTAACCCAAGTGCACCTTCTGTTCCGTGAAACTAATCCTGTGCCTGTGCCAGACAGCCAAAGATTGAATTGTCCAGTTACTGGAAATGTTTTTTCAGACTTGCAATATTCTAAGATTTAAAAAGATGGTGAAGGTTATCTCATGTAACCCTCCCCTATAACTTCTCCACCACAGACAGTCTTTTGGGATGATGTTTTAGCATACTGGTTTAGAAGTGCTCATCACGTTTTAAATTAGAAATTCTCATGGTCTGGTGAAAGTTGTTTCTTCAGATCTAAAATTACACTGCAGGAAATCCAGTGCACAGTGGGGATTTGCATAGTTGTGGATGTGTGAGACAGTGGGGACATTCCCTCTTCCTGCAGGAGAAAAAGGTTGTTAATAGTGACATCTTCTACGTGAAATTTAAAACTCAGTTTTACATAGTTGCATGCACTAGGGATTGCATGACACTTCCATAGAAGCCTCTGGGGTAAGAGATTTTGTTGCACTGGCAGACTCCAATTTCTCTCATACTCTCCTGCCTTAATTGACCAAATATTTAGTTTTATTGGTATTTTAGTTTTGAAAAATGGGGACATTTTTACTTATTTCTTCTGACTAGTGTTTGGCTGCCATCAGTGGTTAAATAGGGGATTTTCTGCCACATTCATAAAAACCTCAATTCAACTTTCATTGTTTAATTTTTTTTAACCTGTAAGTATAAGTAATAAACTCTAAAAAGAGTGAGGAGCTTGCACAGAGAGTATCAAATAAAACCTGTGATGAGTGACTCATTAATACACTGTGCCTCTTTAAAGAAGTCACATTTAGAATTCCTCTCTTGTTGGAAAGTGAGTTTTTTAAAATACCTGCTATTATCCTAGCTGATACAGTTGTGAAAACCAGACAAGTTTGGAGGTCTGTAAGGATGATGAAAGTAGCAGCACAATCTAAGATACATAAACTAGGCTATTCTTAGTTCAAACTAATTATGCAAATGATACAGACAAGTTCAATAATTTTTCCTTCTTTTTAGTAACCACAAAGTTCACACCTAGAATTCTGGCATTTCCTGCCAAGCTGTCTAGACAAATTGGCTGTAATATTAAGTTTCCTGGAATTTGGGGGGTGATTTTTGCATCTCAGGGTTATTAAAGATAGGTTTATACCTAATTTGGATAGCTTATTGTAATTAATGCTAATTATATTGAGATGTTGCTTAGAAATTACTGTTCAATTTGCAGCTTTCCTTCTACTCACATTCCTTCTCTTCATAATGCTACTGAATTGTCATCTTTTCTGCGCAGCCTCCTCTAATAAATCAAATTGGGCATTATAATTATGGCATTCTGCTAATCCTTGTAGAGAGGTGCAAAGTGGTAAGCTGATTTCAGTGCCAGGTTGTCTGCTTTGTTTAGAAAATTAGATTTATACTTCACTCCATTTGACAAAGCATCCAGATTGCTATTGCTCCTGAATATTTGGTTGTTCTGTACCTCAGGCTATGGGGAGAGGGCTGCAAGAACCAATCTGTCCTTTCCAGCCTATTACTCCCAACTGTGTGTAAAAATCATTCAAACACATTTATCTCTTGCTGTAACTAAGCAGAGGGAGAAAAAGGCATTTCAAGTAGTTCTAGGTCCTTTAGTCCAAGATTTATCAGGGTCTGGGGCTGCTCTCAACACATGTACACAGGGAAAGGTGCTGACTTGAAACTGCTGTTCTACAATGGGGGTCAACAAAACCTCTTGCAGTCATCAGGATCAGGTACATCAAGGAGTGAGAATGTTGAAAGCTGTGGTGTATTTCCCTGTAGCCAGAGTGGCCTGCAGTATATCCAGCCCCTCTGAAAGGCTGGAACTGCCTCCAGCACAGGAGCATTCCTTGGAAGTTGAGTCATTGCCTTTTCAAAAGGCCGTGTCCAAGGCTAACCCAGTGGTTGGGGGAAAGGAGTCCCGACCACAGCTGCACACAGTGCTGGTGGGGGAGAGCAGCCCATCACCCCTTTAAGGGATTTAAAGGGTTGGATGTACGATTTGATTCAATTAAGTAAGAGATACATATAAAATGAAACCTCTTAGTTCCAGTGCTCCCTTATGTGTCCTATGTCATTCCTCTAGTTTTTGGAGAGTCGCTCTTTGAGTCGGTCTTTGATTAGTCTTAGCTGAGCTGTTCTTCTCTTTTCTGGTTTCATTTTTGGAGTTGCTTATTCCTCCGAAAGTCTGAGCACCATGGGTGTAGAGCAGTTGGGTTTTTGGGGGTTTTCCTTTTGTTTTGGGGCTTTAGTCACATTCATTGCCCTTTCTGTACAATGACCACCTTTGGAAAAGAGTTGGGGCTAATAGGAAAGAGTTGCTAGTATTTCCAGATAGCTTAGCTTTAAGCTCTCTGTTTAGTCAGCTTGGGAGCATCGCGGTGTGTTGAATATATTTAGATGTTAAATGCTGCTGTAATAACACACTGTTCTGCAAATAGTCATTTGTCACGAAGATTAGTGTCTTACACCTCCTCCTTCCTTTTCTCACCCACTGTTTAAATCACCCGAGATGAGGAAGAGTCTCAGAGAAGCTGAGGAGCACAGGGTGGTGTAGCACGTATTTAGTGCTCATAAATAGCGTGCTGGCTTTGGAGCATGGGAGGAGAGGGCAGGGGAGTTAACGCGGTCGTGTTGCTCCGGAGGCGTGACATCTCTGTGACTTCAGCAGAGCTTCCTGGAGGGAGGGAAAGCACAGCTAATTCCTGAGTCTCATTCACTCCCCAGCCTTCCCCAAACTGCTGAGAGCTATCAGCAATTAATGTATCTTGTTGCTGTGGCTCTTGCTGGACTGGAACTGCTAAATTGCATTAACAAGTTTGATTACCTATTCATGTGGTTTTTCTGTGATGCTCATCATCTCGTTATCCAACATTCATTAATGGATATAACACCCTCCCTGCCCCCCAGGAGAGCCGTGCTCTGGGTTACTGCTGATCTGAGCTAAAGGTGATACACTAAGTCATTTTTTCCATCCAGGATGCACGTTGTTTCTTCTGATGCCTAGGTGAAAATTGATAGCTCCTTTTCAAACCATTTACGTACCCTTGGCCCCATTTGTGTGTGGTGGTGGTGGTGGTACTGCAAGGCTGTGGGGCCTTTCCCAAGACAGAGAGAAACGGTCTAGAAACTCATCTGGATAATGAAATACTTTGTGTGGAAAATTTCTTTTGGCATTATATTGTTTGTGCTGACGCTTGGGCAATAGGAGAGTGTAGCTGCTTGAGGTTTACTTGTATTTTTTCTGATAATAAGAGTAATTGGAAAGCTTGGACTTGAAGCCACTGGTGGGCTGGAGGCTGTGTGTGCTTAGTGGTGCACAGATGAGAGACTGAAATGTCCCTTTCATAGCTGAGGTTCAGCAGCCACATAGGAGAGTGAGTCTGAAAAATAACCTTTGGAGTCTTTGTCTTTAGCCAGAGGACATGGATAAGCCTGTTCTTCCATGTCTTAATAACGTAGCATTTGGAAGCTGAATTGTGTCTAAGAGGGTCTAGATATAACAGTAACTTACTCTGTTACCTTCAGTATCTCAGGCTTCTAAAACCCAATGAATTCTAGGCAGTCAGCTTACCGGAAAAAAAAAAAAAAAAGAAAAAGAAGAAAGGTTGCCTTTAATGTGGGTTTTGGGGATTGGTTTGGTTTGGTGTGTGCTGCTTTGGTGTTTGCATTTCGCTGCTTTTGAACACTGAAATTATACAGACTAGTTTCTTCTGTTTCTAATTGATGTTACCCTTTTTGTTAGCAGATATTGTTATTTAAACATTCTTTGAAACTAAACAACAAAGCAAGAGGAAAAAAGGCCATTTTCTTTTAATCAGTGAAATGTTGCTTAAAAGCAGAATCCACTTCTACCTTTGTAAGTACAAGAATGTACAATTTGGATATGAAAGCTCTGCACCGATTATTTTTAAGTAGGCATTTGTGTTGGCTGGGAGGGTAGGGCTGATCAGGTAGTGCCATTGCCTGCGTGAAGCCTCTGTTCCAGACTTTGGCCAGGCTGTCTGGAAGGGTGAAGTCTCTGTCCCAGACTTTAGCCAGGCTGTCTGGAAAGCTGGGGTTTGACTTCTCCTGGTGCTTTGGTTCCATCCAGCGTGGCCGTGGCCAGCAGTGGAGGTCACTGGGCTTGGCGAGTTGTGGTGCTGGGCTCCAGCAAAGCCTTCCCAAACACAGACTCCCTCCTGAATTTATGAACAGCCTCGCTGGCTCCAGAGCTCCTAATGAGGGTGTAGAGCAGGGTCCTGGCCCCGGGGATTTGGGAGGAGGCCTTGTTCCGGCTGAGCAGGGCTGCAGGCGCAGCCACAGATGGCCCTGCCCTGCTCTCTCACGCTAATCTGCAACTGCAGAGACTCCACAGCTGCCTGGGAAACCACTGGGGAGCAACGGTGCAAAGTACTGAAATGGGCAACACGGCATTGAGGCATTAGGTTTGCTAATCCAAGGCCTAAAATCTGCCTCATTTCAATCAATAGCAATCTGTTTGCACTGTCAGGAACTAATTTAAAAATCTGCTTTAAGTCCCAGTTAGGCACTTGGTATTCTGTTTTCTGGATCAAAGTAGAGGGAAGCAGTAGGCATAGCACAGCAGTGGCAGGAGAAGGAAAAATCCTTTGTAAATAAAAAGTGGATGTTTATTTCCCAAATGAAACCCTGCTATTACAAAGAAGTGCTGTTGCTTTTGCTAAATTTATCCAAGAATTCATCGAGATTCTTGAAGTGGCTGCAGAGCCTGCTCTGCAGCAGAGGGAGAACTTTGCAATGTGTGTAGTTTGTTTAAAATGCTGTACCAATATCAGACTATTAAAGTCTACATTATAGTTGTGGCACAGGTAACTTCATCTTGGGATTGCAGCCACCTTTGGAGAGCTACAGCATGGCTTCCATGACAGATTTCTGTAACACACTGTGCTTCAGGAGTAGTGCAAAACAGTGCCATCAACCCTCTGGGAACTGTGACAAGACGCGGCTTTTGCTTAAGCCAGAAAAAATATATTTCAAAACCCTCTGCATTCTAGTAGGGAAACATAAATTGAAGAAATCATGCTTATTAGAATTGTGGGGTGTCCAACTATTTTTAGACTAATGCTGAAGAATGAAACAGAAGCATATGCTGGATTTTACTATACTGCAAATATTATTTTTCCGAACAGTGATGTAAAGCATGTTTTGGCTGCTGGAAGTCTTATATGTAAGAGAATGTGGCTTTGTCTTTTTCACTGAATAGTGAAATGCTTGCTTGTCTGGACCAGTGTGTTCTGTAGCTGACCTTCCCTTGTCAGTATTGCTGCTCCATGTGTCCCCACTTGTCCCTGCTTTTGTTGAGCTCCCCTGATTCTGCCGGAGAGGTTCAGCTGGCTCTTGAGTGCAGCTCCTTGGTGTGCCTGTGCTGGGTTGGGCAGGGCTGGCTCACCTGGCCAGCACTTCACTGCCATGGGCTTTGCTTGGGTGGGGATTTGTTCTGGGTGTCAGAGCAAGCAGGGCTTGGGGGCCCATGGGGACTGCCTTGCCACGAGCACTCTGCTCCCTGCTTTGTATTTAAGGATCATACTGCTGCTGTTACGGCATCAACCACGCTGTGTTCACTACCAGACCCCAAGGCTTTGCCTGCAGCACCGGCTTCTGCCTTCTTGGTCCCTGCTTTTCCTCTTCTCCAAGATTTCCATTTGTCCCCTCACTGCTCGCACTTCACAGCATCTGGCCAACAGCGAGGTGGCCAGCTCTCCAGATGGCTGCTGGCACTTTGAGGACATGTTGGAGTAGGTTTAGAGAGCACAGCGAGGAAAGCACAGGATGCTGCGTGGATGCCTGCAGTGGAGCTGAACTGCAGTGACTTCAGGGGCCTCAGGCCTCCATCTCGGCTCCCCACGGCAGCAGGCGCAGGAGCTGCAGCCCCAGCGAAGTGTGGCTGAGCAGAGCTCTGTAACTGCAGACATTTCCTAAAGGGAGCAGTCCAGGGGAAGCCGCTCAGAGCAGCTCTCATCGGGCAGGACTTGTCCCCAGCGAACAGGGGCTTGCAAACAAGCCTTGACATGATGTTCCTGGTGGTTTCAAAGTTAAGAAAGGTCAGAAAATTCAAGTGGTAGGAAGATAGTTAAGCCACGCTGGTGCCGTGTAAGGAAGTGATGTTGTATGTATGTGGAGAATCAAACCAGTTATAAAATCCATGTTTAAAAACTCTTGCTGGTCACCTTTAACTTCTCTGCCTGCATTTAGATGACTGATAAGGACTTTAGGTCACGTTTGCTTAAATATAGCCTCAAAGAGGAGCAGAATAAAGGGAAACAAGTGATCCTCTCTTCTCGATGACAGTCTGTAAGTAGCTGTGAATGAATCTCATTACAGCAGCTTCTTTTGAAAGGGAGAAATATAAAGGAAATTTCATTGCTAACAACTTAGGTGGCATTAGATGCTATAAAAAAGGTTGTTGGTGGTCATTGGTTACATTGTTATAAAAGAAGAGCTAAATGGTCTGTAATTTAGAGAAGGGGATTTAATTACACGAAGTAATTTACAGGAAGCTATAACCACTTGTATCTTTTTCCCTGTTGAATATAGTTGGTTGACACAATGCACAAAGTCCTCTTTCTTTTCCTTCTTCCTTCCTCTCATTTTTTATTTGTATGTTTCTTTTGGAGAAAGTACCAAGATAGAGCACTTCTATTGTAGTTGTGATTTTAGCAAGTTGAAAATGGAGTAGTGTGGGCTGTTTGAATAGATTCAAAACCCTGGCTGGAGGTTTTTACTGTACATCTCTTCATAGCTGTGAGACAGGACATGTTCCAGGTGTCCTGTGAGATGTGTAGAGACCTTTTTCCTGGGTTCAGTGTGGATGCTGCAGGAGGGGCTAGGACCCTGAAGAAGCCACAGTCTTTTTGGATGTTGTTTTCCTGATTTGGACAAGAAGCATCTGAATGGATAGTTAATTTGATTTGAGCACTAGCTGCCCAGTATTTTAGCTAACTTTGCAGAAGAGGCTTGGATCTGTTACCTAATTGTAGCCTATGTTCCTCTGCTTGCACCACATGTCTGCAGTGATATTTGGGATGATCACAGGTATTTTTATTGGTGTGAAATAAGCACAGTTGATGCAGACAGCCAATATTCTTCTCCTAGCACACTTATCAGTGTGATAACTAAACCATCTGCGCTGCTCCAGTCTAAATCTGAGCTGATTTAAAGCAAAGTGACATCCCAATGTCATGTGTGGTTGAGGCAGGATAAATACCTTTTTCATGAGGTGCTGTTACTTTCCTCATGCAGAACTTGTCCTTGCTCACTGTTGGCCTTGGATCTCAGCTTCTTCAGGAGACTGCTGGGATACCCAGTGTGCCAGGAGCTGTAGCAGGATTGCTTTGGCAGCTGCCAGTCTTTGCCTGAAGTCATTCAGTGGCACTGGTCCAGCTCACTTGGCTTTCCTCGTGGAAGCGTATCAAAGATGATGCTGTTTTCCACCGCTCAGTTGCTCTCGCCTCACAAACTGCAGCCTCGGGCAGTGTTACCCACATCCCTCAGCCTCTTTCTGTGTGGATTCTTAAGGGAGATAATTTTCATACTTCTGCCTGATGGATGGTTTACACGAGCTGTTGAGAATATACACAGCTTGAGTGAGCACATCTTTGGTTTGAAGGCATCTCTTAGGTAAAATAAGCACTTGCATTTTTCCTTCAAGCAAGGTTATTAGCAGCTATTCAGGTGAATGCCATTGCACAATTGTTTTGTCAAAATCAGTCTATTTTCCCTAATGTTTTGTCTTAAAGAAATACAAAAATTAAATAAAGTCAGTAGGGTTTTGTGATAGATTTAAAGCTCTTCCAAACTTAGTGGTTGAGAGAGTCCTAAGGTGTAGTTGGGGATGTATCTTTTAAGTCAGGAGTTGAAATATGTTGTCTGTATGTAGGTTTTTTGAGCTATTAGCACTCTAAATTGATTCTAACATTTTTCTGAAGTTGAGCATTGAAATTAACTTATTAAAAAAAATCCTAACAAGGTTTCATTTATTAAGTATAGGAATGATACCCAAAAACTCTTACTATCATCATATGCAAAAGTTGGGGCTTTTTTTCTTTCGGTTAGCTTTCATTCAGTTTTGCTCTTTCTCAGTTGGAATTGTTGAAATTATGAAGCAAAGTATTCTTTGGGTAGCTGTTGGATTCTGGATGTTCGTGTCTAAAGTCAATTGTGTAAATATGTGCAGGTTTTTTAATTTAAAAACAAATCTTTTATCTTCACCTTTTCTTCCCCCTTCCACTTTCTTCTGGTTAAAGGGTTTTAGTTGAGCTCTAGGGAAAGGAGCCCGGGCTCGATTCTTCCTTCAGCTGCGGATCCATTGCCAGCTAAAGATGAAAATTAGCAATGGGTTTCACTTTGCTCTCTGATGTTTCCTCCTACAGCTCTGCTTGACTCATTGACACTGAACAGTAAAAACAAGGAAAAAACTCTTTCCAGGGGAAATCTTATCCACTGGAATAATATTGCTCAAAGAATCCAGGGACGAGGTAATGGATCAAGTAGTGGGTGCTGTCCAGGGCAGCTTGAATAACAGTGCCGTGATGAAGAGCCCTGTGGTGCTGTAACATTGCAACCTCCTGGAAAGTGGTACTAAATCTCATAAAGTTGTCTTTCCGTTGGTTCTCAAAGCTTTTGAGTGGTCATAGGGCAATATTTTATAATTTAGCATGACATTTATTGGCTGTAGTGTCAGTCAGAAGTGTCTCTTTGGAGTTAGGGCTTCAGTCCTTTTAGGATTGAAGATGGAGGTAGCTCAGTTGGACATTGTGGAATATATCTGCAGCTTTAACATGAAAAAAAAGAATGTTCCAGTTTCCAGTTACTTTTTAGCTTATATGGAGCAATTTCAGTGTATAAAGGTGTAAATGGGGATGACACAAAGAAAGAGAGTCATATTGCAAGTGTTGCCTGAATTGAGGGCTTTGAACTTGTTCCACATTTGTACATGTGCTCTTTTTCTTCCTGGTTCAGACTGTGAAAACCGACAATACAAAAATAAACCAGTTATTCTTTCCTTACCGCATAGGAAATAACCATAACAGCAGAACAAAGTTGAGGTCCTCAAAACCCAAACCCTGTTCTGCAGAGCTGGATTTGGTGTTTTCCCACCATGTGCCCGTGCCCTCTGTGAGAGGGGCTGGCAGTGTGACCTGGAATGTTCCTGGGCCATGGTGGTGTGATGGCCGTGAGCCACTGGAGATTGCTTCCCCATTTTCGTCTCTCGCTTTCCTTGCGACTGCCTCATTTTGTTCATAAAGCAGCTTGTAATTGAGTGTTTGACAAAGAAGTGTTTACAAGCAGTGTTTCTTGTGCATAACTGCCTAGCTGAGGGGAATAACAATTTGGGTCTGAATTTCAGCCCTCCTTTGTCACTGTCGTATCATCGTCAGTGGCAGTGCTGTCTCTGCTTAAAGAGAAAGATGGATTAAAACTGTTTCAGGGCACGGCACCCGAGTGGGAATGCGTGGTCTTGGAAGAAGCTGTCAACTGTTCTTTGTGGCCCCTTTGTGGCTCATCCTTTGTCCATGTGCTGATTTTGGACCACACCAAGGTGTGTGCTAATTAATTACCACGTGTGGCGACTTAGGGGTTTTTACACGTGGAGTCTGCTAATTTAGGGGGAATTCTATTCTGGCCATATGAAATGTGAAGTTGGAGTTCTGCCAGATGTTAAGCCTTCTCCAGCCATTGTGTGGGGTGAGATGCTGTCCTAATCTGTGTGGGGATGTGGTTGGAGTTTAGTCTTCATGGGTTGAAACAGTGCAGATGGGACCAGCATTATCAAAATAAAAGCCACATTTAGCTATCACACAGGAAGAAAGGGGACCTAGGATTAAGCTTTTTAGTTCAGGCAGCATGTGGGTGTTTCAATTGTCCATGCTAAAACCCTTCTGCAAATTATGCCAAGCGGGCAGGGTGTGAAGGGAATAGAAGCAATGAAGTTATGCATGAGTAAGGAACAGCTCAGGCTTTATTTAGACCCATTATAGGCCATTAGCAAAGGGTAATTTTTTTTTTTTTTTTTCTTTTGAGGGAGGTGTCTTTAAAGGGGCTGTTTGCAGGAATTAGCCTGTTTGTTCAGAAGTGATGGGAATCAGCCATAAGGAGTAAGCAAAGACAATCCCTACAATCACCCACAAATAACTGGAGGCACGTGGAGCTCCAGACTCACTCCAGGTTGGGGGGCTGAATGGGACAGTTCCCATTAACGTTGGTGCCAGTCTGTGACTAAAACCCACACACAGAGTCAAAATAAATAAATCACAACATATGAAACAAAAGTCATGCAGTCAGGCATGAGTAAGAGTGGTACTTGGCATTGTGACCAATGAGATTAACTCCTTTCCTGCTGCTTGATGCAAGCCTGAAGCGATTTCTGTAGCAAGTCTGCCAGTGTCAAATCTGCTTTTCTGGGTAGAGTTATTACTTACTGGTTGATACTGGTGTGTTGAGCAAAACCAGTCACAGCTTTACTGGCAAAACTAGGAGAGGGTTAATGTGGTGACTACGCTGCTCAGAGCATCTCTGAATTAGTGCTATTGCTTGTCGGAGTTATTTGACTGTAGCAATGTACTGACCTGTTAAATTCCTGTACAAAGATGACCACACAACACTCACATCCAGAGTGCCTTTTATTTGTCCTCATGCAAAATACTGCAGGTGTTTTGCTAAGACATGTTCCCGATCCCCTTAGCCTTGTTCTGAATCATCCTGATACGTTGAGTAGCTCGGTAAATAAACAGTGTGGTTTTATATGCCTGTACAAATGCTGGTCTCTTACAGTCCTTTGCAGCTGGGTATTCCCTCCCTGTTTACCTGACTTGTCAAGAGCAGAGGGAGAAGAAAAATGTCTTTGTGACAGCTTTTTTTTTTTTTTTCTTATAGTGAAGCAAAGGAATAAAGGGATTATTTTTTTCCCCAGTCAGTCTACCCACAGCAGCAGCACCAGGGACCTCTGGTAAATTGATCAAGGAACATATTTGACCTTAGGGCTGCTTGTTAGAGAACACTGCTATAGGCACGTTGTAATAGCAGATGTAATAAAGTCTGCATTGTCCCAGAGAAAAAACCCCCAGTAATTTGTTTTGTGGTGGGCTTTTTGTTGGTGTTGATGGGGGTTTTGGGGGGGTTTTGTGTGTGTGTTCTTTAGTAGGAACTGAATTGTTGTCTGACAACCTTGGGTTACTTCAAATAGGCATAAGCCTAAGGCATGGCCAAAAGCAGATATTTTGGTAGTTAATAGGGGATTTACTGACCCAAGAAACAGGGAAATAATATTTTTCAGGAATTGGCTGTTTTTATAGTGCTTTGTGTTCATCCAACTATCATGTAGCTTTGTAAAGATGATTTCTTTCACAAACCCCTTTTTACTCCAGCAGCTTTTAAGTCCTTGCTGCTTGAATTGCATTTTTTTCCCTTTTCTTCAGCTACACAAGTATCACCACTCTGGATCTCAGCATTTACTGACCTGCCACTGTACTTTAAGAGTAAGAATTTATTTACAGTGCCATGATAACTGCTCATCACAAATCACAATTTTTCTATGAGAGGGTTTCAGTGGCTTGAAACTTGGTGCTTGTGAAGTCTGAACACATGAATGTGTTCTTCCTATGAATAAAAGAATACAGAAGCGGATGAGCTGTTGGGAGTTTCTTCACTAGGAGGGTGATGAAGCACTGGCACAGGCTGCCCAGAGAAGCTGTGGCTGCTCCATCCCCAAGAAGTGTCCAAGGCCAGGTTGGATGGGGCTGAAATTGCCCCCATAAGGATTCCGTTAGCTGAGAGCCTAAATCCCAGTGACTTGTTTGTGCAATGCGCTCCTCGTTCACTTAAGCATTTATGCAAATCCCACTTACGAAGTTTGCTCTGCTTTCTAGTTTCATATTCTGATACCTTTTACTAGAATAAATGTCTTTCTTCTACTTTGATAGATCCAGGCACATAAAATGCACAAGCTGTTTCAAGATGTTTGTTGTGCTCCATTAATGGGGCTCAGAATAGGATTTCTGATCATTCCAGAGGCTTCCTTCTGTGGCGTCATGTGCTCATTTTCCTAATGGTAATTATTTATTTATTTTGGCAGAATGTCTGTAACTTACATAGGCAATAACAGGAATTTCTCCTGCTTCAGCTGTATTCATTTGCAGGATGTAGAGAAGGGAGAGGATTTTTGCAGCGTTCAGCACCATGTGACCCGCATTGATCGGGTGTATCCTGCTGTTCAGAGACCTGTGGAGATGTGCTGTAATGGCCTAAGGTGGATCTGCTAAACCTGCTAAAAAGCTGAAGGGCTTTTTCACTTGTTTTGTGCAGCAAAGGCTGTTAACACAACTACACAAATGGGAGCCCTTAGTTAATTCCTAGTTAAGTATTGACATACTTGTTGACTTGAAGCTTGTTCTGACAGAATTCGAATTCAATCAGTAGAAGTCAATCTTTTCTTTCTACCTATCCAAAAAAATGAGCTGTTTCCAGTTCTGAGCTATATATGTTAAAATAAAAATTAAACAAGTGATACATTCTTTTTCACTATCAGATAGTGGCTTTCCACCTGGTAGTCACTCTGTAAAGAATTAACTTGTATGTGATATTTTTATTTCTGTATTGAATAGGAATCTTGATCTCTAGCATGATGGTACTTGGTATCTGAGGTTTTTTATGTTTCTAGACAATGCAGACACATAATTTGAAAACCCCTTCTCCTCGTCCTCAAAAAATAACCCTGTCTGGGAGAGAAGGGAAGGCTGTATTCTTGTCAGTAGTGCTAGTTGGTAAAGTTGTTGAGTTTAAAGGATTTGTGCTACTAGATTATTGGGCAGGAGGGTAAATTGCTTAGCCATATCCTTTGTGTGGTTGCTTATCTGTAATGGGGAGAAAATAATTTTTACTTGCTTTTTAAAATGCTTGCAATACACAGAGGTAAAGTAGTAGGGGACGTGATGATTATTTTATTATCACACAGCAAAATACAAGACTATTTTTTCCACCTAAAGAAGTAAGGGAGGAGGTCATTGCTGTAGGAGTCTGGGTCTTGCAAGATTTAAGGGTCTAGCCTTAAGTTGTGGAACCTCATCACCCACAGACTTGTCTGGATTTGGAAACAGCGCTGGCACATCAGCTCAGAGCGGACTCAGAGCACAAGGAGCTGGTTCAGATGGAGGACACGAGAGAAGTGACTCCTTTCAAGTTAGTGTTTGTGCATCATGCAGGATTAATGTGCCAGATCAGGTGCCCGGGATGGATGCCAGCATCAGGTTTCAAGGGCTTGCTTAGAGGTGCTGAGCACCATTCAATGATTTAATCCAGCAAGAACCTTGCAGAAAGCTCTGGCAATTGCTGAGGATGATCTAATGCTGGTATTAATCATCATCTCATGATTGAGAACTAGGTGTGAGTACTGAGGGTGTTTCCACAGTGCAAACACCGGCAAGGATCTTGATAGCAAACTCGCTTGGCCAGTTTTTAAGCCTAACCATTTTCTTTTTCTTAATTATATACCCTCTAAAAGTCTTCTAGGGTGAAGAGCTGGTTAGAAGTACTGAATGTGTAATTTTGTGGTTTTCTGTCTTTGGTAACTGGCTTCTCTGGTGGCTTTAGGAAGGAATAGATCCACTTAAGGAAGCTTGAAATAGGACTCAGGTATCTACTACTCTGAAATAGCCCCACTTGATTGTGAGCTTAGAGTATGAAATATATGTTGAGCTGATTGCAGTGAGCTATAAAGGCTTGCCAAGAAAAAAAAATTCTGCAATTCAGTGTTAATTCGTCTCTTTTATTCTTCCCAGAAGTGGCATTTGTTTATGTATTGCTCGTAGCTCAGAAACCCAGACCTTCACCTTTCATGTGGTCTTTTGGTCCTCCTGCAGTGAGTGCAGGAGCCCTTTGCTTTCCTCACTGACCTCAGAAGAGAAGAGGCAAAAGGAGTTGTTAAGGTCTAACCGGGTGTGAGGGTGGCAGATCTGTGCTTCAGGGGGTTTGGCATCCAAAAGATTTTCCCTAACAGAAGATGGGAGGGAAATAGCAGCTGCTGGTGGGTTGTGTTGGCACCTCCGGTGTTGGTGGCTTACATTCTGTTCACTGAAGCTAACTGGAAAATACTCCAAATTCTTAAAATTCTGCCTGCCCAGCAAAATCCATGGGGAGTGTGGCATTACTAGGCATGGGAATGATTGCCTCATTTAGCAACAAGTTATGACTATTCAGTGGCATAAGCTTCAGCAGAGAGGAGGAACAGGAATGCAGACCCAAGGGGATCCCAGCTTGTTAACCTCTGCTGCCTTGGGCTCTACTACCCTGTGTGTGTGCTACCTGGAAGGAAATTGCTGTGGATGCACTCATCCATGTCACAACCCAACCTTCACTTTGCTTTGTAGATGTTCCCTTGGAGCTGCTCATGTGGAAGTGGGACACTTGGGCTCTGTGTGAATGTGAATGCATGTGCATGTCTGTCAGGTTTACTCTTGCAGCTTAACTGTAATTCATTACATAAAGCCTGTTTGTCACACATGACTTTAAATATCCACGGGCCAGACTCATGTACTAACTCCAGTGTCAGTTT
Source organism: Corvus hawaiiensis (assembly GCF_020740725.1). Lineage (NCBI taxonomy): Eukaryota > Metazoa > Chordata > Aves > Passeriformes > Corvidae > Corvus > Corvus hawaiiensis. The sequence goes on along the minus strand of NC_063230.1, from coordinate 8,791,821 downwards.
TAAGTACAGAGAGGAGGGGGCTGCAGTTTACCTCAGATCTAAGCACAGAGGATAAGTGTGGCCTATGATGGGAATCCTGCTCCTGAGCCTGCCTTCATTGAAGCATCAGAGGTTCAAGTGACTTGTCAAAGGTTGCAGAGTGAGGGAGCAACTCCACTGACGTTTTGTATCGGGAGCCTTCTGCTTCCCAGTCTGCTGCTGATTTACACTTTCATCCTCCAGTACACATAACTGCTGCTTTGAATTAAGCTGTGACACATCTTCACTTTGGTGTAAAATTATTTCAAGTTAGACCTTGTAAAAGGAATGTCGTTCCTTCCGCTAACACCGCGTAGGATCAGCCCGTTCCCACCTGGTTCATATGCTAGTTCAGCAGCACCAACTAATAAATTACAATTATTGAGGTATCAATTCATCATGTCTGAGGCATGGTGTTGCCTGTTCCACTGCATTGACCGAAGCCGTTTGCTGGCTGCTAATGTACTGCGGTTTTACTCTGTCTTGTCCCGTAATGATGGGATCCCTTGTACCAATTTGAATCCTATTAGATTGCAATTAATTTCTCTCTGCTGCAAACTGAGGCTGAGTCAAGTGCTGTTCAGTGCAGAGCTTACAACACGGATATATCACAAGGGTGAAGTGCTAAGAACCCAGCCTGAACAATTTTTTAATCTGTGCTTCATGTTCCCCAACTTCCCTAATGACACTAATTAGCAAAGCAAATTCCTTGCTTTGGGAGCATGAGTGTGAGCAGGTGAGGAGCAGAAGGGTACTGGTTTGAGAATGAGAATCAGAAAGAGGGGCATTTGCAGAAAGTTGGTCTTGTGGGGGAGGGATCTCTGCCTTCAGGTAAAAGAGGTTTTTATTTCACTGCAGTGGGACATTCTGCTACAAGACTCATTGAGCTGGCTTTGTTTCACAGTGAGTCATTTAATGCATGGAAAGTCCTGCTACAGAATCCATGAGGAGCCTGTTCAGGCGTTGCTTTGATGTTCTTGGAGAGTGCCTGGGCAAGGTTAGTGCTGTGTGAGGATCGATGTTTCTCTGGCAGTGCAGGTGCAGGCGTAGCCTCATGGGCGCAGTGTCAATACGCAGGTGCATTGAAACTCCTCCCTGAGAGGGAAATCCTCAGGGCCTCGGGAAATCTGTACATAGTCTTCCTAAGCTCTGACTCTATAAACATTCTGAGAATGCCAACACACAGTGCAGTCACCTGGAGAATAGCAAAAGTAAAGTTGCTCCATGGAGGAAAACTGAAAAAAAAAAACATCTTGGGACAAGAACCCCCATCCGTCCTTCTTGCGTATCAGTGCAGTGCTGGAGCTGTGCTTTCAGTGCTAAATAAATATGTAAATGTCAGCATGCAGTCATAAAACAAATTTTGTTTTATAGTTCAAGTTCAGATTTTGGAGAAGAAGGAACTTGATTGCACCATCACAATGCGGTTTCTGCAGGATAAATCGATCCTTGGAGGCAAACTAGATTAATACTAGGAGGAGACGGATTTAGAATTCGTCCTTCTTTGTGGTTTCTATAAACTGAGCAATACTTCTGGGCTCTTTGTTGCTCTAGCAATTTTCTCTCTGTTGGATGATGACCCTTTCAATAAGTGGTCATCCACATTGAATTTTTCTGACTTGGAGCTTAAAAACCAGGGGTTTTTATTGACTATAGAATTCCCATACTGTAGCTTGACCTCGCTGTTGGCTTTCTTTGGAGACTATACAGAGATTTCAGCTAATGCCAAAAGAAGCCGTTCACCTTTTAAGCTTTCTTTTTCCTGGCTCATAATCTACATCTGGGTGAAATATAAAGTATTGCTTATCTCTCATCTGCAAAGCTTCAGTAAGCTCTGGGCTACAAGTGTGCTGCCCGACAGCTGTGGCACCGCTCTGCAGCACCGGGAGCTGCCACGTCCCTGGCAGAGGCAGCTTTTGGGGCAGGCAGTTGCTCAGACACAGTGGGCGTATCACTTTAATTTTTCTTTACTTATAGAACCACTCAGATTGGAAAAGAGCTTTAGGATCAAGTGTTGCATGTAAGCTTTGTAAACTTACTGTCTTTTATGAACTTATGATTGCTGTCACATATGACACTGACAGCCCACTCAGCTCCCTTCAGGAAAGGGAATGGATTTCTACTCAGTGTAAATCCAAACAAGAAAAAGAAATGCTGTTACATATTAGTATTTACAATTTGTATTTGAAATATCACGTTGTATCTGTTCCAATTTTTTTCTTGGCCTTTTGCTGAGAATTTACAGCTCTCTGGGGATATTAGCACAGAAAAGATACTTGGGGTGTGGTCTGAAGGAGAGGATGCAAAGAAATTAAGGAAGCTTCTACTAAGGTATAATTCTAGTATCGTTTGTCAAGTTGAAATGGTTTTATCTTTAATTTTGAGGCAGGCACTATGAACATCATGTGCTGCTTTTCTCCTTAATTTAAGTAATTTTGTTCTACTGCATATTTATACTGTGTCTTACTACTATAAGTTGCTACAATATTACCTCTAAACAAGACTTCTTGAAATGATTAAAAGTTGATGTTTAAGTGTACTTGTAGTTTTGGGGTCTTTCCACTGGAAAGAAATATTTCACCCTAATTTATACTACATAAAAATCCCCTTAACACAATCATAGAAGGAAAAAAGGTGGTTTCTCGAGTGAGGTGCAAAAGGCCTACAGGTCATCTCTAGATCCACATATGACCATCAGCAGGTTATTTAAGGTACTTTGCTCCCCGCTGTTCTATGTCTAAAGCCAGGCATAACACCTTCCTGTTACACACAGAAGTTGTAGGTTGACATTTTGTGACCATTACATATTCCAATATCCCTGAGACTGGGGTAGCTTGTAAAGGGAACCACTCTAACCTTCCATGTGCTAGGAGCAGGAATTTGACTTTCAAAGACTCCCTTCAGAGCACACCTAATATAAAGCTATTAAATCTGCATGTCAGATTACAAAATAATGTAAATGGTGGACGTTGGTGGATGAAGGATACTGATGACAGTCTCTGGACCCTGTCAAAGTGCTATAATATCAGTCTTGGCAAAATGAAGGTTTTGAGAGCACCTTGTTAAATAGGTTTGTGTGGGGATTTCATGCTGGGCTTTTGCTTTGAATTACTTGGTGCTGGTTAGCAGAGGAGAGGTGGTGACTTTCCAGCTGCCTCCATGGGCTGAATGCAGCCTGCAAGACGTGTAGGCTTTTTTTGCTGTACTTCGAAGATATCTCTGGATGATGGACCCCTGATTTACTCCTAAAATTAAAATTGTAGGGGGGGATAGGTCCATCAGCCTGACACGCACTGATTTGTGCTCTCTCAGGTGAGCAGTACTTCTTGGGAAGAGAAGTGCAGCATGGCACAGATAAGCACGTTGAGATGGAGCTCCAGGGAAGCAGAGCACGGCAGGTCTCCATCCCAGTTCTGGGCTTGGAATGCCGTATTTCCGCACCAAGGCTTCCTGTCTGCCCCCTCCTCCTGAGAACTGCTTTGCCTTGCAGGCTGCCCCAGTGACTTCAGCGAGTGTTGGAGGCTGACTGCGAGCTGGTTGCAGTCAGAGGAGTTATTTTTACAGTTTGCATTGCTGGAGGGTCTGACCTGTGTTCCCCTCTTTGCAGCTCTCCCTCCCATCGCCGTGCCGGGGATGTGAAATCCAGAACATTTCCTAACATGCACTTGGCAGTTTGTGTCTGTTTCTCTCCAGCTGGCTGGGCAGTGGGGGTTGTGTGCATTGATTGCTGACCCTTTGAAATGTTGGCTCTTCCAATTGCTTGAATTTTTTATAAATATTAAGTCTCTGCATAAGTGATCTTGTACAACTTCTACAAAGCATAAAAGAGGAGAGGTTAAATTGAAAATGAGGTATATTGGACTTCAGAGCACAAAGATAAATACGTATTTAAGTTGAAGTTTAAAAGAATAGTTCCTCTGGATATGTACTAGTGGGTTCAGAGGGTAATTTTTTTTTTTTTTAACCTTAATATGTTCCAGTCTAGCTGTGCAGATCTAATTAGCACGAGCAGCACTGACAGGACTGCGGCACTATCGCTTGCAGGCAAACTGGGCAAGGCAGGAGGAAACCAGAGTCAATGTTCTGGACTTTTTCCCTATTTGTCATTAAGTTTCATTCATCTCAGTCCTGGCAACTTGCTGATGTTTCCTGTCAGTGGCCTGGTCAGGGAGGATATTCCATATGCTGCATGAACCCACGATGTCAGTGGAAAGTGTGGGCACTCCAAATATACTGCAAGGTAGGAACTCCTGGATTATTTCTCTTTGGTTTAGTTTCTTTTTTCTTTTTCCTTCAACTTTTCTTAAGCTACTGGTTCTTAGGATAAGTGATGCATGAAGACAGTAAGTGACAGCCAGTCTTATCTTGTCTTCAGTCTTTTTTTGCTGGTGCACCTTCAAGGATGTGACCATCTCCTTTTGTTCCTCTGCCACTTGACATGTCCTATTTGGCTTCTTACAGAAGTACCAGACTTTGCATAGATCCATCTGTGTTCTTCTCAGGGGCCCTCTTTGGAAAACACATTTTCCAGACAGGAAATTCTTCAAGAATACTGCTGGGTACTTTTGTAGTAATGCAGACAAACCCCTTGTGAACATCCTCAAAGTGCAGAGTTATTTTCAGATCAGAGATGGATTTAAAAAGTTAAAAAGACCATTTTATCATGTAAGAATTAGTTGATCATGATTTCTGCATTATTCTAACATCAATCACAACTGTTTGCAAGACGTCACAATTGTGCAGCTCTAACAAAAATGAGAGGCCCATGGGTGTGAGAATTCCTGTGTCTTTGTTTTGTAAGCAGTCATAAACTGTCTCTAAAAGATAAACCAATGAAAGATTTAGGTTTTGACCTAGAGATAAGGGAGTCCTGTATGCTGGTTGTTCAGAGTTATCAAACCTAATGTTCAGAATCATAATATTGTCCTCAAAATAGGTGATACTTCAACATAAAATATTTAAATCTGTATACTTGCCATTTAGGTACATAACTTTTAATCCTGCAGTTATGAGGGCTGCTTAGAAGGCTTTATGAAAGGAAGAAAATTTAGATTTTCAGATCCCAAGAATCCAGGGTGTTGAATTTGAGAAAAATCTACCAAATATCAGAAGACTGCCAACTCTCTTGAGTTAATGACTGTGTTCTCCTGTCACAATGGTTGTGCTTCATTTTGCATTATAATGTTGTCTAACAGCAAGTGGCACTTCTGATTCTTTTGTAATTTCCAAGCAAAATGCTGTTTGCAAAATAAACATGCTGAGCATTTCCTAAACCTAATGTCATCAGCAGAAGTGAACTGCATAGCTAGGTCAGTTCTTTGGTGGAACAGAGATGGGTGGTTTCTCTTAAGAGTTGCTGCACAGATGTGAGCCCCAAATTGTTTTCTTCCTTCCTTCAGCTTGAGCAGACTGCAGCTGTGCTGTGTCAATTTATTGCTGCGCAGTGGAGAATGAAGCAAACCTTCCTATTTTGCTGCTTTTCAACAGAGTTGACAGTAAGACAAAGCAGAATTGCTGTGCTGCCATTCTTGGAGCACTTCTCTGGTGAAATGGCCCGAGGATGGCTGCCACACCATGAGGTTTGAGCACCAGCTCAGGAGAGATCTTGTAAAGGGAACTGGGGATTTGTCCTTTGTACCAGCCCTCCTTAGGGAAGGGAGAGAGGGAAAAACAAGGAAGGTTTTGCTTAGCCCTATTGCTGTGGATTGTTCTATTATTTAATTAAAATAATAATCTAAATAATATAACAAGAATATATTATGTATTCTAAAATATAATAAATGAGGGAGGTGGTGGGGTGGGCAGTGATGCAGGGACCTGATATTTCTTCTCTGCATCTTTTAATGCTAGAACAATTCAGGCCAGAAATTCATGTATCTGTAACAGTGAAGCTTATATAGCAGTGGGCCAACTTAACTGGGATGTGATTAGAAGTTTTTTTGGCCAAGACTGAGTTTCTTCCTCAGAGAAGCCTTCAAAATTTAAGGGTAAATGCCATTAATGAGCATGGTTACTCTCACCTCTTCATATATGCCATGAAGTTCATCAGCCCTGTGTTTGTGAAATACTGCCCTGCATTAGAGTGCAGGACATAAACCTTGGTAATAATCAACCAGCTACAAAATTTACCTTATGTCATTGATTTCTTAGTCTTCTGCAGAGAAGTTATTATTGCAGTGTTGCAGGTGGGAAAGCTGAAGGCAAGGCTTGTGGTGAGGGCTGGACTCACTGTGGGTATCCAGCAAGCACCCAGGGGAGGGTTAGAAGCAGAGTCCAGGCGCCCTGTTCTCAGTTACTCTGGTGGACTGCATTTCCTCCCCGTTACTGAGCCTGCATTGTGAGTGGAGATAACTTTCAAGAGCGAAACTACAGGAGAGCAGTCAGCCATGCAGTGGTATTTGAGTTTGTTCCTACACATGGGCGATAACTGCTGGTAGTTAGATAGCACTGTAGGAAAGCTGCGGGTAAACGTTGATTCATGTGTTTAAGGGTATCCACTGTGTGAGCGGGGGAGGTACTGAAGTTGTCTCTCTGCGTGTGTGTGGGAGGGATATTAAAGATCCATCTTGTCAGGGTGTAAATTCATGCCAGAATGAAGAAAAGAGAACGTTCCAAGTGGAGGCTTGCTGTATGGTTAAATTCCCGTGGTGCATCGGGGAGACAATGAAGGTGATGCAAATCCCGAGCACTGAGGTTGTGTGATGCAGAGGAACTGGAAAGGAAACCACAAACCCCTGCTCTCAGTGCAAATGAGAGCAGTAGTGGCAGTGAAGATTCGTGTCTTCTGAGAAAGCTTCGGTGGTAGGCAGTGTGGAGCAAGTCCTGTCTGCAGGTCAGGGTGCTGGACCTGCTGGGCTGTGGGTAAAATTGAGCTAAAACACAGGAACTGTTTTAAAAACTTGCATGTAATCTGCTGAACTTTCTTGGAGTAGAAGTTGAAAGAAAAGGGAACTAGGACACAAAGCTAGTCAGGAGTCCTGAGAGAGTGGTGCTTATATGTTAGGTTTCTGTTATTCTTGTAGAGCACATCCCACTTGGAAGGGCAAGTGGCCTGGGCTCTCCTGTACGTGATGTCTGCCACTGGCACACAAACACTCCACGCCGTCTTTCGGTGACTTAATATTCATGGCGTGAACCACAGGCCATCCAAGCCAGTCAGACCTAGTTTGGGAGAGCTGAAAATATGACAGCCTGAGTAAGTACCATTTGAGAGTATCAAAGAGCTATAATAATGTGGATAGCATTACATTAGAAAACCAAGGTGGGAGGATTACATGAAAGCAAAACACACAGACAGGCCCCAAGGGGAGACCATCCACCACAAAGGATAATTTCCTACGGGATTCAGACCCAAGAGCACATTCCTCTGAGGCTGCTTTAAAGCATTCAGGCAAGACATCTAAAGAGAGAGAAAAAATTCATAATGCTTTTCTTAAACAACTGTGTAGCTGGAGCAGATGCAGCAGTGCCTGGTCTACAGCTCTATCATTCGTCTGGACTCCTACATGTTTTCTTCCCTGTGATCTCCTTTTCAAACTAAGAAGATGTTTTCGAGATTTTTTTTTTTTTCCCCTTCAGGGAGAGAAGAGGGGAAACATCTTTCATCTGTGTTTTGGTTTTGTTTTTGCTATGTAGGCAGTGCTGCAGCCAGATCCAGGCTGTTCCCTGGGAATTGTTCTGACTTTGCAGGACAGCACAGTAGTGTTACCATAGCTTTTCCCACAAAACTGGAAATGTTTTCAAAGTGTTCAGCACTTAATCCTGATGGTTGATAACCTAAATTCAGTAACTAATAATTCTTCTTTCCCCCTCCCAAGCTAGGTGCTGTTTATAGCCCTTTCTCCCAGACATCCTTTGGAGTAACTGAACCCCACACAGACTCGTGTGCGTGCTTGTACATGTAGTGTCTGTATACGTTGCTACAAAGGATTATATACAGTCTTGGACAGGGCAGGTTTAGACTCTTTGTAAAGCTGTTGCAGTGCTTTGCCCTTTAGTGTTTGTGTGAAGGGCCAGGAGGAGAATTCTGGCTGTGTTTCTCCTTTTTTCCTCTTCTAGTCCATGATGGAAACACAGCAGGAGCAGGAAATGCAGAGTTGCTGCTGTTCCAGACACAGTGCCCTGGCAGGAGGGTTGGGATGTGTGGAGCACAGGTTTCTAGTGTGACAGCAGGATCTGCCTGTGGGCTTCTGTGCAGAGAGAAGCTGTAGTGCAGTTTGTCATTTCAGCTTCAGGCCTCTGGGAACAGAGAGACTTTTATTATGGGGAATGTGCCGAGGAAGGAGCAACAGCATTTTACAAAAAAACCAGTCCAGTCCCTCTGCGTGACAGTAAAATATTCAGAGAAATATGTGCTCTTTATGCAGTAGGCATCCTGAAACAAGGCATTGGCACCTCTATAATACAGAAACTGAAGCAAGATGTTTGGAAAAGACAGATAGACAGCTGGTTTGTGCCCAACTTGTGGTTGTACGTAATCCATCACTGCCAGGCCTGAAAACAAGCAGGAGCTCACAGGCACTGACTTCCTGGCACTGTGTCTATTCAGCAAAGGCTCAGTGGTGGCACGAAGCTTTTCAGGGCTGTGGAGAGATGCAAACAATCCCTTCATTCTCCCTTCACTGGGGAAGCTGCTGGTAGGTGGAAGCAGCTGAAGTCTTTGGGCTGCTGCAGTCCTGGAGGAGCTGGGAGTCAGATGTATTTTTCCTTACAACGAATCTGCAGCACTGGCCAGCTGGAGGGATAAGCCATGTTTTCAGGGAAAAGGAGAATGAAGCCAGGAGGATTGGGCTTGGGGCAGAAGGTTGTGTTAGAAAGTTTGCTAAAAACTCTTCTACTGTCCTTGCACAAAAATTGTTGTTATTACTATTATTACTCCAGAAACCTGCAGTGTGATAAAAATTCCTTCTGGCCATAGTGCCAATACTGGTAGTTTCTGCTGTGCCCTCAGTGGGGATGACAGAGCAGTTTGTGGGACTATGCAGTTGACAGCTGTGTCTGTATTGAAATACCCATCTTATTGCCACAGATCTTGGGACCAGTTTGTTCCTTGTTACCTCATTGGCCTGAATTCCATGATTCTGGTATGGACACCAGGCTTTCTCGTATCTTATTGGAGGCCACAGCCTAGATATTCATAGCATGTGTTCTGTGTGAACTGAATTTGGTGTCTGTGAGGGTTTTGTGGGAGATTTTTGTTTTTGTAAGGACAGCAGTACAGCCCGTAGTGCCGTGTGGTTCAGAGCATGTTGAATGCAGCAGAAAAGGTGCCTGTGAACTGTATAGGATTTGGAAGCCAGCCAAAGACCATTTTATTGCAGATTTCATGTATTTTTCTTAAGATGATTGCTACTGGATGTATGTTCAGGCCTGCTACTGATTAACAGCCAACAGGGAAATACCCTCTATTCCCAAAATTGTTAATGATTTGCAAGCTGGTGTTCATGTTGGGGAGACGTTTTGGTGCTGGCCTTTGCACAGAATGGCATTGATGTGTGGTGTAACTTCAAGTGTCTGTTATCAACATTTACTGCTTCTGTAAAATAATAGAAAAGATATTACAGAATAATGTAATAAATATCCTGTTACAAGCCCTGAAGGCAAAGTATAGAATCAAAGAAAGGGCCTAATTAAAATTTTTTTTTTTTTTTTTTTTTGGAGCCCAAACTTCAACAGTTAACATTGTACTCAGTTGCCTTGCCCTGCAGTGAATAATGTCTCTTCCCTGCAGCAGGTGAATAAAATATTTGGGGAATTACTGTGGCTTAGCCCTGTTGACTTCAGTACAACTGTTGACGTATTTGGGGTTCATTCTTTGTTGTTGCAAAAGCAACGGTCTCTGGGATTTGGGGTTTGATTTTTTCATACCCCTCCTCCCCAGTCTACTATTACACAAATATTACACAATCCCTTTGATCTTCAATTGCTTTCTTGCTCTTTATTTAAGCATGTTTATGACAGCTTCTCCTGGGTTGGAAAGCTGGTTGGTAATAATGTATGTTCCAGTAAAACATGACACAAACAAGTGATTCTGCAAGAAGTCCTGCTCAACAAAACACGGTAAAAAACACAAAGCCTGTGATACAGTGTCTTTTCCTTTGGCAGTAATTGTTCTGCTCTTTGTATTATCTTACACAACATGACCACACCACCCGCTGCTCTGACTTCTGAAAAAACAAAACTGTTCATCCATGAGCCAAGAGGAACCAGAGTGATTCTAAATTACATAAATTGTGGAGGAAATGACTTGTTCAGTTGGGCTACTTGCTACTGAATGAGCTTTTCTTCATCTGCAGCATGACATTGATCAACTCTGCAAAATTTCTGTTACCCACAGGTTCCTTAGGGCTGATGGTAGAGGCTGAAATGGCAGGTGTGGCGGCTGGTGGGTCCAAGTCCATGCTGGTGGACTCTTGAGTTGTTTCCAGAACGGTGCCCTGGTAGGCACAGGAACAGGATTTAATGGCAGGAAACCCCAGGACAGCACTCCTGGCATGACTGTCCTAAGACTGTCTGGCCTTCAGTCAGCTACACGGTGCTGCCAACCTAAACCCCACATCCCAGCTGTATGCAAATGAAGCAGAATTATGGCAAAACTGCAGTGATTGGTTGTCCCAGTGTTTTAACTTAGGACAGATGTGTGTGTTAGTTGATTCAGGCATCCTTTTTTTGTTGTTATTGCTTTTTATTCTAGCAGTTGAAAACATCTCAACTCCCAAGGCTTTTGCTGGAAATTTCTTCCCCACGCACTGTCTTATCACACATCCTCCCTCATTCTCACTTTGCATCCACTGTGAAACGACAGTTTCCCAAAGGGGAATTCACCTTAGTGGTTGCTAAGCTGTTTATTTCACTGGTCCCTAACACCCTGCAATTTCCTGCAGACAACTGGAGGGTTTAATTTGTGAGATGTCTCTGGTGGGTTGTGTCCTGCCTTTGCAGGGGATGGAGCATGTAATCTAATAGGTGGTTTATTTGCTTTCCTTTTCCAAGTGCTGTAGTTGTGTTTCTGTTGGAATAAGTTTTCAGTTTTTTGAGGATAATGAATGTTAACAAATCACTGAAAGTGAAAATAAAAATAGAGAAGGGAAGTAGGTGATATACCACTGCAAGCTTGGCTTGTGCTTCGTGGATCCTTTTTTAATAGCAAAAAAAAGTGACATCAGCTCTGCTGCAGGCATGAATTAAAGATGAGAACTTAATAAAACTTGTTGGAGGGGAGAGGGAGGCAGGGAAGTGGAGCTAAAGCAACGATGTCTCTATTTTTAAGCAGACAGCACCACCTTTGCTTCAGCCCTCTGAGATGGCGATGGAGAAGAACAAAAAGCACCTTCCGAAGTGGTCTGTGAATCAAAAGTGCCCTCTGCTGGGAAAACTCTGCATGAGGGAGCGTTTCCAGACCATGCCCGAAAGCCTAATTACCCTCTTTTGCTGGGGAAGAGGCTGGATGTGATCCAGGATGCTCTCAGCAGTTGCCTTTGCCATTACATGCCCTGTCGGGATTGCAGTCTGAACATGTCACAGGGTATTGGTGCAGTCCGTGATTTCATTAGGGCTTGACATCACGTGCGTGTGGTTGCTTAGTCACTGCTCTGCTCCTTGTGAACAGAAAACAGGAATTTGCCTTTGCAATATTGCCACATGAAGGATAAGAATCTGGATGCAAATCCTGTGCAGATAACATCACCCTTGGCGAATAAATAAGTGATAAAACGGGATGGAGCTGGGAAGGAGCCTTCAGTAGCCCTGATTTAATTCTTATTTGTTTTACGTGAGCAGCATTGATGAAACACGTGGTGTCAGTGCCAAGCTACACAGCCCTGCAGGGAGCCCTTGTTCTTCTGAGCTCTGCTGTGCCTCTGGCACAGGCACTGCCCCAGTCTGAACCTGCTGGTGGCTTGGTTGCCCCAGCAGGAATATGCACGTGATCTCTGCTGCTCAGTCCAGTGGTTTTCCTGCATCTTCCGTCAGCTCCTTCACGGGACTGTACAGATGGGCTCTGAGGATGGAGAATGAAGGGGCTGTGGGGGGTGCCTTGGTGTGAGTGTCCAAAAAGTGAGTTAGGAGGTAAGAGTTGGGACATTTCCTGTAGGTTTCATAGGGTTCTGTGGGTGTTGAACCCTCCTGTTCTTGCAAAGCTGCGTGCAGCCTGGACATCCTTCAAACTTAGGAAGAGTGCAGGCTCCATCTACATGCATGTCCTGTGGTTCGAGCCCATTGTGAAATGAACTGTTTGTTTGCAAAAATACAGCTTTAACCAGTTAGATCCTTGCTGCAGGTTCAGCTGCTTGTCTTCTCCAGCTGGATGTTGCTGTTCCAATCTGTAAGTGCACAGTAGCACAAGCAAGAAAAATCAACAAAGAACAATAAAAATCTAATTAAAAATGTCAACCTGAGTGTATAAGGTTTCAGCTGTTAGTACTCTGTTCTGAGCTTCTTTAGCAGTATCAGTGACAAGGGCTGTGTCTTATCTAAAGTAATTTATCTTAACATCTGGAGTAAAAAGGAATTGATCTGTCTTGTTATTTGTCATCACAAAAGACTGTTTTAGAAGATGAATAGTCAAGAGATATAAAAATAGCAGAAATCAGAGCAAATAGCTAAACTGAACTTAAAAATACGGTTAGCACTGGTGTGCTGTTTGTGCCCCTTGGGAAGAGAAGCTGCTGTATGATGCATCACGTTCATGTTACATAGCAGCAAGGAGTGATATTGATGGATTCTGAAAGAAGAGCTGGCCAGGAAAGGAGGGAAATAATCCTTGTGGCTATGAAACAAGCTTGAAATCCTTCGGGATTTGTAACGGAAGCCTTTTTTGTCAAAGGAGCTGTGGAGCAAGTGTCCCAGGTTTCACTGTGCTGGCACTGGTTGATTTTGGCAGGCAGGAGTTTTTCCTATAATTGTCCTTGAGAAGCCTTTGATTGTTCTGCCTGTACTCGTGGGTGGGAAGGCAGCTTTATTTAAGGAGGAATAAATATTTATTCTCTTAGAGCGCTTGCCGCAGCTGCTGCTTTGCAGAAAGATGGTGGTTTCAGTTAGAAGCGGGTCATGCAAACTCTGTGCTTTTATGAATTTGCACCTGCTGAGCTGTGGTTTGGGTTTGAATGAATCTAAAATCTCAGAGGTAAAGTTCACCAAAAGTGGTAAGTTTTGACTGTCTAAACCCAGTGAATTATTCATTCCTTTCTCCCAATACCATTGAATTACCACCTAATGCTCCTGCTGGCGCTCTGGGTGGATTTCTTAGTAAATTTGGATGTTTCAGGTGCACAGCAATCATTTGGCCTGTTTTCAGATTTGATTTCAGAAAAAATGCAGAGCTAAGTCTTCTCATCCAAAATACCTGTGAATTCAGAAACAGGGATTTGGTGCCTAATTCAGATAATGTGTTGAATTGACAGTGATTCTGGTCTGTTTCTGTTTACAGGAAGAAATGGTGGTTTTTAACTATGTGAAATGCCTGTTTGGTGTAGAGAGCTGTTATCTCTGAAACCTACCACCAGTTAAATGTCATGTTGCCTGTTAGAGTGTGTTGTGTGCTTGGCAAGGTGGACTTGAGCAAAACGTGGATTGTACAGGAAGTATTTACATAATACATATGCTCCTAATGGCGTTTGTTTTCTTGGTTACTGGATGTTTGTTGGTCTGTTTTAGCACTTCATCCTGTTGTGGACTTTTGGATCCAGACATTCAGGAGTGTCCTTTTCAGAGTTGTAGGAATGGAGAAATGTGCTGCAGGCAAAATGCAAGTTCAAAAGCCATGAATGCAGGATTTTTGTAATTGGTTTCTTCGGAAGTGGGTAATTTAAGTGACTTTCTAATAGTTACTTTTTAATCCCCTCCAGTTTTTTCCTGCTTCTCCATGCACACTTCTAACATAGAACTTACAGATTGACGTTCCTCTTTCCAGGTAGTGAATATGAATCAGAAAACTGAGGTTAGAAAAAAGGAAAGGCCCCATATTGTAATAATATAATGTTTAAGCATTATTTGGTGAATTTGCAAGAGTGACAGTGATGTTTTCAGAGGGATTTGGTGCTCAGTTCTCTTGTAATGGAGAGACTTATGCTGGGCTTCTGTAAAAAGGCACCTGCTGCTGAAAGCCCCTCAGGAATGGTGTCCTGGGACCACACTGCCCTTCCTCTTGCAGTGTGGAAACTCTGGGTGCTCCAGTGTCGATGCATGCAAGACAGATAAGTCACATCCACCTCCAAAGGGGAGAAACAGCAGCTGGCAGTGTCTGAGGGGCAGTGCCAGCCTCATGCCCCAGGCCCTGTCCCTACCAGCGGAAGCAGAGCTTTAGCAGCTCAGTGGCCTCAGTTAAGGTTAATTGGGTGTGCTTGAGGGGAGAGAGCCATGGGGTGATGATGGAGAGGAATGACATGGCACAAACTGTGTCAGAGGCTTCTGATGTGTCTGAACCAGGTCAGGATTTGGTCTCTTAGTCCACACTGGAGTTTCCTGGAAAAGGTACAGGGAGTGCTTCTAATCACAGGCATCACAGTGAAGGTCCTGGGGATGGGACATGCATGGATCTTCTCCTCTGGAGAAGCAGCACATTGCTTTCTTCACACCTTAGTGAAAGGGGATACATCTCAAGGGATTGATCCGGTGGTTTGGAGTACGTGTTTAGTTGGCAAATGAAAGGAGGCTCAGCTGAGAGAACTGCCTTGAAATCTCAGCACGGGTCATGAAATGAGATCTGTGAAATGACTCCTCATTAATTAGTCTCATCAGCAAGATGGGGGGGGCTGTATGTGATGCAGAGTGTTCCTTTTCTGTTGTTCCCCATGCTGGTGATTTCTAAATATAACAAACAAAATTCCCTCTGCATAAGCAGTCCCCAAAGACAGCTGATCCGCTGGTGTTCTCATCTTTGCACCTCACTCCCATATTTCTGCATGGAGAAACAACTGCTTGTCTCAGCATAGAAAGTAACAGATTAAAAAGCAACACTTGGCTGCTCTTTTGTCAGTATTTCAGCATGGGATTCCTCCTCAAAGAAGTTCCCAGTTCTAAAATCCCTGAAAGCTAAAGTGGGATGTACTGCTGTCCCTGCCCCTCGCCAGGGAAGCGAGGGCAGCCTGAGCTCCAGGCTGTGCACTTGCTGAGGCCAGACTTTCTTGTTTTTTCCTTCCAGTGCTGTTCCTCTTTCCACTTTATGATTAAATGAGGCCATCCTGATAGAAAGGAATGCCTTGTATTCTCTCTGTGTGTCTGGTTTGTTTGTTTTTTAAAAAGACTTGAACTTCTTTTCATATTTCAGTAGTCCTTTAAGAAGGAAAATAAAAATTCATGAAGGAGTCTTCATTATTTTGATCATGATTCTTTTCAAAGATTTTTTTTCCTAATAAGAAGTCCTGCTGTGTACATGTGTACATGATGGTTGATAGTGTTTGGTCATTAAAAATAAACTTTACAAGGAAGTTAAATTTTAGGAATTTCCTCTTACAGTGAAATAACAGGTTTTGCTTGTGATGGAGCATTCCAAATACCAGCACTTTCCCACTCCTTCTCAGGAGTTGTCACCCCAACACATGTCCAGTGGTCTGCAGCAAAATATGAAGATGGGGAGACAGAGAGAAGGGAGATGGAAATGTTTGGTTGCTTTGTTTGACATGGAGACAGTGAGATAGCATCCTGAAGGCTGTGATGAAGATGTTTTTGGTTTGGACATACAAAAATGAGCAGATCAAAAGGTTTTGCATGCTGTTCCGTCTCTGCACTCCTGACCCTCTCTCCCCCTTGTGACTGCCTGTACCTCATCCCTGCTGCTGCTACCTCT
Organism: Corvus hawaiiensis; assembly: GCF_020740725.1. NCBI lineage: Eukaryota > Metazoa > Chordata > Aves > Passeriformes > Corvidae > Corvus > Corvus hawaiiensis. The sequence goes on along the minus strand of NC_063230.1, from coordinate 8,776,019 downwards.
GCTCCCTGGGTTCTTCTTTCTCAAGCACTTCAAGAAATGAAGGATCTGATGAACATCAGAGGTGTTCCACCAGCTACTCTGGATGAAGCTTTGTAGTCCAGTGTCAGCGGAACAGGAGTTTGAGAGAGTGCCCTGGAGTTGCCACATGCATTGAAAGCTCATGTTTTGGGGGAACGATCATCATTTACTCTAAGAATCCTGCTGCAAAGTGAAATGAAGAAAGCAGCAAATGTAACACTTAAGTTTAAGCATGCTTGAGTGTAAAACCAGTTAAGAAACTTAGCCTAAGTTACTTTCTACACGTAAACTGAGCCACATGTTTCTGGAATAACGTTTTGCCTATTGATATCTGTATTGGTGAACATCTTCTGCTTATTGCTCTGGGGTCTTGTTTATTGTTGAATGTGAAGTGCTGGTGAGAACCAGTCCAGCTGGGGATTTGGTTTCCTGCTGGTTGAACTGGTATTTGCAGACACTGAAGGATTAGCAGTGTTGTGATTTACAGAGCTTTGCTCTGCAGAGGGGAAAGCTGCTGCCATGGACCTATCGCACGCTGGGAAGTGCTTAAGCACCATCTCGGGCAGGATCCTCACTGTCAGGGCAGTGTTAAAACAAGATGCTTAAACCCTTCTAAAGCTGCTGATTAGTGAACAGAAACACTGAGCTTAGGAAAGCTATTAGTATGCTAAACCAGCCTTGTTTTCTCACTTAATTTTAATGTGAATAACTTTTTTTTTTAAATTGGTGCTGGTAAGGTTTGGGAAGAGCTTTCTGAGAGAGTTTTTTCCTTGCTGTTAGAATAACCTCATTTCAGGCTCCGCTGTGAGACTTTGTGGCAGCTCCTTTTCGTTGGAAGGTTGCCCCAGGTGACTTACGGTTCATGCACTCTTGTAAGTGCTATTAATTTGTGAGGTTTCAGTGGTTAGACTGAGCTGCTAAGTGGGCTCTGAGCAGATAATGAGGTCAAGCAGGGAAGAGAGGGAAGAGTCCTGCAGGTTCCCACTTGGCATTTGTATCCGGATTGCACATTTTATGGAGATTTTGTCCTAAAAGCAAAGTTCCTGTAAAGTCATCATTTTGCAGAGGTGATTTACAATTCTTGTCCAAACCTGAAAACAAACCTAGTTGTTCATGCTCATTGGTGCTGCTGTTGAGATCGCTGCTGTCACGCTGAAATGCAAATTTACTGCTGTTTGTTTTGGATCATTTTGTGCTGCATTAGAATGAAGAAACTACTCAAATGCTGGTCCTTGTTCTCTGAGGGATTTTGCAAGGTGAGTTGTACTGTTAGTAAGGTGGAAGAGCACTGCTTAGGACATTTTATAAAGAAAGCAGATTGTGAAGCATAGGAGGGTGCAAAACTAGCTGTAGAAGGAGCATTATTGTCATGTATTCAGTAGTTGGAAAGCCTCAAAAACATTAGCTGAAGCAGTTTGCAAACAATTGTCTTCTATATTTTACCCTAGTCAGCTCCCTGACTTTGATCTTATAATATCTTCATATTATAATTATATCATAGAAGTCCTAGGCTACACAAGGATTTTGTATCATTTCTGGGATTTGATTATCCATTACATTCACTCTGAAAGTTTCAAATACAGTCATTCAGCATGTCCAGGGTGGGAGGTAGCTGTAAGTGCCTCATGAGAGGCCCTCTTTTTGCATTTTGAGGCGGGTGCATGACCCTACACTCTACAGAGTTGACACAAGTGGAGCCTTTGGTGGATGTTAAGTCAAACCAAGAGTTTAAGGAAAGTCCCGCTGTTTCTGGCAGTGTAGCAGCAATCCTGCCCATTGAAGCTTTTTGTGTAACGCTGCATTCTTGCAGAAGTTACTCTACTGTGTACCTTTCAGGTGGTAATTTCAGTGGCATGGTGCATAAAGTGAAGCCCTAATGTAGGATCAGGATCATCTTTAAATCTGCTCCCAGATTGTCTATTGTCCAGATACAAATAGACCTGCAAAAAGTTCTGCAAAAGGGAACTGGCAATGCTGGTTCTGGCCTACAGCCAGCTGCTCCTTCACAGATCAATCAGAAGTTACTTGAAGAAACCAGGTCCTGAAAGGGTCTCTCTCTATTTCTGAAAGCATGGTATGATTTTAAACAGCTGTCTCATTGACCCAGGCGAGGAAAGCTTCAGTCTTTTTTAATAGAGCCATGAGAACATGCATGTTCAGTAATACTGCAGATGGCAAATGTTTCTGTGCTATGCAAAGTCTGTTGGGCGAAGGTGACCGTGGTAGTCATAAGATGTTTTCTGTAATAGCACACTGTGGTTTCAAAATGTGCGTTTACACTCCCTTGACACTTATTTTTTCAGTGCTCAGGGTTTCATTAACATTGTAGTGATATCTTCAGTTGGATTTGATTTGCATACAGAATACTTGCTTAAAAAGGGGGGCTCCATGGCTGAGTCTTCTGTTGCTTTTTGGCAGATGTGCCTTTCCACTGAGCTGCAGCTCAGTGAGCAGCACAGAAATTCAACGTTGCGCTGTTTCACTTGCCATTAATTTCTTTGAGAGAGAGAATTAGCATTGTGGCAACCTCCTGTTCTGTAAGCACAAATACACGTGGAATAAATGTATCACGTTGTGACTGTGGGTCTTTTCCAACACATATACTGGCTGATGGTATAATTTGGGTTTTTGCAACGTGAACGGGTCCATGCTGGAAAACAGGGCTGTGGCGGTCACTGAGTGGGTTATTGGGAGACTGGGGAGGTGTTGAAAGTGGGCAGAAGCTGTTCAGGTTTGGTGTGGTTAGCAGCATTGACTGCTGGAGTGGCTGAAGGAAGGGTGCTGGGGCCCTGCAGGGACAGGGCAGGTAAATGGCTCTGGTGTCCTGTAGCCAAGGGTGTGCGGGGAAGTGCTGGGTGAGTGCTCACCTGTGTGGAAAGAAAAGAGAGGTGTTAGTACAGAGAAGCAGAATATGTTCTAAAAACACTGTGGTTAGGGGAATACAATGTGTATTGGGTGTGGACAGGCTGGTGCTGGAGTTTAGTGGCAAGGAAGGATGCTGAAGGCAGAAAGCCTTTGGGACGATAGCACTGTGTGAGCAGTGTGTGGTACTCTGAGCTGACTTTGGAGTCATCCTTTTGGATTTACAGGGCACACAGGTCTGCAGAGGCACAATTTAGCTCTCTTGCTTACCTAGGCAAGGCACAAATGTGTCTCTTCTACCACAAGCGGTGGTTGAGTGCCCCATTGAGCTCTGTGAGGAATGCAGCTCTCCCCTCTTAGCCGCTCTGGGAAGAGCTTGGAGAATCACTTGTTCCTACAAGCATGTCCTTAGTACTCTGCTTTGCTCAGGAGCTGGCTTGAATAGAATGGGAATATTGATAATAAGTAAATAAATGTGTAAAAAAATACTTCATCCCTCTGCAAAGCCTGTTACTGTCAGTGTTATTTACAGATGGTGTATCAGAATCCCCCATAAGAAGTGGGAGCTGATGACACTGAGCAAATTGCAGCCTGTTACAGGGGGTTTTTCTTGTTTACATTGAACTGCTGATGTCTGGAAAATAGAGGAGGTAGCTATCCCCAGCTGAAGTCACAGTCCTTGTTAATGCCAGGGTTTGGATATCAAAGTGTAAAAGTAAAAGTGTGGAAACTTTGTTCTGTGTGCCCCACTTGTTGTCTGTTGCCAAATATTAGTCACAGGCTACTACAGCAGTAAACTCAGTTCCTTCCTTCTGAAAGTATAACCACTTGCTATAACCTTCATAAGTTTTAATTAAAAAGAGCATGTAATGATTTTGGGATTGAATCCAATTTCATGTGCTGTTTAAATTAAGAAATAAAATTATTTCCATCAGGCTTTTAGTTCAAGGTTTGTGACTGCTGGATCATTTCCTTTTTCATCAGTTTCTGAGTTTTAGAACGGCTTATGAACTTTAGTGAAATCATTTAGAAATGGATTTCATGCGGAATAGTTAATAAATGGATAGCACAACCATGTAGTGAAATGAATCTTGTTTGCATCTCAAGCAGCACAAATTTAAATTAAACGCAGGGCTTTGCATAACAGCATTTGTTTTTAATGTTGGCAGTATTTTTCAAGCCACCTCCAATGTCCTTCATTTTTCACCAGGATATCTTTGGCAGCAAGGAGGATTTTCAGGGGCTGATTCGAGGTACATAATTGGAGCAGTGAGACTACACACACAAAGTGTCAGTTAATGGATGAGGCTGGCTTAATTGTAGGCTGCTCAGAAATAACCCAAGAAACACTTCACTGGTAGCTAATGCAGAGGTGTAATTAGACTTCTACACAAGTGTAATTAGTCTGATTGCATAGAAAGAAAGAGAGTTCATAAGGTTTTTGAAATGTGTGCAGAGACATTTTGTCTCTACTGTCTTGTCCTTAAGCTTCTGCTGTATTTGGGTTGAACTTGAATAAATAAGCACGTTGCTCTTTAGCTGGCAGTTACCTGTAATCTTTCGTTTTTCCACAGTGAGTTTTACTCTGTTGTTTGTTTGTCTCTGAGGAAAGCTCCATCTCTGCCATTCCCAAGCCAGGGTGAGGCTGTGCCCACATTCAGCTGTGGGCCTTTAAAACAGGGATGGGGTACAGAGTTCTAGAGAAAAAAAAAAAAAAAAAAAAAAAGCCTGGTTTTTGAGAAGAGGTGTGTAGGTTTATTCTGCATTTGATTTAGTGGTGCTAAAGAAGAGGAGAATGTTTGCAGTAATCAGTAGTTGTTGCCAGTTGTGAGCATACAGAAACCCAGAGGAAATGTACCTCTGAATCAGGAGCATAAAACACAGGACTGTTACTAGCAGTATCTAACAAGGGAAATTATTTCCACTAAAAAAAGCAATGTGCTGCACAAGTGAGGGGACAGTGAGGGGATGCTGTAGATTTCTTTACATCAGTATGAATCAGAAAGTATAAAGCCTTCCTGATTCTGTGTGTTCTCTGGATTTGGCATAATTGATGAATGGAGGTAAACTGGCGACATTTAGTGCTTATAAGCTGATGTTTTAATGAAAGAAACCCACATTTTAATCAAATATGGGTTATGTCCATACTCCTGTTCCCAGCATCCCAGTGCATGGCCCAGAACCTCTCTTTGGACTAAGGGGCAGAACAGTTTTTAATCTTAACTTTGGAGAGGTTGAACTAGAGATCAATAAATTAGTAACTTTCTAAATCAACTAGGCATGAGTTCATTGTATTTCAAGTTATTTACTTCCCTGCTGAGAATGGAGTTATGTGAAGTTTCAGCATCATTTTGCTGGATATGTGCTTGGGTAGGTAAATAACTTCAGTGAAAAATGCGTCTCACAAAGAAGCATCTTAAGTTTGCTAGTTTATATTTCCACACTACAGTATCTCTGAATGCTTTTGTGGAGGAAATCCCAACATATGGCTCAAAGTTGATTATAAAATGCAGACACTTCTGTGTGGTTATCTGGCTCCATTCTTCTCCCGGCTCAGTAATGGCCGTAGCTGTTCTGTTTGACAGCTGTGCAGTGACTGTACAAAACGAGACAGTGGATCCAGTCCAGCTCCCAGAGTGCCAGCATCTGCACTCGTTGGCTCCAGTTTGCTTTTGGCAGTCCTGCCTGAGAAACCACTGATGATTCATTCAGCAGAGAGTGAAGCTGAGTCTGACCCTTAGAGGAGCTGCTGCTGGGTCAGTGGAGACCCACACTGGTGTGTTAGGAAAGTTCACACCTTCAGGCCTCCTGCTGTGTTTTCCTGTGTGTAAATACGACTTCAGCATCCTGGATACCTGTGCAAGAGCAGGGGCACTTTCTCTAAAATCTCTGGATGCAGTGGTGCCTTGTGTCATAATGGAATGGCCCATGGGGTTGGTCACCTCTAATGCAGGCTTTGTCTTTGCTGCAGAAAGAGTTCCTATAACCAAAGTCAGAGAACAAGAAACCAGACTGCAGTTAGTGGGGAGGTGGTAACAGGAAATACATGGTATGGAAGGGCCAGAAGAGAAGCAAATCTCCTACACCCTCATGTTGCTTGTTTTGGATTATGATCTTGTTGCTGTCCTCTGCTAGTCCAGCTTGCTCCTGTGTGACCCTTAATTCCCAGTCTTTCCATTCTCCACTTGCATTTTGATTTCTTTTCCTGGTTACTGTGGGTTTTACTGAGGGATGAAAAAAGCAGGACGTCGTATGTGCTTTGATACTGGATAGCATTCATGCCATGTGGGTTCAAAAAACAGAGCTAGGGGTATTTTCAGGAATGGTAAATATTTATTTCCTGTCCTGAATTGGTCACATTTCTTAAGCAGAAGGTTCCTGACCAAATCCTTAACTTTGGTGGTTTTCAGAGGACTTTTGCCTCCCAATTGTTTCCTCATCCAAGGTAACAAGAAAGAATATAGAAGAGCACCATCCTGAGTTGCTGTTACAGGCTGGCACCCTTTAGCTACCTTTAGCTGAGGCTCTTGAGCCCAGTGTAGCTTATTTTCTCTAGTTGTGTTAAGTGGTAGCATTTATTATCTGCCAGGTGCTGGTAAGTTGTGTGATTGCAGCAGCTTGTTTGTCTTTGCCCTCTAGCTCAGATGGCTCTTGTGGGCCTCGATAAGTGAAGAAACACCATCTGGCTGCTGCTGCAGGATGCTGGGAGATTTCCATCTTTCAGTTCTTTAGAGCTGGAGTCTTTTTTTACATTTTAGAAAGCCTAGGGACACTTCCAGCTCTGTTTTCCCCTTGTTTCTTTCCAAGCTGAAGAATGTCTCATACCCTCTTATTTACAGCCACTTGCTCCAGGCAGGCACTGTCAGAGAGCATTAAGTGTTGGGAGCTGACAGAGCTTTTCAGGGTTACTGCCTCCCTGCTGTCCTGGTGACTCGGAGGGGAGGATCCTGGTGGTAGCTCGGTGAAATGTCTGACAGAGAATTGTTTTTCTGAAATGCTGCAGATGTTACGTAGCTGAGCAAAGGTGGGTGTTCTGTAATTCCCCACACACAGAGCACATAGCTCTGTTGTCAAGAGGAAAAACCCATCTTCAATGAGGGGTGTGTGTGTCAAATGAAAAGTTATATAATAGCAACTCAAATCTGACTGGGCTTTTGGGTTTAAATTAGTATTTCTACCAAGAGGGAGGGAGAGATAGACGTAATGGTTATTACTGTGCAGAGCTAAAGGCAGCAGGGAGAGAGCTACCTGTCGATTCTTATCCCTCTACCTCCTCTGCAGTTGCATTAAAAATGTTTTTTGTAAAATACCTATTGTCAATCTAATGAGGCAATGTAATGTATCCATCCCTCTGTATTAGTTGCATAATTATAGGCAGTGTAACTTCATGAAGGAGGTGCAATAAAATAAATGTGGAGAGGGCGTGTTAAGGGTGAGTTCTGTGGGTGGGAAATGTTTGTGCCCTGCATACGTAATGCTGGCTGCAAACCACCTTCACAGGTTGTTTTTCCCCATCCACCCTCCAGTGAGGAAAAACAGGATATTATTTTCCCTTGAGAAATATAAAGTGTTTGAGGCTTCCCCTATCTCCTCATGTTAGAGGCTCCTGGTGGCACAGTGTGTGAAGGAACTGCTTGAAATAGAGCTTGTGCAGCCCTGAGTGTATCTGTGGTTCTGCCATCAGGCTCCTCTGGGGTGAGGATTAAAGCTGGCTGGGGGAATGACAGAGCTGTTTTGTTGCAGCTTCTGAGATTTCAAAGTTTGTTTTGGTTTAGTGTTGCAACAAAAGGAAAAGCTTTTCAATGTTGTTTGCAACATAAGTGTGTGTTGAAATGCCTCGTTTTGGACAGCATGGGTGAGGAGCAGCCAAGCAGCTGCCAGATGTAAAATGGCTGGGGACAGCTCTGTGCTAGAAGAGCAGAGACTGGGTTGTATTTTATTTGCACGGCCTTTTTCTTTAACACAGCACTCTTGGCATCAGAGAAAATTACATTCTTGCTTTGTTGGCCAAAAATAGCCACCTAACAGCCACCTCGAGAAAGAGTTTCCTCCTTAATGATCTATGGGGGGCACTTAACGGCATACACTTCTGGAGCAAGGTTTTATATAGGCGCTGCTCTGTCCAGCTGTGGGTTAGGATCAGAGTCAACTGTGTTTTGTTAGTGGTTTCGTTTTGGTTTTGTCTTTTTCTTCCATATTTTGGGAGGTTTTTAGCCATACCAGTTTCCTGATGTGCACCATCACCTTTGCTGAGGTGCAGGAGCAGCAGTGACCTGGAGAAGATTCCACATTTCTGGCCGCTGTGTAGGTTTGTGTTGCATTGAAGTCTCTGTGCAATTACGTCCCTAAGGTTGCAGCACACGCCAATATTTTATACTCATTAACCTCTTGAAGTTGAGAGATTATTGATATGAATAAGTCTTGGCTGGATAGAGGATTTAGAGGGGAGGAGGATGAATTGCATTTAATAAAATAATACATCTCTCTCTCTCTCCAGCCAGCAAGCCCCAGTACTCTGCTTGGAGATGTCTTATCCAACCACAACGGTTTACAAGAGCTAAACAATCATAGGTGCAGGGTGATTGCAGGTTTGTGATATGGGGATTTAGTTGAGCAATACTCTTCCACTGTGGACAAAACAACCTGCAATTTTAACAGCACATTAAAGAGTTTTTAGTTTTCAGGCACTACAAGCTATGACAAATCGTGACTTCTTCAATTAAAATCAATAACAATGCAAGCTAAATAAAAGATTTAACAGCAGGTAGGTGGTTTAGCTGGTAAATTGATTTCCTTTGGGTGTGCAGGTGAATGTGCATCCCAATGCCTCTGTCATTAAATAATTTCTGTGGTGAGAGAGACAATCAGCTTTATTAATGTGACTATTTTTGTGGACATCTAACATAAATCAATGCCTGCTGGAAAACTTTGTGTAATTGGTTAGAGAGATGTCAAAGCAATATATTAGAGAGCAGTTTACTAATCTTTGCAAAGTGGATTAAAAAGTCTGTTGACTGGAGAGGAGTAGTAAGTGTTCATACTGTCCTTTTCAGAGTAAAATCAAAATAAAGTTTACACAGGCTTAAGAAAAAAAAAATCTGCAGGATTTACAACTCCCTGTGTTGGTGCTACTGTAGCTTGAATGCGTGATCAAAAACAAGATTGTATTGTTTTAGTGGCACAACTGAACAAAGTTCTGGATACTTCACATTTGGTAATAGTTTTCAACTGTGGAAAGATCACAAAGTAACTGGGATATTGTGAATCAAGCTGGTTAATAATATACCAGAAGTGATAAGATATGAGACTGAAAAGTCCCTGAGTCTTTACCTTCCTTATCTCTTATCACTCTCCTTAATAGTTATAGTTTTAGATTAAGTAACCTCTCATATCATAAAATAATTTATGGTTTATTGGTGCACGATACAATTTTGCTTCCTATTGCCATTTATTGAGCTTTCAAAAATGTCAAAGGTCAGCTTTTTTATTTTGTCCCTTGTATCAAGCGCTTTTCAATTCACGAGTAAGAATGTTGTTACTTAAAAGATACTGATACTCACTTTCCTGATCAAGGTTTAGAAGAGGATAAACCAGAGCAGAGGACTCTCAGTCTAGCAGGCAGGATTAGAAGCCAGACACATTTATTCATGTTGCTGTGCCCTTCTCTGTGGCTTTAAGAGCTCATTCCTCACCTCAGTTTCCTCCTCTGCAAAATGGAAAGAAGACTCAACCACATACTTTCCTTACTGTGGCTCTGCTAGTTAAACATTTTTAAAGATCCAAGGGATGGTAAGTCTTCAGTGTTAATAATTAACCTGCCTCTCTAACTGTCCTGTACTGTAGCTTTCACTTCTCCAATTTTACATTTTTCTTTTGTTGTTCATCTTTGTGACTTCCACCATTTCTTGTTCACACTGCAGTGAAGAACAAACTTTCCCTGGCTCTAGGGGACCATGCTGGGTTGTGTCAGCCCAAATAATCACAGACCCTGCTGCTGTGGGAGCTTCAGCCAGGCTGTGTCTGGGCAAGATGGGCTTTCCATGGCAGTCAGGGCAAACAGACCTGGGGAGTTGTGGCTGCTGTAGCTGAAGGTGGGAGGTAGGATGGAAATAGTTCTGGTCCTGCCTTTCCCTTCAGTTTCTCTGTTGTGTGGGTGCAGCCAGCATGTTTTGACTGCTTGATTTCAGTTTCGTGAGATGGTGGAAGATAAAGTGTTTTGATTTTTTTTTTTTCTTATTATTTTCCTTATTTTCCAACTTGGTTTTGTTGGGGGTGGTAGTTGATGTATACAATGCTATGCTATACTCTGGAGATCCCAATTCTGTTTTCAGTCTTTGTTTTACTGAGAAACATTCTAGTTCTCTTACTGGAGCATGAAAATAAAGTGTAAACTCCTCTAATTGCGTATGGCAGATCTCCATCTGAAGGAGAAGCTTGAAATGCTCAATGACAAGAGACTCATCCTCTGATGTGAGATTCTGCACATGTTTCCAAATCCTCTATCAATTTGTGAATCATATTTGTATTGATTAAGAACTGTTGTGGTGCAAAGCATTGAGCAGGGGTTTAGGATGATGATGGTAGTGTCTGATTCTCTGAATACAAAATTGGTGTTAATGAAAACATTTCTGGAGCCTGTGGAGTTAAGATCACAAAGGGGAACAAGAGTTCTGAGTCTCAGCTGTTCTAACATACAGCAGATGGTTAACTTGCCTTCTAAATCTTCGCACAAATTGAGTAAATTCTCAGGACAATCCATGATCTTTCAACCCATTCCCAATTTCTTTTGCACACTAGGAAAAGAGTAATTTGCAGATCAGATCCAGGCTGTGGAAAAGGAAGGATTTTGCAATGGTGAGAAAGTGAGTCAGAAAAAAGACCTCAGGTTCCACTTGCAGCATTTTGCCTGCTGCAGGTTGGTTGGCTGAAAGCTGGGAATCCTGTCCTTGAGGCAGCGGCAAAGTGAACTGTTCAGTGCCTCTTCTCTGATAGTCTCAGATGAAGTGCAGTATAGAAGTGCTTAGCCTTGACATTCTTCAAATTATCCCAGCAACACTGTGAGAAATAATGTTATTCTAAGTTATCCTTTCTTGTAATATCAATACTAATTTCAGTTTCTCTAAAATTTTCTGTTCTCTAGTCTCTCACAGAATCTTGAGTTTTGTTTCAGCATTTCTCATGCATTTTCTTTCATTTCCTTCATAAGGAATTCAATTTGCTGCAGCAAAATAATCTTACTACTGAAATAATAGATATATTAAAGTTGGAATTACCTTGGTGGCAATAAAGGACAGGTTTTTATTGCTTGCTTATCAAGGGGGGTTTGTGTTTATGCGTTCGTTGAAAAGTAAGTGCATTACATTAGAACTAAATTTAACCTGGCTTGGTAACAACAGCACGCATAGGTAATCCATAAAGACAGTTCAGATTTATATGGTAATAGTTTAAAGAAGTTAAAAAAAAAGTTAAGGGCTTTAATGTTTTTTACTTGACAATGGAGTTGTCAGTAGTATTGATAAAACAGATGAGTATCTATTTTTAAAGATTTTCCTGAAAAAACCCAAACAACAGCTAATCAATAGGAAAGCTCTTGTAGATGGAAAGCATTCCTAGTCATCTGAGGAGGAGCTCAGGCTGCAGCACAGGAAGGAGCTGTGGGACCAGGAGCTGAGGTGGCAGAATGCTCCTCAGGGCAGCTGTTCTCCCATTCAGCACTTCCAGCTTTTTAGGGCTTGTTTACCAGGAGAAATGACCCAAAAGAGCTTCACCACGTGACTCTCTTAGCAGTTTACCTCAGTTCAGTGTAGTAAAGGGAACTGGGAAAAGGCTCCTTGTCTGAAGGGAATATCACACACACACATTCATATCCTGCAGCAACTTGGAGTCATTTCCATCTGTAGCCAGGCTGTAAGAATTGTGAGCAGCAATGGCCAAATTGTATTTGGTCTTAGCAAAGCTCTGAAGAAGGGTTTGTGTTGGCAGCAGAATCATAGGACGATTCTTTTCTGCTTGTGAGAAAAATGTTGTGTTGATTGCTTTTGGTGATGGCACAGAGGAGAAGTGAGTTTGATGCTCTCAAAACCTAGTGAATATCACTGCAGCAATTTGGATAATGCTGATTAAAATCCATCTCTGTCTCTTAAGTAAAATGAATGTTTCTTGTTCCAGACTGTACAGCTCAGCAAAATCAAGTGTTGTCAGCAACACATTATAGGCCCCAAGTGTTTTATTCTTAGATCTTGTAAAAAGTAGAGGGAAAGGACAGATCACTTTACAGGTCAGTTCCATTTTTCAGGTTAATTTATATCTGATGAGCTAGAGCTTTTAGAAAGAGCATTCACATGTCAAGATTAGAAGCATGGATTGACCAGGACTGTATAGTGTAAAGTGGTGAATAGCTGGGCTACCTCTGTTGAATTTTTTTTAGTCATTATTCATCTGGTTCTGTGACAGTACTGACAGCTGCTTTGTAATCTGAAAAACCTGGTTTGAATAAAAAAATCAAGAGGCTTTTTTTTTCCTTGTGTTGAGTTACTTCACCAGCCTGTTCCCTGGAAGCAGAGGAGTCTTTGGTTAGTGTGAAGTTCAGCTTGGCAACTCAGCAGCTCAGCACCTGAAGTTCTTCTGATCCTGTGCAATGGAGGAATTTTCGTGTGTGAATGTGTGAAGGCATTTAATAGCAATTGTTTCAGATAACAGCATCAGTAACCACTCAAGACACCTGTTCCTCAATCTCCATCTGGCTGCTATTTATGTGAGTACTTTCCAGGGCCTCTGCTGTAAACTTATGGATGGAAGGTGGTCTAATAATGATATCACCTGTTAAGCAGCAATTAATTAGAAGATCGTTAATTAAGTTCATTTAAATTATGGGCACTAAGTTGTATCCAACCTATTCTGTTTGAAGGGGCTATGTTACTTTGCCAGTAGGGGAGTAAGGCTGTGATGTGGGACAGAACAACCACAGAGGGAGGAATAACTCATTTTGTATGGAGAAGTGTGGCTTTTGAAGGGTTTTAATACTTGGTCAAACAAAAATACTCACTTTTGCTTGCTTCCGAAATGCCCTTGTTCATGCAACGTGACCTGACATTTTTAGACAATGCTTGGTAAAAGGCAGACATAAGGGAATCTGAGTTCTTTTCTATTTTGTTACATGGTGCTTGCTTTCATTTGTTAACTTGGTTAACCAAATCCCTATCAGCAGCAATGGTCTCCCTGTGATTCCAGTGGCTGTGCAGACACATCACGCTTGTTCCTGATGGCTCTTGACCTTGGTATTGTCCCTGGGGTGCAGGAAGCAGCATGGGAGCACACAGGGGACAGGGAGTCCCAAGTGCCACGCTGGGTTATCGACCCGAGCAGGTGGGCACGACTGAGGCCTGGGGTCGATGCACTGTTTGTCCAGCTCAGCACAGCTGGACAGGGAATTGTTTCCATATGCTTTGCTTTAAAGGTAGGCTTTTGCTTTCAAGGGCAGACAAGGAGGAAGCAGATCTACAAAGTCTGAGCAATGTAGCTTTAATTGGAGTTACACATCTTGATGGAGCAGAGGTAAAAAGGAGGAGACTGTATGGTGTAACCTTTATTTTTGTTAAGTTCCCTGATAAGCCATTGATTTGATAAGAAATACTGTACCATTGGCTGAGCTTGCAGGGTGCAGTTCCCTGATAAGCACGTGTTTACTGTCTGCCATAAATGCCTGAAGTGACAGTTTATGGTGGGTCGGATTGGATGTTTTAAACGCTGTATCATAACTGTGCTTTCACAGGCGAGCTCGCTGTGCACTCAGGTTGGTTGAAGAAACAGGTTGAACCGTGATGTTCATTTCTCCTTGGAGCAGAGCAGTTGGACCCTGGGTAATGCCCAGCCCTTGCAAATATTATACAATAGGAACCCATTAGAACACAATATCCAGCCCAAATAACCTCCCAAAAAAACCTTGGAAGAGGGACACAAAGATGATGTGTATTTTGATACAAACTGCATGTCTTTTACAACTAGATGATCCCTTTCTTCTTATGTGGTAGACACTCATGCTACGCAGATCTTGATGTCGTCTCCTTTAGAGCAATATTCATACACATCCAGATTTTCATACCCAGTGAATCAGACCACTACTGGTGGGTTTCCTTGATGTCAGAGACCCAGTGCTTTCCCAATCAGAGGTATTCAGGGATGAAAAAAATACTGGTTTTCACAGTGTAAGAGAAAGGAAATAATTCATCTCTCTGGGCTGGTGAAGGCCACCATGGTATATTTCTAGTTCTGTTCCTACCTGTGCTGGGTAATTTTTCTGAAACTCAGGATGTATTTTTTCTGATTAAAACTGAAGACACTCTATTATTTCTATAACCACATTTAAGTCTTGTAATGTAAACAAATTAGTTCACATTTCACGTGTCAGATGCTGATTTATAGAGGAAAATGGGAGCTTGCATCTGGTATGTCTCTTGATTCATTTTTTTGATTGAAGAACAGTTTTGAAATAGGGTGTAAAAGAATTTTCCATCTTTAATGAAGGGATTTCTTGGGGTTTGCAGCATCTGGGTGGGGTTTTTTTTCCCCTGGTGTGCATATACCAAGAAATCTTGAATTCCCTTTCCTGATTTGGGAAGTTCAACCTGAGGGGATTGAGCAATTTCTCTAATTTGCACCATTCACTTTCTATTCAAGACAACAGCTCTGGCACACTCTGATGGCACCACAGGAGGGACCTGGCCACAGGCTCCTCCAGGAGCTTTTCCTGTGGTCACTTGGGTGACTTTAGTGGCTCTGGCTGCTCTCTCTGCTGCACTTGCAGGAGCTGGGTGTGCCCAGGGCCATTGCACAAGTGTCGAGCTCGGCTCCCTGGCCTTGTGGGAGCTGTGAAAAGCCCAGGGTAAATTCCTTAGGTTCTAAAGCTGCTCTGCCCTATCCTATGTACATCAACATCATGTGATTTAGGCAAGTTGCTGCTTAGCGTTGGAGACGTAGCCACGTCTTAGTAGCTTAGTATCACTTTTCTGCTCCAGCATATAGAGAGAAATAATTAGGAGTTGTGTCAAGGCAGTGTCTAGTGACCAGAGGAAATTGCATCAGATGGAATGATGCTTCTTTCCAGTAGAGGTAGCTGGTTTTGTTTTTGTTTTGTATGTCATTTGCCAGCTACATTTAGCATGAATAAGTGTTTTCAGATGTCCCATATATCAAAGTCTAGCCTGATGTAAAAAGTCTGTTGCAAGGAAAAATATAGAAAGAGATGCTGGATGTTTTGGCCAGTGAATGATTTTGGAAGATGAGCCATTGAGCTAATCCTGCCTTGTGGCACGTGGGTGAGATGTTCAAGGTGACAATCCCACAGGACTCCAAAGAACATATTTCTATTGTGTTACACCCAATCACGCAGGGCCGGGGTTGATCCTGCCTCATGTTTGCTGTCTTTGATTTCCCTCTCCTCTCCCACACAGCAGCTTGTGACAGATGTAGCCACCGCTTTTAACGATGGACCTTTGTCAAGCCAGGGAAAATGGCCACTTGAATTCAGGGGGAAAATAATGATCCTTTTGATTAAGCAAGCTGGCGTTGGTGGCTGTGCTGCGGACGCCGAAGGGGAGAGCTCAAAGGGCACCTGCCTGTAACACGAGCGATGGCAGGAAGTGTGCCTGGCTGCAGGAGAGAAAAATTGGCCCTGTGTTGGAAAGAACAGAGGAAGAGAGATTAGAGGTTAAACTGGAAAGGGTGTTAAAATATTCTCAGTGTATGATGGCTGTAGCAGTGGATTTAAATTGCTGAAATTACCTTGTCAGGATGCCTTATCAGCTGCTGTTCTAGTGATTGTTTGCTTTAGATAAGAACTGGAGTGCGATAAAACCTTGATAACAGTTTAGAGATTACAGCTCTTTTGAAACTGCTGGCACTTGCCAGGGGCTCTGAGCTGCAAGAGCTACGCTTGGATTTATTCCACTACTTTTTTTTTTTCCCTCTGCCCCCCTTCTCTTCTTTTGTTTCATGTTTTTAAGTGCTTAAGCTCTTGTTTTAGATCCTCCTCATTTTGAGCCACACAGCCTCTTCTGAGCACTTTTGGGGAACAGTGCATGTGCGTAGAAGAGGGGACCCGTGCTGAGGAGTGGAGGTGAATGCTGAGGGAAGAAGAAAAACAAGGTACTGCTGCACCTCTTCATCTGATCCCATTTCAGGCTCTGACCTGTGCAGTTTCACAAGCTGTGAGGATACTAAAGGCTTGGGAGCACAGCAGGCTTGGGAGCTTCCTCCTGGTTACTTCCCCAAAGTTCCTGTAACAATGTTAGTTTACAGCAGTTCATTGAATGGGGATGTAAAGCACCAGCTCTTAAAAATCTATGCGGCGTTTGTGGCAGTACATTTGTGTTCTTAGTGCTGTTTTTGACTGTGTTATCTTTTTGGGGTTGTGATTTTGTGGGGTGTTTTTTTTTTTAGATAGAGATTAGTAACAAGTCTCCAATTGAACTCATCTCGTCTGCATGCAATGAATGGGACAGAAACAGGGTTACAGAAACCAATGCAATGTTTTTGTCTAGTTCTTATTGAAGGTGATTTATATGGTATGGCAAGATGGTGGTATTTTGGTTCTGCCTTTCTTCTAATAAATTTGGCACTCGGCAGATCTTGCACATCTGAAAGCGTATGCTGCTTAGTTTTTCATAGTAATTCAAATTGGTTTGTTTTTGTGTAAATATAATTTGAAAGGAGGAAGCAGAGAAACTGTGGAACTCATAAGTACAACAAGGAAAATTCTGAAGTTGCAGGACTATGGTTAGAAAATGGAAGTTGAGGTTGAATTTTTGTGGTAAAAACCCTTTGCAGTACCCTTTCAGGTTTCTGCTTGTGCTTATTAGGATTAATAGCAAAGCAGTGCATCCAGGCATTCCATCTCTACTCATGTTTTTAGCCTGTTCAGCCAAAGGATAAAGTTAAAACATTATGAAAAAAGCATGAGGAAGAAATACTGCTGCTGTTAGAGGAGTATTCATCCTGCTGCTGTTGTGTGTACCTGACGATATTTTTGTCCTGTGGTTATGAGGTGTGGCTCTGCCAGGAGCTGTATTCAACTATTGCTGGAATTACAGAGAAGTGGGAGGTGTTGGTGCTTCCTTATCTTGGTTATTTGTGCTGTTCTTCCAACCAAGGAGTCTTGAGATGTCAAGGTGGTTGCACCTTGAACCTGCATCTTGTAGTGTGCTTGAATTTGGTTTTGTGTTTTGTTGTGGTTTGTGTGGCTGAGTGGTTTTCTTTTTCCCTTTAGTAGCAAATCTGGTGTGTCCCCTGTTCCACTGGTCAGCCTGATAACACACTTAAGTCTGCTCCAGTTGGCTCAGGCACAACGTGTTCTACAAAGTCCACAACAAAACTTTGGACCGCATAAGTTTGACTATCTGGGGATATGTCAATAATTGCAACACAAAGTACCAGGGGAAACTGTACTCTGGAATAACCAGACTTTGCTTTATTGTTGGCTTTCATTTCATAGGTTTTTTTCCTTTGTTTTTAAACTGAAATGCCTCTATTTTTCCTATAATATGGGAGGGATCTTTCTGGCAGTTAACTTACTGAATGTATGCCCATGTCTGCTTGCAACTGCTGAAACATGTCCTCTAAAAGCACTAGTAAGATAAATTTAAGAGATTGATAGTTCTGTATATTGGTTATATCTTAAAACATCAGTTTTAAAATATCACTGCAGAGTGACCATCCGAATTCCTTAGGGTTGTACAGGTGGCCTGTGAAAGAGTAATTTAGCACCAGATGAACCACAGCAGAAATACAACTCCAAACTATTTGAGTTTATCTAATCAAATAATAAGAACGAACACATAAGCTATCCAGCAACCAAGATACTTAATGAGCACTGGTTTAGAGTCTTCTTAATTGTGTTCAGGCACTCATGGGCTGTATTTTCAAGTCTGTGTTTATGACTTGAGACTGTACACTTTGTTTTTTCCTCTTAATGAAAGCTCAACATTTCTTTTGTTCCAGCAAATTTCAGAACTTAGAAGATGATGCCAAATTATCACATGCCTCACTAGAAAACAAAGAGCTGGCAGCATTGCCTTCCTAGGGGAAACTGGAAATATCCCAGGCTTGCTCCAGCCATGCTCTAATTTGAGGTTTAACGCTCTGTTAACATCAGCCCACGGCTGCATCACTCGAGTAGATGTGGGCTGGGACTGGTGAGAGCAAGGAGTCCCCAGCCTCTGCACTGCATGGGGATGGTCAGAGCCGGGAGCTTGGAGAGAACTTGCACAGGAAAGCAGGGTGGCTTTTACCCCTCAGGTCAAACTGTGGGTGAGGATTGCAAACAAAGCCCAAGTGAGCTGCAGTTTGGTCTGTGGTGGGGTGACTGACAGCTGGTTAATCGTCCATCAGAAGATTGCAGTCAGTGGCTGGGGTGAAGGTGGTCCTTGTGGGTGCCTTCCCTTCAAGATGCAGTTTCACAGAGCTCCTGTGGACACAGTTTCACTGATTCCTGTGCGAGAAGGTGTCAAAGCCAAGCTGAGGCATTTCAAAGCATTCTTTGCAAAACTCAGAGGTTTTACTTTTTACCTTAAAGTTTCATTTTGAATCTCAGCTCCATTTCAGGTGGTGCTAGAAGTGAAACTCAGCCAGCTCTTCTGGGCTGGAACTTACCAACAAAGGTCTTGCAGCTCACAAATAGTTTGCAGTGGGGAAAGGCAAAGATGATACATCATTCTTCTGGTTCTTAAGCCTCTTAGGGAGAGTTACAGTTCTGCAGCCACGAGAGCTGGACATTCCTGCTCTATCCCCCTGTTGCTATCTGGATGTTTCAACTAGGACTTCTTACAGAAGGAAATCTCAGTTCTCTGCTTCCTTCAGTACATTCTGCTTTGGCAATTAGGAGGTAAACTCTGCATTACCTCTGTGATTTGGTGAAAATAGTGACGAGACAGTTGTGTCCCTTCCTCTGAAGCCTGACTTGGAGTTATGGTGATACTGGTTTGAAACTATTTATATCTCCTACATGCAAGTAGTTCTGTTACTGTTCTCTACCACCAAAAATGCATTAAGTCAAACTACACCAAGGTTTTAATACCAGTCTCAGTTGTTGCTATGGGCCCTAGCACCACATCTGTCTGGAGGAAAGGGTGGTGACAGAACTGCATCCCCTCAGTTTGCTTGTCTTCCTCTGTGTGTGTGTGTGAAAATAGAGCATATATATGAGGATGGTCTAACTAGTGAAACCACAGTGCTGTTACGAAATGCATAGAGGCTCAGAAGTCTCTAAAGATCTGGTTTGTGACCTGCTGGGCACCTTTCTCATGTCACTTAAGACATGAGCAGTCTTACAGTAAAAACTAAATGCAATTACAGTGCTCAGAACAGCTTCAAAGTGGCCTGGCTAATTTTGGGTTTGAGCTTGACCCCAGAAGCAGGTCAGTTGTATGGGATGGCAGGCTTACATCTTGAAGATTATGACTAAACCACACCAATTTATTTAGCTAAAGGGAAGAATTTGAATTATTCAGGGTTGGTTTTTCTTTTCCTTATAACCTCTCAAGAAAGGCAAACTTTAAGCTACCACACACAGCTGGTGTTTCTAGTAAGACACAGATGTGTTTTGGGATCTCTTCCCATCTCCTGCAACATTTAAATGTAGATAAATAGAACTTAATCAGCTATAAATAACAGCGTGTCATGCCTGTGGATCACTAACCTTCTCTGGGACTCCCACAGGACTAGGGTTAAGCTTAATTACTTCAGTCTACTGCAAACAACAGAATAATCAGCTGTTGGATATTGCATGGGGAAAGGTGGAGGGAGCATAAAGAAGCAAGTCAACCTCCCTGGCCAGTGACGTGATGCCCCGGCGCTCAGTGTAGGGGATTTGAACGAAAGGATTCTTTTATTCCCTGTTTTGGTTTCAGTGCACAGGAGGTTTAATGTCACTACTACATCTGTGAGTGTTGTTTTAAAAACAAACTCAGGAGGTGCCTATGAACTCTTTTTTCTTCCCTTTTGGGATATCTTCCTCCCCTTAGGGATCACTGCTCAGACTTGCTGTATAAAAAGATGGTGATTGTGGTTTGTTTAGCTCTGTTGTAAATGAAGGCAAGATATTCCTCTGTGGCCATTGCATATTGCTAATTTAGGAGGGCAGATTGGTATGTCTGGTTTGGAGTGTGGTAGCCATCAGCCACAAGCAGTTCTAGGCTGGAGGAGTCAGTGTCTGTCAGCTTCCAGCACTGGGCTCTGTGTCTTGGCCAGGCTGGCCTGCATGGGAATGTGTTACGGAGCTGCTGTCTTCTAGCAGCTTTCTGCTGGAACAAATGTGAGGCAGCTGGTGGTGAAACCACCAAGACCAATCATCCATCGCTGCCAGGTCCTGCTCCTCCTGTCCAGGCACTGCTCAGCTCTTTGCTCAACACACGGCCTTGTTTCCATACCTAGCAGGGACCATGGGCATCACACTTCCAAAGGACAGGACATGACAGGGGAAACGGTGATGTCCCAAACTGCTCATTGTTGGCATTTGTACTGGTATTTTTGGCTAGTTGTCACTTCTCTCAAGAGCACTGGTGGAAAGATATTTGCTAGACATTTTTCCCTGCTGATTTCTGCTCTTGCCCCTAATGGTTAACAGAAATGGGGCTTGTTATTTCATAACATTTTCCCAGCTACAGTAAGTTTGAGCCAGAGATTCGGTTTTTTACAGTAGATTTGATTTACAGCAAAGCTGTTTCTGCCCCACATACCTGCTCTCCAGTAACACAAGAGCTGGGCTTTGCTGGGCAAAGCCTTGGGTGATTCAGCCAGGAACTCAGGGCACTCCTTACCGCTCTCCTGAAAAAAAGAGCCTCACAAGGGCTGTCTGGAAGAAAAACTGCAGAGCCTGGCATTCGGGGTGTGATTCATGGTGTGGATTATGTGCAGTTCAACTGCAGGGACTCTGGTTTGGGCTTCGCTCAATGCTCCATGGGTTTCAATGTCTGCTGCTGTCCCTGCACTGCTTTTCTTCTCAAAGAGAGAGCAGGTATTGGGTGTGCAACTAAAACAAGATTGCCCCTTTGACTTTTTCTCTTTCCTTATGTCCCTGTAAGTGGCATTTCCTTCATGGAAAGGTGATTAAAGGTTTTATGAGGGAGGAGAGCCATACCCGAAGGGCTGTGCTGGGGGAGAGCTGGTCCACGGCAGCCCCGCCGCCCCTTCCCGCACGCAGCCCCTGCTTGTTTGATTTCCCCTGCTGCGGGCCAGGCTCAGGAAGACAGGGGAATATTTATTTATAAGCTGTCTGTACAGATGTTTTCGTTGTGGTTTGCGGTGCATTGGTGCCACTTAGTGGGAGGAGAATTGAATTGACAGCTTTAACGGTGCAGGGGAAAACAAGGAGAGATGGGTTTCATATTCCAGCCCCCCTCCACCTCCCAGCAGTATTTCTGCAGTTTAAAGACAAATCCAAATCTGTTGCTAGCCACAGAGCTGTGGTGGGTTCGGGAGTTGGCTGTTGGCAGAGTAGTGCTGGTAGGCTGGGCATGCACTGACCCTCATCCCAACAGGAAAACTGCGTGGAAAGCACTGCAGAATATTAGGCTAAATAGGCTTTGCTAATAGAAAAAGCTAATCCAGCCATGCCTTGTGTTTAGCAGGTTTGGCAGGCTTAAAAATCATCCTCCCTCTGTTGTGATTTCCATTATTTTAGGTGTAGCAGGAAGGATGATGGATCAGGATGGTGTTAGCTCTGATTCAGTTTTGCAGGAGGCAATCTATACAAAATGTTAACAGTGTTTATTCAAAATCATTTAACTGGATTTTGTATTGATTTCCCTACAGACAGGCCTGTGGGGAAAAAAAGAAACCCTGTGCTGTGATATTCGTAAGCAATCTATTCTGCTCCCCCAGATAAATGCTTAATGTTAACTAATGGTACCTGGAAATAGACTCGGGTGTCTGCTGCTGGCAGGCATGGACATGGCCATCAGCCACGTGTCCCCATGAGCCTGGAGTGTCGTGGTGAGGGTGCAGTGGAGCACATGGCGCTCAAAAGGCTTTGGAGCATCCTCTGTGGTGTATGTGTGAGATGTTCTACCTTGTCAGGACGCTCAAGAACATCTTGTGCTTGGTTGGTATCTATTTATTTTTGTCTTGTGTAGGACAGGACACCTCGGGCTGGTTTTACCTTGAGTTGAATTGAATTACTGAATTGGATTTTTTGTTGTTTGCACATGGGCTCCTTACCCCATTGAGTCGTTTCTGTGTGCTCCTCGTGCAGTGGTGCATGAAACTCTGAGCTCCAGGGACTCTGAGCCTGGGTTTGGAACTCCTCCACGTGGGGAACTGCTGCTAATTTTAGTGAAATTTCTGGGCATGGAACAAGTTCCACTTTCAGTCTTTAAGAAAATGTGCTGTGCCCAAGGATTGTGCTTACTGGCTTTAATCATACCTGCTGTGGCTTTCATCTCAGCTGGTCCCATTACCCTTGGCAGGAAAAGCAGCACTCGGAGAGGCTGGCAGATCCCACCTATGGAGACGTTTCCTGGAGCCCTTGGTGGCTCCCTGTGTGCACTGTGGTGCTTGTGGCTGGGACAGGAGACAAATTAAAGCAGCTGTGGGTGCGTGTCCTGGTGTCACCTCTGCGCAGCTCTGCCTGTGCATGACCTGTGCTCGCTGCCTGTGACCTGTGCTATTCTCCCTGGCTGTGCAGCTGCCAAGCTGACAATTCCTGGGTGATGCTCCTGGGGCACCAATACTTGGATCTTCTGCCTCATTTTGAACCCGTTTGTGCCTCTCTTGCGCTCTCACCAGAGGGCACTGCACGACATGTCGCAGCCTAATAAATAACCTCTTAACCTGCTTAGCTGCTTTATGCTCAGTGGCATGTTTTACAACGTTACCTGGAGTCCTTGAATGCTGGTTCCCATGGCAACCTGATATAGCATTTTTATTCTTTATTGCTATCACTGTTTTATTGCTGCCTTGTTCAAATGCGCTGTCATCTTTATTTTGCCTTGGTGTGTGCGTGCGAGCCACAAATCTATTTCTCAAAATTATATTATTAAACCATTTAGTGAATTTAGAAAAAGGGTGATGATCTGTCACTGTCGATTTAATATTAAATGGAGAAGCACACCATAAATGGAAACAAGCTGGAAAGAAAAACAAACTAGCAACCCAAATATTGATATAGGCAGCTTAGGATGTTTGATGGAGGTGCAAATAGTTGGGTAAAAGCAAATTAATAGAAGAAATGTAGCTTCTGTAAGGGAATGTAATAGTCCTAATTTGTGTGAAAGGGAAAATTGATAGTGTCCAGGTGTTCTTAGGAGTGGAGTTTGGCCAAAGATAGTAATGGGAGCAAGGACCTCAATTGTTTTAGAATGAAGGTTAAAACATTCAGAGAACCTGTATGGCCCAGTGAGGAACAGTCAGAAATTAAGCTGGTAATACAGATCAGGTTGTGGATAACTCATTGTTTGCACCATACTTAGGCTCCATCAATCCTATAGCTGATGTCTCCTTCTTCTCTGCAAGGATCAAGGAAGATTTCTTCTTTTTGATACCTGAGTTTCTGGAGTTGGGGGCAGGAGACAGGAGAATCACCTTTGCCGAAGGACGAAGTGGGGCTGGAGATGGGGTGCACGTCCTCCCAGGGATGCTCAGTGCAAAGTTGCAAAAGTCAACCATTGACAGCTTTGGTGTTGGGAAGGATGGTGGGATTCACACAGACCCTGGGTAGAGAGTTTGCTTCCTTCTCAGTGCAGGGCACAGTGTTCATCTGTTAGGGGATTGTTTGGGGTAGCTGTGCTTCCTGTGGGACTGGCCCTGCTGCAGCCTGGCTGGAGGGGGCTCCTTGGGGCTGGTTAATCACAGCTGACAGCAGGAGGGGGTTTTGTGCAGGGCAAAGACTGCGTTTGTGGGAACGGCAAAGCAAACAGAGTTAAAGGCAGAGTGATCTTGTGCACACAGGAGCCAGCTGGCAAACCCCAGATAACAGATATCTTCCCAAGCACATGTTAGGAGCAGTGCTGTTTTCAATGGCTCCCTTGTACATGCTGTCGTCTTCCCGTCCTGCTCGAAGTATTAGGGGGCTGCTATAAAAATATTTGTTCTTTCTGAACTCCTCTGTCTAAGTCACTCTTTCCTATTGACTGCTACTGTGAGCGAAGCACGGCTGGAGGATATAAGTATCCCCTGTGCAGAGAGAGGATGTTGAAAGGACTGAGGTCAGGGCTGACTCCTCCAGGGTGATCTCCCGTATCTGAGGAATGGAGAGGCATCATTTGGAAAGGTATAAATTATCTAGGACAGCACATAGAATTTTACAACCTGTACTTAAATCCTTCATTATATCTTGTGCCAGCAGCAAGGCGGATTCTGCAGCCTTTCCTAAGGACACTGAGCTAAAGATTCAGGCACTTTGGAGGATGTGTTGTCTGTCCTTCCAGAAAAATCTGAGGATTTTTTTTTAATTCCCCTCCTTTCATTCTTTGCCAGTTCCTCTATTCTGGGGTGATGCTTTGCAGCAGGACAGGTTTGGCTGTGAAACTTTGGCAGGAAAATTTCTTCTAAGTGCTTGAAGTACACCCTTGTTCATCTCCAGAACCCGAAGCAGAACAGATGCAAACTGATCTGTAACTGGAATTCAGTCCTTGGGAAATTTAGGGAATGAGTCCACCTGGGCAGAATAGCCTTTCTAAAACAAAAACATTTCTGGATTGCCAGACTGCTGATTATTAAGAAGGAGAGTAGGGAGAGCAGCAGGGGGAAGACAATGGGTTTCGGGGAAGTGGATTTCAGTCAGCTCAGAGCTGCAGTCTTGGCAAGCTACTCCAAGTGAAGAGGAAGTTTGGGAGAGTTGAAAGTTTCTTAGAGAAGCAAATTTAATGCACAAGTAGAACTCCCTTAATGGAGAGGACAGATGGGAAACATAGTAAGAGATTACTTTAGCTAAATTACGGGATCTTTAATGACCTGAAACTCAAAGCAACATAAAAAAATTGGAGAGTAGGTCAAACTATTGAGAATGATTTTATCATGAACATGCAAAGAAAATTGAGAAGCCAAGGTCCAAATGAGCCACAATTGGCAAAAGACAAAAAGGGCAGCCAGAGGGGTTTCTATGAATGTGTTTGCAGCAAGAGCTGAGCCAGGGAATGAGTTAGGCCACTGCTCAGTGGAAAGGAAAAGCTCTCAGACGATGGAAGTGAGAAAGCAGAAGTACCAAATGACTTTTTTATCCCTTCTGTTCTTCCTGAGAGGGTCAGCTGCAGCCAGCATGCTCTCAGAAAAGAGGGAAAGAATAAGTTTGAATATTTAGCAGAGCCTGGAGGAATTCAGCTCCAGATAGTTAGAAAACTGGCTTAAGTGATTTCAGTGCCATTAGTGATAATCTTTGAAAATCTGTGGAGGACAAATGAGGCTTGAGAAGACTGCGGAAAAGAAAATTTAATGGGATATCTTTCAAAAAGGGAGAAAGGGAGGAGCTGTGGGCTGGGAAGCCTGTAATGCCTAGAGAATATTTTTCAGGAAAGCATGATAAAAATGATTAAGTTGTTTCTAAGCATGTAGAAGGCAGCAGTCCCTGGAAGAGGTGGAGACCTGCAGCTCCCTCAGCAGTTTCCATCTCTGTTAACACTTGGATGACACAATAAAGATCACAGGTACTCTGCAGCTCATGCCAAGCTGAAACAGGTACAAACAGAGCCGAGTTCAGAACTAGGATTCAGGGGATCTGAAATAATAGAAAAGGTCTGAAAAAAGTAGGTTCCAGCTTGGCAGTGCTACGCAAAGAAAGAATGAACAGTAAAAGACCAGAACTGGTCAGGTACCTGTTCTACCAGAAATGATAAAATAAAGCGTGAGTGGAGGGTTTGGGGTTACAGGAGCTTGATCACTAGTGCCCTGGGATCTGCAATGGCGTCTTTTTGTAGGGGCAGAAAAGTCATCAGGAAATAGAAATATGATTTACTATAAAATATTCCAGGGATTTTGTTCAATTTATTCGGTTCTGGTGGTGGGTGCAGTACATTTCATTCTGAACATCACCCTTCAGGGAGGATACAGGCTGTCAGAAGAGACATTAGGAGAGATTTGCAGCATAAGGGCTAGTTCTGCATGGGGACCAGCTTCCCTGGGGAGGCTACAGCTGCAGTGAAGCAAGAGTACCCTCAGGTGATACTTCAGCCCAAGATAAGAGTGATTTATTTATTATTTTTTAAATAATTCTTTTAACACATAGCAGAAAAGCTGAGAGATTTATTCATGCCCAGGGAGCAGTAATGGTAAGTAAATTAAAATAGAGAATTCCAACCTAATTGGCAAAAAAGGGGCTTTTTTGGACATGCAAGTTATCAGGTAAGACACAAGCTTTTGGGCATCTCATGAAAAGGCTGTGTACCTGGACACTGCTTTTTCCTTTCTTTTTACTTTTACCCCCAGGTAGCCCAGCTGGATAATAATAGTAATAAAGCTCCAACTTCTTGTGACTTTCAGTTGCCTGGTATCCTTGGATTGTTACAGTTGAAACATCAACAAAACTGTAAAATGTTCTTGTTGTGTTCATGTACACAAAAGTGGAATTTTCTGATTTTATACTGGGGGCTAGGGAGAGAGATCCCCCATTTAAATACTGCTGTTTTGTGTGAAATGCTAAAGCATGGTGCCTGGAAATTCCTTGGTTCATTGTTGATTTTTCATATCTCCGGTCTAGCTCTAAGGGTGCCTGAAGACCTATAAAAACATAAAACCCGAATAGACAGAAATTAATACCAAGTTCTTCAAAAGGGAAATGGAGAATATAAGTGGTGTCTGGGGTGACATCAACATTTGGATTCCCCTCTTTCAGTCTGAAATCAGGCTTAGGATGGAGATGAAATGGCATCCAAGAGTTTTCATGACAGGAAGAGAGTCTTCAGACATCAGAAGACTCTTTAATTATGGGCAGAGTGATTCATTCAGTGGTCAGCATCTGTATCTCATTAAAGTCTGAAATCCTTCACTGTTTCTCCTTTAAATATGAAGGTATTCCTGTTTTATCTTTTTTGGCTTAGCAGAGCTGTATTTTATGTCAGGTCAGTGCAGTGTACCATTCGAGCGAGCCTGAGTTATGTGCAGATTATTTAATGCTGAAAACATTGAGCAAATGTAATTCACCTGTGCTGCTTTCTCCAGAATCTTTTCTCCTTCAGCAACCAAGCGCAGCAGAAAAGCAGCTTGAAATTAAATTGGAGGATTAATTTCAAATTATTTGAGGAATGGGTGTTATCAATGAAAATAAAATATTCTTTGTGTTTATTCCTGCTGAGCCATAATCAACAAGTGGGGATTTTCCTGGAGCAAACTATCTCAGTGGGCCCAATCTGCTCAAGTTGAAGGAAGAAAAAAATCTCCCATGGACTTCAATGAGAGCAGCCTGCTTTGAACTAACTTTTACTATGATGGAGAAATATGCGTTCTGTCTGCAAGAGGTTGACCATAAATACCTGTGCAGATGAACACAGCTGCAGCTCGGTGCAGCAGGATGGAGCTGCATGAGGGTCAGGCAAGTTAATCACAGGTGAAAGCTTTTTGTTACGCCTTCCTTTCCCCCATGCCACCAGAAAACTGCCAGGTGTATTTTGGATCAATAAAGGAGGATTTTCAGGCTAAAAGTTATAACATTTTTTCCCACCATCTTGCTGTGGTTTTTTTTAGATTTTGGAAAATGGGGTGTGTGCACACATAGAATTTTACAGCAAAGTAGAAGCAAAAATGAGTTTTCTTACATCAGTTGTGAGTAGTGCAGGGGCTTTCTACTCTACTGCCCCTTTCCAAAATGCATTAAGGCTGTCAGATGTAAATTGGGGGCATCAAAGCACTTTCTGCATAGGGTTATGAGCTGGTCTGTAGTGCAGATTATTGCTCTGAATTCTCCCAATGTGTTCAGTGCCAAGCACAAATTGCATTTTAAAAGCAATGTTTTGTTTGGCCACCGTGTATTAATCTAACTACATTCAGCAGCTCTGTGGTTAAATTCTAGTTTGCCAGTTGGCTTTAGGGTTTAAAAGAGAAACACAGCAGCAACAGGTTTCTCAGCCTTGCCTGTGATAAAGTGGTGCTGGAAAGAGTGGGAGAGGAGAGAGTGTGGAGATGCCTGAATTCATCAAGGGCAAGCACTGAGCCACGCAGGCGTTTGTTGCTCTTCGGTGGGTGTTATGATCTGCCCAGAAATACTGAAAAGAGGGAGACCTAGGTGGAAAGTTGGGACAAAAATATATAAGGAACTGGAAAGAGGGCTGACTGCCAAAATCTGTGGTGTTACAGTTGGCCCCCAGCTTTGCTCCTTGCTTGTCTTGGCGCTGTAATTGCAAGACAAATATATTTGTTTTAGTGTTGTTCATGAAATCTGGCTGGCTGCAGAGTGATGGTGCTGAGCAGCAGGGAGACTTCATCTCATGAGTCATCTGTGAATGGGGAGCAGGATGGAGGGTGATGATTTGGGTCATGTGGGCTGGGATGTGGGGGGTTGATGCTCTCTTTCATAAGCACTTCAACAGTAAGAAATGGCCCCAGGCTTCTCTCCTGCAGGCTGGAGCAGCAATACTCTGCTGGTGTGGGGCTGGCTGATAAAGGAGAGAGTGTGGGATGAACCAAAAGTAGTTTCCTGCTGTCCCAGGAGGAAGCAGGTGTGGGGAGTAAGGAGGAATCATCGGAGTCAGTGGCTACAGCATCCTGATTCAGGAGATTGAGTCTCCTTGAAGCAGCAAAGAGTGGAATTCAGTCTCCAAGCCCTGTTCTTTATCTGTGTAACAGAAATCACATCAATGCCCAGCTTGCTAGAGCACTGTGAGGATAAATCCACTGAGGACTCTGAAGTGCTCAGATAAATACCTATGAGAGCACAGGGAGGCATTTGTGCTTGTATGAGGGATAAGTGCTTTATTAGTAATGACCCAGAAAGGACAGAGCTACTTGCAGGTATAGTAAGCACAAGCAAGTGCCTCCTATAGTTGACAGGCTCTTGGTGTAAATCATTTGTGGAATAAATGACAAAAGAGAATTCATGCTTCCTAGAGGAGAAAGAAAAAAGTCTCTGCTGAGCTTAATAAAAATGAAAATTTGGTAATGGATAATACAAGTCTAGAGAGGGTCACAGTCTGCTTGACAGGAGCTGTAAGGTCACAGATTAAGTAGGTGCCCAAGTCAGTTGCAGCAATATACAGGAGATTATTGAAGGAAGATGCATCCTGGGAATCTCTCCCACAGAACAGCAACTGGGGTAGTTGTAACTGTGGTTTTGCACAGCAAAATTTGAAGTAATTATTGCAGAAAACAGCTGTCTATTTGACATAATACCTTCTAAACAACTGGGTTGGGTTCCAGGCTCATCCTCCTTTGAACTTTGGAAGATCCCTGTAAAATAGGGCAGGCAGAGCTTGCCCTTTGCTGTGCTTCCAGCATGGTCCTATCTTACAGGGAGAGGGTCTCCAGCTCCCTCTCCAATGCTTCTGGCCACATGTTCCCTTCCTCTCAGCCAACAGTGTAAGTGTTCATAACTGCTGGAGAGAGCTAAACCAGCCAAAAACTAATGTGGTGAAAAAAAAAAAAAATTCTTTTTTTGGGACTAATTTCCTGAATTGTCTCACCACTTAGTCATAAAGGTACTGGTGCAAGAGAGAAGGTGGGAACATATGGCTGAGGGCAAAGAGAGGAGTGGGAATTGGATAGCTTAAAGCTCACATCACCTAAACCTGCCGTGGGACTGTCACGTCTGGGCTCTGTCTCCTTGGAATGGAAGAAGTGCATCGGGCCGGGGTGAGAGTTCCTTTGGCATGTGGCAGCCTGGTGCTGCTCTGTCTGACCGCTCCCTGTGTGCTTTCCAGGGCCTGCTGCAGGAGAGGAGCAGTGGAGGCAGCATCCTCCCCATGGTCTTCCAAAAAAAATGGGTTGGCTGAGGAGCAGCAAGCAACTGCTGCTGCTCTGCGGTGGCCACAGCCCAGGAGAGATACAGAAATGTACCTGGGCAGGTTCCGTTTGTGGAAAAGCAGGAATTTTAGCTCATTAAACCACCAAGGCTCCAAACGTTGTAAAGCCGAGGTCAGGAAGTAGCTGTAAATTGAGTGACTGGAAAGGAAACCCAATTAACTGCTTGTCGTTTTTCCGGAGCTCCTGCATGGAGGTCATGCTGGTGTTCGTCACAGCAAAAGGCCTCCAGGTTGGTGCAGTTCATCTCAATCGATACAGGCTTTCACTCTCCTGCAATCCTGTTCCCCAGCACTACCTTTAACTGCAGAAAAAAAGTATTTGAAAGAAGGCCTCTCTTCTGTTTTGCTGGATTTTCCCTGTTAGAGTAGTTCGGACTTCTCCTGTGAGTCTGATTCCTCCTGCTCCCCAGAATTCACATTCTTCAGGCATATAGCAACTCCTACCAGTTATTTTCCCCACAGTGATCACTGTAGAGCCAAGTTATACATCTCATGTTGTAGAAATTTTCTTTTAAAAATACGTTACTTCAGCTACAGTAATAAGTGCTTGTTAGTTTGGGGTTTTTGTTTTCTTCCAACAACTTTATTAGTGTCTAGAAGACTGGCCAATGTACAGAATTAAGATGCACTCAGGCTGGAGAGGTGCTGTTCTCTCCCTTTTCCATGCAATGGTGGCTTCTTTGTACCCAGCCAAAACTTTGCTTACCCAGGCACCTCACCTCATCATGCTGCATGCCCTTGCCTAGGTTGCTGTTTTTCCTCACCACCCTTGGCCATTTTATATGCCAGATGCACTCGCAGTTCTTGAGACACAAAGCCGTGACCAGTGGTGTAACTATGCTGGGAAGAGACTTGCTGGCCTGGTCATCTTGCAGCTAAGCCCAGGGGTTTGTAATTCTAGAATGAAACTTCACTATTGCCCTGAAAACAGAAGCATAAAAGGAATTAATTTGGAAAGAGCCTCATGTAAAATGTTTATATGCCATCCTGCTGCCAAGATACCTTGCCAGCTGGGTGGTATTAGCATGGGGCTTAACTTCTCTCTCTGTATGCCAACAGGATGACTTAACCTACCCTCTTTATCCCTGAACAACAGAAAAAGCTGATGATTTGAACAGATGTTTTGCAAATTAGGAGCTGGCTTGTGGTGCAGTAGCGAAGTGGTGTGGTCTTTGAACCAAGCTTTGTCATTTGCCCCTGGTGCTTCCTGCCTGTGCCCCCTCATCTTGTGCCTAGCCAGGTCTTTTTTGAAAGGGCAGAGATCACACATTGCCAAATGAGAGAAATTCACGGCAGGAAAAGCTGGCAGCTTGTGCCTGATTGTGAGCAGCTCTGTTTTGCTGTCAGGAGAAACAGCAGCACAGCTCTGGGGGATGGCAGTGGGAGAAGGTGTCTCGGGTGCTAAGGGTGGGAAGGCAGCAGCCGAGAGGAGGAAGGGGTGGAGATGTTTGAGACTGGAATTGCACAGTGTATCTGGACACGGGGGTGGTATGGAAAGGTTTTGGTTGTGCACTGATGAGTGAGAATCACAGCCTGCCAAGCTGGTTATGGTGGCTGGAATGGCTCATCCCCTGGAGGAAGCCAGGGCTCTCCAAGGCCTCCTTACTTCTAAGAAATGGCAGCAATTTAGCAACATCATTTTCTGAGTACACAGTTAAACTGGTGTGGTCCCTTAGCATGAACACTCAAATTGGTTTAGGAGTGGCTGAGATAGATCAAATGTATTGGAACCAGCTAATTTGAGAGTGTCCATGCAACGAGGTTACGCCAATTTAACATCATCAATTTCAGTGCCAGTAGCTGCATTAGTGCAGAGTTTGCAGGCTGACAGGGAGGGCAACTAGGCAATGGCCTGAAGAGGCATTTTTCACTGAAAAAGTGTGCAAAGCTACTAAAATTAATAAAACTTTTTGAGTTTTTATTTGTAGCAGAAACTTGTGATACGATCTCAAAGGGACTTGATCTTTCTGGGGACAGAAGGGATATTGTTTTCTTACTTTTTACTGAAAGAATAGTGAAAGTGCAGGATTTCCATATTTTATGCTTGTATCTCCTAAAATCTTTCCGAAACATTCTCCCAGAAATGCAAATCTGAAGACACTGAGAGATAGATTTGGGTCTGCATGACAGTCAGGTGTCCCAGCATGTGGGATTATAGTCAAAAATGAAAAATGAAGTCTAATTTTTCTGCACATGAGTGGTTGGCATCCCTCGAGGTTGCTATCATGCCTAACTAAAGTTGGTTCTTTCTGCAATATATTTCTTCCTACACTTGAGAGATCACTTCCCGTCCTCCCCCTGCTCCGTGGTGTTACTGCGCTTCCCCAGCTACAATTAAAATGTTGACACCTGGCTTGGCTCTGCAGATTAGGATTTGATTTTCTGTAATTATATGTTATCGCTCACATTCAGTAGCAATTTTGCCTTCTGTACAGTATGATAACACTTATTAATTCAATAAAAGAAATCAATTCACAGGCAATTTCCAAATGTAACACCTTGGTAACTGAGTACTAACCAATCAGATTATGCATCTGACATTGTGCCTTGTCACTTAATCAGTAATGGGTGATTGCAAAAGCAGATATATGTCAGATGTTAATTACAAGTAACACAGTTTGGGACCATAATGTTAGCAGTGCCTGTTTTGTTATGATGCTGTGCTGAATATAGCTAATATTTGACTTGCACTTAAGTATTATTTACAGTAAATGGAACGATAAGGATATTTATTCTGTCTCTGTGTTCAGACAGATGTATTAAGTTTTCTTTTTAATCAGTAGAACACTCTGAGTGTTAATGGACTGCCACACGGTGCATGTGTATGTGGGATGCGGAGGTGGGTTTGTTTATAGTGAACATGCTCAATCTTATCTTTTAGAAAGTTACACAGTCTTGCTTTCCCGTGGCTTTTTTTATCTTCTTGAAGTGTTTTACTTGGCATATGCCAATCATCTCTTTCCATCAGGTTATTGTTAGAGTGTGGAAAAACACATGTGACGGCTGTGGGTATGCACCACCTCAGAGCCTGCTGAGACCCTCCCACCTCTCCCTCCTGTCTTTTGCAACAGGCACCAGGTGAAATGTGTTCTCCTTCAGTCCTGGAGAGAATTAACTGTGGGCAGGTGAATCACCTGGAATCACCTTTCGCTTTCACTCTGCTTACACCTGATGTTTTCTCCCCTTAAGAAGGTCTTCAGGCTCAAACTTTGTGGTTGTTCATAAATGGGGCTTGTTCCTCTCCTCACTTCAGGTCCTCCTGGGTCTGTTGATTGTGACTCACAACATTGTCTGTCCTTATCTTCAGCTGTTGGTTGGGCACTTGGTGCCCCCCACTTGGTGTGCTTTCACTGGTGATCAAAGACATACGGGACCTGGCACTTTAATTTTGTATCTTCACTTTAAAGACCCATTTGTTCTGTGTGATTAGGGCCTATTAGTCCACTTAAATCAAGATGAGAACAGGTGAAATATGCCTGAAACTGACATTTCAGCTTCGCCAAATGTTATCATGCTGACACAACCTTCCTTTCTGATTTGTAATTAAGTTAGAGCCAAGGCCACCAGCTATTAAACTCTACAAACCAAATATATAAGATGCAAGGAATCTCCAATAAAGTGTAAACTTCAATTAGATGGCACCAGCCCAGGGTCCTGAGCTTTCATTGGATACTTACCTAATTTTATTATAACAGCAGCATTCTAAATGAGCAGCTCTGGGGCACAGTCTATTAATTTACCAGTCTGCATATTCATTAAATCTTACAAATTGGCATCAGTGTTTTGTTTTTAGCACCTTATTTACTGAAAGAGGGAAGCATATTCAATGTTAGATCACTTACATTTTCTGTTCAGTAAACTATTATCATTTAGAGTTTTCCTAAAATGAGGAAATTCATACAAGTTGGGGTAAATTTTCCCATTAAAATGATTTGCTAATGGTTGATAAAGCAACATGGGGCTTGTAAAACCATTTGCTGTGAAATTTCAACAGAAGTTTCTCTTTTGCCCCAAGATATCATTGTTTTCAGGGAGGTAAAAGGATTGTAGATGGAGATGGCAATACATTTTTCAGCCATAGCCTGTTTCCCCATCTCTCCGTTTTACATACGGACAGATGTAATGTTATTTTCTCTATTTTTATTTTTTTATTAATCATACTTAGAGAAGAAAAAGGTGCTTCAAAATAATATTCTTCTATGTAATCCTCTCTATTGTGATGATGAGTACTTGTGTTGGCTTCTCCTTTCATTACTGTCCCTCTATCATTGAACGAGTCAGTGATGTAAGCAGAGCTCTGACAACTCAGAGCCTGATGTGTGAATGTTGGTTTATTACTCCAGCGTGACTTTCTTGAACTTCTAAGGAAGCAGAGTGTTTATTTTAAATGTGCATACCAGTAATGAAGCAATTTGATATTTTGCCATAACTAATGAGTTCAGGAGAGTGCCTAAACCATGTAAATGTTCGGTTTTAAATGGTCTTGTTACACAGGAGTTTAGAAAATACCTTGTCCCTTCAAGAGGTCTTACTGTGCTAAATTATGTATTTCTGTAATGAAAGACAGTTATGGTCTTAATTCTTTTATGAAAAAGAATAACTTAAACTATTTTATTATGAGAATTTGCATCTCTAGTTTGGATATTCTGCAAGTTTTCTCGGTGTCCTTAGGGAGGTTTCTTCCTCCCCTGCAGTTGGGCCTGGGGAGCAAAGCATGACCCTGGTGTTTCCTGGCAGAGTGTATCTGATAGATAAATTGATACAGGAAATAATGTGGAACCACTGAAATTAGGTCAAGCTGCTGGTTTGTCTGTGAAACGAGAGACTTCTATTTATCCTTTAAAAAAGGATTTATAATGGGATTCTCTGCATGTTTGTGCATATTGAAGGGTAAGCAGATCATGGGCTGCAGGGTTTGATCAGGCTGGGACAGAGCAGTGATTTTTAAAAGGCAGAAGCAGTGAAAATTTTATGAATGCACAAGTAACCTCATGTCACATAGGGATTATTCCTTTAATGTGTTTATGCCTTTATCAAGGATGGGATGGCTTTGTTGCCTAGCTATGTAGCATTAACTTGCTGCTATCTGAGAAATAATACCCATTAGTAAGTTCTGACTTTGGTATTTATTTCCCATGTTCCTTATCTGGTATAAGTTGATATAAATCCTTCTCCTGACAAATCAGAACATGGATGAGTTTCCTCTGGCAAAAAGTGATATTGCAGCTCGTCCTTTAGCTCTCAGGCCTCACGGGTTTAACATCAGTGGTTTGACCTCTTCCCATTCTGAGGATACCCTGAGCACTGCTATCTGTAGAGATGCACGATGACAGAGTAATCATACTTTGTGCTGAAGA
This sequence comes from Corvus hawaiiensis, assembly GCF_020740725.1. NCBI lineage: Eukaryota > Metazoa > Chordata > Aves > Passeriformes > Corvidae > Corvus > Corvus hawaiiensis. Next base: position 8,740,849 of record NC_063230.1, on the reverse strand, counting down.
TTACAGTGCTTTTGGCAGTCACAGATAAACTCAGCCTCACAAGCTGAGCATAATGACATTATGTAGAACTGCTTTCTATTTAAGGGAAAAAAAAAAAGGGAAGGGAGGGTGATAGTAGGGATGAATGTGCCTGATGTCAGAGCTGGGGTAGAACTTGACTCTGCCATGTGTGCCAGCCCCTGGGCTGGCCTGGCTGCTGGACAGACAGCTTGTGTTTTGCTGGATAAGCAGATGTCCTGGAGAATTAGGGATTGCTGTCACAGGCCTGATGGCAAGAGTCCAATCTGCTCTTTGACATGGAGGCTTTGCCTCTATTATCTCTCCATATGTGTATTTTCCTGCCCAGGGATTTCATGGAAATGAGTGCTGGATGTTGAGGTGAGTGAGGCTCCTCAAGGTCACTTTGCTCTGTGAGCAGGTGCATTGCACTGCCATTTCCAACTGACCACCAGTCAAGCCTTCATGAAGCTGCGTGGTGAAAAACACAGGATCACAGAGCTGAGAGTCTTCACCCTGCAGGACCTAGACATGCCAGTGAAACTGGAACTCAAAGGCATTTGAAAAGCACTTCTAAGTACTTACATTATTTCCCTGTATTTTTGTTACCACAGTTTTATGTTGGTAGTCTCATGGCCACCAAGAAGGTTCACTGAGTTTGGGAGCAGTCTCTCCTGTATTGGTTGTACTGACTTAACACATATAACCAGTTACAAAGCAAGTAAAATTTTGACCTGTAATAAGCTCTTCATTTCAACAAAGAGCAGTTCAAGATTGCTTCAGCATTCTCAAACAGATTTTCAAGGATACAATATAGATCTTAAAATGCATGGTTGATTTAGTTTAAGCTATGATAGTAAAGATGGATAAAAACAGAAATAAGTTCTCACTTTCAAGGTCATTATTTCTCAGTTCTAGGTCATTTGATTTATTTGCCAGCACACTGCAGGCTCTGAGAGCTGAGTAGATGCTTATCCATGGTAACAGTTTTACTTTACCCTACCCAGTGTTGCTACTGATTGCTAGAGTAAAGCCTGGCTTTCAATCATGAGGCACAGAGATGCTTAATGGCAAAGCTGGAGTCTCTGCTTTCTGCTGAAGCACAGGGTTTGTCAAAGAACACTGTAGATTTTTACCATGCTAGTTTGAACTGGCTCTTTATCACCTGTTTTTTCTTTGGGAAATCAGAAATCCATGATAGCACCAAAGGACTTCATTTTAAGGCAGTCTGTAGGTCTCTTGAGCAGATGGGAGAAACTCGGATTGAATTAAAACCATATTGTGAAAGGTGATCATTGTACTACTCTGTGCGTTTTCTGAATTTACTTAGGAGGATGTTTAGGAGAAGAGGGAAAGGATTTAAAATACCAAGTTGCCATCCTGGGAGTATAATCCCTGGAATACTTCCTTTTTTTAGAGGCACTATACTCCAGAATTCAACAAATGATTAAAATTAGTCCTCAGAATGCTGACCATCGCACAACTATTCCTGTCTCAGCCATGCAAGGAATGTCTCCTGCCTTTCTGCCAGCACCTCTTCTTCCCTTTCACTGACCCTCCCATCTATCCCTTACTTGGGTCCCACTTTAGTCCCACTTTACGGTGAGGCTTTCAGGGCTCTTAGCCAGTGTGTGAACCTTGTGCTCTGTATGCAGCTGTAGTTAATGCCAAAAGCATGTTCCAGGTTGTTGTTCTCATCAGAAACATGGGGAGAAAGCAGTGGTGGGAAGATGGGAGAGGGCTTGGCATTCCCACGCATGACAGCAGCCCTGCGGTTTCCAGGCTCTGTGGGGAGGGAAGAAGGGTGGTGGCTTAGGGGGAGGTTTAGGAGAGCAGCAGCACATTTAAATCACTTTCAGCTCTACTTAGGGCTGTAGCTAAAACTTCCAGAAGTTCGAAGTTCCTATGACCAATCTGAGAGACTCCCCTGCCACATTATGTGATGAAAACCAGAGCAGATGATGTGAAGGCTCCTTACAGGATGTCCTTGGCAGAGCCACCACTGCTCTCGGATTGATCATAAGGAGCTAAAGAGCCTCTGCAGTGGCCAAGCAGGGATGTGTGCCTTTCACAGCACCACGAGCTGCTTACATGGTTTATGTTCCATGGTATATCAGCAACAAAGCAGCCCGGGTGCAAAGCCTGTGTGAAAACTGATCCTCGGTGAAATGGGAATTTACAAATGTGGCGTGTTCTTCTCAAAAATAAAATTGAGCTTTACCCATATTACTATTAAAGTATAAAGCTTTAATTATGCCCTAAATCCACTTCTTTAGCTGGGGGGCTCGCATGATTAGCAGCAAGGAAAAAAAAAAGGCATCTGGAGAGGCTGTGTGGTGCCATGTTTTCCCATATGTGAAATTTTATACAGTACAAATTATTAAACACCAAACCTCCGGAGAAAGATTGTAATGAAAAATTTAGCACTCCCCCATCAGGCTGCAACTAATTTGCCTTCTGACTAGATCTGAAAGAACGGAGGGCTGTGCTGGTGGTAATCCTTGATGAGTAGCTGGCAAGAGGAAACAAGCAGTATTATAATATAGTGCAGCAGGAGCAGTGGTGTGATGCTTCTGTGGACAGCCTCTCTGAGACACACTTAAGGTAAACATAAAGAAAAAATAAATCACTGTTTTCAGCAAAGGTCGGTGGGTGCATATCCTCTTCTTTCTATTTTGATTTTGGCCTCAAGCTCCCAATTTTCATTTTGCAACACTTCTTTGTAATAGAGATGTACAGGAGAGAGGAGACCTGGAACAGGTGCTCTCTGGCTCACGTGTTGGGGCATCCTGTCTTGTTCATTCACCTTCCCCTGCCCTTCTGCTGCTCACACCTGAAACATCCAGCCCTGCACACTCAGGGGCTTCAGATGTGAGGGCAGGAGGAGCTGCTCACTACTGTCAGAGACTGTTCCCCAGGAGACAGTGATGGTGTTTATAGAAATAGGCAGCTAATGGTGGAACGTCTCTCTACCTGCTTTACATTTTTGTTTGCAGAAGAACATTAATTAGCATTTTCTTTAAAACTGTTAATGGATAATTTCCCTTTTCTTCTCCCTATCTTCCTCCACCCCAACCCCCCCCCCCCCACCCCCACCCCCTTTTTCCTCTCTTTTTATTTTAAGTTTGGCCCTGCAGAATTTTGAAGGCATGGAACTTGACAGGTCAAGCCAAAAGGATGCTGAAGATAGCCTGATGTGACCAGAGGCACCCACTGTGTGCTTCTCTGTGATTAACCATTGTTACACTCTGCTAGGTGCTTATTACAATTAAATTCTTCCTTCCCAGAGCAGCCTATTTCATCCTGATTGGCACAGGGGAGAGCTGACAATGTTGTAGCAATAGGTTGGATTCTCCATGAGCCCCTGCTTTTTTCTGGCCAGTTTTTTCCACGTTTCTTGCTAACAAAAGAAAGGCCCCATGTGACCCCATGGGCAGTTTATCTTGTCTTGTTATAGCTGGAACATGATTTTAACAAAAAGGAAGTAACCTTGTCATGTGCAGTGTGTCCACTGACTCAGAAAGCCCCCAAATCCCTAATTTCCTGAAAGAGTTTACCCCACCATCCATAAGTTCATACTTGCCCCTAAAAGCCAGGGATCCATTTTGCGTGGATACTTCAGAAGGAAAGGGCTGTAGGCACAAAAATCCTTCTCCTCACCGAAATAATCTAAAATCCAGATTTTACAGTCTAAGTCCAAGAAAACTCAGCGCCTGCAGATTGCTCTTGGCCCCTGCCTAGCAGGGTGTTGATTAATAATTTGAACCTGCAAATCCTCTTTCAACTTCTGTGAAATCTAAATTGCCCATCTGAGGCTTGCTTCTTTCAAAACAATTCTACTGTGATTTTCACTGCCAGCATAATTCTCCGTAAAATAGATAACCCTGTCAGTGGCAAAGCTGTGCCGCACACCTGGAAGGCAGCACAGCTGCCTGGCTGCTGGCGAGAGCTGAGGAGAGCAGAATGGAAAACCGAGTTCAGTTCAGAAATATCCAGCTGCATTCTGCTCCATTTGCACTGTACCATATATGTTTGCCTGTTTCAGAAGTTTTAAATTTTTTTTGTTAAGGCTGAAATTTTGGGGATAGAACAGAGGAGATTGGAATCTCATCACCTTTCGGAGTCAAGTTGTGGTTAGAAAATCTCAGTTTTAGGACTTGCCAGAAAATAATGGTGCAGCCATTTATTCAAGCAAGTCACTGTTTGAGGCTGCTCCTGCCACTGCATTCTCCCTGGGGCAGAAGGAGCTGGTTTTGGGGGATGAAACAACAGAGGTTTCCGTGAGATGAGTTACGGGCTTTTCCACAGGTGGCCTGGGAGGTGGGAGAGTGCTGCTCCTGCTGGATGGATGATTTTTAGGAGGGATAACTCCCAAGCATTGATAAATGTGTTGTAGTTTGTGAGCTTAATGGTGTTACAAGATGCTTTCATGTTTTCTGCTGAACTGTTCTGTTTCCATTTTGGCTCCTTTTTATGGTTTTGGGAAAATGATATGATTTTGCTCTTGCATTAGTGCAAATCCATAGTAATTCTATTAATGCAAGAAAAAAACAACACCTGGTTTTAGAAACCGTGAGAAAAGCAATTGCTGTGGTGTTTTTGAAAAAGGACCTTGTTTGCCCAGTAATTCAATATTGCTCTATCATCTCAATAATGAGAGTTTAGCTCATAATGGCAGCACATTACAAAAAAGGCCATACAATTTAAACATGTTGTAAATCCAACTAATAAGTATAAATTGTTTTTTAAGGGGAAAAATGCATAAAACTAGTCTTTTACCATATGTTTCAACTCTACCAGAAACCTTACTTGAATGGTATTTCAATGTGCTTTACCTATTGTGCTGCAAACTTTTTCAGGCTCTGTCAAGTTGTACTAAAGCTTTTAAAATACAGATGGTGGTAAAATCCCCAGTGGAAAACAGACTTCTATTTCAAACTTCAGTACTGTTTTTTTCTCTTCTAGTTCATAGCAGATTTTGTCAGATCAGAAGAAATATTCACAGCTTGATGCAGCTGGATTCTTCTTTGGCATGAGCAGAAACATCTGGCCCCAAAACAGCACATTTTACCAAAAGGCCGAAATACATGCACATGCATCTGTTGTGCTAATATATTTTCCTGTGAACTCAGATGTTAATTACTTTGTTTTGCTGAGACAACACTGTTGGTTCAGTGAGTAAGATTGTTTCCTTTAGCCCTCTGTTACTGGTTTCCTTTAGCAGTAATACTGTTTTAAATAGGAAACTGCCAGGTACAGTGTGAGCAGCAGTAAGATGCAAAGTGTTTTGAGCAAGGATATTTATACTGCAGTGGTATCTAGACATGTATTGTTATAAAGACCTTGCATGTTGACTGAGACAACTATTAGCACAAAAGCTCCATGTGAGAGCAGTTCCACATCTCCAGAAGAAATGTTCAATTTGTGCATCAATATTTTAGAGGCTTTGGCCATCCCCACTTGCTACTTCTATTGTTCTCTTTCTTCTCATTTGCAGGCAGCAGCAAAGGAACAATAAAGATCTGGATAATTACCTGGTTATTTAGCTCTACCCATAGAGCCTTCATGAGTTTTGTTATTTTGGGCTTTGTTCCTTTTCCCACACTTGCTTCTTCAGGAAGAGCTACAGTTCAGAGAAGTCCTTTTCCTGACTTCTGGTCTCTGGATTGAGCTTTAGGTTTTGTTCCCCCTGGTTCTGGGCCCTGCTGCTGCTTGTAAAGATCCCATGGTGTGACAGACCTTGGTCATCTCCCAGATCTGTGTCCAAGGTACTTGGAAGCCTCCTGCCTTGGGCAGCACTCAGACACAGGTCTTTGTGCCACAGTGAAACCTCACTGACCTGTGTGTCAGGAACAGTCCTGAATCACTCCAAATCTTCCCAGTAGCAAAGGCCATGCTCCCTTATCCCTTTTTCAGAAAACCTGCCTTATCTGATGGCCTCGTTTTTTCATGCTGTAACTCTACATCTCTTTTGACTAAAATATTTCCTGTGGAGAGTGTAGGGTTTCCATGTAGTATCCAAGAATGCAGCAATTCCTTTTTTTGCTTTCTCAGCAAGCTCTCCTCTATTAACATTATGCTTTCATTCAAAGAAATATTTGCTTACATGTCACCCAGGGAGAACGATCTTGTGGTTAAGATGCAAGATGGTTGATGTTAAAAGCTGCAGTGCTTTTAGCCACCCTGTTTTCTCTGTAGTTGTAGTCCCAGCCTTATTCCAGGTTCATTGCTTGATGTTTCCAAAGTCATCTGGTCTTTTCATCCCTTCTGGGAAGGAATGATAATACTACCCACTGCACATCCTTGCTGTTCAAATTTGATGGGTATTTGCAGAGTATTTGGAGACGCTCTCAGGAAATATTAGTAGGATCATTAATAAATGCATCTTGCTATTACAGCATCCTCTATACAGCTGTGTATATAATTCTAGACTTTCCCACTGAACAAGTAGAGAAAGCAGATGCTTATTACTGTTTAAAATACCTTTCTGCATCAAATGTGACAAGGAAGATGAGCATTTCTTGAAGCTAAGACCATCCTTATGGGAAGGACTGAAGCAGGCTCAATTAACTGGGCTGTTACTTTAATTTCATTTTAGAAGCTTCTTGTTCCAGTTCAAGTTAAACTGATTGATAACTTATTTAACCTGAACAAAATGAAGGTTTGGCTTAAAACTTGACAAGCATTTACAATGCTTTAAATCACTTTCAAAACAGGCTTTTAGTTGAACTTAGTGGACTTGTTTATTTTGGGCTTTGACAAGCCTTTGTGGCCTCTGTGAAACAGTGCAGGTGCAACGGCTCACGTTTCTCTGGGCCTGCCTTAGGCAGGTTTCCCCTCCTCTAGACCCAGCTCATCCCCAAGCACAGCCTGACCCCTTTCTGGAAGGCACCAGTTACATTTTTCTCTCCAGAATCAGTGAGGAGAGGCTGTCTAAACTCACAGGGAGCAATTCAGGCCAGCTGGATAACCCTCAGTGTCTGCCTGGTGTTTACCTCTGCAGTTTGCCCTTTCAGCTGTATCAGAGCTACAGAGTGTCAGCCAGTCCTTTTGTGACTGAGAAATGTTAAAACCCACTGTTTTGGGGAATGTGTGGCCAGTGCCAAGCCACTCCTGTGCTGCACATCATGAGAGTACAGACAGGGCCAACAACATGGATTTTTCTCTACCATAAACTACTGGAATCTGTGGGAAGAAGGTAGGGCAGGATCCCAGTCCATCTGCACTGAGCTTTCGGTGCTGGCTTTAGTTCCTTGCGTGTTTCGGTAGTGCCCTGTGTCCCTTGATGGTAGCAAGTATCAACCAGCTATTTCAAGGAGCTCTGGGCTCAGCCTGACAGCAGTGCTGCCTTCTTAAGAGCTGCTTCCCCTTCCCCAGCTGTGAACATTAATCTGAAAGTTCAGTGATCATTAGCTAAAATAATTGTTGCCCCTTTTTAGTTACTTGGGACTGAAAATTACCAAAGGGTTTCACCGTAGTTGCTTAGGCTGTAATTATTGTTAGATTTTTGTTTTCTTCGGGATGTCGATCAGCAAACAGGATGTCCCCTGGGCATTTAGAGGAAATTGCTTCTGTGTTTCCTTGAGGAGCTGGCTGTGCTTGCTCTGGTAGTTACACTTTTCTCAAATCAGAAAACTTGCCCTGGTGGTGTAGGAGCTGATGGCCTTACTGAAAGTTTCCTTGACAACTCCACTGTCTTGACTGATCACAGTGGGTGATCACAACCAGACATGCAGTGATGTTGCAGCTTGCCTCTGCTTCAAGTGCAGAGCCAGGGAACTGCTTTCCAGACCTGCAGAGGTGTGAGGTTTGCTCTGATTTTTGCCAGAGTGGCTTGGTTCATCTGCTAGTGCAGGGAGCCTGGAGAAAATGGCTCTGGCTCTTGTTGAGCAGAAGCAGCTGTGGTTAGCTTTCCATTGCCTGTGGGAGACTAGGGACAGCTGGCTGGGGGACAGAGACCTCTGCCAGGGAAAGGACAGATTCCAAAAGTCTAGGCAGAGTTGAAGGAGGGGCTTTGTAGAGTTTGAATTAGCAATAAAAGCAAATCATAGATCTGACTAGAACAAGGTAGGAGCTGGAATAAAACTACTCATGGCGGTGTGCATGGGAATTGTCTGTGCTTTGCTAAATTCCCACTGTAGCACAGCTCGTGCCAGCCAGCCATCAATTCCTTCCATGTTGAAGTGCTGGTTCTCTTCTTGCCTTTAATGGCAGCAATTCCCCCAGCTGCTGTGAGGCTGGAGCCTTGCTCCTGGGTTTTTAGGGATTGTCAGCTGTAAAAGGGACGTGATTGTGGGCTAGTTTGCGGAACGGCTGGAGACATGCAATATCAGGCCAGATCCTGGGTGTGTGGGAGACTCTCTCCTGTGATTTGAACCGTGCCACTGTAGCTTAACCTCACCCCAGTGCTGGGCAAGAAACTTGATTGGGTCTGTTTGGGGTCCATTTCTACTCCATGGGAATTGCCTGTTCCAATGGCCTGAGGCCAGGCTGTGCCTGTCCTGCTGGGAGTAGGGACCAGCACGGCTGGGGCTCTGCTCAGCACTGTGATCTTTGACAGCAGTTTCTGCAAAATTCATTATTCCCTAGGCAGCCTTTGCATTTATTTATTTACTTTGTTTCTTTTCTTTTTTTCACTTTAGTTTATTAGTTGCACGTGTGGCTTTATCTGGATAAAAATGCATGCAATTTATGCATGCCTACAGTAGCATATGTTTTATATATTGGTTTATAGGGATGGTACTGATTCCTGAATTAATTTGAACAGCAAATTGTTGTTGTATCTGCACACAGTATGTCTTTTCTTTTTTTTAATGTGTATTATATGACACACATCTGGTGGTGTTTTAACTGTGTTATTGTGGTGCCTCAGAGTCCTAGCAATGAATTTGAAACCCAACTATACTAAGCACAGCTTTTTCACATGGGACACTTGGAGGGGTTGAGTGAATTGTTGAGCAAGAGTGTGGGTGTTTTTGTCTCTGCCATGAATCATGGACAAGAACCCAAATGCCTTTGAAGGCTGCCTTCACTGTTGGGCAGCATCAGGAGGCAGCTTTTGTGCCTGGCTCCAGGTAAGGAGAGACCTGCAGTGCCTCACACCTGGAGAGGTGCTGGCAATTTTTGCTTTCTAATGGAGTTTCAGTTCATCTCTGTGATCCCTGTAAGAAGGACTTGGAGCAATTCAGGACAACTCTCCAAGTCTGTCCCGTGGGTTAGACTGTACCTGCCATGGGTTGTCTGTTCAGTAGAGCTCTGCCTTGCTGGTGTACTGGAGAGGCTGAAGACCTTCCAAAATCATTCCTGTCAATGTTGTATTCAAGAGAAAGTGGCCTCTCTTCCCTTGCTGAGGGGTTGGATTAGTTCCCTTTGGTGTAGCATTATGCAGGAGGACCATAAGGACACACTAGTCCGCTGTCACCTCCCAGCTTTTCCCAGCAGGCTCTGTTTGGCAGCACAGTCTCTCTTCTGCAGGAGCTGCAGGCAGCTGCTCTCATTCCTCATAACCATAGTGCAGCCCTGCTTTGGGATATGGTTTTTCTCCTGAGGTGTGTTTTTGACAGAATTCAAGCTGCTGCCTAAGCTGCCTTCCCCTTCTCTTCCTTATTTATTTTAAAATGGTATCATTGGCATCTGTGAATTTTATCTGCAGTGGGTTTGATAACATTTTTCTCAGATATTGATGGGACTATTGAATAGCTGCAAACCTTGTTTAAATCCTTTTACCTTCTGTAGCAAACATTAATGTTTACTTATTGACACTACTTTCTGAGAACTCAGCTGATCTGGTTTCCACTTAAAATATGCTTTATTGATATTTATATAGCACTAGCTTTTATCAGAATGTCTTGTAGTATGAGTGCATCAAGAATCCTAAATGTATCACATTTATCCAGTTTCCTTTTCAACCAAACTTATTGAAGAAATGAAACCAGGCTTACTCAAGAAGATTAATTTTCCAGAAAACCTTGTTGAAATAGTTTAATTGAGTCACTTTACTCCAGTTCTGGTTTTCTTTTCTTCTGCTGCTCAAGCCTGGTATCACAGCACTGTGTCTACAGCAGCCCAGCCAGCCCTGGTTGCTCATTTGAAATATGTCTCCAATACTTGTCTTTTTTCTGTTTTCTCAGTGGATATTCCAAGATCGTTTAAAACACCTGTGTGAAATGATCTCCCATTCTATAGCTTGTGCAACAGGTCTGGACTTTGTTCTTGGTAAATGTTGTCTGATATCTTCTATCAGAAAGCTGGGGAATGTCTGTTTTCTTCCCAAGGTCGAGGCTGAATGTTTTAGCTGTCTGACATAATTAGTAATAAGTTTACCTTGCTTTTTTGGATCTTCTTTTACTAAAATCACTTTTGAAGGTTATCATCACCTTTCATATTAAAACTCAAAACCCTTGGCTTTGCAGAGTAGCATTACCAGAAGAGAACTACTGTAATATACAGAGATATTTTTCTTGGTTGAATTTCCTAATATATTTTGAAACATTTCCTGCAGCTTTGGACAATTTAATATGTATATTAAATCTACTTTTGCTTTGAACATCACAGCTGTTGATATTAGCCTTTAATAGATGGTATCTGTATGCATAGATGGCAGCAATGTTAAAGCTGTCAATTCTGATTGCCTCCTACATGGTGTTTAAAAGCATCGTGTAAGCTCAGCCTAATTTAGTCCGTTGGCTCCAGCTGAACACAGCTCTCTCCCTTCTAAGTGGATGCTTAGTCAATCATTCCTCTGTCCTGCTTGGAGCTACTTCCCTTACAGTGATCCTTTTGCTATGGTCCACTGCACCAGATTGGTAACACTTGATGCATCTGCTGTAAGAGTTCTGAGCTCATCTTCAGTGTATCCATTTCTTTCCCATTACCAAAAAAAACCCCCCGTGCTAAATCAATTTTCTGTTTGATGCATATTGGATGGCATTTTATAACCGAGAGTCACAGGTTCGAATCATCTTTATGTGAAATTTGAAACTACAAATCTTATTTTCAAGAGGCACAGAGGCTTTCAGCTCTAAGAGGCTCAAAGGCTTTCAGTTCTCTCATGGACTGTTTATTGGATGCTACTCCTTGAGACCTGTCACCTTGTTGTCATCTTCACCACAGGCTCCAGGGGAACCTCTGCTCTGCTGCCTAGAGCACCTCCTCCTCCTCTTCCTCCTCCTCTTCCTCCTCCTCTTCCTCCTCCTCTTCCTCCTCCACTGATTTGGTGACTGCAGGGCTGTTTCTCTTGCATATTCTCACTCCTCTCTCTGGCTGCAATTGCTTCTGTGCAGCAACATTTCTCCCTTCTTAACTGTGTTGTTATTCCAGAGGTGCTGCCTCCATTGCTGATGGGCCTGGCTTTGGCCAGCAGCATGTCCATCTTGGAGCCAGCTGGCTTTGTCTCCACTGGACATGGGGGAAGCTTCTGGCAGCTTCTCACAGATGACACCCTGCTACCAAGACTTTGCCACGCAAACCCAATACCTGCCCCTCTGTTGCCTTGCCTGCCTCTCCAGACAGCCCCGAAGGCTCATAGGTGCAATCTGCACCTGCTTGCCCTGTTGTGGAAGGCAGGTTTTAGTTAAATAGGTTGGGAATGCTGTTTCCCCCTCAGCAGTCCAAGGCCCACTCCGGCACACGCGCTCGCTGGCTGTAACCTAAGCAGGTCTACGCTGACACAGTTTATCACTGACGTATGTCAAACCCAGATTTTCCCAGCTGTCTGCTGCCATCTGCCAAGTGCGGCTGGGGGCATGCAGAGTGCAGTTTGCTATGCAGGCCTGATGGCAGCTGTAAAATCGAGCAGTTTTGCCTGCTTAAGCACCAGCTTTTTTCCAAAATAAGCATTAGCTCTCGCATGGCAGCGAGGCTCCTGATCCTGAGAGCGCAGGTCGTGGTGGGGAAGCGGTGCCGGCTCTGCTCCACAGCCGAGGCCACCTGCCAGCCCAGAAGCTGTGAAAAATCATTGCAGCAGTTCCAGAGCTGCAGAAAAGCCAACCCCGCTGCTCCATATGGCCTCCATGTGCTGGGCACTGTGGAGAAAGGCTTCTCCAGGCCCCCAGGGCACTGGCCTGCTCTTTAGATGGCACCTTGCAAGAGCCATGAAGTCAAACAGAGTTCCTCCCTAGTTAGAAGTGGCACCAGATCTGCAGATGTGTCTGCTGGAGAGCTAAAGCTGAGCTCACTGCTGGCTAATCACAGCACCAGACAGGAGTTCTTCCAAAAACTGCAAAGGCAGCTGCCCGTACCAAAGGAGCTTGGGTTTCATTTGCTCTTAGAAATGGAAGGTGGCCCTCATATCTGGTTGCAAGCATTAAGATATAAAGTTAGGTTGTTAGTGAGTAGTTAATGTTGCTCAAGTAGCTGAGAAACTATCAATAGCTTTTGAATATTTTGATTTTTCACTGATAGTACTTTTTATTACAGTAAGTTGTTGAACTTGCCTTACTTTAGCAGCTGACTGAGTCTAAGCACAGAAATCCTTTGCTAGCATCAATTCAAGTTCTCTGCATCCCAGAGAGAGGTAAAAATGAACCACTGTGTTACAGACTGCTTGACTGCAACACAGGTAATTGATATAACTTAGCCAAAAGAAACTGGTAAACCAGGATTAGGAACCAGTAGTCTGCAGAGCAGGTAAATGTATAAACACTGACCTTCAAAACATGACGGAACCGAGTGAATGCTAAAAAAAAAAGACAATTTTCCTTCAGTATCAAACACTGGTGGTGTTTGCTTCTTCATCACAGTAAGTAAAAATGGACATGTCATATTTAAAGTGAGTTATGGCCAAGATAGCCCATCACAGCATCCACAGCAGCACCACCCAATTAGAAAAACTATTCTAATCCAACCTGATGCTACTGTCATTTTTTAAAATGAGCCCTTGTTCAATCATAAAATACTCGGACCATAACATTGCTTTCTATGCCATATGTCCTTATTTAGAGGGGGAAAAAAAATGATTGCACCCTTAATTCAAAGGAAACGTTTCCCTCTGAGCCAGAACTCAATAAAATGTATCAAAAAAAATTGTGGAAAAGGGCAAGCAAAGAAAATCAAATTGCAGCGTGTGAAACGATTTAAGGAGAGACCTGGGGAATACATAATCTCCAAACTGCCAAGTTAGAGCAAGTATAAAATATACAAACAAGCCTGATATTTTTCCCAGTTGATCTCATTATGAGGTATGCTTGGGATAGATAAATTTTGTTAGAATGCATTAAGGCTGGATTTTCAAGGAAACAAATCAGAAGTAATGTGTTTAGCTGATTCCACCTTGTTTTGATACGTGGGTCTTTTCAGGTTTAAAAAAGTATGGTTTTAAAGCCAGATGGGTTTGTTTTGTTTCAAGCATTAAAACCAGGGACAACAGGGTGACTTCCCCCCCACCTTCTGGAAAACAGACATTTATAATTTCGGCGTGGTCTTCAATCCTTAGGGTAGAGCTCTGTGCACTATGTTTCACTGCCACTTATTGTTGCCTGCCTGAAATACACTGAGCTGGCCTTGAGTGCAATCCCTTAACAGACTGTTTCATCCACAAATAGTACTTTTTCCAAGTCTCCAATATATTTTAATTAAATTGTCCATTTGTATTTATTAAGGCAGTTTACTGTCTCCTGCTGCAGAAAGCTGCTACCGCTGATAGTCTACCAAAGAAACATGAGCTTATCTGGGACTTGATAATAAAATGCAAGCATATGTTAGCAAAAAAGTCTCCCAAAATATTGTTTAAGCATCCTTTTCATGTTTATTGGGAAGGAGATAGGCCATACAATTATTTTTGATAAGTTTTTGGAACAGTTGGTGTTATCAATTCTTGTAGCTGTGGGAAATGATGATCTTTGTTAGAATTAAATGTTACCTGCAGGAAATTTTTCTTCCTTAGATTAACCCTGTAGAAAGAGTTGAAAAAGGGTCCTTTGGCAGAGCTGATGATAAAGTCATTACCTGCTGATGAGATGCAAAGTGGTGTTCAGCAGCATTCGTTTAGATAGATGAACATGATAAGGTTGATTCATCCCTGTCTCTGGTGGTCTGAAAGCTTGGACCTAAACTCTGGGACTTGGACGCCTCTCAGCTCTACGCACTTATCTCCAAGTGGCTTCTGCCAAACCAGATTTGCTGTGAAGTCAGTAACATGGAAATCTGAAGGTTATGTTTGGTCTGTCCTCTCTCTCAAGACAAATAAAAGTGGATCTTCCAGAGCTTTAAAAAGGAATTAAACTTAGTTCTCGAAGTTAACGTGTTCCTGAAAGGAGGTAACTTGGCTCGGTGCTGTGTGGAACTCTGCCCTTCTGATCTGGAAGGACAGCTTTGTTTTCATGGACTATTCCTGGCTCCAGAGTGCAGTGCAATGTAGGTGGGTGCCATTCCTGCTGGTGCCTGTCCACTGGCAGAGGTGGCAGGATTAGTGAATTAATAGACCCATCTGAGCCACCAGAACAGGCATCTCTGAGATGAATATTTTAATTATGTCTCTCCCTGAGGCTTTTGCTTTCTGTCTTTCCTTCAGAACTCCGCAGAGAGAGGTTGCTGGGAATTTCTTTTCCCACCCTGTGTGTATGCAAGACCCATTTTGTACAAAACACATACAAACCCAAGCAACAGCAAGGGCTTTAAAATGAGACTGCTGTGGCTTTAAGAGCGAGAAAAAAACCTGTTAAGGAAGGAAAATAAAAATCCCACAGCCTGTTGTAGCAGCTGTAGCTTCAGATCGTGTGGAAAATGAAGGCAGATGATTCAATTTGGCCTGTGCCCCGAGTACATTTCCAAATGCTTCTGTGTGTGCGCAAGATAATGAACAAATATATTGAGATGGCACAAGATCAGTCCGAGTTTGCCGCTGCACAGGCCGTGGAGCTCCCAGTAGGAGCACACTAGCTGTGCTGGGTTAATGGGGGTGAGGGTCGGGGAGCCCAGCACCTTTCAGAACAACTTAAGAAAAGAATTTGTCTCCTTTTGCCCCAGGCTCCCCGTGGCACTCAAATGGAGCTTGTGATAAATCGAAGTGTATTTATTAATAATGAGCAGGGGCAGCGTGCCCATGATGTGAAAATAGGTGTGCCAAATAAAAACGTGCTTTCCTCTGACATCGGAAAAGCTTAAGTAAATGGAGAGCAGGCTGATCTATTATGATTAAAAAGCAGGGGCTGAGAGCCAACATAGTGGTAATGAAAAAGCCCTTTTAGGGAAACAAGACCCATTCTGCCCATTCATATATTCCTCCACCCCCACCCCACAGGAAGAAGTAGGGAGGGGGAAGCTGGATGGGAGAGACAGAAAGGCAACAGCATTCCAGGATAGCAGAGCTGGAGTTATTACCGGGATGAGTTATGATATTTAATCATGCTACATGATGTCCAACAGCGCAAGGTTCATAATTCTTGGCTCCGAACATGGCTTGGGACTGTCTGTGAGCACCTGCAGAATGCAAATTGATCATGGCCTTACAAACCCTCTGTGCCTACCCCCGGTCCTTCCCTGCCAAGCCAGCCCCGTCTGCAGCCTTGGCCTGCTCCTACCGAGCTGGAAACGGTCTCTTCCATGTTCTCAAACACAAATCTGTCGTTCCTGGTGAAAGCTGGACTGCAGCTACTGCAGAGAGCCAGGATTGCCTGCCACCGGCTTTGCTCTGTGGTGTGTGGTGGGTCTGGGGTGTTATTTATCTTGCAGGAGACTGCTTTGGTCTGGTTTTTAAGCAGCTTTGGGTTTAATTAATGCTTTTGGAGAATTCCCTTAACTTCAGCGATGAAACAGGCACTGCTGGAGTAAAACTTCAGCACCTATTTCAGTTCGTATGTATGGACATTAATGTCTTGCTGTCTTAGGGTTTGGAAGAGATAAATTACCAAATAGCTTCAGTTGTCCCCTTGAGCCTTTTTATTTTGTTCCAGCTTTGCTCTCCTGAAGTGACACAGTAGTCAGCCTATGTCTAAGACAAGATTCCCTCCCACCTCCAGCCCTCAGGAGACAAGGCTGAGAGGCACCTTTCCAAGCCCCTCTCTGCAGAGCTTTGGGCATCAGGGTTATTTTGAGGCATTTTGTTCGTCAGATGGCTCCCAAAACACTTTGAGCAGACCTAAGGGCAACTTGATCAAGCACATTCGGGTTTGGCCCACACACTCCTTCCTGCTGTTCCCCAGTCTCTGTTTTGGCTTTGTTACACTGGCTGGAACCCTCCAGTTCCAGTCTGGAAGGCAGTTTGGGTTAGTCCTGCCTCAAACAGGGCAAACCCATCCACGGGACTGGTTTTGCTCAAGGAGCTGGGTGCTCTCAGTGGGTAATGCAGAGGGATGGGGAGACACAATGTGTGTCTCAAAAGGGTTTGATTTTGGGTGAGAACAGCCTGTAAGGTTCAATTGCATATGTAATTCTGGCTGCTGAAGGACATTGCCACTGTGTGGAAATACTCTGGACCATCAATATGGGCTGCTCAAGTTTTAGGTGGGATATTTGGTTCATCTACCTGAGGTGTTTAATCCTGGTGGCTGGTGTTGCACTAATGCCTCTGGAAGTCCCTGGCAATGTGTTGTATGAGAGGGCATAGTGTGTTTTGCCTGTGAATTTGGGGAGTTGGTTGTTTGGATCTGTGCTGAGGTGGAGATGACATCTGGGAGTGGGGCCAGGAGCCCACCTGGCCTCTGGCCCACCCCAACTTTGCAGACTCTGGAACAGTAATGTCTTCTTCCAAGGGAGAGGAATACTGGTTTTTATAGGAAAATTCAGTCAGGGAACGTGGTCAGGAAGAATTTCTGGAACTCAAGCAAAAACACCCAGAGAAAATCGCTAGAAATCAAGCAGCTTGAGCCAGTGGCAACTTTAGGTAAGAAGCTTTAGACCAGTTTGCTAGTACCCAGGTCTGCCGAGAGTGCCCGTGAAACCAATGCATCCATTTAGCAGAACAACTTGTCCTCCTCGTTGGGTCCTGCATGCAGCTCATTAGGGTAATTACTGATGAATTAAGGCAGCTTGGCTGAGCACTGGGGCTGCGGGTGTGCGGGCTCCCCTGCTGGCAGGCAGCAGGTGTAAATGAACAAGATCTGTCAAAAAGGCTGATGACCCTCTTAATTCACAGCAGCAAACTGGGGACAGAGGTAGTGCAGCAAGTTTAATAATTGATATTTACTTGGAAAGGTTAATGGCAGCAGTGATGCTTCTAATTTGCTTGCCCGTGCAAGACCTTGTCAGGTCAAATTGTCTCAATTTGTTACTGTGTGTGTAGGTGTAGTTTTCCTTTAATGAAATTTGGAGAAAAGAAACAGGTGGTGTTTGGAGCTGACTGTAACTCAAGAAAAGCAGCAAAAGGTTCCAGTCTGGTAACAGGTTGGGTGAGTCTGTGCTAACTTTAAACAGCTGGCAGTTTAGTCCTTTTGAATTAATTCTAGCAACCATTTGCACTTGGGAAGGTGAAAGGATTTGGAATGGCATAATTTATTTTTACTTTAATTTGCAGCTGTCTAGGAGTTGTTTAGGTCAGAAGCGTAATAATTTTGACAGGCTTTGATGTGTTCCTAGGTGGGAGGGGGAAGGTTATGGATCAGAAAACAGAGAGCTGCAGAATTCAATGGGCATTTCTGTACTGTGTTAGGGAAATTGTAATTCTGCCCTGTAATGGTTAAGTTGTTCCTATTTCAAGGAGAAACAAAGCACCTGCTGTGTCTGGAAGGATTGAAATTGGCAGGTCAGATACTTTACATCCAAGAGTTTCAGAAGAAGTGGCTGATGACTAGAAACCAGTGGAGTTGGGTTTTGAGTAAGTGTAGAAAGACACAGCTGACAGAAAAAAGCTGGCATGCCAGTGTTATGAAAGGCTGTAATTAATGGGATATTACCATTTGTCTTATTGGCTTGGCATCAATCCTAGGCAAGATAATCGGATAGCTGAAGTAGTAATTGCTTAATAAAGACCTAAAAAAGAATAAAATAAGTGAATGACAATCATTTAATGTATTTAGGAAAAAAACTCTTACCAAATTTAATTAAAAATTTGATGGTTTATGGCCAGTATTGTAGTATAGTTAGATTTCTGGTTTTGATGTTGTTGACCCATTTATTAAGGCAACAGACAATATGGATTGAACATCATGAACTTCAAGTGGATGATTTCTTGCCTTGATACGTGGTGCTGGTAGTTGCAAATGCAAGCTCACTGTTGTTGGAAATGCTTCTAGCAGATCCCAGCAGGGATTGCCTCTCGTTGCTGTGCTGTGCTTTCGAACATTTTGACATAGGAGCAAATATGAAATACTGGTCTTGGTAGAAGTTTGCAGGTGGGCAACGTATTGGAAAGGTGTTGTGGTGTGCAAGGAGTGAGACAGGGCACTGTACTGAGAGTGGTGGTTGTGTGATAAGGTGGCCACGAAAAAATTTTCATTTCTATCTCTTAGATGTGTCTGCAAGTCTTATCCTGCAGAAGAAAGTGTATTGGTGAGGTGTAAGGTGGCAGAAAGGCATGCAGAGCAAGGACATAAATCAGAAATTTACTGAGCATGTTACTTTTCCTGTCTTCTGCTACCCAAGCCCCCACAGGGCTGTGTACTCTGGATGAGAACTAGAGCTCATTGTCCATACAGTACCCTGAAAATTGCATTAAAATATTAATAGACTGTGGGGCACTTAGCTGGCAGCACTGTCCAGTGTCCATGGAGTGCAGTGATCAGTGCTCTCAGTGCTCAGGTTGCCATGCCCAGTGCCACAGGGGCAGGGCTGCAGGGGTTACATCAGCACCACAAGCAAACCCTGCTGGCTGCCAGCACTGCCGTGTAACAGGACAGCAAGAAACAAAGGGATTTTATTGCCATTAAAAATACCAATTTGTACAAGCCGACATTTTAAATAGTGTAATTTAAATGGAACCAAACTGATATGAATAGAACCTATTAATAAATTAAACACTTCTTTCCACCTAATATTTTATGAGGGAATTACCAGAATAATTTGTTAGTAAATGAGCCCAGGAATGAAGCTGTGAATGACATCTATCCTACCCCTCTCCTCCCCCTGTAACACTCTTTGCAGATGTAAGAGGAAGGTTACTGTGATTTCAAACATTGGCTCTCTCACTTCTATGCAAACACAAGCACAACTTCAGGTGAAGGGAGTGGGATGATTTAGCCGTTAAAGCACCAGCCTCGGCTGTAGGAGTTAAACCTGCTCTACTTCAAATTTTGTGTGGTGTCTCAAGCAAGTTGTTTCAGGCCAGTGGCCCTCAGTGGCCATCATCACCTCAGTGCAGACACTGGGGTGGCCCCAGGGCACGTCTCTGGCTAGTGGGTCAGGCAGCAACAGCAGTGTCACAGCTGAGGTGTGCTGGGAGCAGAGTGAAGGAAGTTTGTCTGTCTGCTTCCCCCTCATGTCAGGCCTGAGGACTTTGGCACAGCCTTGCCTGCTTCCAGGAGTGCCAAAAGCACCTTCCCTCTCATGTTAATGAAAAGGAGTGTGGACACACGTGGTCAAGCACAACTGCAGAGAAGCCCCAGTGCATTCCAGCCTTTCCATGGTGGCGTGTGTGTAGGAGTGAAACATTGACTAAACTGCTGTCGGCAACCTCGGGAACAGGTGGCAGAGCAGTGCTTGAAAATCTCCTTTTTCCCCCTCCTTCTTCTCCCTCTAGATGAAGGTCCCTACAAGCAGAAGTGGCAGAAATAGCGAGGAAGACAGCATCAGGGAGGCCACAAGCTCTCAGCGGAGCAGCTCAAGGGACCGTCTCAGTGATGTAAGTACCATTCAGGAGGAAGCATCGCTTCATTGCAGCAATTCCCGCTGCTGACATGGCTTTTCATAAATCTTGCTGAACAAATGTTGGCATCCAGAGGTCACTGTGTAATAACTTTTTTTTATGTCATGATTGAGTGTTACGGCATAAGTGGTTGAGCTGCCTTGCAAACACTATAATCATGGTGCAAATAATATGATAAGCGAAAGATCAGAGATGGGAAAACAAAATGGAATTGTTATTCCTTGGGGAAAAATGGCTTGATGTTTTGTTTTGTTTTTTCAAAGAAGTTGTGTTAAAAAGCTTTTTACAGCATCTTTGGGTTTAGCTGCTGCACGTAATCACATAGTTTGGGTGCAAAGTTAGTTCATCTAATTTTACGCTTCCTGCTGCCAAGATGTGAGAGGGTTTTGGGGGAAAGCTGTCTTTCTCTCAGGAAATTCGATGGTACGTTGAGTGAAATGTTATGATAAAACAAAAGCAAACGGTGCCTTAGTGTGTAAACACACAAATGGGCTTTTGAGTCACCAAGAAATCAATGGCAGTGCTGGGATAATTTTATATGAAGGCTTTTTGTGTTAGCAATTAGCATTTCGCCTTCATTAAAACATGATTTTTTACTAATTAGGACCTTTCCCGTTAGGAGAGATTTAAATGAAGAACAATAATCAAACGCTGGCACGAGCATGTCTGAAATATTAAATTTGCCATTTCAATGGCAAGCCACAGAAATCCCAGAGCGAGCGGTTTTCATGTTGAGTTCTATTAATGTAAAATATGCTTCATAACTAAAACCTGTCACAGAAAACGGCTCACACCAGCTAAATTCAATTGGACAGTTAATTTAGCTTTAAAATTGAAAACACTACCTCCGCTTCAGGATGCAAAAGGAAGAGGGGGGGAAAGCCTTTGATAAGTGTAATGTATTTGCTATTAAGGCTTTCAGAGCCCATTCTACAGGAGGAAAAGGGAGAAAAAGGGGAAAAAATGGTTCCCACAAATGTGTTTAAAAGCTGAAAGTATTTATTAAAAATGTCAGCAGAAAAGTGCTTTTGGCAGATTAAAGCGGGATTCAGCTTGACAGCTCTGACAGGAAAATGTGACGAGGGAAAATTCTCTCTACATGTTTGGAGTGTGAATGGGGCGCTGTAAACAGCCGACGCAGTGGGAGGAAGAGAAAAATAACGTGTCCTGTGATCTGCTTCCAGGATTGTGAGCCCACACGCCGCAGTGGGGCCAGGCAGCCGGGGGGGGGGCCGGGACAAATCCCCTTGCTGTGGGACGTCTTTGGCTGTGTTATTAGTCAATAATGATGGTAATTTTATATACACATACATCGATGCGATTCTCCGCCTCCCCTCCCCTTGGCCACTCCTGACAGGTGCATGAGCAGGAGTGCCTGGGAGCTGCACTGTAATGTGGGGCTGCAGGAAAGGAATAACATATTCCAGCTTAGCCATTAGCTTAGGTCAAAGCATTAAGTGGTCTTGGAGACTTTTCTTGTTAAGCTGATGCACTTCCAGTATTTCTCCTCCTTTCCCTTTGCCCCCAAAGTTGCAGGCTGAGCCTGTAGGAATTGACTCTTAGTGCCTAATTCCTGCAAAAATCTTCAAAGCCTGTTCAGCAGCCAGTGAAATTCAGTGGGAAATAGGCACTCTGTTCTCTTTTAGTCAGCGGAGATGCTTGGGCAGTGCCTGGAGGCCGGGGCACACTTCAGAGCTTTGCTGAAGCTGCTCTCGTGACCTGGCGACCCATTGCAAATGAGAATTTTCCAAATTAGTAATTAAACAGTTTGAAAAGTAAGGTTCATGAATCACGGAATGCTCTTCGTTCATTATTTGATGAGTGCAATTTAGCTTTAATTACATATAACGCTGCCTCGCGTACTGGTACATGTTCTGTAGCCTATTTAGCGACTGTCTGAAAGTCTTAGGAAGTCCCGTGGGTGCAGTCAGATGGTTTTCCCCGTTTCTGTGCAAAGGGATAAGGAGGCAGACTGGCTCTCTTACTTTGAGAGGGAGCAGGGAAAGGGAGAGGAGACAACAACATGCTACTGAGTGTCGATTCCTGCAGGATTTTCTGTCCCGCCATGCCTGGTCCCTTTTGGCTCTGGAGCTGTATGTTCCAGCACGCTGTTTAAATAGCTGGTGTGCCACTGGATTGGCACGACTCCTTGCATGTCCTCAGGATCAGGACCACAGGGCAGTCAGTGTGTCCAGGGAAGGCAGGGACTGTGTTTCCTGGAGGTTGGTGCTTACAAACCAAGGCTCTAGCACCCGGTGGTGCCCTAGCAGATGGATGCTCTGCAGCAGGAGGCACCTGGGCTGTTTCTCACTCTCCTGCTGTTCCTCGGTGCATTTGGCCTTCAGGACTGCTTTTTGTGCTGCCTTTCCCTCCTACGCCTTTCCCCATTAACTGGGGTGAACAATGGAGTAAATGAGGCAGGAGGTGACAGGTCTGGCTGCTGTAGGGCAGCACACAGCAGGTGTGGTGGGAAATGTGTGCATCGAAGTGTCGGCTGTAGCGGTGCCACCTTAGGAGCGCTGAGTCCTTCCTCCAGCTTCATTGTGGATCCCCATTTCAGAGGTGCTGTTCTGAACAGCTCAGCCCCCTCTGTGCCATTTGTTTCTTGAGGTGACTTGTTCAATGGGATGCTAGCAAGTTGTTCTTTATTTACATTAATGCATGTCATTAGTCTCTAATGGACCGTGAAGTCAAGAGGTGGCCTGGTCTGTCGTGAAATAATTGCACTCTAAAGAAAACTGAGGCAAATGATTGATTATGTTGTGCACACACACACACACACAAACAGCCATTGGTTCATCCATAACAAAACCCAGAGCATTTTGCTCCTTCCTTGCCACGAATGAAAATTCTGTGGGGAGAGAATGATACAATTTCATAGTGAGACAGTAATTGTCTGGCTTGTATAGTAAGTCTTTCCAGACATTACACCAAGTGCCATTTATTATGGGTCATTGGGGGGAAAAAATGCTTATTATGATCTAGTGAAATCATCTCTGGCTGCAGAGGTTTGATTTGTTGAGGCTGGGCTCTTCTTTGGGATGATGAAACTTCAGAGCAGAAAACCAGTGATATTTTAGCCCAGGCTTTGTGGTGCGAAGAGGGAATGGGAATCTGCCACGTTTTATGTTCCCAGTGTTGATGTAAAATTCCCTTAAAAACTACTGCAAAGCTGATATGCCTCTTACACATGTACTCTTAAGTCTTCTACAACCAAAACAGAGTCAACAGCCTTTTTCCAAAATGGGATTTTCCTCTGCTGTCTTTCAGAGTGAGGTAATTGGAAGTTGCCAGAGAGTTAAGAGCCAGATAAGCCATACTGCTATTTTGTTGTGTTGACCCAAGTAAAAGTGGAAAGCTTGGGCATTTTGTTTTGGTTTTCCCCATGTTCCATAATTGTCCTAATCTTTTCTGATGTCCTGAACAGTCCAAAAATCCACACAGAGCCTTGTATAATGGCTTGAAAAAAGGGTTTTTATCTTTTTCTTGACCCATCAGCTTAAAAACTGCCTGCTTTTTAATGGATTTTCTCCCTCACTAAATTGAATGGATCGTCCCTCATTATCATTTAAATAGAAGCCTCACTCCCTGTGAACATGGAAAATTTGAATGTGGTAGTAGAGCTGTGATAATTTGAAATATTCGGAAGATGGGGGCAAGGAGGGGGAACAGGCGGCAGAGTGCAGAATTGCTGAATGTAATTGTCATGGATTCTCAATTTTGTTGCCACAAGATGGGAAAATAGACTAATAATTGTCTTCCAACCCTAGTAGAATAGTTGCCCTAGTTAGCTGAAGCTAACACTCTAATTGTCATGGGGGCACAGAGATGAATGAGGATGTATGCAGGGCACAGCCAGGGCTAAATTGAGTGATATACTAAGGCAAAGAGCAAATTGGCAATTATTGGCCCAGCTGAAAAGGTTGGCAGGTGTGCTGCTTTCTCAGGAGCCCTTAGGGGGAAATTGGAAATATAAAATATCGACCATAAATACTCGCTGATTAGGAAATATGTTGCAAGAGGTGCTGACCACTTAAGAGTCAAAACTCTCCTTTTCAAGGGATTGGCTTCAGCTGTGCATAGAACCAGCAAGAGCTGCTACTCAGTTGTTGAGAGCCTTTTCCTCTCATCCCCCAGGCTATCTTTTCTAATTTTTCATCGTCCTATCCTCACATGTTTGTTTGCTTTTCTTTAAACATAATAAACGAAAAGCAGTCTTTTAGGAAATGCAAAGAGTTTCATCTCTCTAAATGTTCTTTGATAAGTGTTTAGCATATTGTATAGGCTAGATATAAAATTCTCTCTGGTAGATGAATACAAAATAACTTCTGTGATTTCTAATTCAGGCAGTTCACTGTGATCTGCTTTTCTTTGTGTGCCATCACAGGCACTGTCTCTCCCTCCCCTCCTACTTTCTGTACCATGCTTCCCCTCCTGGGGCACAGGGATTAGAGAAGCAGCAGGGTACAAAGCTGGAGGTCCTTCACGTGTGCCTCAGGCTGAAGTGATGCCAGAAGCACAATCAGATGAGCCTCTGAAATGAGAATTGGACCACATTCACACCACAGCTCTGTATTTATCCACACTGTAAACTTCGATGCACGTGGGATGCCTGGTCTTGGCTCCAGCAGGGTGGCAGTACCACGGTCAGGGGTGTTACAGAGCACATTGAAGGAGTTTTTGGAAGGCCTGGGGTAGTAACATGTGGGCTGCAAACTCTTTGTGGCACGTGCTGTCCATTGTTCCCCATGTGTGACACACTGGGATCTGATCTGCAGTTTGAAGAGCGGAATAAGACCATCCTAGGGAAATAGAGTAGCGATAGGATAGTTTTAAGACCCCTTCCACAAACCACGAGTCTTGGGAAACTGGCTTGAATATACATGCAAGGATCATGAAACCTTGTAAGTCCCATTCTTCTGGAGGCAAAAATTCCCATCCCTTCAGCATGCTGTCTGCTTTTATCTGTGTCCCACAAAACGCCAAATGCTTGCATGACAATGGCTTCACAGAAATTAAGTTCTAATGACTGGCACAAAGTTTCAGGTAGTGAGGCATAGTTGGGAAGAAGAAAAGTCTGGAGAAGTTTTATGAAGCTGGCAGAGGGTGATGCTTTGAACAGGAGCAGCACTCATGTAGGTTCTGTGCATTTCAGAAGTGTGAGGTGGTCTCCTGTTGTTCCTGGCTAACTGCACTCAGTTTGTTCATTCCTGATCAGTGGCTGTCTTTCCCTCTGCAGCCATCAGCTGTAGGAATAAAAGTGTCTTGGGTGGAAGCTGGTTTGTAGCTTATCAAGCCAGTTACGGATGTTCAGACCTTGTGTAGTTTGATATCTTACCAGACTGGTTTTGCAGTGTTTCTGAGCATAACACTCTCTGTTTATCCAACAGAATAAAGTAAGTGAATTCAAGAAGGAACACATTCAAGCGTTGCACGACATCCAAATCATTCATCATGTGTTGTGGTTATCTTGTCAGGTCCGCGTTTCTAATCTCAGCGAACATCAGATGCACTGGGTGACCTTTGCCACGTCAATTGAACTCATTGTATCAGCAGACAGGAGTGTGGCTATGGAAATTAATTGCATTAAGAGACTCTGTGTTAAGGTCTGGGATATCTCCTGCCCTTGGCTCTTTTTGCCCTCCTCCCCACTTACCCTTCTCATTCCAAGATATTTGAGTTTCATAAAGGACTTGCTTGGGAAGGAAATATGAGACTTCTCCAGGTATTAAAGCTGAACCATGTTCTGTTGTTGAATGCTCTATAAATGACCAAGGGGAGGGTTAACACGTGCAATTCCTGGTGCCTCTGACCTCTCTGACTCTGGGAATGGGAAAGAGTGGAAGATGGGGACAGCTGAGGTGAATTTTATCCGGAACAGGTGCTATAAAACAGAATTCAAAATCAGATCTCTCTGTACATACTATTGATTAACTCTGCTGAGTGCTAACCAAGCAAATCAGCCTTGCAGCACTGGGCTGTATGGTAAGTTTGGGCCTGTGATTTAGCAAGGCAAGATTTGGCACTAAGTAGGAGCTGGGAATTCTGCCTCAGTTCCCTCCTCTGCTGGGGACTCCCCAGGTGCCACTGGGCACATCTGAGCCTTTCTCTGCCTCAGTTTCACACTAACACAAGGGTGGCATTAACAGCAGGGTTGGAGGCTGGTTTTGGGGACTGTCCTGTGCCACACAGGAATTGCTACTGGCTGAAAACAGCCATTTCAACAGCTGATTTGGAGGTACTTGATACACTCTTGATTTCAGCCAACAAAAGTGGCGCATGTCAGAAAAGCAGGAATGAACTCTTGACATTTCTGGAATATGTTAATTCGTGTCCTTTAGCCAAAGAGGAGGGAAGGGAGCCCTACAAACGAGCTAGTTTTGCGGTTGTGCTGCCATCACCTGCTTTTAACTAATCCCCTTATAGTTAGGTTTTATATCAAGGATACAAAAGATCCAAGTGGAAACCTGCCTGTCCCATTGAGAGTGGGGAATTGGCTTGAGGTGCCCTATTACCTTGATTATTACTGGATTTTAAAGCCCTTCCTGCTCTCCATCGAGTTCAATAAGTAACCCAATAGCTTTAAGAAACTGAACAGAGAGTGTCTTAATTTCTTTTGCATCATGAGAGCAGTGGAAGGCCATGCTTTTATTTATATAAGGGAAATAACTTTTCCTGTCAATTCAATAGACAATCTTGGAAAACCTGCTGCAGGTTATTGGTGAGATTTTCTCATTATTTTCTTTTCTAAATTGCAGTTGCCATTTTTATCACAAAGAAAGAAAGAAATCTTTTAAATACAGTTGCAGATAGCAGTGTAACTCAAGCTCTCAAGGACATCAGTGAGGGGATAGTAGAGTCTTTCAGCAGTAAGATTTTGCCTTTGCTGCCAGAAAGGTGTATTTTTTTATATCCAGTATAATTAACATGAGAGCTATCCCAGGGTAGAAATAATTCACTCTGTGACATAACTGAAATGTCTTGTCTGTGCTGTCTGGTTTTGTTTTTAACCTTGGGCTTAGAAGGAACCAAAAATCTTTAGTTGTAAAAGAGCACATCATCTGCAAAATATTATAAGCCATTTATCTTTATGCACAAATGCCACCTTAGCAATGCAGCTCCACTTTTGCATCATTAAATGCACAGACCATGCTCATTTTGCCCCTAAGTAATAACAGTCTCCCCTAGGAACAGTGAGTGTTCCAAAGAGCACTGGAAGAGACAAAAGCTGGCACTCAGGCCAGGCAGAGGGGGCTGCTGCCCTCCCTGAAGGTTTGCTCAGGATTGCTGTCCAGCTGGAGCAGTGGCTGCGGGCTCAGTGTGGATGTGGAGGGCTCGGCCAGAGGGCTGGAATTCTGTGCCTGCCAGCCCTGCTCTGGGTGGGCAGTGCTTGGGCTGTGGGGCACATCCCTCCCCACGTCCCACTTGCCCTGCAATGCTGGGGTTTGCAGGTGCAAAGGTTTTTGGAAAGGAACAGCATAGAGCAGCTGATGTGTCTGGCCGCAGGGAGCTGGCTGGGTGGGGTCATGATCCTGGCTTTGAATTGTGTGTTTGTCAGCCCCTTTCCTGCCTGCCATGGTTTCTCCAGGCAGTGCTTGAGGGCCAGAGCTGAGCCTGTTTGGGTGCCTGTGTTGAAGCAGTAAGAGCTGCTTTGGGTTTCAGTCTCAGGTGAGCCGAAGGTCCCAGGCAGGTGCTGTGCTGGTGGGTGCAGCACCAACAGGAGTGTGGCTGGCTGGGTGCCATGGGCTCCATCCTACCCTGCTGCTTGAGGCCCTTCCAACAAGGAGAAAATGGACCAAAACAGCAAATAGACTCTTTGGAGAGTAAGAGTTTTCTGACAGCCCTCCATGTAAGTGCTCCTGTCCTTGTAGGTAACAGCCTCCGTAAGTTGTTCCAGCTGAAGGCTTGCCCCAGTAATTACTCCTGCCAGACAAGCACTCATTCACTGTGAAAGGAGGTTTCTTCAGCTTTGGGTAGATGCCAAGTTAAACTTCCACTAACATTTCTTATATTTGCAGCCACAATTGATTACTTTCTCATTATTTGATCTTGATATAGAGACATACGGATTGAGCCATGTTTGTATTAACCCCCAAAGATTTTTTTTCTTTAGGAACATCTATCACAGTTGCACACAAACTGTTCTGCTCTGGCACTCATAGATGATATTAGCTGGGTTTTTTTCAGAATTGCTCCATGTGGCAATTGGTATGGATCTGCCTCGAGAGCCACAGTGTTCCCAGCTTTTCCAAGAAAGCAGTAGTGGTTTGTTGTGCAGAAAAATGCATGCAAACAGCCCTGGAGAGTGTGGGGCATGGTTGTGCATAAACCTAATTGTTGGAAAAGGTTTTACAGGTTGACTCCAAAGTATTCACCAGTTACTAACTTTATATATGCAATAAAAATTCTGAGGGAGGGGAAAAGCCCCACCCTTTTTCACCGCTGATTTTCAGGAAATTTGATGCTAAACCTTTTAAGAGAAAAGGGGTTCTTGGATGTGAAAAACGCTAGAGTAAATTGCCATTCATTTTTAATTATTTATGATGTAACACTTTATTCAACAACTGATTTTATTGTTTTCTACTCAGTGGTTTTAAATCAGTGGTCTGCATATTCCTGGGGTTCTTGGACAGCTTGGGATGCCTGAAAGTTATCTTAAAAAAAACAGGTCTGTTAGTGTGTTTGAGCTTGTTGTCCAAGAGTCTGCTCCATCCCAGGAAAACATTTTGTGTGTGCACCAAGCTCAAAGATTGAAAATAACTGTGAGAGTGAAAATGCTCTGAGGCTGTTTCCCTAGAGAGAAGCTTCTAATGAAACCTCTTGTTTCTGTTTTTGGTTATTATTTCCAATTTGTTAGACCTTGTCATTCTTGGTTAAATCTCAGTTGATGGAGGGCTAGAGTGAGAACTTCCACCCTTTCTCCTTTCCTCCTCCTGCCTTTCCAAGCAGGTAATTTGCCTCCTCCTCATTTCTGTGTTTACTTTAGGTGAACTGCCTGATCAAGCTCTCCAAAGTGTTGGAACACATAATTGTGTTCAGCTGCTTGACATACTTATGTAGACAGCAGGATATTGTTAATAACCTTTTTCTATACAAGGCTGAATTCCATGAGTACTTTGGGGTATAGAGTACCTAGAGAGAGGGATAAGTTTGTCATAGTTTCTCAAAAATAGGGGTAAATGCTACCACCCTTCATTTCGCTGGTCTGTAGCTTTCTTTCTGGGCAGTATATATTAGAGAGATTTATAAATAAATCCCTACTCTTTTTTTGTAGTGTTTGAAGGCAGTGGCCAAATCCGTGTGCCATATACAGAAGGTGGGAATTCAAATGCTGTTACCAGTGTTGTTGCTGCCTCAGGCTGCCCTGTGGAAGCTGTCCTTTTCCAGCAGCACAGAGGTCTCTGGAGCTACAGCAGGACAGAGGGGCAGGTGCAGCATGCCAGGGTGGGGACTGGCACCCTCGTTCTTGTGCCAGCTGGTGAGAGGGTTAACAGGGACCCCTCCTCCCACACCCACATAATTGTAGGGCTTTGCCCTTGTCTCTTCTTCACTTTGGGAACTTTCCTCCATGGGCACTTGGCTGGAGAATTGCCTGTCTGGTGTCAGAGGCAGGTGCAAGCCAGTGGCACAGAGCTTGCATGGGCAGGGCAACAAGACAATTGTGTCTTCCACTGAGAGCAGGAGGCTGGAAAAGCTTTCTGTGTATATCTAGGTATCCTCTGATCAAAAGGTTTTCTAACTGGTAGTACAAAGGGACTGTTATCTTGGTGAAAAATTGCAAGTATTTGTAATCAGTTTGCATCAATCTCTTTGGGGTGTTGGGCTGTGCTGATTTAGTAACATGGTAACTTCTGGCATTGCTGCAAAAAGACAAAACAATCCTCAAGATCAGCCTGCAACAATTTAGTATTTTTGGTACCCATTAGAACATCAGTCTTAGAAACAGGACTGCTAAGACTCCCTGGATCTTGTTTAATAAAATCATGTAGTAAGGGCATCATGATTATAAATCACACTTGGAAATTGGCCTGCAGAGTACTCACTGGGTTATGTGGTATCGTGTGTTCCTGGCTCCTTTTTAATTTCCGAAAAGAAGGCTTATGGCAGCAGCTGGAGCTAGAGGTGGAATTCATTTAGCTGCTTCGAGAAAGCCACTGCCAGCAAAAACCCAGCAGCTCAACAGTCTCTGGTCGTAGAGAGGGGAAAGGGATCCAAGTGACTGGAGCTGGTGTAATGAGAAGGAAAAGAACCAAATGATTTGGCAGCATGTGAAAGAGGTAAGGATGTGGTAGAGAAAGGAGCAGGAGGAGCTGAAATGAAGAGCAGGAGTAAACAATGTAATTTAACTTATTCAAAAGGGACAGAATGCTTATTAAAGCTCTGAGAGATGATAAATTAGTGCTTTGCTGCTATTGTTATTTCAGATAGAGTTGTCATATGGTAACGCTGCAGCAATGAAGGCTGGAGGCTCACGGATTCATAGAGGGGAATGGAAAGTGGGATATTTGGTTACATGATTGAGAGTTGGAGTTGATGAGGCAAAGTGCACAGCCGTGATTCTGGAGAGCATCCTTACATGTGCGTGCTGTTCCCAGGAAGGTGCCGTCACATCCTGAAGAGGGATGGTTCAAAGTGTGTGTCCCACTGCTATGAAGACATATCCCACGCTGAGAGCTTTTACCTTGGTCGGGAGGAGCTGTCGAAGCCCTGCTCTGCCTTACGAAACCCTGTCTGAAATAGCCCCAGAGCCCTCACCTGGAAGTGCTCTTTGGCTGTTACTCCTGTGGCAGCACACAGAATATCAGGAGATCATTTGAGGTTGTGGAGTTTTCCCCTAAGGAATACTGGGCTGGGGGAGGGAATCGCAAAATGATTCTTATCTTACATTACACAGAATCTCTTGCATTACTTACTGTGGCATATTGTTTCCTCCCACAGAGTTCTGCTCAATCGCTTTCAGGAAGAGGCTACTCCGTAAGTCATTTTACAGCTAATTCTTTCACTTCTGTTGATGTTGATTGCAGAGGTTTACACTACCTATTGCACAGCCACTGACATGGAAGAAATGCAGAACAGAAACAGGGTGAGAGCACAGGGCTGTCGTGCACCTGGCAGGGGACAGCCCTGACATGTGAGAGTGCATTAAGAGCCTGGGGGCTTCTTAATTTAATATTATACTTATAGGGAGGGGTTTTTTTGTCATTTTATGGTGTATTTCAGCTAGATAGTCACCTCTGGAGAATTATAAGACCTGAGTGGGGAGAGTTTTCAACACCAGCAGGAGATGCTTCCCTCCTCTCCTCCCTCCCCATACAGGTTTTCATCTGTGTGTTAAATACAAGAATCAAATACACGATTACTCCCATTTTATGAAGAATTGTGCTCCTCACCATTGTGAACAAAAAAAAAGTCAATATTCTCCTATTTACAAGCTCTGAGTTGTAAAACAAGCTCGCTTGTTTTCAGGGGAGGGTGTTGCTGGTGTTTCCTTGGCAGGAGTGCCACAATGTTCTAGGGTGGTGTTACAGGGTCAGGACATGTCTGCCTGTGTATGCAATGTACCAGACTTGTTTAATTGTCCATTTCTGTTCATATGTACCTTATTTGTATGTGCAATAATGACATTTCTTCATGTAGAGGTGGATTAATTTGTTTATTTGGGGTACATTTTCTGCTCAGCTGTCCAAAAAGGCAGGCACAGACATCACTGAGTAATACAGAAACAGGAGAGGGTGTTAGAGGCTTAGCAGAGTCAACATGAAAATTCCTGGAATCACATTATATCTGACTCTCAAAACAAATGTATGGTGGGGAGACATGATACCCGGGTTGTTCAGCCAGTAAGTCATGTGTAGTGCAAAGGTTAGAGATGAAGGTATATGCAAATATGAACATAAATGTCTTAGTCCAGCAAACGATTCCTGCCTACGCTGATTGACAGTAATTGCTGCTTTCACAACCTCTGCCATGATAAAGTTTTGCCTTCTAGGTGAAATGGTCCCAAACTGTTTTATACCAAGAGCTAAAGCTGCTCATTCTCTGTAGGACCAGAGCAAGGGTGGATTTTATGTACTTCAGGAAGTTGATGTGGAGGCCTGGAACACATTTCTTTTTACAATAATCACCAGAATTATTTTCTTTCAATAATTTATGTTGTAAGTTTAGGGTTGTGTGATGGAACTTGCTGAGCTTCTACCCAGTGCACAAAGAGAAAAAATTCCCAGGCAGTGCAGAATATGTGGTCTGATTTCATAGCAACACGGTCACATGCTATCATGTATATGATCAGAAATTCGTAATACAAGATTAAGTACATTTTCATCACAAAACCATTACAAAACAGCACATGACTTGAAAAGTCTCACAGTTTTAATGAAATAATGTCACAAATTTTTAGACAGTAGTTACATGTCTACTAAGTATTCTCCTGTCTAAATCTTGCCAGTATCCCAGGTGAGTATCCTTGCTTAATTCATTGAGGGATGAGGAATGTTTGCTTTAGGACCCGCTGAGTGCTGCTTTCCATACATGGGGACAGTCATATTCACCTAAGCTTCTAAAGGCTGATGCTTTATCTTCTAGTTGTCTGTAAAATGCCATGCATGCCCATGGCACCACATAAATAATAATGAATCATCTTCACAGATTTTATGACTGAGGGCATGGTTTGGGAACTAAACAATTTCCCAGTGGCTATAACATAGGTTGCAAAATTGTAATGGAAAAAGCCCAAAGAATTCTTCTCAGAGTCTCAAGGCCAATAAATCATAGGGCTGTTTTCTTCCATTGCTGGCTATTCAGAAATTTGCTTTTGTTTCTCAGAGAAATGATTTTGAGAATATTACTAGCTCCTTCTCTGTGCATGTGTGGGGACAAGGGTCTCTTATTTCGCCGGCCCGTAACTTCTCAAGGGAGGTAAGAGCTTTCTGCATGCCAGGGCAGTATTTTGAGATCATGAGTAGTGTGAACTGGTATTGCTTTTCTTTATGGATTGTCATTTTCCCTGTTAAACTGCCTTCTGCCCCACCACATGCCAGCTCTTGAGGCTGTTTCCCCCAAGGCTCTGATGCTGCTCTAAATTGATTTAGCCTAAGTCAGAGATTCCCACTTCCAGCACTGCCAGACCTTGCTGGCCCAAACTTGCTTGGGAAGCTGATTCTCCCAGGTGGCACAGAAACGTTCAAACCACCAGATCCAGACAACTGGCCCCCCACCAGGAGCTGTCCATAATATCTATAACAGTTTTCATTTTCTCACGAAAGCAGCTGTATATGAAACATTAAGTCACTGTTTTGGCTCTGGCCCTGTTTACATCGAATGGGTTGTTTCCCAGACATGGGGAAAGCAGTGGTAGCAGGAGGCACGCTGGAGGTGCTGCTGTGTTGGGTGTTCCTCCTGATAGCTGTGCTGATGGCTTGTGTTGTGGAGGGCTTGTGGAACGATGATCTGTATCGTTATTCAGTGAAGTTCTTGTACTGGGTTCCATCGGCAGCTGTTTAAATACCACAAACTATTTTGTGCGTGCTCAGTTTTAATTACCTCGTTCTGAATCTGCACTCTTCACCATTCACTTGCGTCAGCTGTCCTTGCAGAGATGTTTGCTTTCAGAAACATTTGTAGAAAATGCACATTTTAAGGAAATGAGCATTTGCAAAGTGAGAACTTAAAACCTACATTAGGAATCTTGCATGAAAAATCTCAGTCCAAGGTTTGGCTCATCCAGCTGAGCCATCAAGGCCTGTCTGGGCACTCAGAGCAGGCTTATTCATTGGTGAAAAACCTCAGTGAATGCCTCATCCATAAAGTACAGACCGTGGAGTTAGAGTCAGGAAGAAAACTAAATGCAAGTGTCTTAATGATTAACTCCTGAGTGCTGGATATTCCAGCAACTTCCTTGGCTTCAGGCTTCCCACGAAACATTAGGTGCCTAAATAAGTAGCATGCTTGAAATAACTGTGAAATTTTGGTCTCATTGAAGTTACCACATAACCTGTGGTGAACTCCAGCTGCACCTAGATTTAATTTGAGCCTCAAAACCAGCGTTAACAGTGACCACCTAGCACATAGTTTCAGAGTCTCCTGTACGTATCACGGACAAAATTTCATATAACCCTATTTCCCAAAATAAAGTTTCCAATGGCATTTACTTTTAATTGGACAGGATGAGACATTTCTATGTCTGTACTGCTGCTGCAAGCTCCTTCTCTCATCAGTAGCATGTGTTTCATATCCTTATCTCATTAAATGTAAACTTCCGCTGTGCTGAGGAATAGAACACGAGTTTGTTTGTGGAGGTTAATATCTCGTTCTCTCTATGACTTGATGGTTGCATTTGTATGATAAACTACTTCAGCCATTCGTCACATTTCCTGCATGCACGAATGAGATTAGTGATTTTAGTCAGAGAGGTCTGTCTGTCCTCTGAGCAGACAAAACAGATTCTCTTTTTGGTAACAGGATGAGAGGCCTGTCTACCTGAAAATGCACTGATTTGTTAACAAGTACACAGAGAATCAGAAATGAGAGTTAGAATTATTTGAGGTTTCTGTGTATCACTGATACATATCCACCCTACGGATGTTTGTCAAATTTATTTCTAATAGTTAATTTAGAACCAAACATAGTTATAAAGTAGTTACAATGAATATCAGTACATACAGTTTGTTATTAGTGGCTAAAAAGTCACAGTTGTTTATAAGGTTGAGCACACTGTAGAGACAAACCCAAGCTGCAGTAGAACTTTACTCAGTTTCACAGAGAGGATGGAAAAGGATAGAACTGGGGAATATGTGGTAGCTTAAGAAAATAAACAAAAAACCTCTTCCAATAAATTATGTAGTTTATTTATAGAGCATCTGTGCAGCTGTTCGTCTTCTAAAATGGAAGGGGCTAAAATGTGGGAGTGAATAAAAGAAAAAACTTGAAAGCATATGGCAAATGGATAGCCAGTGAGCCAACCTGTCTGAGTGTGCCTTGGAACGAAAGCACAGGAGGATGAGACGTCTTTGTTTGGTTTTATTTGTTCTTGAAAGGGCTTTTTTTAAAAAATGAAAACAGTAACATACACTTGGCAACAGCAGCAGCTGATTTTTATTCTGAGCTTCTGTAAAATATCAAAGTCTTTGTAGCCTAGTCAAATCCCTGGCAGCTGATCAAATTCTGTTATTTTACATCTTCCTTGTTGAGCGCCGGAAACCAGTGTCTCAGATAACTCGGGCTGGAGCTCGTGGATAGAGAGAAATGGGCACAACACCATAAGGTTTGCAGAGACTCTTGGGTCATCCCGAGTCAGCTCAGTGCTATCTGCAACCTTCGTTCCTCCTGCTTGGTGACGTAGCCTGAGAACAGTTATCTCAACCCCTGGGTGAAGTTGAACCTGAGGTGACTCAGGCAAGCACTGGGTAGGCTTTGAGCACCCTGAGCCCGCTGACTGCCTGGACTGCAGTCTGCCCCTTCCTGCTCCTCTCAAATGATCTTGTTCATTTCTGGAACTGGCTTTTCAGTTGCTAGCAAAGATCTTTACAGCCATCCAGGACTCCTGTCGTGTGCTGTGAGCTCAGTGTTGCTGTACAGTGGGGCTGTTGCTGCCCACAACCACCCTGCCCCTGTCAGATCTCTTTAGCTCGTGGCTGTGAGTGCACTTGCTGGGACAGCCAGTTCTGAGCTGCATTCCCCTCTTTGCAGCACAGAGATAGTGCCCAGTGCAGTGACCTCAGTGGGAGGGAGGACAGGTACAAATGGCTGCAAAGTGCTGGGAAATCATCCACCGAGGAACTGTCGACTCTGCAGGTTTATGTCCCCTGTAAAGCTCTTTTCATGGCCTCTTTCAGTTTTGTGCCAGCTCAGTGCAGTTCTGTGAGACCCTGAAGCAGATGGTCCCTGCTAAGGAGACTGTTCTCATGCCAGAAGTCCTTGGTGTGAGCATGGGCAGGTTCACGGCTTCGGTGTAATGGTTACAGGGGCTCACTGACGATCACACCAGCAGCGTTCCCTGATCCACTCTGTGCTTCAAGGATGCTCTTGGGCTGTTAGGTTGGAACCAAATTATGACTTGGAAAAGGACCTTTAACAGCATCTCTTCTGTACAGACCTTGAGTCGGTACCACGTCCTACATGGACCCCAGGGATGACTGTATACCATGGTCTTTAAGATGGCCATGGAGAAACTGATGTCCTGAGAAGGATAAATTTCTACACGAAGATAATAAAATTATTGCAGTGAAGCATGTCACACTTCTGTTTGGGAATTCCTGGTGTGCTTCCCTCATGGTGTAGAAGCACGCTCGGTGACCAGAGGCACACTGGAATTGTAACTAACGGGGTTTCTCCACCTGCTGCTCTGTCACACGCTAATGAAAAATCTCTTCTGTAGGTAGGTAACATTTCTTAGCTAGGCTGGAAAATTCATTGTATTTTAGGACCTCTGAAAAATTAGCATTTTTCTGTGCCAAAAATCGATATTGGAAACAGGGCTCTTGCTATGAATCTAAAACTCCTTGAGCTGGAGCCAAAGGTAAATGATAAAACTGAATTTAATATGTATTTCCTACAATAGTGTGCCTGTGGGCTGGCAATGTGAGCAAGACTTTCTGGACAAGATTTATGAATAGGGAGGTAATAATTCCAAAATAAGTATCAATCTCCTTTTGCCATGATGCCAAGCATAAAAGAAGGACTCTAATTGTCTTCTTCTGGACAAGATAGGTCCCCTTCTGGTGGAACAATATTCTGTCTTCTTTGAAGACAGATAGAGAAAAGAAAAAGGGACTATAAAAAAAAGTGATGTGGCCTGAAAGTGCAATGACAGCACAAAAGATTTAAAAATATAGAAAAATAATAATATGGAATAGAAATGTAATGTATTTTGAAAGGAGTTTTCCCTGTAAAATAGGAGTTTTAGACAGTCAGGAATAAAATGGTGGGTGTCAGTCCAAAGCATTTAACTTCTGCTGGTTTTCTTTTCCCATGTTCCTAAATAGCCTCACTTCACAAAAGCTATCCCCATGCTTGAATTCACCTGGACAGGCGGAGTTCACTGAATAAATAAAGAGTTTGTTTGCTCTTAGTGCCATGTGGGATGGAGCCAGGTTGCTGTAAGCCAGCTGAGGAGCTGGCCCTTGGCTCCAGGGCCTGCCCCATAAGCCATGAGCTCAAATTGAGCTGAGTAATTAGTACACATATTATTCCAGATCTGTGGGAGCTCTTCTGAGGGTTTTTGAAATGTCCCATGAAAAGCTTAAGCAGAAGTACAAACATAAATAAACTACATACTTCAGCTTTACAAATACTGAAGTCCATGAACTTCCTTACAACGCATTTTCCTTTAGAAGTTCCCTTTTCTGAAAGTCTGTTTCTTCTTAGATGACCTCTGCTTTTAATTAGGATGAAAAGTCCCATGGATTTTCACTCATCTCTACAGCCGTAAGCAAGCACAAAGGGCCCTCTCTGCCTGAGTTTCCCCCTGCCTGAGCATGGCCTTGGCAGAGGGGCTGCCTCGGAGGCTCGGCAGTGGTGCCCCTTTGTCCCTGTGGCCAGAGTGGGACGAGATGATCCCGATTTCCATAAACCCCCCAGCGGCAGGGAGGCACAGCCAGCTGACACCGTGAGCCCTTGCGAGCCCCTCGAGGGACGGGACGTCTGACTTGTGTGTGATTTTTGCCCGTGTTTTTAATCTCCCTGCCACTGCCCTCCGCTCGGGGCAGTGGGGGGGAGCAGACCTCTAATCTGACTAGAAAGACGCTATTGTTGAACAGACGCGTCCCCCGAAATTCCCAGTGCTCCTTGGCTTTCGGGCTGGGATAACCTCGCTGTCGCTGGCCTTGCAGGCTAAAATGAAAAGTTGTCCTAAATCCATCTTGAATTCACCAGCCTGGAAAGGATTACATCCTGCTGAAGAGGAAAGGCAGAGGATTTTGAGAATATCTGGTCTTTATTTCTGGACCTTTTTGATTAAGACTGTCCCAAAGCAGTTGTCTCATAGATGTGCTGTAGCTTTCTTTGTGTAGCAGGGCAGGGTATTTGCTTGTCTGTCTCATCTGTTTTCACATTGTTGTTTGCTCTCATGACTCTCTTTCCTTAGAATTCATTGCCTTGTTTTAACTCTCTTTCCTTTCTGTTTACCAAAGCCAACAAAAAGATGATTAAAGCAGACAGCTGATTAGAATCAGGGCTCCTTACCTAGCTACCACAGTGAGCAGGGGTTAAGTGTGGGGCCTCTTGGGGGATTTGCTTTTGATTTTTCTTTAATTCTCTGATAGCCTTGTGCAGTGAGAATGGGCAGTGCTGGTGTTTTTATAACTACAGGGAGGGTTAAAATAGCCCATTTCTGAGGGCTGCCCATGCACTGGTGCTTGTTGTGCTAGGCTCCTCAGAGGAAACTCATGGGGGTGGGTGGAACAGGGGTTCACACTCTCTTGTTTTGTCTCATATTTCACTGTGCCCTTGCAGAAACTGCACCCAAAACCAGGGTGTGTAAGGGAAGCAGCAGAGGAAATAAGTGCCACTGCAGAATGCAGTTGTGGAAATAAAAGGTGAGCATGTTTTGTTGGCCTTGATAGTTGGTGAACAAGAGAGATCAAGGAAAAGGGATCGATTGCATCAACTTTGTGGGTGTTATTTGCATTAGAGAACACTGTCTGTCATCTTGAAGCATCATAAATATTTAATTGTGCAGCTCAGTGGAATACCCTGATTGCTTATCAGTCCCAAAATGGTTTTCCCTATGTTAAACTGTATTGAAATAAAGTAGTCTAGAGAGGGTAAGCTCTTTGAGTGATGGTCACTGCACATCCAGAGTGTAGGGAAGGGTTCCTGTAGGTTGGTGGTTTTTACTCAGTTTCATCACTTGTTTTTCTTCCTTATCACCTTTTTTTAAAAAATGGGATGTGTTATTATAGGCAGGAGAGATCTTCAGTTTCTTCCCTGTCCTAACAGAAGACAAGAATGCAACTTTAATTTAGCAAAACAACAGATGCAACCCTAAGTTGCTCTCACACCAAAGAAAACTTTTGGTAACATGCTGAAGGTGTGGGGGCTCTGCTGTGAAAGCTGCAAATGGGTGAAAATCTGCTGTAGGCTGAGGTTTCTCTCCTTGCTTCGTGTTTCAGCCTGGATTGCGATAGAGCTGGCTGCTAAAATGTGAATGTACTGGGCCGTGTGGTTCCTCTGCAGTGGGAAGGCAGCTCTCCTCCCTTGCCTATGGGGTGAGGGAACAGAGGGGCTCTGTGCTGGTGTCCCTGTGCAGGTGGTTCAGGGAGGAGCCTGGGGTTCTGGGCTGCCTTTCTAGGAACTGTTCAGCTCCTGCTGCAACAGTAAAAGAGTTGCTGGAGAGCAACTTTGTCATCTGCAGTGCTTGCACTGCTGGAAGAGGAGCATTCAGATGGAAACCGTGGTCAGCCGTGTGAGATGTTTTCTACGCAGGGTCAGTGTTTTTGCTTCCTGCTGTCACAGCATTTCAGCATCACAGCTGCTCATGGTCAACACCAGCCCCAGTCACCATGACCTGCTGGTAACATTTTAGAAAGGTGTCCCTTCTCCTTTTTATAGCAAATAAATAAATGAAACTATAAGAGACTTCCTGTGTGGTGCAAAAGGACCAACTGCGGTTCTAGAAATCCAGAGAATGGAGGGCAAGAGCAGAAAGTAAATGAATCCATTGTAACTTGGGTGTGAGATAGGAATCATGCTGGGGTGGAAGATCTTTGCGATACCATTTGGCAAGTGGTAAGGCCGAATACTCTCTGCTTCTTCCTTGTCTCTGTTTTATTAAATACCTTTAGGGAGGCAATGGTACAGCATTGCTGTATCCAAAAGTTGTTTTAAACCCTTCAATCAATGTTACTTAATTTCATGGAGAAATTTTTAACTTCCAGTTCAGAATACCCTGTGTTTCAGCATAGTTTTCAGGTGATTGTAGCTGTTCTCTCTTTTCTCAGCTCGTCACAGGTCAGAAACTCAAAGGCACTGAGGTTGAGTAAAACAATTGTTCATCACTCTGAGCTCTGCTTTGTTTTTGTGGGAATTGTCTGCTTCTGTAGCACCTTCAGTTTCATTACTTGTTATAAGGTTTGTTTTACTAACCTGCTCTTGGAACAGATACAACCACCAAAGCTGCTTTTTAATTAGCCATGTGGCCCATCCGGTTTGGATGTGCTGACGTCCTGGCTGTACAATGTACTTCCAATGAAAGGGAACAGTTTGCCATAGAGTCTTGTAACCTTGAGGTCAGTCTTGAGCTCAAAACTGCTTTTGATTATGGAGTTAGTGTGTGTCCCAAAAATATAATTTAAAAAATCCAGCAAGCACTAGCGGTCCTTACACAGTGCTGCTGAGTTACACACTCAAGTGGTATCACATCTAGATTTTAATGGAATTAACTGCTTTATTTGTAGATTCTTTCCAGATGCCGTGCTTCTGGTTGTGAATATTCAGAGGTTTGCAACTAGAATGATGGAAAACTGGCATACAGCTACATCACTGTGGATGTGGCTGCAGTGGTTTCTACAGGAATGTAGCCTGATTCATACCTTTACTGTCTGCATTTCATCTCTTGTGCTATATGATGGATAAGACTTAGTGTGCCTGAACACTTACAGCTTAGATCTGTAGTATCCTGAGGAATTTTCTTGTCTGATTAATTCACCACATGTGTTCACCAGAAAGCCTCAGGACTTGGCAGTTTTTGGGAAGATGTTAGATGTAGCTGCTAGGTGCTTACAAACCTCAGTTCAGTTTTTTTAGACTGGTACATTGTTATCTGTAAACAATAAGAAATTTTTGGGTTGATTAAGAAGCTATCATGTGTGGTTCATGGGTTTTCTGGACATGGGGTTGAAATGGTTCATGCTGCCCTTGAAATCAGCTAATCAAAGCAGGGCAATTTTTGGACATCCTGTAGCAATTAGGGTGCTGTAGATGAGGGATGGTACAGACTGTGTATTGTGTGCTTTGAACTCATGCAGCTTTCTCAGACCAGTTGGCAATCACCAAAGGAAAAAATTGTTGCATTTGAGGTGGATAAAGCATATATGTGTTTTAGTGGATTGATGAAATTCTGCCATCACCTGCAAGGCAGCAGCAGCATTGAACAGCTGAGAAGCTAAACTTAGTGGGATACTTGTAATGAACCAAAGATCCAAAATTTGATCTCAAAAATCACATGTCTAAAGGGCTTTCTCTGCACACATTCCTCATAGCAAAATACAAACAGGTGTTGACACAAGCGTGGTTGTAAGGCTTGTGACCAAAGTTAGATCAAACCTCCCCTTCCAGTTCACAGAACACATTTTCCCCATGCATTCATGTCTCTTCCAAAGCTGCTTAATAGCATCTAATAGCATCCTGCTTTAAGAGAAAAAGAGCTCGAGTCATGAAGATTAGGCTGTCACAGTGGAGATGCCTGAGGCCACAGAGCACAGTGTATCTGGCAGCTGGAATGGGTGCAGGGTGCTGGAAGACTTTGCCTGAGCATCTTTCCTTTCCCCTAAAGACTCGTTCTCTGAGGAGCCCTAATTCAGCTCATTTCTATAGAGCCGGGGAAGAGGGCAGGAGAGAATAATAAATGGTCCCTTGAAGACAAGAGACAGCAATAGACGCCACACAATGACCCAAACAGCCTATTTAACCGCAGCCAGTTTCCTGCTGAAGATTCATTTCGAAGAGATTGCGAGAGCACTTGAGCAGGAAGCTGCAGCTTCACCAAACGGTTTCAGTATCAGTGTGTTATCTGTGGTCATTCCCCTCCACAGCCTGCGGCTGGCTTCTGGTTAGCAGAGACAGACACTTTGAGCTGAGCTGGCATCAGTTCCCACCTACTTAATCAGTTAAGTTGTGAGCCCTGTGGTTAGCTCGAATCCCCTGGTCGTCTTGTGGATTGCCAGTGACAGGAAGGGGGAGATGCATTGAGTGGTTCCGACAGGAATAGCTTGGTTATCTGATGGTCACCCCAGAGACTGATAAAATTATGTGAGCTCTTTTCTGAGAAGACATCAAAAAAGCAGAAACTGTTGTCTCTAACCACCTGAAGAGTTTACAACGTCAAGGGAAATTTTGCTTATCTTGAAAGCCTCAAAACTGTTAACCCGCCTTCACCACTGCAGACCACAGCACTGCCTCAGACTCACGGTGCACAGAATGGAGTACAGACCGTCCTGTGCAAAGCTGTAAATTCTTACTGAGGAAACATTATCGTTCAGATCTTCCAAAATTACTTTGGCACTTCAGATTCAGAGGTGAACAACTTGAAACATATGAGAGGAACTGAGCTTTTCAGAAGAAGCATGCTCTGTATTTTTAGAAAACTTGGCCTCCTTGAGTTTGTCGTGTTGTCAGGAGTTTGGGCATACAAAGTGATGAATCACTTTTCAAAGTGTAGCCTGTTTGATGAGCCTGGATTGATCTGAAGCCAGAGTGATGGTGACTGTGACAAGGGCTTGCAAAGGTTAAACAGAGGAGGTGCTCATATCCTGGGTATGACTTAGGGCATTTGGTTTGTTTTTGGCATGTATTTGCTGAACAGACTTCAGGATCAGAATGGACTTCAGAGAGAAACTTAAGCAAATGAGGCTTTAAATTAATGCATTCAAAGAGGCCTTGGGCAGGTTCCTATGAGCCTCAGTGCCTGAGTACCTCTGGCCTTAAAACAGGGTAGTGGTACTTGGGTCTTTTCTTGAGATATGTAGATGGGAGAGTGTTTTACCGAGTATTTACTAAAATAGGTGAGGTAGTTCTGAAGATCCACTTAATTTTTTTGTCTTGTGCCTAGCTCTGTGCTGCTTGTCCCATGTCCCTGTCTGACCATCCCTCTCCTCAAACCAAGCCCCTTGGCTTCTGTCCCAGGCCACACCTTGCAGCCCAGCTCCCCACGCTGCAGGTGCCTGTCCTGGCAGTGGCTGCGCTCCTGCAGATGCTGCTGAGCAAGCGTGGGGAAGGCAGTGCTTCCCACTGGAGCAAGGGACTGGGATGTCACGTTCATGGTGAGAGGCTCTCATGGCTGATCCAGAGCCCTCACGCCCATCACACCAGCCCTGGGCACTCCAGCCTCTTCCTCACTGCTGGCCTTGGAATAAAAACAAAGGTGGACTTGGCAGCTGGGCTCCAGCAGCACAGCCCCACCCTGTACCTGCGCATCTCAAAACTTCACACTGAATTCACACAAGATGATGTGTGATTTGTAGCTGTAATGATCACCATGATGAAATCCTGCTCATCT
Organism: Corvus hawaiiensis; assembly: GCF_020740725.1. Classification (NCBI taxonomy): domain Eukaryota; kingdom Metazoa; phylum Chordata; class Aves; order Passeriformes; family Corvidae; genus Corvus; species Corvus hawaiiensis. The sequence goes on along the minus strand of NC_063230.1, from coordinate 8,697,908 downwards.
GGCTGCTTTTGTTCAGGTTTTGAAATCACGGCTGGGTGTTTGTAAGGGTGTGTGTCCGTACAGGAGGCATAAGAGATGCTTTAGTCTGCTGACGTTGTTTGGCTCAGCCTCTGCCAATGACAACCACAGCAATCAGTGTATTTTGGACTCAAAGCTATTTCCTTTCCTGCTGCAGATTATGTCTGGTATGCATAACGTGTTAATTTAACAAAGCAGTTCTTTTGATACAGCTTTAATTTTTTAACAACAGCTCGAAGGCAATGACGTACAGATTATATAGTGTCAGTTTCCCAATTAAAGTTTTACAGGAAAATACTCTGGTTTTGCTTTAAGCCTGTTTTGAATTCTTCCTTCTGGCACTTGTGCAAATGGAAACTGTGCTATTGCAAGGCATCCATTTGAAACCTTGAAATATTTATTGAGGCTGCATTGAATACTGAAGCAGGAATCTTCCTGTAAGCTGTTGATGTCTGTCATACGCATTTATTTTGTAATTAAATGTCTGGAAGCTCGTGTGTGTGCCTGAGTGGTTGGTTTCTTGTGTTTTATTTTTTGCAGGTTTTGTCGTTGTTACACTGGTTTTTCTGATAAATGCTTTTAACTCGTCACTTTTAAGAGTTCTATGAAAAATTATCCAAAGGCAGACCACATCTTTGATGTATAGCAATGAACCTCCTACTAACTGTTGTGCAGAACACTGAGGAGGTGGCTAAACCACTGCCCTTCCTAGAACACCAGACCTTGTGAAGCTCATTGATGCAGCAGAACATGCCTGTTTGAAGGCTGTGGGATGGAGAGCACCTGAAGGGAGTAGCTGAAAAGATTTCATTCTTGAAACACTACCCACAAAGTGAACTATTTTTTTCTTTCCCCATCTTTTCCTTTTGTCTTGGATAATATCAGGTCAGTGTCCTTTCCTGTTTATATAGGCTAGAAGCAACAGGGACTGACCATATCCAAAATTGCCCCCAGAGTGTGTTCCAAGGGATGTGATGGTGCGGAACACAAGCTGAATCTCAGAGGGCAAGACACTGGCATTAGACAGGACCAGGAGTCATCAGCTCTGGTGACAACAGACCATGCCTCTGTGAAGCTGCAGAACCAAGTGCCCCTTGGCATTGCCCTTGTGCCCTGGTGGCTCTCTCCATGTACTCCCCACTGCTCATTCCGCCCTGAGGCGTATCCCTACTCCAGGAGTCTCACTCACCTGGAGATTGTGTGATGGCTAGAGCTAGACTATCAGACTCCTAATTCAGATCAACTTGCAGCCTGCAGTGGCGTGAGTTATTGCCCAGATTTGCAAGGCAGCAGGGTAGTGTGAAGGTCTCTGTGGTCACATTCCAGTCCAGCTGCTTTTAAAGGATAAGGGAGCATGATCCCTGAACCTGTGCCCACCCAATGGGCTGGGGCAGGCAGCTTCTCTGCCTTCGGAATGTGCTGAGAGTCTGAAGTATTCCCTGCTGCCAGAGTGCCAAGGAAGCCACCTGGCCCACTTTGAAACCAAATGCTGCGTCTCATGTGTTTATCACTTCCCTTGTTTTCGTTCTTTTTCAGTTTCCAACTAATCTCTTTGGATTAGTCCTACTGCTGAATAATTAGGACTTTCATATCTACATCTATTTCTCAAGCTTGGCCGCATTATTTTTGGGCAGCTATTTAAGACTTTGTTTATTTAAAAAAAAAAAATTGTGTCCGTATTTGCATATTTGCATTTCAGAACTCACAAACAATGATACTTCTCACAGAACATCATTCTTGAAATAGTTTTCTCAACAAGTAGAACTTTTACAGGCATGCCAGAATCAGCTTCATTATATGAATCCTATTTATGGATCCTATTTAGAGCATTTGCAGGGAGGGACTTAAATGGGCTGTTCTCACAGATACATATATCTGGTCTCATGTGAGACAGGAGGGTAAGAATTGGTTGATATTTCAAGGAAATTACAGCAGTTACTGAGAAGAAAGGCCCTTCCTTTTTTTTCTTTTGTTCCTTTCCTTCCTTTTTTTTTTTCCTTCCTTCCTGGAAAAAAAGTACATATTTATGTGGGAAATAAAAGCCAAAGCCTTCATTACCAACACCAAAAGAAATTGATTCTGCAGCAATGTTTTAGTTCAGTGACTTTATTTGTATAAAGGCCAATGAATGATGTAAAGATAATGGTTTTATCTGAAGGATGTTAGCACAAGCTGACACGTACCCTCTGCAGCACTGATGGGCTGCACCTGGCTGGTGCAAAGAGCACAAGTGTGGGCAGAGTGGTCTGTCAGGCCCCACTTCATCCCTCACCTCAGTGTGTTGTTTTAAATCATCTTGGGGAAGGGGGGAAGCAGCAACCAAACTCATGGATTTTGGAAAGTGTTTCTGTTGAGTTCCTCTGTTGAATGATGGCCAGTGAGCTGTTGGGTTGGCAGAATCGATGTGGTAGTTGGCTTTTGGAACTGAATAATGAAATTTGAATAGTCTTGCAAATGTAAAGGAAATCAGTTCCTCAAAAGCTTCCAGTACTACTGCAGCATTGAATGAGGAAAATGATGGAAGTTGTTTTAGGCAATGCAGTTTAAATGAAGAGGATGTGTTCAAACATGCATGAAGAGCAATGCAAATGAACTGTAGATTAATCTGGTGTTTAGAAAGGAGGAGCTTGGCATGTTTTTGACTAAAGTGTCAGCAAGGTGCCCATCTTGTTGGCCCAAAGTGCTCTGACATGCTGCCTGAGTAACTTGTGCTTTAAAGTTTCTGTTCAGGTGGTTGGGTCACCCATCAAAGCAGGCTCACAGGGAGATCAAAGGGAAGGGCAGGTTCTCCAAAGAGAGAGAAAAATCAGAAGGGCAGTTTCTCATTAATTTTCTTCAATGCTATACTGGACAGCTGGGGAAAGTGAGCAGAAGATTGTTGTGTGGAGGGGTTGAGTAATGTGAAAACATGCAGAATCAAAGATGCTTTGGGGGCTGCCTGCCAGCTCTGAGGTGTGGAGCCGACAGGATGATCATTATCTGTGAGGTGTGTGAATGGTTCAGCCTCTGAACAGCACATTTGGCACTACCAACTGGTTTATCTAGAGGTTTGGGGGGGGAACAAGGAAAGGGATTTTAGAGTTTTTTGCTTTGTTTTACTTCAGGAATGGAGTTTGAAGAAAGATCCTCCATAGGACTAATTTCTGCTTCACATTACGGATGGTTTACGCCTGTTCTGACCAAAGCCTTATCTCTGATCTGTCTGTCTTGAGCAAACATCCTTGTGGGTATTCTGTTCAGGTAGCTCTTTACCTCACTGGCATTGGACAATGAGTGGGGGAACAGTAGGATTTTCATCTCTGTCGATGACAGCAGTAGAAAGTTGCAGGAATCCCAAGAAAACACAATCTGGAGAATGGAGTGGGACTTTGTCAGCTCAGCAGGACCACAGCATGGCTGTGACTTGTGGCTTTACTGAGAGTGGTGTTTTTCACTCACCAGTACCTTTTCAAGTTGATTGATTTTGTCAGAATTTGCTTTAAAATGAATGAATTCTAATCAGTGGTTGTGAAACCTAAGGCAAACATGTCATTGAAAATAAGCTTACAATGGTTTGATCAAGATCTCATGATTTGAGTTTTCAGACATTTAAATGTGTTCAATTGCTGTAAACTTGGAAGCACAGGTAGGAAAGACTCGTAATTAAAGTTGCATTGTTAGGAGCCAGATTCAGAACTTCCTGGAGCCTTGCTGTTGGCATTTTCTGATTCCAGAATTGTAGTAATGTGTTTTAATATTTATTTGGGTTTCAGTTTGGTCCGAGTCTGTTGCCATTTTACCCAAACCTCTTTTATAATGGTAGGTTTCTCTCATACCTCACTTGGAGTCTTGCTGGTGGTTTTCAACCTCTTCCAACTTGCAAACAACCTAAGAAAAACACCACTAAAGTTGCAGAGCCCTATATTTTGAATGCAAAGCCATCTTGACCACAGACTTGCTTTTCTTAGCTACCTTTTTACAGCTCATTTAAGAAGTACTCAGCAAAGCTGGCGGTCTGATGTCCCAGGGCTGAAAACCAGTAGCCTGATGCAGTGGGGCCCCGTTTCTGGTTCCTGGCTCTGCTGTAGTGTGAATACAGACCGTGCAAACCATGTTTATAGAAATTTTGTTCAATAAAAGTATGTCTTCAGCATCAGTGTAGACTCTGTCTACCGCAGTGGACTTTCTTCCCTCTCACTGCAGTTGGGGTTGGATTTGTTTGGATATTGTGGTGCTTTCTGACGCCTATTTAATTTTGCTGGAGTGGTATTTTTGTGACACCATGGTGCTGTGAGAGTTGTAAATTATTCTTTTACTCAAGTAGACTTTATAATTTGGTGGGAAAAATTGCTTTCCAGCAAAACTCAGCCTGAAAGTTAACATGTTCATTAGTCACTGCAGTGGCCTACAGTAGTATGACTTGTGGATTATTTTACAATATGTACTTTTCTGGTTGCTTGCACAAATGTAATACAAAAGTTGCTTTTATATTAATCTTTAAAGTTTCAGCCTTGAATGCTTATAATTTCTGCATCCTGAATATTAACCAACAAAGGAAGCGAGGTTTTGTGTTCAAAGCCAGAAGGAGGAGACAGGAGGTCTGTGCTGTATTCCCAAGGCTCCCGTAATCTTGCTCTGGGATCTGGGGCGTGCTGTTTGCTGTGCCTCAGTTTAGCTCATGCGTGGGGCAAGGAGACCTTCTGGGTGTGTTCACTGGCCCAGTTGTGTGAAAGCTTTAATTCTCTATGGGATTGCTGGTAGAAAAATGTAATATTGTGTTCAGAGCACAGGAATCCGTGGTTTAGAAGTTACCCCAACAGTTCCAAATGGCATTTCTTCCGCTTCTGGCTAGGGCTGGCATCTGCCATGAATGCCTCCATCTTCAATACTGTTTCCCCCCTCATATGTTTTCCCCACAGGGGCTCGAGGAGACTCTTAGAATCCGTACAACCGCAGATGATGGTTTATCCTTGAATTCTGTGTGTTGTTCTTCAGTATCCTGGTGTGTAAGGGTGCCTCTACCCAAAAAGTTCCTGGCACATTGTGTTACAGCTGGCCCCTTACTAACTCTGAATTTCCCTAGTTTCTTTGGCTTTCCAGGTTTGAGTTAGACGGCTTGATGTTACTTCAGAGCCGTCCTTTTGATGGCTGGAAACGATAATAGCCTGTGTCATCTGCCCTTTAGATGGAAGGGTTATGCCTCGTCCTTTATTCCTCGTCTCTCCTGACAAAACCCGTCCCACAATGCGCCCGAGCCGCTCGCAGGTGTTCCCGCCGCTCTGCCCTCTCACATGCACCGCAAATTAGTAACAGAAGCTAATGGCCCAGCATGCGGCCATCAAAGGGCTGACAATTCCAGCCTTTCCAAAGGGCTCTTTATGTCAGAGCCCCCCACGAGACCTGTCCGGCTGAAAAGGCCGTTTGTGTGTCCCTGTGTGCGGGCCGGTGCCGCGCCCCGCCGGCCGCGGGCCTCACGCTGCGCCCCGGCCCTGTTGCTGCTGGCAACAGATAAAAATCGCTGTTCGCCACAGCGGGGCCCGCAGCGCATCAATCATCCGCCCAGATAAAGGCCTCGGGCCTTTGGCCCCATCCCTCGCTTGTTCCTAAATAATTTCCACTGGCTGAGCATGCTATGGTGTAGGCTGGGTAATTCAGTCCAGAAAACTTCATTTCACTAAAAATGCTTTGATTCTTTTTTTTTTTTTTTTTTTTTTTTTTTAAGACTGTTTTTGTTCAAATAGATGTTTGTTTCGAAAGGGGGAATTTAACTGATGAAAGGGATGCCGTGAAAGTTCAGAGTGAGAATAATAAATAGGACTGTGTGGTTAAATGTAAAGTACAACCAAGTGGCAGCAAAAAGAATTAGCATTTACCAGGAGTAACAAAGCACCTTCGCACTTTAGAAGACGCCTTTCAGCTTTGGCATCGTTCAGCCTCCTGAATTTATATATATTTAAATAGAGATTAATCTTTATATATGGATAACATCATTTCCACCACACCTTTATTAAAGAGATTTATAGCTGGGTATCAAATTACACTTTTAATACAGCCTAGTTGATTTTTTGGTAGCAGCAAATCATATTTGTAACTCCGAATAACTAAACAAATTTGACAGTAGCAAATTTTCTCCTTGACACGGCTAATTCTTCATCCTGTCCTAATGTTCTGCTGTAAAGCCATAAGAAATTGTGATGCTTAGAGCCTGACAGTCATAGGTTTTGTTCTTGCCACTTAGCAATCCTTCAAAGAAGAAAACATTGCAATTTAAATTGAGGGACATCACAGGCTCCATAGCAGGGAAACGCTCTTTGTAGATAAGCCCTGTTTTGTAATCTTGCTGGCTTGTGCTGTAAGGATAGGGTAGGTGGGATATAGAGGAATATTGAAGGTAAAAATCAAGTGTTAGGTCACAAAATTGCTGTGGAAACCCTAAAAATTAAATTTCAGCCAGCCTGCCCTCTGCACAAGCATCTTTGCATATTAATCGTGTGGGTCTTTGTATTATTGTAGATACTAATTACCAGTAGTTCTCAGTGGGAATTGGACACCTGATTCTCTAATGCTGCTTTTAACCTCCCAGCTCACAAGCCTCACATCTAAAGGCACCTCGATCCTGCTGCTGTCTTCCAAGTACAGGTTTGATCCAGTACACAGGCACTGCTTCTGCTTCGCTGATGGAGAATCCTGCCAAATTTTGCAGTGTAGGCATCATCTCTGGGTTGGATGTGATGATGGGCTTCAACAACAGCTGGAAAGCCTGGCTGAACAGGGATTCCTCTCTGAGTCTGCTGCAGTCACTTTGCTGGCGTTTCCTTTGCCTTACTGCTTGTATGGCAGTGTTTAAGCTAAAAGGGACAATTTAAAAGAATTAAATTCTCACCTGAATGGTATTCATGGGAGCTGAGCCTTTCCTTTCACCTGAACAGGACTTTATCCAGAATACCCTAACAAAGTGCTGAGCTTCTGAACGTGACTTGTTGCTTTGTGGAACCTGGTCTGCATTTCACTCTTCATTGGATGGATGTGATTTTTATGACGAATTTGAGAAGTTTTCTGTAGAAACAGGAGAGACATTGGCCTGACAAAGTATACTTGTGCATTGTGTCCTTCAGTATCTTCTCTGAAAACAAAACAGATTTTAAGATTGATCCTGTTGGATTTTGAAATAGGTAACAGTAAAATACTTTCCACCCAGCAAGGTCACTGTAAATGCTGGCATCAGATCTGAATGATGTGCCACTACCCTGTTTCCACTTCTGCTTCTTTTTTTTAAACTCCTATATAATGCTGCCTAAGAAATATTGCAGGGAATGACAGAGAAGGGTAGGCTTAAATAACCCTGAGGGTGCTTATCTTCCTTGGCATTAACTTCATATCCACATTCATTACATGAATGGGCCAGGGAAACTGTTTCTGTGACAAATTGGAGTGCAGGGTAGGTTGAACAGACTCAGTTCAATTTTGGGTAATGGTATACAATCATCTCTATGGCGATGCGTAATGCATGGTGTAGTTCCTCATTTAGAGAAGTTTGAATGCATAAAGTCCTATAAGAAACACTGAGATAACTCAGTTTCCTATTTTCAGAAGGAGTTGCAGTGTGCACAATTAGCTCCTCCATTCCCTCCCCTTCCTCTTAATAACACCAGAGAGGAGCTTCTCTCCATCTCTAATACTGCCTTGTCAGGGTTGAGCTTCCACCGCGGCTGCAGTTGCGAGGAAGATGGGGAGCACGTGCGAGATGCTCAGGCAGGAGATGGACAGGCACATTGACACAGCCATTATTATTCCATGGCAGCCAGGATGGGTTACTCTTCCATCGCTCCGCTGCGTGCATACATCAGACAGAAGACAGCTTCAATTTGAATGGGAAGATGAGTGGAGTCGGTGCTTGGGGAGAGCAACCTCCAGAATCTTAACGAACATGTCTGAGCCTTGCTGTACAACATGGCTGGGAGTTTGCTGAAAGGTTGCTTGTGGAAAATGTAACAGCACTTGTTGATAAATGTTCTTCGTGCTAATTGACCGCTGTGTTTGCAGACAGATGCGCTGACCTAGAGCTTCCCACGTGCTCGTGCAGATCCCTAAGATGGGCTAATTAACTTCTCCATCTTCATTTCCTTGGCAAAATCCACTAAACAGTTATGCAAAGCAAGTGAAAGAAAACATTGGGCTGTAAGGAGGAGGAGACCCGGGCTGCATATAATTTGTGAGTTAAGAGACGGCCAGCACTGGGTATCTGCAGGGGGAAGACACAAAATTTTCTCTTTTATGGGTATAAGTGAGACTAAGGAATGATCAAGAAGTCAAGAAATTGTTCTTCCTACCAGTTTTCAGATTTGGATGTCATTTTGTCAGCAAAACCTAGAACCCTCATCCTGCTTTTTAAGGCCTGTCTGATAGGTACCCTATGGAATGATTAATCACAGTGGCCACTGCTAGGCAGGGGGAGGCTTACTTTAGTTTTTTTAATTAGATACAGATCCACTGGCAACATTTTCTTCCGTTTGTGTTAGATTGATGCCTGACTTGACCTAAATGGTTCACAACTGTCACAACTTCCCAGTATTACTGCCGCAGTTTACTGGTGTGCACTGGTTATTGGACGCTGTGCATTACCGTGCTGATGGCACCTGCTCAGCGTTTCTGGTTACACAAGAGGATGAGGCAGTGTTGTTGTGTCTGGAATCTTTGCAATATGGGTGTGCTAATGTTGCAGCCTGCCTTGCCGTTTCTTTCAACATGGTGTGGATCCCACCACCTCGTGTGTTTAAATTATTGCTAAATTGCAGTGTTTTGAAGCCACAGGAATATTGCTTAAAGAACTCTTCTCATAAAACAGCTCATTAATATGTGTGATATTCAGGGTTTGCCAAAAGTTTTGTGGTCTGTCTTTCCTCCTCCACTCTTCGCTCCTCTCTGCCCTCAAAATGTCTGCAGGAAAGCGTGGGCAAAATTCATTCCCCTGTGGCTGTTTCAAACTACACAGTTCGGGCTCATCCTTTGATCCCTCCTCATGACTTTATTTCATTATCCCTTAAGTATAAGGAGGAAAGTTAATGACATCATAAAAACTAGAACTCTATAAAAGATGTTTCTGCTGATTTACTGCCAATGTACTAGCAGCATGTCATATAACTGCCCATTAAAGATGGTGAGTTGCTCTCCTGCCTGCAGCTTTCCTTATCACCAGCCTTTTTATTTATGACCCGATTATAGGGACTGGGTGTACACAGTAAAACATAAAACTTATTTTTATCATGCATATAATTAACCCTTTAATTATGGAATTAAGTTGCATCCATCCTTCTTTTTGATTTAAAAAGATATTATTAAATGTTCCTGTTTTTCTTCAAAGAGCTTAATGTGTTGCTGAGAGAATGCAGTTCATGGTTTCTGGTTGTATCTGTCTTTCCCTGTCCAAGCGTTACCTAAACAATTACGATCAGTGAAGAGCATGGGAGGGATAGTAAAAGCTTTATTACTTAGATAAACAAAATCAGTATTTTCCTGTTCAAGGAGGTTGAATTTGGTCTACGGAAACCCTGATCTTCTTGCTTGCCTGCTTCTTAAACTTTAGTTCCTGAAGCATCCCTCCTCCTGCCCCTTAGGATACACAGCTTGGTAAGCAGTTATTTGCCATCAGAGAATCCTTCACCACTCTCACTGTAATGGGAGATCTGTCTGGTGGTGCAGCTTCAGGCTCCTGCTTTGAGCTGTATAACGTGAGTGTTTCTGTGGTACCCTTCCCATTGGGCCCAGTACCTGCTGTTTGCAAAGAAAGCTCCTTGTTTTGGCTACCAGGAACAATTCCAGATGCCAAACACTCCATCCCTCCCACCTACAACTCTAGATACTTCAAGGTAAGCTTCCTACTCTGAAATCAGGGTTTTTCCTAAAGCATCTCGAGTTGTAGACAGGAGTGAGGGAAAGGTTGGGTGTTCTGACATACTCATTGCTCCTGAGAACTTTGGCCAGTGAACTTAGTTGTTTAAAATTATCATGTTCCTTGTGCATCAGGCATCTTCTATTAATGCAACCATGGTGGTTTGTTTGCTGGGTACCAGGCGTTGGATCTCGGTCTTGGGAATGCACGGTGATCGACTTTCTACATTATTAAAAGCTGTTTGTCTTTTTGTCTTTTACCCAGTTAGTTGTTCTGATTTGGTTTTGCTGATCATGAATTGCTGACAAAGAACAGGCATTCCTCGAGTGAAAAGCCAGAACAAAGCTTTGCATTCATACCATCTCTATTACCCAAGCTTTTTATTAATATTGACATAATTCTTGAAAATGTCTAAGAACAAATGCTCTCTAATAGCTGTTTTGCTGGGTTTTTCCCTGGCTGTAGTAGGAGATTAGGATTCCCACGTGCAGAGCTGATAGGCTGTTGTAGGGCGATGATAATGAGAGGGACACTGTGCTGGCTACACGTTTGCCACTTGTCTCAACTGGGAAAATCTCTCTGATGGTCTCAGTTGTTTTGAGACGGTTTCCTCCCCCTCCTTCCAGGAAAGAGAGGGAAATGTGATGTATGATTGCATAAGATTGTTTTTATTCATGTGAGTGATGAAATAGGAGAAGTTCCAAATGAGGAAGTCATAAAGAAAAATAATAAAGGAAGGAAGCAATGAATTCAACTCTCAGTGCTTTGTTGTATGGCTGTGATTTATAAAGAGGTATTTATTTATTTCTTACATCTCTGCATAGAGTAAGACAAATTATAATAATGTTTAAAAATAAAGTATTTCTGTGTCCATACTGGCTCCTGTGATCTGCTCGCATTCATTTTGTTTAGGATACAGTAGGTACCTCTAAGCTGACAATAGCACTGATGCTCAAAGTCTAGGCAATAGAAAATAGTTCTGGTTTTTTTAATATCCCCATTTCATGAGTAGTAAAGAATAGCAAGTACCACACTGTTCTGAGGGAAAGGTATTGAGCGTGACCCATTCTTAATTACAAAACTGCTTTAGTTGATCTGATGGCTTTAAATGATGCAGAACAACGGTATTGCCTTTGAGGCAAACCTTGGTAATTGTAGAAGTCTGTAATAGGTGGGTGTTCAAATTGAGTGGAGACTCCCAGGTCCCTGGGTGTCTAGGCCTGAGACTCAGAGCCTGTCAAACAGGAAAGGGAAGCCTTTTGCATGAACCTCTCTTTACATGCTGGTTTTAAGGGTAGTGGTATCTCAGTTCATTGGCCTGATGTGAAGAGTCCTAAATCATAAAGGTCAGATATTCCATGTGTGCGTTGGACCAGGTATTCTACAAGCTCCCCTCCCCCTCATCTGGGCTTCCAAAGATCCTGTGCTCGTTGAAAGCTTAATTAATTAATAAGTAATCAGTTTTCAGCTCTAGGGTATCAATTTGAAGGAAAAATTGATTTTCAAACCCAAATGTCATAGACTATATTCTGAAACTACTGTGCATGTCAAAGTCCTATTTAGAAAAGTGTCCAACTCCACTCAAGGGCAGGGAGCCTGAGGAAGAAATTAATTTTTACCCATCAGTGAATGAGTGTTACAGAGAAGCTTTGAATATCAGTGTGCTGGTGAGAAGGAACCTTATGATTCTCACACCTGAATCAAAATTGGCCAAGTATTTAAAATGCACATTTCATTGCTGCCAGACATTTACCTAGGATGAACATTAATAGGATGAGAGGGGAAAAAATTAGAAGTTCAACAATAATTTGAAGTTCTCTGTTTATAATGTGAGAAATCATCAATTAATTCCATACCTGGAATAAAACATGCCCTAAGGCCTACCATCTGCCCACATTTAAACTTGAAGATAATAGATTTGGAAGAGAAGTTTGTAATTATTTGCTAGGTGGTTCTGATTAATTTACAAGGAAAATTGCTAATACCGATAGTGTGTTACCCTGGGGCCAAGTGGAAATCACAATATTGCAGAAAGGGATAACAGGTAAATGATGGCTTGTGTGTTATCTGTTAGCCTGATTGGACAGTCTGATTATTTTTCTTAAGCCACTAATGGATGCATATAAGATTAGAGTGTGCTTTGGACAACATGACTATAATTCTCACCTAACAGGCTGTAGAAAACAGGAAATAAATATACCCCAGGGGCATTCTTAGAAATTAAAAATGCTAAAGGCTAGATTGTGGAATTATAATAGATTTACAGCAGCACGACTCAGATCAGAATCTTGCCTTGTAGCACTGAAAAATACATTTATGGGGTGACCCATACTAGAAAGAAATTACTACACAGGGATTGCATGGGAGCAGACGACTCTGGCAAGTACCCGCGTGCTTTCAAGATGTGCTAAAAAAGCCACTGCAGAGTCTTGTACTAAATTGAAGTTGAAAAAGACTTTACTGGACTGTAGCCCAGTGAGTATGGAAGAAAATAATTTCTTTTGAACTCTGAAATATTTAGTTTTGGCTGCTATTTACTCTCATTGGAGAACACTGTGGACTTTCTGTGCACCACTACAGTTATGGCTGCGCAGCTGCACGATTAGAGCCTGACCTTTAAAAAGGGTGTGAATTCTGTGTTGCCAAGGTACAACTGGTGGAGCACAAGGCATGTGTGATGTAGAGAGTCCTGCAATAACAGCAGAAAATGGTAAGGTGAGACAGAGAACCCCTGTCTCCCTGGCTGCTGGCCAGAGCCACTGCCATCAGCTTCACTGCTTCTCCGGTTCTCTTCTGCTCCTGTGTGGTTTGTTTTACTCAGTGGTAGCAAAAGCTGAATGGAGAAGGACTCCTAAAATGTTTTGGGTGGGTCTTTATATTAGGGTGAAACGGTCTCATTCATTTAAAACAGGAACAAGCTCCCAAACAGTACCTACTTCCCTGTGGCAGAGTCCTCTCAGTAGCTGGGATCAAGCAGGGAAGCAGAGCTGTTGGTCCTCAGCAGCTTGTGTGCACATACCCTGGTGTCTGGTGACTTACACAGATCTCCCTCAATTCCATCAGACCCAATAAGTTACGAGTCTCTGACAGCCTGCCACATTCTTAGAAGGAAGATCTATCAGTCATAACAGAGGAAAAAAACAGACTGGAATAGGTTTTTATTTTCCTTTTCTGTTTCCCCATCTTGTGTTTTCTGTCTCATTGTAGAACCTCCCCTTACCTCCTCCCTTCTGCTGGGAGCTCTCCTGGCTGCCACTCATCTCTAAATAGTTGCGATAACTCGCAACATCGGGTTTGTGCCGGTGGATTGTTGCCATACGCCACTGTAAGTTGTCAGTGAGCGTCTGAGGCTGTGAGCTGAGCCACTCTTTCCAAGTCGTGCTGCTGTGTGAGCCTGAAAGCCACCCCAGATGCCTCTGCCTTCCCCCAGGACACGGCTTTGCCCAGGCTCAGTGTGCTGCTGGGATGCAGCCCGTGGGCAGGGATAACTGTGCTGCTATCAGACCTGGCAGGGAGCTGGGCAGGGATTTATTTCCATGGTCAAGTGCCTAAGTTAGAGGAAAGCTGGGGGACCAGCAAGAAGAGAGGCCATGGCAGCTTGCAGAGACAGGCTCCATGGCAGGGGATTGTCCCCATGCCGTGGGTCAGTCCATCATCTCTCCGTGCTCTGCTCTCTGCCCTGGCTCTGGTGCAGGGGAATTGCATCCACCACGCAAAATGCTCAGGAGGGGAGTGCTGGGAGAGGCTGAGTGCCTGTCTCATTCTGCTTAAACTTTGGCAGAGGGTTTGGTCATGATTGCCCCTGATTTAATTGCTCAGACACCCATCTATTTACCACCAGTCTGTTCAGAGCTTTCGTTCAAGCTAAACAGACAAATGTTCTTTGTCACTGTCACGGTGTCAGCAAAGTTGCAGGCACTGCATTTCCAGCACTTCCTTTTATTGTCCAAAGACTATTCTGGAGAAGCTGGAAGGGGCTACTTGACAGTTGCATTATCTTGCCTGGATCTTCTTAGTTACACTTCAGCCCTTCGTATTCAGGGAGTTTTATCTGAGCATAATGTAATTTTTTTTTTCTCTGGTTACTTTTTAATATCCTGTAACTGCTTCAGACTTGGGAGGAAAGTGTTTTTGGATTTCTCTTTTATCAGGTAACTTTAATTATTCACACCATTGACTTCATTAAGTTAAAACACCTTAATATTATGTGTGAAATGGTGATCTTTGGAACCAGACAAAAATTATTCCTGATTTTTTGGAAGCAAAATGGCTAAAGTGCCACCAAAGCCACATGTCCCTGCAGTGAACAGACAGATGCTCCATTACTCATACTCTGCTGTGTCCCAGTGGGTGCTGCCTGCAGTCCCTCCTCCTCTGCACTGACCCCTGGGGTTAAATACAAATTGACATTAAATTAGTTCCTGCTTTTGTTGGTAGTTTTTAATTTCTGTTCCATAGCTTTGAGACTAAATCCAGGAGTTGATAGGCATGAGAGGGGACATTGGAATCCAGTGTGGTGAGTTTGCTGTGTGATTGTTGTTCTTCATCCCGTGCCATCCTGAAATGCTGGTCATTAAAAGATCTTTGCTTTAGGAAAGGACTTCCAGCTTTCAAACTCAGGCATTTTAATGTGGAAAGCGTGATTATGTCTCACGGCATCAAAAATTAAAGTCTCCTAACTGGTAAGATCACAGCCTGTTCTTGTGAAATTCACATTGCTGGCAATATTGCAAATGAAAACAGGAAAATACGGGATGAAGGAGCATTGTTCCAGCAACTTCAGTGCTCCCTCAGTTGTATTTATTTAGACGTTGCCTGTGGATTTGGTTATTTTTATGTTCCTGTTGTTTTTAGTAATTGTGTTGATTGTGGCAGTGTGGAAGGATCGCACTTGCATGAACTGCTGTGTCCTGTGTTATTCAGGACTGCATTGTCCTCTTCAGTTCTGCTGAACTTCAGCCACTGGTCATCCTGTCATTTCTCAGACTGGCTGCCAAAGTCATTAGGATCCTTTAATAATTGTTTGCATAGGTGCTTATTGTTATGGAAGTATCAGCATCTGCTTTTCTTGTGCCAGAGCAGATGAAGCACAGACGAGAAGTTAAAATTAGTGTCATCCAGGAGCCCAATAACCTCCACTGCACACCAAATCCAGTTCAGAAATGATGATCCAGGGCAGTTCCTAAAGCCCTCACAGGTGGACATACACCCATGAGTGGCCAGCTCCATGTGTGCTAGCAGAGGAAGAGCTGCAGCTGAGGATGGTGTTCCTGGCCTGCTGTGGGTGAGGTGTGTGCTGGTTGCAGGGCTCTCCTGCTCCTAAAGGCATGGACTCACAGCTGGGAACGCACAGGGTCACAGCCCTGCATCTGCCAGGCAAACCCTGCTCCCTTTGTCATGCAGGGGCCCTCTCTGAGCCATGTGCTCCCCTTCAGAAAAAAACAGTTTAAGTGCACCATTGTATCAGTACATAATTATCCTGTAGCACAGTTATGTACTCTCACAGTTACCTGTTCTGACTAAGTATATTTATTAAAATGTGATGGCGGGAGCTGTCTTTTAAAGGAAAATCAAACTGAGAGCTGCAGGCTGCCCTTTAGTCACATAACAGGTCTAAAGTACCACGGGGTCCTGTGCCCTGAAATCCCTTCTCAACCAGGGTAAGCAAATTAGACCTGCACTAATTTGACATTTAAATGTATATATATAAAAACAGGCAAGTAAGTTGGTCCAAATCAATCCTTGAAAAGTGTGTTTTGAACTACAGAACATTTCTATCCTTGCAGAATGACAGTTAAAACATTGCTGTTAAAGCAGCAAACAGAAATTTCAGTTGCTTGTCAAAACAAGCAGCACTTTCCTTCTGCAGAGCCTAAGATGCCGAACAATAGGCAGCACCTTGCAAAACAGCATCTTCATTATGCAGGCAGGTTTCTAATTCATCCAGGAACAGTGTATTAGTTCTCCATAACACTTTATAATAAGTGGACATTAAATTAATGCTACATGACAATGGAATTCCTGCAGAGTTATGTACTACCCTGAGGCAAGTGCCAAAGGGATTTGGTTCGATTAAAAGGAGACAGTGGAAGTGGGAGGAGGAGGGAACTGATGGCTTATGGCAGGCGCCTCAGCTCAGCTGAGGATAACAGGACTGTTCGAGGGTTTCAGGCCTGAGGGAGGGCTAAAAAAGCCCACAAGCCCAAACCTGAACTCAAACCATAAATGTTAGATTTTCTGGCTCAGGTTCTTGGGAAAATGATTAACATCCTTTGCTACGTTCTCGCAACTTTAATCATTAAAATCCCTTTGTCTTAAATGTGAGCAGGATGCATGTGTGAATTTGGCTCCATGGATCAGAGCCATGGGAAGCTGTAGCTGAGGGGGGAGAGTTTCACACACTTTGAACTGAAAAGGACGGGAGAGGATCACAGCTGTCTGATGTCCACAGGGAGATCGTGCCAGTTCCTTAGGAGATCTGTGATGGGGCTGTGCCATATGCATGAAACTTTCATTGGCAAGAGATTTTCTTTCCTCCCTCTCCTCCTATCCAGGGTACTGAGTTGCAGCATGCTGATTAAAAGTGTTTTTCAGAGGAAATAAGAACCAGGCATGAAAAAGAAAGAGCAGCAGCATTTGCTGTCTTCTTGAACATGATGGGGTCCCTTGGACTTGATGACTGAAGAGAACACAAGGTGAAACTTGCGTTCATCTCTTCCGTACAAAGCTGAATTGCAAGTAACGGGGAGTCCTGTATTTTTCCATTCCCATTGCCCATCGCAGTGTGCTGCCTCTGAAAATACCAATTTTAATCCAAGTGAGAACTCAAGAGCAGCATATTCATGGGAGAAAAAAAAGAGTTGTTTTTCTCATGAGTATTTTTACTAGGCAGTGGCAGTCAATTGGCTTTTTCTGCGTGTGCCACAAAGGCGTAGCAGATAGTTAGAGAGCAGGCATGCAGGCATGCTGTATCATCATCCCTGCAGAGAACAGAAGTAGCAGGCAGCTTCCTTCCTTCATGGCAAAGAGCCTGTAAATGAAATCTTCTCTCTGAAGACATAGCAGAGGCCAGATGGGAGAGGAAACCTAACCTGGAGTGTAAAAGCGGCGTCCTGCTGCTGACTCCTTGGAGGACAACAAACAGTCGGAGGCAGCTTTTGACCGGCTCAGCTGGTGGTAGGTGCTGATGAAAAATTGGGCAGAAGGCAGCAAGTGCTGCTGTTTCATGTCACCAAGACATGTTTCAGTCTGAAGCTGGAGCCATTTTCTCATTGGTGCAGCAAGAGCTCTGTATTCCTTTTCTCTCCTGGGTCTGCAGCAGCACTGGCCCCAGGGGAAGCTGCAGGGTCCATTCTTTCCCCTAAAGAAAGCAAGAGTTGAACAGTTCAGTCCAGGGAACTGCAGCCTTGTTTGTCTAAAGGGATGGTGATTTCTGTTCCCAGATCTGATTTATCCCCAGTTTTTACAAGAAGAAACTGTCATTGTACGTCTGTGTAGCCTGAGCACACGCTGTGGTAGCAGGTGTATAATTGGTTCCCTGTTTCGCTGAGCCGTGACCTTCCAGAAGGAGTCCCTGCAGTTGTGCAGCACTTTATAATAGTTCTCAAACTCAATCCCAAAATCTCACTTTGGTTTGGAGTAATCATAAAAATGAGTTTCTGTAAAAATAAATAAATAAAGCTCATCCTTGTTAGCAAGTGCTACCTGAGGCTGTCAAATAGCCGCGCTGACAGGATGTTCTGTTTCCACAAAGCTGTCTGTATTCACGAGGGTATAATGTGCAATTCACAGGCTTGGCTGCTGCTTTCCGACTTTCCCTAAAAGATCTGCAGTCTCCTCGTGAGCAGATGTTACTAAATCCCAAGCCCTTTATAAAGTCTTTTCAGGTAACTCGTCCTTCTCTCTCCTGTTTGATGCTCTGAAATATATTTTTTTAAACACCCACATTCAGCCAAGAAATACGGCAAATAATTCAGATAGCACAGAGCTCTTTCTTCTTGGTGCCTTAAAGTTAACAATGCCTGCCAGTGGCGTGCTCATGGCAAATAAATATCAGAAATAGGATAGTCTAAAAGGATGTCTCAGAAAAGGAAATAGAGATAGGCAGAGATACAAAGATAAGTTGGAACAAAGAAATGTCACGAGCTAATTATTCTCAGCACATTATCAGAGATGAATGGCACATACGTCATGTGCAGTTACCTTCCTGTGAACCAGGAAGTATAGATTAGCAGCAGACGTATCTGGTAGGTCTTGATGGTCTGTTGGGCTGATCAATAGCATCAGCCCTATCTTCCTTTTCTCTAGATTAAAATAATAGTACCTTGCAGTTGGGTGGGCACCCGAGCTGCTGTGAGAGCAGGGACAGGGCTCTGGGCCAGTCTCCGTGGGGCTTCTTAGACGCTTTCCATTACAAGTTTGCCTAAGTGCTGTAGGAAGGTATTACTGGACAAATAGTAACGACAAGAAACATAACAAACATTACTTGAAAGGGTTTGGATCAGCAGGGTTTTTGTTTTTAACTGCACAGGAGTAAATGCAACATATCGTGAAGGAGAAACTAGTGGTGTTTAATACACACCTACAAGTAGATACTTGCTGTATAATCTCATAACAGGACAGTATGAATGTTTTCCTTGGGAATTGCCTTTACTTTTTGTGCTAAATTAGAATATTTTTGTTTCATGCTGAAGTCTGAGCTATGTCCATGGAATTTCCCAAGCCTTCTTCCCTCCTCTGCAGCTCAGCCCCAAGCCCAGGTTGGCAGTAGAGCTGCATGGAAACAAAGCCCAGATTGGTCTCTGAGCCGTGTCCTTGGCCTATCCCTTCTCTGTCCTCAGTCCCTCAGTGAAGAAGGTGCAGGTTGCAGCTTCATTGTCTTTCCCATCAAATGCAGGTGTCTCTCATGCTGGTAGTTGATTTTCTTTCCCCATGCCCTCTCTTTCATTTTCTGGTATTCCCGTGTCCCGACTTCCATTGTTCTGACTGAGGATTTCTAGAAGGGTGCCTTTGTAACTTAAAATGAACTGAGTTTGATGGTGCAACTGGTGCAAGTGAAGTAAATGAAGAGCACAGTTTCTTCCCCATTGCCTTATTCTGGGCTGTGCTCTCTGGTGTGTGACTTGGAAAGTAAAGGTCAGGATGGTTCATTGCCTCTCTCAATCTTTTTTGCTTGTAAATTTATGCTTTCTTCCTCCAATTCTGCTTAAATTTCAAAAACCAATGGGCCAGACCTTTAACTGGAGTAAATTGCCATAGCTCCATTGATTTCAACAGAGTGCAGCAGCTTTCACCAGTGAAAAATTGGCCCTGTAAGCTGAAATTATTAACTTACAAAAACATTTGATTATCACATTTGTAGTTTTCTATTGTTTTAATGTACTGTGACAGTCTTTAGAAGGATGGTAGCTCATGATTGTATTGTCTTTTTGTCCTTTCAAAAAACTTAACTATTTTTTGTTCTCTTAGGGAGAGAGATGCCTGTGTTCAGAATATTTGTATTGTAGTGATGATGCTTTGCAGATGCTGATAAAATCCTAATCCATGGGAGTTGAGCAGGAACTTCTCCTTTTTAGCTATTACTCTAAACCTCTGCCATAAATGATTGGGTTTTGGTTTGCACTGCACCTGTGCATTATCTGCAAGGAACACACAGTTGTATGGGAATTCTTGGGAGATTTCGGGCTCTGTAGAGTAGAGCAGGTCAGTGGCTGGGATAACTGAACTTTATTGTCTCTAGTTCACACCAGTTAAGAATCTGGATCAGCCTATGAAAATGGTTGTGGAACAATTTCGATGTAACAAAGTCCTACCTTTGTGTGAGAAGCACTTGGGCTGATTTGCTGGAGCCTGTGAGCACTGAATAATGGTAGTGAGCAAGTTGTTAGAGAGGCTGTGTCTCCTATCCTCCTGTGCCATGTGCAGCTCCAGCCATTTCCCTCCAGAGCAGAGTCTGAGTCAGGAATGACAAAGAAATATCCAGCAATTTAATGCTTGGATTTCTTGTACACAAGGAAAAATAAAGTTTTGCCTGTGCTTAGTACTTGGAAGAATTAATTATTCTGATTTTCTGCAATACCTTTCCCCACACCGAGTGACACAGGGCATTTGTCATTTGCCGTTTGACCTGGTTTTTATAGAACATACTTAAATGCAGTTTAATTTCATCAAGATTTATGCACAGTAAATTTCCAATTATTACTCATGTCTTAACGGCTTCATCCAGAAAGCTTGAAGCTTTTCCCCAGCATATGATCAGATGTTCTTTAGCACTATAAAATTAGTTAGAAAGTAATTTTCTTAATTTGGTTTCTTGCAACCAAATAAATGAAAATCCGTCTCCAGCTGAAGCTGCGGGATTTAGGGTTTTCCTTTATTAAAGAGAAATTATAATCTATAAAGCAGGGATGTGGCTGGGGACGAATATTAACTACTAAAAGGCTTATCTGCCATAATATCTTAGAGATGCTTCAGCAACTAGTAATTCCCCACTGACATTTTCTGATGTATTTTGCTTGCAGCAGGAAATAGGACAACTCTTATGTATCCTAAGAAAAAAATATTGAAGATTTGGTTAAACACTATCTCTTCTTCGTGACTTGTGACATACTGGTATAAAAACAGCAAGAACCCTGATTTAATGTAAGTTTGACACCAATTCAGGGAAGCATTTAAGCATTTGCTTAAGTACATTCTTATTCAACAAAGCGCTTAAAACATTCTTGGCTCCAGACACTTTCTTTAAGTCCTGTTAATTTTAATGAAATTTAAGCGTGCACCTAACTTTAAATAGATGCTTAACAGCTCAGCTGAGTGGAGAGCTACATTTTAGATACATGACACTGATGTTCTTTTTCTGGTGAGAAGAGAAACAGTATTCCCCAGGGTTATGGTTACTAAAAGACATGGAGACGTGCCATGATTGACTGGAGGTAGAGGGAGGAAAATGGCGCAGTGCAGGTGTTGCTGACAGGACTTGCAGTGGAATTAGACGCCACCTTTCAGTCTTCCTGTGCAGATTGTTTGCCATTTCCATCCTAAGGCAGATAAAATTGTGATAGGTAGATGCAATACTGAACATACACCCAGCAGAGAACTGTGCTGGAGCAGTTTATGAAAAACCAGTCAGTGGTCCATCCGTTGGTGGTTGGTCCAGGCCAAGACTTTGGGAAGCCTTTAGGCATGGCAGCAAACAGCCTAGGCTTCTAGACAAGAAACCAAAGAAACCTTGCGTTAGACCTGTGACTTGTGTATTTACTGGTGGGTGCTCGCTGATCTCTAGAATTACTGCAGCAACAGATGTGTGAGCTCATTGAGGCCACACATCTGAGATCCCAAGCTCCTCCAAAACCTTGGGTATCTCCAACCCTGCCTCATCAAGGCTCTATTTTGAACTCCCAGCCTCTCTCCCAGTGTCAGTATTCACAGTGTAAATTCCTGTTCCTATGGAATAAAGTCTTGTCACTTTCCTCCATTATCTGTCTGTCAATTTTTCCATATTTTGTTGATTGACAACATTATGTAAGCCGACCTCAAGCCATTTCCATAAGTACTGATGATAATCGGGGCACACAGCAGCCAACATTAACCATGCCAGCTCCCTGTCTTCTGCAAAGAAATACATAAAATGTGATAATGAGTAAATGAAGTGTGAAGGCTTTCCTTCCTCTGATTTATGTGCAGAAGTGTTTCTAATTTTCCTGATGTTATCTCTCTTTACAGGATATAATTACCTGATTTACTTGATTGCCTTCTGGGAATATTTTTTATAAATTGACTTAAAATTGTTTATACTGTTGCAAACTGATAATTTCATAAAGTGCCTGCTAATCTGCTTGAGTTGTTTGTTGTATTTTATTTTGTATTTTTCCTCTCTGCCCTTCGTTACTTCCATTTGTAGTTATTATGGGAAGTTGATATCATGCTTTGGACTAAGCTGGAAGGAGAACAGCTTGTCAAGACTATTCATGTTGTTGCCTCAATATGTTGCTAAGAATAGAGCCCCTTACTTCACTTTATCAAACAAAACCGGGGCTTTAACTTTTAATATATACGACAGCACCTCAGGAGGTCTTGGGAAAAGGTCTTCATGTGAAACGTGGTGCATAAGATTCCTTTTATTCAAACAGATGTTGGCGAGAAGCCCTCTCACTTCACTTGTCTGAAATTCCTAAAATCTAAAGCCTTGGACTGAGCAAGAAAGCATGTTTCCATGTTTCCATTGTCCTTCAAAGACACTGAGGAAGGGAACTTCTGGAGGAACTCTAGGGCTTCCTCAAAGTTTATGACAAGACAATAATGGGCTGTTTTGTTTCCAGTCGTTACATGGACACAGGGTAGCTTGTTTATCCTTTGAAATATGTAAAGCTGTATTTGGGAACAGAGAAATGAGCATGTTGAAAACCTCGAGTATTGGGTTTGTATTTTACATTTCTAAATGGCTTGTAGATGTTATCCCTGTGGATGCCTCAAGGATCTTTGTATTTTAAGAAAGGAAAGCAATTTCGGGAGATACTTCATGTGCACTTTATTCTGCTGCCAAGAACGCTGTGTTCCTCCTCAGTGGTAGTGATGCTCCCTGGTACCTTGGCAAATTGGTCATTTGGCCCAGTATTTCCTTGTGGCCTGGCTGGCAGTTCTGAGCCATTTCAGCTGTCACCTCTCAGCTACATCTCTGGCTCTCATGTTCATATCCCATCCTACTGCGCTGTGCCCATTACCACGGTGTGAAGGCACCTGTGCCAAGGAGGTGCCAGGAGCAGAGATGCTTTCACCTGTCTCAGGGCCAAGCTTAGGCAAAGATCCCCACGGATCGTGGTGATGTTTCAGTAGCTTTTAGTGCCCTTCTTTTGGGTTTTCAGCTTCAGATGTGTTACGTTTAGAGAAGAGCTGACAACTGCTTGGTGCTGTTAAAGAGAGGGATAATTATGATTTTATTTAATAGCTTCTCTAACATGCTGCTCTATCTTATTACCATAAACTGAGCACTAAGCGAAGTGAAGAAGCCTCTCCGTCATTGCACTCGCTGTGTTTATTGTTATTGTGCCATGTCCCCCCTCCGGAGCCGCCTTGGGTTGATGGCTTGCATTTGTTCAATGATACTTTACCTCCAGCTCTCCCAAAATGGCATCTGTTGCCCGGAGGCCACATGCTCCTCCCGTATAGGCAATTGTGTGATCTGTAAATAGCTATTAGACTGGCATGGCCTAAATTAACTGCAAATTGACAACTCAATTGTAAAACAAAAAATGACCTAGTAATTAACAGGATATTTCCATAAAGGCGTA
The DNA here is from genome assembly GCF_020740725.1 of Corvus hawaiiensis. Lineage (NCBI taxonomy): Eukaryota > Metazoa > Chordata > Aves > Passeriformes > Corvidae > Corvus > Corvus hawaiiensis. The sequence goes on along the minus strand of NC_063230.1, from coordinate 8,674,736 downwards.
ATTACCATTTAGCAGGCCGCTAGTTGTACTTCCCTTTATTCTAATAAAGCCTCTTTTTACTTCATCCTTCTGCCACAAAAAATATTATTGTTCCAATTTTAATCGATTTTTCAAGATGATTTTAGGAAAATAAATGAGGATGAGTGAGTAGTCTGTCTCTGTTCTCCCCTTCCGCCTCCTGTGGGGAAGAGTCAAGTTTGTTTGTACTAAACAACCTTCCCATAGTGGGAGTTTGGTTTCTTTGTTTTAACTTGGTGATAGCATCTTAACTCTGCTTCTCAAAGTTAAAGGCCTTCCTCCTTTTGTCGCTTACAATCAATGGTATGTTGGGCTCTCCCGGCAGCTCTTCCCCACCCCCTCGTCCCTTCTCCTCCTCCAGCCCAGGGAAATAATGGCACTGATGAGCTCTTATCTTTTTGTCACACTCCTGCCAGCAGAGGAGACAAATTGATTTATGTATGTGGCATCCTACTCCTGATAGTGCCATAATTTACCACTAAATATTGCTTTGACACAATAGTTTTGTAACAAATACATAATGCATATTGCTCTACTTTCCCTCCACCTCAATCGGTTTTTGAATTAATGGAGTGAGACTCCCTCAATTCAGAGGAATCTCTTGTCCAACGCCTGTGTGGAGCCTCACGGAATACCAATCTGCTGCCTCTCCTCCTTCTCTGCTTAGTGTCACCTTGAAATGTAGCTGGCTCCCCCATTAGGTTTTTTCCCCTTCCTTGCACTGTCAAATGAGGCGGTTCTTCACTCCTTCACAAGGAGTGATGCTTTACTCAAAAAGGCCTGACTTGATTTATTAGATAAAGAAATAAATTGTGTAAAAGGCTGGAAGGCTTTGCATGTCCTTGCACAGAGCTGAAGTGCTACATGGGAGCTTGCAGCCGCTGGTTTCATTACACCAGAGCAACGCACTTGGAAATGCAAAATCCTTTTTGAATAAAAAAGGACAGACACTTTCTGTCTGACTTGATTGATAGACTGTCTCTGCCTCCCGTCCTCACCACCACAGAGAACAGATCCCACGAAGGGGATTCTTCATCCTCAGTAATTATTCAGGCAAGTGAACAGTTCAGTGCTTTTTTTTTAACAATACCATCCATAATGATTCTATCACTGAAATCATTCTTGTGTTTCCTCATCACTTGGTTTAGGAACAAACCAAGAGAAGCAAAGGTGAAATTGGGAAGTGGAGGTGTTGGGGGCCTTTCCGAATACGTGGTATAAAACACAGGCTTAATCTGGAAATGACATAAACGGGGCCTGGTTAACAGCAGGAGGAGTGTGATGACTTTCTCCCCCTTCTTTTTTTTACTCCTTTTGAGGGCGGACATCAGCTTGAAGTACAGCTTTCCTCAGTTAACCTGATGGGTACTTTAAAAAGCAAAAAGAGGAAAGAGAAAGAATTTTTTCCAGTCTTATTCTGTAAGTATTTTGAAGAGCAAGGGAGACTATGCCCCCATGACAACATTTGAAATTACTCTGCATTTGTGTGACGAGCAACCTGCTGAGGCTGATTGAAACCACATTCCTTGCCCTCCAGAGCAGTCTGTGAGATGCCATGATTCCCAAAGTCTGCATACTCAATGAAAGCCCTGGCATTTTTATGTTTGCCTGTTTTCTCTGCTGCCCCTTTGCTCTCTTTTTGATTTCCCATTTCTTCTTTACCATTCGGGGCATAGAGAGCCTGGAAGTGTGGAGGAGAAGCATGAGGAGCAGCTGCTTAGCAAATCCATCAGTGGCACAGGGCAAGCCTGGCAGGGGCTGAAATGTCGTATTTAAAGCCAGGCATTTTGTGCTGGTTCCTGAATTCAGGTGTCCTACCCCACCTCCCTCATCCCCTCTTGCAGTTCGCAGCAGCCATGCACCTGCTTTGTGGCAATTACCCTACACTTATGTGCTACTAATAATGGATGTTTGCTCCCTCCAGGTCTTGTACTAATTTTCAGACAAGCTCTATTGAAAGAGAGGAACTTCTGAAATGATTATGGGTTGTAAACTCTATCTGGCAAATTACTACATATTTCTAGCACGGTTTCAGTTGTCAAAGATACTTCTCAGGCTGGATGCTTCCAAACAGTCCTATCAATTATGTTGCTTTTGACGTTTGAGTGGAGCTACTGTCAGCTCACTTTGCAGCAGTTTCTCTTTGCTTTTGCAGCTTTCTTGTGTAACCAAGTACATGAAGCCCAGGGGAGTCTGAATCCTAAAGCAGTCATAAATGAAAAGTTCTGTTTTCTATGATTTTTTATTTTCTGGCTAGGAGAGAGGTTATTTACAGGCAGGTCAGATTTGAATTTCAAATGGTGGTGGAAAATAGAGATGGAAAAGACAGGTTGTCTAAGTTTGTCCCATTGCAGGTGATCAGACTGTGCCCAGCTGTGCACATGCAGCCTGCCTGCTGGTGGCCAAAGCAGCAGCAGCCCTTCTGCATGTCCCTGGGAAGGTTGCTGAACTCCTGCAGTTGCTCTAAATTGTAGTTTATTTAATGAATCATCTTATTTCTCCATTGCACGCAAGCCAGAATAACAGATTTAATGTTTTCCCACCTTAGGTGTCTATGTTTCAGTGTATTGTTAGTTGTAGTTTTTCTTAACGTGGTTTAATGACAACGTACTTCCCCTCAGGCATGGCATTTTTGCATGGCTATTGCTGTCAAAGCCTTCTTGTTCAATTCATTCTGTCATAAGTCATCAAGAGATTGCTTCAGTTCCCTAATTATTTTTGCTGTTTGATTCTCTCCAGTTGAGCAGGATCATTGTAATTCAGGAAGGTCTGTTGCTGACCGTGGTCTTTGAGCAGTGTCAGAGCTGTTAGACACAAAATGATGGATTCTCTCCTTCTCTGTCATGTAGTGCCTGGCCATACGTCACAGTGATACATCATTACTGTAAGTTTCTTCAATCAGTGTATTGAGTTGAAAATGTATGACCCAGCCAGCTGGTCTTAGTTAAGACTGATGTTAATGCTCGGGATTTGGCAACAGAAGACAAAAATATTGCAGCACTACGTGTATGTGTCCAACTTACCTGTTCTGGATGAGCAAAGGAATAGAATTTTGCGAGGCTGCCACAGGTGTATGCTGAAAATATGGGACTGAATATAAACCCTTTAACGTTTTAAGCAACTTTTACTGCTACCCATTTTCTGGTTTTATTGTCTCCCTTGTTTTGAGGAAAGGTCTCTTGCAGCATCTTTGGTTTTCTATCGTTTTATTGCTTGACTCCATGAATTGTCATGTTGTCAGATGCTCATGCATTTTGAGAGGGATGCTATTAGATATTATTTCTTCAACATACTCAAGAATTGGTGATCTGTAATTACATACAGCCAAGAAAATTTGTTACCTGAGCCCAGTAGCATTCATAGATGTGAGCTATTAGTATTTCTTTCAAATTCCACATTTATGAAATGCAGAAAGCCGTGCTGGTGAAAATTATGTGCAGTATTTAGCAAAGACAAGGCTGTCAAGTACTGGATTAGTGCAGTTTTCTTAAATCTCTTTCCTCCTTGAAAATCACAGCATCAATTTACTATAAACATTGCCTAAGTAACCAACACTGAGCCAACTCTTCCATTTCTCTTTTGTTTGAGAAATCCCTTCTTGAATTGCTCACTAAAATTATAGCATTTAGGAGAGGGAAATAGCTCACAGTCATCAACATTATCTCTTCAATCTTAAGAATACCAGTGTCTTATCACTCAGGCAGTTGTTGAGCAAGTCATTTCTCTGCCTCTATGCAAGAGGAAACAAAACAGCTGGGTGCCTATGAGAAACATTCATTATAATGCCAGAGTAATTAAGAGGTTCTCTTAAATGATAACTTTGCTGATCTTTTGGATGTTCCTAAAGTAGGATGCCTGCTAAGGCTGCAGTGTAAGGCTACATTGTTGGTCACAGTTGGTTAATTACTGTCCTACAAGTCATTAAAGTTTAAAAGAGGAGCAGTGCTAGTTGCCACTAGCTCTGTGTGTGTTTAGAAGTGCAACATCATGGAAGAGAGCACCAATGGAGGCACTGAGCATTTTGTACATTTGGGAGGTTTGATAGGATCTACACTACTCATAAAAAATTGAAAAAATGCTCCTTTTAAACCTTCTGTTTGTCTGTATCTCCTCACCCAGTTCCCTTTCATGTGTTTCATGTCCAGAGACTATGATTGAGATTTGATCTTGCCACAAGGAAAGGAGGCAAAGTTGGAAACTGTTGTTTATGAAGTGTGGTTGTAACTCACAAGTTTACTGTGTGTGACCACAGGTAATCCCCAGTGAAGCTTTTAGTTGATCTTGTCAGCTACATCCTTAGTTGTCCCCAGAAGACTGATATGGGTGACATTTACCTTTGTCTCATATTCTAGTCTCTCTGCTTTCTCCAGTCTTCCCTTTCACATCTTGCTGCTGAAGGAAAGTTTAGATGTTTTTCTGCCCACATGGTTGTGCTAATTTTGTGCAAAACTGTAATCCAGATCACAAGAATCTGAATTCTAATCAGCACCTTTTAAAATTAACAGCTTTCTGAAAGCAGCCTTTCCCATTTCTCACAGTAAAGGTCTCCCTCCTTTGGTATGGGTAAGGTAAATCAGCTTGTTCTTCACAAAATCCTCCAGAATTTGGCACATGTCAGGAAACTACCAAACCATCAAAGTATGGACAGACAACAAGGTATTTGTGCTGTGGTTCATGGCCACCTTAATATTTCCAATCAGGGGTAGTGACAGTTCAAGTACAATGCAGCCAAGTGCACTGTCTAATAAGGTTGTATAATTTTGATGTAACAGCCTAGCTCTGTTGTACTATTAAAGCTTTAAAATATTAATGCTCGTTAATGGTGTCACTCAGCCATTTTATATGATTAGTTTTAAGTCTCTCTTGGGTAGGCAAGAAGAGGAATTTTTAATGAAATGTTCCCTGCTCATCTGACCTGCTGTATTACTGCATGAATGCCATTTTTATGAGGCAGGTTTATGACGTTCATTACTCTGCTCCTTGAGCCACTTCATGGCTGCTGTAATTTTTAAAGAAGAGATAAAAATAAGTCAGTTCTTTCTTTGCAGTCAAGAAGCTCTGCATTCTAGCTTTGACCTTTAAGCTGTCATGCATGGATTAATCACATTTCAGCTGGAGATTGTTTTAGACTTAATACTAGCAGTGGACTGATTAGCTTACTTGCCTTACTGGCAACTTCTTAAGGAGGTTTGTCAATGATTTAGACAAAAAGGACAAATTCCAAATAGCTTTGTTTCTAACCTGCCAGCTTTGTGTGTCTGTGTGTGTTCACATAGGTATGCTTGCACATGTCAAATCTACGTGGTAATGCATATATTTTGTATGTAGATAACCTTAGTGCTACAACCACAGGTTCTTAGCACAGAAAATTGTGATTTGAGCAGCACTGGAACAGGAACCAAAATTCCAGACTCCCACTTCAGAACTGTAACTAAAGGAGCTTTTTCTTTGGGAAAGAGAAAAAAGCTAAATGAAAAAAAAAAAAAGTTATCCCAAAACATCAGCACTTGAACAGCTGTTTCCAGGTGAAGTGGTATCACATTGTTATCTACTGTAAATGGGATCAGAAGTTTAACTGCAGCCAGCAGCTGCGTACAGAAATTTGACAGAACAATAGCACAGAGCTGCTGCTGTTATTAGCAGCAGTGTAAGGTTTATGACCTTTGATAAGCAAATCTGGTGGGAACACTACAGTGAAGTACTTAGGACTGGCAAAAATGGTATTTCATGATTCAGTGATCATTTTAAAAAAGTTCTTGAAGTAGGGAAAGAAACAAGTGCTGCCTCATTCAGAATCGAAGTGTGGGAGAGGGAACTCTGCTGTTGGAAGGTGCAAAGACATAAGGAAAGCCTGCATGGAACATGCCAAGTGAGAAATTTAAAAATCTGAGGAGTCCTTAACTTTTATAAGGGAATGGTTGTTTTTCCCTTTGGTGTCAGAACATTCCTGTAAGCACTGAAGAGTACACTTGCTTCCTAAACCAGATGTTTTGAGGATGTAGGTGAGAAAACACATTATAAAAATCTTCACTTACACAGTGAGAGCTGTGGCATTGCATAGTAAGGAGAGTTTTAGCCAATGTGTAAGGTTTGAATGTGTTTTCTTGTTAAAAAGACCCAGCACCTCAGTGCAATGCAGCTCTTCATTCGCCAGCTGGCTAAAGACTATGACTGAAGTCATCTGTTGGGGAAAGGGTGAGGACCCTCCTGCTTCCACTGTGCCGAGCATCAAAGAGCAGTTAGCAGGACCATGGCAAGTGTTCACATGCAGAAATGCAGAAATGAGAATGGCAAAAGAGACTAGAGAGTCACAAAGCTCAGTCTGGGTCTCCTGGACAGAGGAACAACACAACATCCTTGTGCTGTGCTGTAGTGTGAAATAAACAGAGCCCGTAGCTTGTCAAACAGCAGATAAAAGGTTCCCTTTTATGGGGGGTTTTGGGGTGATAAAATAAATCATGACAGCAGAGGCAAAGCAGTTTGTGCATTCAGCTAGAAGAACCTTGTGATAAAAATAAAGCTGCATAGTACATATTATGTAGATGTACTTCACTGTTTGATACTTGTATGTCAATGAAAGGTGAAGATGTTTTATTCCAGCTTCAAAATTTGTGTTTTCAAATGTCTGGAAGTTCTTTCTCAGTGGTGCCATTGCATTCATGTGACCTTTAGTAAGCTCCTTTCTCTCCCCCAGTGCCTTGCTGCCTCCCTCATATTGCAGTGATCTGGGGTGGGGAACTGAAGAAATGCTACTGCAATGTAGTAGCCAATTTTTTTTTCACTATTTAAGAGCTCTAGTTTCATTTGTGACAGCAGTTTGAGAAATGTTACAGTGTATTATCACAGTACATGGTATTACTTAGTGAAATGTAAGGCTCTAAAATACACTATTTTAGAGTCCTGGTTAAGAAACAAATGTATTATGCATGCCTACATCTGCTTTTACTAAAGTGACAGGTACTAACTGTGCTGCTCTCCTCTTCCATTCACCTTTTTAATATGATTATCTGACTGTTTCAACAGAGCATAATTTGAAGAATGGATTATATACTGAGCATTCTTAATAAGACATGATAAAAGAGCAATTCATTTACTCCTCCCTTAAGTTTCACATGAGCTGAGTGAAATTTCTGCCGGTGCTTCTTTTGTGGGAAAACCAAAAAGCGTTGGTGCTGGGAGCTGCTCTCAATCATCCTTGTTTCTTACTTACCTTTATAGGTAATGAGACAAAACATGCTGCAAATATTATCACATCAATTAGATTCAAAGGAGGGATGATAAGAGTAATCCCATTTTATGGACAAATTGAGTTGTTATCGCACGCAGCTCATTATTATGAAAAATAGAGTTAAAATAAGGAAGATGTTCAGTGTAACAGGGATGGCCTTGGTGCAGCTGAGGATGAGGTCAGGGGTATGATACCTCATTCAGAGGACAGACTTGTCACCATCTCTTGATGATAATGTTTAACCACATCAGCTCTTGGATTTGAAGCCCTGCTAGCTTAATCCTGACCTTTTTTTTTTTCCCCCCCTAAAATTGATTGTGCAATTATTTCCTTTAAAAGTCAGTAGCTGTAGCTTTATCCTTTTCTCACTTTGCCTACCATTGAGATGTCAGTAAAAAGCTTTCTCAGGAAAGGTTATGGAAGAGGTGAGGTACCTAGACGATCTTTTATTGGACAGACTGCTGTAGCTGGAGAAAACAGACAAGCCCTTCTTTAGGTCTGGAGCAGAAGTGTCAAACTTCCTGCTGAGTGCAGCTTAGGAAATGGGTAAATGGGAAGAGCTTATTGTGTTCTTCAGGCACCTCCAGTCTTATTGAAAAAAAAATATGGAGAAGCAAAAGCAAATCCAGCTTAGTTCATCATGTGGGGCGCACGACATGGCATGTTTTTCCCTTGCTGGTGGTTGTATGTTCTCAGAAGGCATTAGGTATTTCACACAAACACCAGGCAGAACGTGGGCCACGTGGTTCAAAGCTCTCTCAACTTGGCCTCAATCTGTGAGGGATCAGCTCTTCATGAAAACAGAATAATTATCCTAGCATGGACAGGGAAGTGGCTTAGTGTTAAGTGACACAGAAAGTACCTGCTTTGCATGCTGAAATACCTGTTTTCAAAAAATATGCCTTTCAACCACATTCCTCCCTGGCCATGATAGCTTCTTCCTCCCCTTCTTGCTGGTGTGGGATCTGTACTGGAGCACTAAACCTGATGCAGGTAGCACTCCATTATAATGTACTTAAAGTTGTATAGCTAGATACATAAAGGAATATAAATTTAATTTAATGGAATTATGAAAATCAATAAAGTAAAGTTGAACATACAAACTTATCAAACACCCAGTCCTGCATACACAGTCTTTATCTTGATGTTCACTTCTGTGTTTCCCCAGCTGCAAACACTGTAAAATCTTCCCAGTGTGACCTCAGACAAGGTACTCACCATCTGTGCCTCCTTACCTCCTATGCACATGCTTACAGTATTTGCAAAGTGCTTTTGGGGCGGGGGGTGGAGTTTTAAGGGCAACTTTCTAGCAATTAATTATTTTATGTGACCCACATGCTTTTCTTTGTACATTGTGCTGTTATGGTCTGAAGATTCCTAAATGCTTTGCAGCATGTCGTGTTCCCTCTGCAGGCACCAGAAAAGGAACGTGTCTGTGCTGTGTTGTGTCTGACCCTCCCCAGGGAGTTTGGCAGTGCAGGTCTTTACTGTATCATGGACAACACAAGGAAAGGGGGGATAATCCTGCAGCAGGAAACTGTGGTTTTAGAGAGACAACTGCTGCATTGCATTCCCTCTCTTGTCACACTCTCCGAGGGACTCTCCCTGCACAGAGGAGTTGCCTGTATGTGCACCTTATCCTTGCATAGGCTCATAAAATGATTCCAAAGACAGACTTTGTTCTCTGTTACTTCCCACTTTCTAAACAGTGCCTATCACCCCCTTCCTCCAATAAAATAATCCTGGAAGCTGGGCTAATTGTGGTGGCCTTCCCGTTGAACTGTATATCATGCAGCTGTCTCTGAGACAGCTATAAATTCCAGCATTTATGTACCCTGAGCTTCCAAGTATCTTTAACTTTTATTGAAAAAGACAACATTGAATTACAGAGTTGGAGTAGCTCTCCTCCTCTCCTCCCATCTGGCAAGAGCCTGCCCTGCCTTTCCAAGTGGGCAAAGCTTGCACAGACCTTTGATAAATTCACTGTTGGCCTGCTGAGGTCGTGTTTTCTTCCACGATGTTGAGCATTTATCAATGTGTGGGACCTTTGTTTCCATCTCCCCTGCTGTGGCCCTCACAAGTACCCCGTATCAGTGCCCCTCTTTGAAGGGCTGGTCAGGAGCACAGTGCTCTGTGCCGTCCGTGAGCTCTCACGAAGCACAGAATGCAGGAGGGTTGTCTTTGTGGTGCCGGCACCTATCAGCACACTGCTAATTACCTCGACGTTATTTATACCTCACTTCTTGAAGTCTGGAACACAACCCTTCCATTTTAATTTGAAGCCTTATCTTGAAGCTGAAAGATAAAACCAAAACATTACATTTGCATGTAGATATCTGTTAGGAAACAATTTGGGCAACAATTAAGATACAGTCAGAGGGGGGGAAATTCCTCATGCAGTGGGTCTTTAAGGAAGCACCAGAAGATAATTTTTTTTCAAACTTCCAGTGATTTTCTGGGTACTCTGAAACAGCAGAGAGTTGCAGCAAGCAGGTAGGGCTCATTTCATCAGTGTTTTACTGAAGTCTGTACAGACATTAATGTGCCCTGTAGGACTGTGCATTGTCCAGCTCAAGGGCTTGCCCTCTGCCTTTTGCCTGCACATAGCAGATGTGGCATTTGGCTTGACCAGTCCTGGGCTGGTGATAGTTTTTCTGCCTGTGGTGGTTTTTCCTTAGCTGGAGTCTGCAGTGGGTGTGCTGCTTTCCATCCCTGCCTGCAGAGCCTTGGCTGTGCTCATTCTGCAGCAGTCCATGCTGTTGGCTGCAAAGGTTTCTGCTTTCATTCCTGGTATATTGGCAGAAAGGGCTGCAGAGCATTCCCACACCAGACTTTGAATCAAAGTGAAGGTGGGGGTCAGTCCTGCCTGGGGGTCTAGGCTGGTGGAACGACTTCTCCCTTCCACAGCCAAGGGCTCTCAGTATTTCAGGAACTCTCTGCCAGAGCCACTTTCTTCCCACAATGTTAAATTGCTCTGCATTTCAGTTGTATTGCTAAAATCATGTAAGCCTTAATAATTAGAGTCTCTCTTGAGCAAGATATTTGTAGGTCAACTGCACGTATTAGTAGAGAGTTCCCATCACAAACATGTCTAATTCTGTGATGTGCAACTCTGCACTTAGCATGCAAGTAAAGAATTCACTGTAGCTGCTTTTTAGTAATTATCATCACTTTATAGCCTGTGTTCTCTCTGTTACATTGTTGCTTCATAAATATATTTCCTTAGAAAAGTGGATGGGCAGAGGAGTGAGAAAATCCTCCTTATCTTCTTTCCCAAATTATATTTTAAAACTAAAAATCAGGATCTAAACTGCATCTTTGCCTTATGCTATTCTTTTCCTATCATGCATGGTGAAGGGGGAATCTTTTATTTGAAGGGTTTATAGACAGGTTAATTGACTTCTGACTTAGTAAAAATGCATGTTTCCTTTAGAAGTCCTGGATTCTAAAACTGATTCAATTGTCCTGAATTTGAAGAAAATTGTGCTCTGTTTTCCCTTTAGAGCTCTCCCATATGCTAATTCTTATTTTATATCATAAATATGCAGCGACAGCACTCGTGGGTTTTCTCTTTTTTCACACCATACATTATGTTACATGTTTGAGAGCAGAATTCATCATTTACACTCTGACTGGAAGGATGCTCAGTGCTGTGCACAAGTTGTTTGGGTGTCCCTGTCAGATACTGGAGGCAAAGACTGGCTGTGCAGCTCTTGGGAGGACCTACTTTATTTCTAGTTTTTGTGTTCTGGCTAGATTTTAAATGTACTTCAATGATTATATATTTTCCATTAAAAAAAGGAGGTGGGGGAACAATACAATGGCAAAACAATAAACCCAGCAGCATGAAATGAGAACTTGGTCTAGGAAGTCACATTAGGAAGCAGGGAGAAGTGGGAATGACCAATCCGAGCAGTTTGCTGTAGCTTCCCTTTTATTTCCAGTACAACAAGCTGTAGGTCTTCCTTGCAAAGCACTTGTTTAATTACAGCTTCAGGAACATAAAGCCTGTTATTATTTTAACAGAAGGAGCTGAGACTGAAATAAAGCTGAGCTGGGCCCATGTCTTTTCCTGGCAACTTGTAATTTCATGGATGGAAAAAACACCTGTTCAGTGGGGAATCCTTATCATTATGTTTTAGATTTCCCCATTAATTTATTTTACAATCTTTAAGCATATATACAGATGGAAAGCAATCACGTTTAAGGCCTCTCATCACTCTCTCCCTAGGAATTACGGTGAGGATGTCACTTCTTCATTAATTTAGCACAGCAGGCTCGGGCTTCATCTGTGCAGGGAGTGCTGGCTGGGGAGCAGTGGGACAGGGGGACGTGCTCTGGAGGGCACCAGGCACAGGTCAGCCCCATCCCTGGGAGGAGGTCACCTGCAGCTCAGCAGTTGTATTGCCCTGGGGCTCTACACCCTTGTCAAGATTAAAATCTTTACCTTCAGCTATCACCACATAGCCAGGAGTTATAAAACTATTTCACTGAAATAGCTCAAAAAAATTAGACTCAAAAAGGCACCTTTGTGTCCTTGTAGGCAGAATTTAGCAGCGTTTGGTTTTGGAGGTGGCTGCCTTTAGATTCTGACCCTGGGGCAGGGTTTGAGGACGTGCTGTCTCCCCTTGCTGGCAGTGGCAGGCAGGGTCAGGGCGCAAAGGTGAGCTGTGTGGCCACATCACATATGATTTGGAGCATAAACAGGAGCATTTCCTGGAGCTGGAGGCTGGAGTCACAGCCATTGGGCTGGACTTGAATGAAAGCAGCAAATCTATGAAGTGCTGAAAATGCTGATTTGGTTCTTTGGTCTATTTCCTATAGAGGGATATCTGGTTTTATTTTTTGTGCTGTAGAAGTAGAGTAAGGCTTGAACATTGAACTGAAGTGACCCTTTGCAGGACCAAAGAGAGCACCTGGACATGAAGGCTGAACCCAGTTTGGCTTGGAGCAATTAGCTGACAAAATGACAAAATGAGATAAGGTGTTCATGAGGTCTTCCCAGCTCGGGGAACTGCTAGTGGGATATAGAGATTTCCATTTTCACTGGGCAGCTCAAATCAGAATCAGTTAAAAACTGTAGCCTCCTGATGCCTGTTGAACACTTGAAATTAAATGCTCTGGGTGACAGCACAGTGTGTCCCAGCAGGTGATTTGTGTTATCCACAAACTTGTGCAGTGGGCCTGGCCTCAGGGCAACTGGGCTCTGCTCTCTCTGAAGCATTTGATGATACACAGAAGAAATTCTTCCCTGTGACGGTGGTGAGGCACTCTGGTTGCCCAGAGCAGCTGCCTCATCCCTGGAAGTGTCTAAGGCCAGGTTGCGTGGGGTATTGAGCAAGGAGCAGTTGTGGTCATCCCCAGCATGGATGTGGCCACATGGCAGCAAGGGAGCAAGAGCCTCCCATGGTGTGCAATGAATTTTGTGCCGCATCTCCAATTTTTAGCACCAACAACCTTAAAGGTACCATGTGGGGCAACAGGCTGTGGGGTGGGCATGCTGCTGGCATCGTTCCTTGAGCAGGGCCTGGTAAAGCAGAGGATGGAGCTTGTTGTAGGATGGACTGGAGTGCTGCTATTCTAGGAATTTGTTGTTAATAAATATGCATAAAAATTGAAACAAAAGAGTATCAATGCTACCTGATGATCATTTGACTCCGCATAAATGCTGTGACAAGTAGGAAAGTAATCTGTTGTAGGGGAGAGCAGGGAGGCTTCTCTTCTTTCACCCTCCCCTCCTTCATTCCTCTTTTAATAAAGCAAATCACTTTTCTTTGTCACCATTTTAATGATTCCCAGGGCACTTCACAGCACAGACATAAATCTGGAAATCAGCTCGCAGAAAGAATGAGAGATTTCTCTTCTCTAAATCACAAAAGTATGCTGAGCTCTTTGTAAATCCCCACAACAATGTAATTGCGGTTCTCCCATCATTATGTGGAATGTTTTTGGTGGCCTTTTTACAAGCTAAATAAATAGCTGTGCAAAACATCTGGAACCACACTATGTCTTAAAAAGCTTCTTTTAGAAGGGCTTAGAATCTCAGTTATTACTGGGCTTGAGTCTTTCTGATCTGATTGGGATATATTAATAGACTGTATTGAAATATTTGCCTGAAATATGATTAATGCTCTTAATTATTCATAGTCAGAGTTAGAATGATTAGTGTTTTGTGGGGAAGCTGCATTGATCTTTCTGGATAGTAAAAAAACCACAAAACCAAGGCGTAACTATCTTGTGCCCAGATGGTTCCACTGTCCAGTTGATGTCAACTATTTACAAGCACAGGGAGTTAGGGCAGAACCAAGAATGAGAGCTGTGTAGGAACTTGAACCAAAATCTTAGAAGCTGCTTGCCACTGTAAACTCTTGGTATCCCAGGGTTTTGCCTGATAGTCATTGTACTGTGGAGCAATGCTGGGGTTCCTTTAGCCCTGCAGATACATTTCTAAAGAAGAAAGCTAAAATTCTTAAAATGAAAGCTAATTCATTGAAGCTTAGCAGATCAGTTTGTGTAATAGCAAATAATTATACTAATAGGCCATGGCAAGCAGTGTGGTCTCCTGAACTGTTGGCTGAAGCATCGTGGAACCTTCAACTGCCTCCATCAGCTCATGATAATGGAATGTTTCTCAGCTACAGAACCTTCAGAGCTGATTTTGAACATCCCCTTGCATTACTGCGAGCCTGGCCAAGCAATCTCATTTCAGCAGACTTTTTAAGCTGGGTGGGAAAGCTCATAACTAGGTAAACCTTTTCCTCTGTTCTGGGAGGAACACACTAATTTTTTGTCTGTGATTCACTCAGTTGCCTTTGTATGGTCCTGTGTGTAGCACACTGGGGACGTTTGGGATCAGTAGGAGAAAGGGTCTGGAGTGGAGGGGCTTCAGCTGTAGACTTCCCCTGCCCTGGGGATGTCCCTGTGTTCTGAGTAGACAAAAACAATTCTCATTTGAGTTCTGCAACATCCAGTGTAAGTTTTAGTTCCAGCGCTCGTGGAAGGACTTAGTAAATCAACATGAAATGTATGATAGTTACTGTACTGGTAAATCATGTTGCCTGGGTCATTGCCCACATTAGCCTAACACAGTAGCTCTTGTGATTTGTGTGGGGTTGTCAGTGCAGTTCTTGCCTGGTACAGGTCTGTGCATTGATTTCCGACCCAAAAAGAAATTGTGAAAAGGCTGTCCCAGAGCAGAGATTCTCCCCTGTGTTTTGGGAATGGTTGTATTCATCCAAAATGACTGCTTAAAGGCAGCGGCAAACCGAGCAGATGAAAAGCTTTCCAAAGCTTTTGGAAAAAGCAGAGGTGCTGGGGTAGATTGCCATCCTTCCAGCAAAGAACAGGGGAGAGTTGATCCTGCTAAGAGAAAGGAGGGACTAGATGGTCCTGTCCAGAGCTGGGATGCTGTGAACACTGCAGGGTGAAGTTCTTCCCAAAAATCCCAGTTTAACCAGGCAAGAGCCAAAGCTGGGTGGCAGGGCCTGGGGTCTGCTGCTTCTCACTGTTTGCCTCATTTTTCTAATTTTGTGGGCCTTCAGGAAACATTTGGGATTCTCATCAAAGTTGGACAGTTCTCTACTGTACTCCCTTTTTTTGAAAAAAAAATGAGGATTTTGTCATTTCAGCTGGGGATTTATTTTTCCCCCAGTACACAAGGGGATAATGGGTTTGAGAGCAAGTGCTGCAACAGCCAGGAACCTTTGAGACAATAGACCATCCTTCAGAAGACTTTGTGTGACTGTGGGCCATTTACTGGGGTTACCAAAATGTTGAGAAAAGGGATAATTGGCTGACTCCTGTCCTTGTCACATGCAGTGAAAAAGGATTGACCCAGAAACCTTAAGTACTTATCCCTATCAGGTGTTTGGGAATTGCTGTAGCCAGCTCATGGCCCTGTGAAAAAACTTATTAAACTGAATGAAAGCAAAACAACTGATAATAATATGTGATTAAAACAAGCTTTTCTAGGCTTAACACTAGTCATTGTGCTGGTTATTGAATACAGTGGAAATTGCACCGTAAATTTTCCATGCAACATTGAGAAAATAATACTTACAGTATGTTTGATGGTCTTTTACACTGCAATTAGCAGGGAAAGATTGCTTTGGGGAAGGGTTTTCCCTTTTAAATACAACATTTCAGGATGGAATAAGACTTTGTTTACTTGTCTGGTACTGAAATGATTACTTTTAAAGCGTGACTTGAGCAACCCTGATTGCCTCCTGCAATGAAGGGGGAAAGAATGAAATTCCCATTTTCTACCAGAGCAAAGTCTCGTTCCTTGTGTTGCTTGAAGGACCTGTGGTGCTTGGCCACATTAATTGAGTCCTATGGAATTCAAAAGTTTTGCTTTTCAAACTTGAGAGGAGCTGCACCAGTTGTAACTTTTATGAGGAAAAATCTGTTATAGAATAAGCCTAAAAGGGAAAAGAAAACATGTCTGTCTGGGCTGGCCAACTGGCACAGGCCTGCATAGTAGTAAAATGGGTAATTTTTAGCCACATGGGCCAGGGAAGATCCAGAGCTGGGATTTTTCCCTTCCTTCCTTCTTTCAGAATACTTTGGAGACTTCTAAAATAAACCACAGTTCAGTCCAAAAAAATAGCCACTCGAAAATCACTTCCATCCGTGGCCGGGGGTATGTCATACTCGAGTTTACTGGAGCGCTGTGGAAAGCCTGTGCACTTGTCAAAAAAAACCAACCAAAAAAAGGAGTGGGGGATCTACCTCATCTCCTCTTTCTTCAAACCACCCCCTCTTTCATGCGCCTTCCCAAATCTGTCATAAAAGGTATCCCAAGGTGCTTGTTAGTGAGCTCCCCTCATGAGAGATGATTAAAGCCAGATGAGTCGGAGCCCCGAAACACAGTCCCTTTGTTAGGGAAAACAAAGGCCTTGGTAATTGGATTCACATTGAGTGAGGCACTTAAAACAGCAAAGTAACAAGAAAAATCTGCCGGGTTATGTCATAACTGCCAGGGTGGGTGTTTTGTTATTTTAAAAGAGCATGACCGTCTCATTTTTTTACTAGCTTAGTCTGGTATATTGAAGTGGAAGATTAAAAACAAAATATATATCCCCAATTGTAACATATTTTACACAACTGACAGAGAGAGTTTGGGACATGGGAAGCAGCGGGATCCGGAGCAGGTCACCGTGCCGGTGCAATGGCCATAAAGCAAGGAGCTATTTCCGTCTGTTTGCCAACGTTGAGATGTGCTGCATAGAATATACCCTCCAGGAGCCTTTGGTGGGGTAAAGAGTCAATCCCAGCGTATCACTCATCCTTAAATCTCACTTGTTTGGCTCATGGATAAACTATTCAGCTTCCAGTTGGCCTGTAGAGTCATTTTCCATAGCTTGGGAGCAGGCGTGTACAGATGGGAATTAGTCGTCACCATCTTGTGCTGTGTTTGGGGAAAGAGCTAATAAATACCAAATTGAAGGGAGACCTGAGCTGTCTTGGGGATTTACTGCAGAAGTGCGTGTCTTCCAGACCTTTGATCATCGATTTTGCTTGGAGCACTAATGGTACAAGGAACAGCTGAATGTGCCAGGTTATCGAGTCTCCAAAAAAACAGGTCAGCGTTACTTATGGAGGTGCTAGTGAGATCTTGCAGGAAGGATGTGAAGTGGCTTTCAAGAATTGCTTTTCACTGTGTCATGACAAACAATTTTAGATTTAATATGCAAATGTCTGCCAAAGAAAAGTATCTGGTTTGGCAAAGACTGATTTATTCCATCATAGGCTCCAGAGTAAAAATAAAAACAACTACAGAAAATAATCTGCTCTGAAGATCCCAGTGCCTATAAAAGATTAGTCTTAAGAAGAGTTAGCAGAGTGTTGAAAAATGTCGTGTCTTGTTTTCCATTGAAACTTGGCTGGCAGTCTTGGATGGAAAACCCAGAATCACACAGCCTAACACCCACAAAGCTCAGCACTTTTCAGCTCAGATTAAAACGCTCGTAGTCGTCTGCTTTCTTGTTGCAAAGGCGTGATGCACACAGCTCCTGGGAAGAGCGAACCTTTGATTACCAAGTCAGTCATTAGGTAAGGGGTACTGCTCCTTCCTCACTTTGGAGACAGTAGAGATCTTCTTTATTAAAATTTCTCAGAGCTCTCTGGGAATTAAGGCACACAGTTTCCATTAATTTGAATTAAGCATCTAGATCCTGCTGGTAGCTTTGTAAAAACAGGTTTTCTTCCTCAGAGTCAGCATACCTGTAGTTCAGGGCTTTTGTTCTGGATCCCAACATCCTCAGCAGGAGCTGGGTTCAGTGTGAAGCCACAACAGGTTTTACAAACACAGTCAAACTCATTCCCTGTATCAGGCACCGAGGTGATGCACAGCTGAATGACAGGATGTGTTTTCCTTCTTTTCTTTGGGTAGGGTTACTCTCCCTTGAAGGAACTGCAGCATTTCTGCTTTACAGGGTGTCTGTCTTCCTCTCTTCAGCTGCACAGTCACTTGCCTGAGCTCTTGGTGCTTCTCCATCATCCCTGTTCAGACCTGAGTTCCTGTGGAGGTCTATCAGCAGCAGCCTCTCCCTGTGCTGGCCTTTCCTGGTTCTCATTCATCCTCTGGCTTTAAGCTCCCAGGAAAAGGAAGGGAAGGTATCTTGCAAGTCTAAGGAGTTCCCACTTCATTGTTTACTTAGAGAGGAAAGAGCCAAAGGGATTTAATTCTCTTTTTGCCCTTGCTGACTCTGAGAACAGAGGGAGAAAGCTACCAAAGCTGCTGTTTGGCTGAGTTGTTGCAGGATTTAGAGCCTAAAGCCATGTCTTATTTCTATAAGGCCCTCATGCTCTGTTGGTAATCTCTGAACTGATTCTTCAGGGATGAACAAACCTCAGTCACTGAGTGTGAACTGGAAAAAAAAGGTACTAGACTGGTGCTGCTTTTCCAGGAGCTGTGAGTGCAGGCTGATGTATTCCACCAGGGAATAGAGTCATTTCCCTCCTGCACATGTGTTGTTACATCTCTGCTCTTGGTCCAGCACAAGCATAATTTCCCAAGACTCTCCTGCAGGGAAGAGTTGTGAATGCAGCCTTTAAGTCCTAACTGAGCCCTTGAATCTTAGACCTTAGTAGGGTTGGTGTGATACAAATTAGGCCTAACCTGTAAATCAATTTGGCAATTACTCAGAACTGGCTGGGGATAGCAGTTGAAACCCACTTCTACAACAGCTGCAAATGATGGGGTTGCAAAAGCTCGTGCATTTGGGGAGCATGCAGGGGAGAACAGGGAGATAGATGGACTCTCATCTGGGAGAGACCAGGTGGAAGACCAAAATCAAGAGCCAGCAGAGTCTTTGGAGAGTCTTCCCAGCCTTGTCCCCCATGGTTCAGGTGTAGCAGGCAGCACCTCAGGGTGCTGAGAGCAGAGAAGGGGTAACACATCTCCATACCAGCCCCACTGAGAAATGGCAATAGCAGGGTAATAAGCAGCTCAGCATCTAGAAGTGTGCTGGGGAGGAGGGAGCCACAGCTCTCCTCATCACTGCAAATCCATTCCACATTTGTCTGCAGTCGGGCTTATTGCTCACAGAAACCTGAACTGCCTGTAATGCACCAGATGTGCAAAAAGAGCAGCCGTTCCTCTTGCTATCATAGGCAGCCACACTTACAACAACAGCGACTTGTGCTTTGATTGCTTGTCTAAAACTAAAATTCAATTATGCAGTGCAGGCAGGCTTTGCTGTGACACAGAGGGTTAGAAATTAATGTTAACACTGTTTCTGGTTAAGACTTTTTGTGTTGATAAATAATTCATAAGGCAGTTAGCTCTTTGAGTCTGACAACACAAGAATATATTAATACAGTAGACTCAGCTAAAGGTCAGCCCTGAACAGTGAAGCATCTGAGCCATCTTTTATTCATTTTCTGACACAGACTCATTAATTATTACCACATTTGAAGGTCTGCACGGGAAAAGTGCTAATGAGAAAAAGGATATTGGGTTTGATATCTGACGCTCACTCTTTGAAATTACTTTAGATTAAAAAAAAAGAGAGCAGAGAGAACAATACAAAACAGGCCAGGTAAGACCTTTTCTTTAATAAAAATTAAAATTAAAAAATGAAAGACTAAAGATAAAATTGGGAGACATTATTCAATCAAAAGCAGATGCTTCTGGGTTGCCAGTTTGAGTGGCTGATGGGTGATGAAGTTTTTAAGAAAGACATGATTAAAAGATATCCCTATTTACGTGAGATGTAGTTGCTTTGACTCTTATTTGTTGCCCTCAGGTTTGTTTTGCACATTTTTCATTTTGGCTGACCATTTATCTTCCTGCACTATTTATGATCACAAAAATGAGAGTTGTTCTGGCTTTCTGCTATTGCTCCTGATGTTTTTCCATAGTTTTTCCTTGCCATGCTGGTTTTAAATACCTTACAAAACCTACCTTGATACACTTATCCATGCAGCCATCTACCACCAAAGGAGATGGTTACTCTTCTCCTTTAGCCTGATTTCCTAAGAAACCACAATCTGTGCAATCACATGTCCTTGTGTGTCTGTCTGTACCTCTCCATTCTAATAATTTTTTAAATCCCATCAGAGAGTTGGTCCACCAAATTTCATGGAACAACAAATATCTCAAACCCAGTAAATTCTTGCAGTGTTTGTGGGGGAAAAGAAAGAAAAGAACATATCTTCAGTATTCCCGCTAGGGAAAATGTTGATGCTTAAGCTTACACCTTATTAGATATCAGAGAATTTATACAAGAAGGAACTCTAAGCACAGGCCAAAGGCAATGGAGCCTCATTAGCAGTTCTTCTTGGGGAAGTGTCTGGGGACAGGATGTGAGCAGAACTCTGTTTATCCATAAGACAGATGAGATCTCCTCATGCTTTCGCATTCATTAGCACAGGTGTGTCTTGTATCTGTTAACGAACATGCAGGAACCAGACCTGGGCAGTTCATGGAATTCAGTGGGACTGTGATGATACCAGCGTGAAGGTTTGATGTGTGTGTGTGCGACTTGAAAAAATATATACTTCCAGCTCCTGGACTTCCAAGTAATGGCTTGTCTTTGGCACCAGGTTAAAGGCAGGCCACCGCTATACCAAATAATCTTTACTGCTTACAGCGTGTTTCTATGGAGTTCCTGGGGAAATGCAGCAGCCTGGTAGGGCAATACTGCACTGCTTACATGATTTTGGTCTATGAAACATTCCTTATTTACATAGTGCAGCCTGTGCTTTGAAGTGATACTATGCCTGTGAAAGAGGTGAACTAAGGTTTTTTCGTGTGCTAGTAGATAAATGAAAACCTGTCTTGTATGGGCAGGAAGAAATGATCAATCTATTTTGAGTTTCATTTAGTCTCACTCAGAAAAAAATATATTTTCTTAAACTGTGATGAAATGGTTGCTTTACAAATAGAGCTTTTCTCCATGCAATCAAAATTGCACTAAAAGATACACCCCTTATTGATGTGAAAATTGAACTGCCCTGAAATACAGATATAATATGGTGGGTTTGATGTAGTCATTGAAGGGAAGAGAGCACTGGAGCTGAGACCAAACTCTTCCTTAGCTTTCATGCCACTGTGCTTTGTTGCTGCTCAGTGTGCAGGAGGGGAGAGCTTGCTTCTAATACAGCACCATCATTCAGGGATGTCATGCTTCATCACAGGTAATCCCATCTGCCTTACAGGACTTTACAGAAACATCTTGTCTCTCCACACAGTAAAATGTCCTCATCTTCACAACCCCATTGCCAACCTAAAACTTGCAGTACAATGTCGCCTGCTCCAGACAGCAGCTTAGACTCCTGCAAATTAGTGCAATTATTTGTTGAAAACGACTGGACTGTGATTTCTTCCTAAATTAAGGTAAAATTAAAAAGTTTTAAGGTAAATGTTACTCACCTTGGTTAAAAGTCACCTGATTTTTCAAGAAGGCTTTGAAATACAGAGATCCACTTCTCATCCATCCCTGGGTTGTAGCTGCTGATACAACATGAGAGACCTTGCCTTTGTCAGAGCTCGGCTGAGTAAACTGGCAAACTCTATTCACTAAACCAGTGAATGATGTTTCAAAGCTGTGAAAATATTAGCATGTAATGTAACATCTCTGGAAATGTAATGTTTGCTACAGCTGTGTATAAATTTGTTTAATGGGTCTCTAACTCACCATCAGACTCATAAAGGCAGCCACTGTACAGGCTATTAGGCTGCAGTAACTTAATTGCTCGTTAATTGGGTAATTAGTGCTTTGTTTTGCTTTAAAGCCTAAACACTCATAAAAAGTGAATTAGCTGAGTAAACAAGAATGGAATTTTCATGATATGCTGTCCCAGTTATTGCACATAATTAATCAACCTTTTATTATTATTCCTTTTTCTTTTTTTTTCCCCTCCTGGTGACTGCTTCAGGTAGCTTGGACAAACATCCCAGTTCAAACCCCAAGGAAGGTGCCCCAAGTATATTTCATTAGCTGAGGCTGGTACCTATATTCCATGGTTAAGGGGGTTTGTGTACTGCCCCCAGAAGCAGAGAGGTTCATGGACAACTCAAGTGGCTGGGACCTTGTTGGCTCTTAGGTCGGAAGCTGTGGAAGAAAGGACTAATTTACCTCTTCCCATTTCTTGGTGGACGTGGTGTTCAGTTCCATAGCTCAGACTAATCTACCAGAAATGTAAATGAAAACCCAGCAGCCTGGAAAACTGGCTTATTTAACCAAGATGTGCATTAACATGAAACTATTGCTGTACTACTTAAGGTATTT
Source organism: Corvus hawaiiensis (assembly GCF_020740725.1). NCBI lineage: Eukaryota > Metazoa > Chordata > Aves > Passeriformes > Corvidae > Corvus > Corvus hawaiiensis. The sequence continues at coordinate 8,652,752 of NC_063230.1, read as the reverse complement.
GGGCAAGAGATGGGCCTGCAAATGAATGTTCTTAGCAGTAAATTTCCCCCTGGCTTTAACACAGGTAGTTAAACTAAATATTGAAAAAGTTAATGGAAAGCCTGTTTGCACCCAACTACTGGAAGTTTAATTTGCGCTCCCAAACAGGATCGCAGCACCCTCATCCCTGCCAGGGTCACGCAGCCTTGAATGCCAAAAGGATTGCAATTGCTGTGCTGCTTAAACAGTGAACGTCCTTAATTGGGATGATGGCCTTTGCTCTAACGAGCGACTGCAGTCGTGCTGTAGGTGCTCCATGGTGCTCTGCCTTCCGTTGCTGGGCCTGACTGTTTAATGATGTCTTAATTGGCTTTGAGAACTCCTCAAGAGGGGGAGAGCAGGAAAGAAAGGAATTGGTGCATTTTTTATTATATTTATTCTTGCTTTAGTGAAAATTTTAAAGGGAGGACAGCTGAGGTAGAATATTGCTCTTGTCATGTAATATTACACATAGGATTTCTCATGTGAAGAGCATTTTGGTTTCAGTCTAAAGCAATGGAAGTTAGTGGTGGATTTCCACACTGAAGGGAAGTTAAGTATTTGCTGGTAGAAGCAAATGGCAGCTGCCTGAGCGTTCACTGAGTAAGGCTAAAGGATTTGGTGCACAAAGAGAGCACGAAACGCAATTAAAGTGAGTCCCAGTAACTTTTATATTTGGCACTTGTGGTCAGATGTTGATACTAAATATAAGCAGAACTGTACTGTAAAAATTAGACCTCTTTTATTGCAGAGCAATTGAGGTTTTATGAAGAATGGCACCAATCCACAGAGACTTTTTCCTAGTGAGCTGATAAAGGGAACAGCTGCAAAGTTTGACGCGTAGAAAGTTTGAGTTAGAAATATTTGATCTGCTTGAATTTATGAAGTTAAACGCTTCTTTCATGCTTCACGTTTTCCAGATTCAGCACTGTCTATGGTTGCTTTCTTGGCTGTGCTCTGTACAGGCATCAGTTAGCAAAGGGCTGAATGGTCTGTGAAGGGGAGAGCACCAGGCTCTTCCCTCCAGCATCGTAGGTTGGCTCTGGATGGCCTCCTGGGAGCAGAGTTTCTTAGAGATCTGGTTTGGGTGTGTGCTTTTATTTAAAACCCATCTGTCTGTAACGTGCAGAGGTTTGCCACGTAGCTGCTGCTGCATTGTGAGACACTGGAGCACAAAAGTGGTTGGCTGGTGGTGTGGCTGTGGTTTCCTAGTGCTCAGAATCTGGCTGAATATGGCCTAATCCTTTTATTGATCGTGAGGAGGGCTGGAGCAAAAGGAAGGACTGGCCAGAGTTAGGAACCAGGCGCCTGGAGTTACAATAGCCAGATGAATCCTGTCTTGATTGTCTCTTACAGACCTGGCATTTCTTGAAGTCCCTAATAGAGCAATAAACACTGTTTTTCTTTGTTGACTGCAGTAAGTCCACTAGACCATCACTTCTTGAGAGACTGTGCCATACAAAACTTACAAAAACTCAGGAAGACTTTGCTGTTGTTATGAAAAGAATTAGAGGAAAAAGAGTGATCTTAATGAAAAAATTGAAGCTATTTGAAATGCCTTGCCTCTCTCTGCACTTTTTTAATGTATGCTGCAAAATTCCCTACAAAAATGCTGACTTTAAAAAACATGTGTGAAAGGTGTGTATTTTTTTCCACGTAATCTTATACCCTTTTTTTTTTTTTTTTTTAAAGTAACATTCCAGATAAGTTTTGGAGAATTGCAGAAAATGTGTTCTGTCATTTGTACTATCCGTGTGCTTCGAGGGTTTATTTTTCCCTTTTGCAGAGATTTTTCCAGTCTATGGTGTAATACTGGCTCCTCCAAAACTGTACAGGCATTTTTTTAATTGGCTGAAGGTATAAATGCCGGGAATTAACAGGTTTCAGCCTTTCTTTATGAACGCATATTAAGCTATATGTAAAACATATATTTCTCCCAAATAGCAATTCATCATCTGTTAATACTCGGGCTGCAGTGCCTGGCACGTGCTGGAAGGAGTAGACAGCAGGTTTCCCGTTAACCACTGCCTGGCTCTGCCCATGGAATACCTACAGCCACATTCATCCCAAGCAGGGTGCAAATTTGCAAAGCAGACACACTGCCAAAGTGAGGCAAACGTGATTTATTGTTTCACAGTTGAGTGAGTTCTGCTTGTGTTTTGGAAACTTCACTTACTCGGTAGCTGCTGAGGAGGAGGGGAAAGGAGGAGACAACCCCATAAGCACCGGTGCTCGAGAGCCTTCTGTGATAGTCTGTTAGGAAGAGACAACATCCAAATTGGAACCTCTCAGTGAAGACAGTCTTCAAAACTGAGGCTCCTTGGGGTTTTTGCCTTGCATAAAATACACACACTCATCTAACCAAGTGAAAGGCGGGTTTTAGGTTTGACCTTTAATCCATTGGCTAAATGAAAACTTGTCTCTCTTTTGCTCAGGATCTCCATTTTCTCATTTTTTCAGGATTATGTTTCCCATCTTTAGTTTGTGAATCACCTTCCTTGAAAGCACAGTTCATAGTGGAATAACTTTCTAGCTGGATGCCATGTGTTCCTCAGCAAAACTGAGCCTGAAAAGCAAAGTGAGCATTGATGGAGCTGGGGGAGTGGGCTGTTACCTGGCAGCTGGCACCAACTTCTTGTCAGCTAAGTGCTCCCATGGGAACTGGTGAAGTACCTGGCAGGCTTGTTATTAGGTGTGGCCAATCAGTAACAAAACAGAGAGATCATAATGGGGTGCAGCATTATCATGGAAGAGTTGTCCTCAGTGAATCCCCCAAATGTCACAGAGGGGGATTTTTTTTGCCAAGCCTTTTGCCCTCAACTCTTTGGATCTAACCAAGGAAGCCAAAAGACAAGCATGCAGACATTTCTTCTCCCTCCCAGCTTTTCTGCTGAGATAGAGCAGTTCAGCTTGATGTTATTGTTGTTATTGCTGGTATCGTAATAAGGGTGATAGTTCTGTCATGAAGGGATACAGCCCTCTGCAGAGCCCCACCCCTGGAAGGCTTTGACATTGTGTGGCAGCTGCCTTGATCTCTCTGTTTCAGGGAGTTTTCAGGAGGACTGTAAGGGATGATAAAGAGAAGATCAAGCTGATAAATAGTCGGAAAATTTTCACATACAAAACCCAGCAAATCTGAAAACAGAGCCACAGCAGCAGGGAGATTTATGTATTATGTATTGAAAAATACAAGCGTGGCACGCTTTGTGAATGCTGGATCGCTGGCTCTCCTCAGCTGGGCTTTCCAGTCTATTAAATTACTCTGGGCCATAATCTGTTATAATAAATCGTTTGCATAGCACCTCTGGAGCACACTGCCAAGCAGAGAAAAACAGGCGACTTTTTCTCTGAAAAGCTTGTGGCCTGACCAGTGAGGAGTCACAAATGGGGCAGTGGTTCAGGAGAAAGGAGATGGAAAAATTATTAGGAAGGGGAGGCGGCAAGGGAGGTTTTCCTGGGAGGGTTGTTTTTTATAGTGGCTGTGTAAAGGACAAGAGTTGGGGCTGAAAGATGAGGAGGGAAGAAGATGCTGGAAAATAAAAGAAGAGAGCAGGATGGGATTTCTATCATTTAGCCTCCATGGGATCGAGTGCATTACTGCTCTGAATAATGCCCTCGTTTAGCTCCGTTGTGTGATGGATTTGAAGCTTCAAAACATAAATGAAACTAAGGGCCTAGATAGCCTAATGCTGTTATAAATTTTGAAGACTTGGTTTCAAATATGATTCAGGGGCCTTAGTGAAATGTGTTTGGGGATCTCTGCTCCATCCCTGTTGGGTAATTGTGCACATCACAGAAACATCACATCCTGGCATGATGCTGGTGCTCTGCCAAATGGAGACTCTGAGGCTGCAATAGCAAGGGCAGCTGCGAGTTGTGATTTAGGAATGTTGGCTGGGAGATGTGGAGGCAAAGTCTACAAAGTTTCTGCCTAGAAAGCATTTTAAAAAAAGGAAGGAAAAAAGAATCTCCAAGTTAATTCTCTTGTGGAAAAAAGCACGTTGGAAAAGAGGCAAGTACTTTGTGAAATTGCCAATGCCCCATTTCCCTGGCAAGCACATCAGCTGTATTCCCCTCCCCTTTCAGATTACATGTAATGTGTTTGAAATAACTTTTTAACAAATCACAGCATTAAAAAGGAGGACAAAAGTCTGAGTAGTATCTGCTAGGTCAAAGATGAAGTACTGGCCTAATGCACAGCAAAAGTAGCTGCTTCCATTACTGTTGCTATTCTAAAACTCATGGTCACTGGCTGGTTGTGTCCACCACTTGGGATTACTGACATTTTTCTCTGTCACCCAAAAATGTAGAAAAACTTAGGCTGCAAACATCCTCAACTCTGCAGAGTAGCTCTAATTTACATGACTTAGGTAGGCGTAAAAAGTGGGAAATGACCTTTTCAACATGACTTCAGATATTAAAACGATCTTACAATCTTATTATCATGAGAACATTTCGCAGAGTATTAAGCTCAATAAATTACCTTTTCCCCAAGCTGCTAACCCTCGATCCCTCAGGGGCAGCTGCAGCAACGATGTTGGTTCACGGCCTTCTTATTTTAGCTGAATTGCTTAATTGGTATGTGTTCTACATCCCCGATTGAGTATTTGGAGCACAAATGAAGGTTAGAACCTTTGCGCTAGTTATCGACTGGAAGAAAATTGATTCACGCACAGGAGTGCAGTTGGGAGACAATTCACAATCCTCCCTTGGAAGGAGAGATTCTGCTCTTTTCTTTTCCCCTAGATTTCTTGCAAAGGTCACTCCAGCTAAACACGGTCATATTTTTGGTTTGGTGGTTGCTTTTTACACAGCAAATCACTGTTCGAGAACCTGAGTTTCAGTTTCCTGAACGTGTTTGTAGCTGAACTTGAAATTGAGGTGCTGGGGATGTTGTCTTTCCCTCTCCCTGCCTCCCACGGTCTTTGCACACCTGCATTTGTTCTCCAGAAGAGATGTCTCTGTGTGGGGCATCTGTGGAAAAACGAGTCGTAATTCCCAAGCATTCTCCACCTTTGTCGGATGGAAGAGAAGGGAGGAAAGGGTTATGAAGGAACGTCACTGTTTCAGCTCCCAGCCTAAAGATGTATCCCATAAGGTGACTTCCCAAAGACGTGTTTCCATTGTGCTGAACATCTTTAGTTCAGTGCGTGAAAATAAATCCTTAAGTAAAGGTCATTCAAGACAAAGCTCAGAAATGCCAGAAAGTGACAGCAAAATTTACCAAATTGCTGTGCTGAACAAATTTAAACTGAGTGCACGTGCCTTGTACTGCCTGATAATTTATCTTTTCTTTGCAATATGATCAAGCCCTTCTGCATCAGCTGCTACAGATGCCTTTGTTTTTTTGTGATCTTTGTAGCAGGAACCTGAGCTTTCTTGTGGCCTGTATTAATAGAAACATCAAAATGGCAGAGATTCTGCTTTCTTTTTAATGTTCATTAAAGGACAAACATGTGACTTAGCCGGCCTCAGCAAGATTCCCTGTGGCTCCATGAGCATGCCAAAAAGAGAGGCAAAGCAGCCAAAGCAAGAGGCATTCCTGGACTACAGAGCATGTTACACATAATCCAGAAGGGAAATGGAAAGAAAAAGCTTAAAAGTCAGACAGACACGGAGGGGGCAGCAGGATGTCAGCTCAGCATGTTGACATGCCACAATCTGTTAGCTCAGTCTCATTAATACGGAGGCCAGCGAGAGAGGAGATAGACAGAATTGGAGGAGGAAATTTGGCAGCATCAGATAAACCCAGATAGAGTCACTGAGATACCATGAGATGCTTTGTCTGAGGAACACTGTAAAATTAGAATAGATCTCTACTCTTGAATTCAGCAGTGAGCAGCATGCCACCTTGAGTGCTTTGTTCAGTGGGTGGTAACTCATCTGAGCGTTGGTAGATCTTCCCCATTGCTCCAAGGGACAGCAATGCAGTAGAAATGGTGACTTTTGTATAATGCATGACCGGGTACAATGGGAGAGCCCATTTGCTGTGACAGGTTTTGCTTCTGTAACTCACTCAACCCGTGGGCTCTGCAGAGTACGGGTGGGCATTGGCCACCATCCCAGGGTCAGTGGCTTTCCCAGGCACTGCAGAGGTGGAATGTTTGTGGAGTCTTGAGCAAGTGAGACAGCTGATACCTTAAAGGTAATTCCAGTGCCAGCTGTTGTCTGAAGGTCTGTAAATGCCATAGTCTGAAGGACCCTATGGAAAGCTGGGAGTTTTTTTATTTGGCCATTTGCCTTTATTTTTTCTATTTTGTGGCACCCTATACTTTATTGAAAGCCTTTTGATGCCACTGAGAGTCTTAAAACTTGTGGTAAGCATTTTGATAGTTTAAATGTATAAATTCAGATTCGTTCTTCTGGCAAAAGAATGAGTGTTTTAGCTACTTATGTAGGAAATCTAACAGAAAATTATCCACTGCATGGAAGGTAACACAGAAAGATATCATTGTCCTAGAAATCTGTAAGGTAAAAATATAAAATATAAAATAACTACAATTCAGCATTTAGAGATAGCACCAGTAGTTCTTTGAATATCTCAGTTTGTTTTTGGATTTACCCTGAGTTGTGTGTTTTCTTTATTTTAACGCAGCTAACATTTCAGAGCCAAAGTCAAATATCAGCATGATCAGTGACTGACCATAAAAATAAGTAAATGGAGCACTCCCCTGATTCTTGGCACTTCTGCAATGTTTTTTCTTGGTATTGTTTGGAAGAGCCTCTTGGGACCTTCAAAATGAAAACGTTTCCTTATGTTTTCTCTTCCATTAAGGCTGACGTTACTCTTGCTGTCAGACTGTTGGTGTTTGGGGCTTTTATTTTGGTTTTTCTTTTTTTTAGTGAGAAAAGTAAAAAGCTTTTCAGTAATTTCTTTTAAATTCTCTTCCATCTCACACCGATACAGTTAAATCAAGATTGGCAACAGCTCATGACTTAACCAGAAAAAGTGTTATTTGCTTCATGTGTTGTGGTACTTACCTTACTTAGGTTGTCCCAGATCTCCTGCTGTGCTTGCAGGAGGTAGGAATGTCACCTTTCTCTGTGGAGGAGACTCCCCTTGCAGCGAGCAGTAGCAGAAGGGCCAGCAGTGCCACACCAGGGTTTTGCCAAAGGAAATCCAGCAAATGTCAGCGTGTTAGGAAAGATGCAGTTGTCTCATGTTGGAAGCAGACATGGTGACCTGCCGTGTCTCCATGCGAGCATCCCCAGGACAAGACCCTCCTGATGGACCACATGCTCTCCTGTGTTGTCTCAGTCACAGAAAAGAAACTCAGTTCTGATCTTGGGCCTTCAAAGCTTATTGTCTGGGTTCTCTTCTTCTACCAAAAAAAAAATCCACACACACGTGGCTTTTGTGTGGTGTAAATGTATTTATAACTTTTCTAATAACCCACAGGGTTACCCTGGCTGGGTCTGCCTTATGATATGGCTGCAGCTCATTTTGCCATTCTGATAAAAGCAGCATAGTCCTTAAACCACTTGAGATCTCTCTTCTCTGAAAAGAAATATGTTTGTTATTAGGCTGTGTAGGGGAACGTAAACAATTGTATTGGGTGTGAAATAATATTTGTAGCTTTTATTTATATCGTGAATGCTTCCAGTGAAAGGTCTAAGGGGCAAACGAGCAAATACCTTCTTTTTTCAGTGTCTGTATCGTGCACATTGTCTGCAGATACCAGACATCAATTCCATAACTTAAAAGTTATAGAAAGCTAACTGTAAATATGTCAACATTTTCTTTGTCATCCCAGAGCACTCAATAATCTCTTAGATAACTTGGATATAAGCCGGGGAGTGCCGTAGCAATAAGGTCCAAGGCTTTGAACTTGATTCAACATCGTATGGAAACCTAGTTTCAAATGTGAAGATTTTGATGTTCTTACAGTAAGTTGTCTTGCCAAAGGGACAAATTCCAATATTTTATATTACTTAGGATTTTTGAGTGCTTTACGCTTCATGCCTAACGTGCTGTCAGTTCTGTGACCTGCATGGCAGCATTGAAACTGCAGTCCAGCTTACCTTCCCTCTGGACTGTGTCCTTTGGCAGTGCCTCAATTCCACCCCAGATTTTTACTTCTTGTACGCAGATCTTTCATAGGTGAGGTAGTGGAGGCATGTGACACTTTCAGGTTTATTTCCACCTTCTTGACACTTATTCAGTGGTGTTGAGCCTTCAGTGGCCTCTTCAAGGCAAAAGAACATGTCCCATCTTTCTCGGACGTTTCTCCCTTGTGCCTCGCAGTTGGTGAGCTGCTGTCATGGACTGGAATAGCCAAGTTACTACAAAAACAGGAGTCCTGGCTGTGTTCCCCAAGGGAAATGGGGAGGCAGAGACACCCCATATTCTCGGTGCCGTTGCAGCAGTGCCCTGGCTGAGCCTGGGGCACCAGGTCCATGAGGAGATGGGAGCGGAAGCGTCCAATTCTCACCCTGCCAGCTCCGGGCTGGCAAACCTCCCTGCTGGCAGCCAAGCCACTGGGGGCAGCCTGCGATTGAATTTCCCAGCCTGGAAAATGTTCTAAGAAAGGAAAAGGAGTTAAAACAAAAATAGACAAAACATGCCAAATGGCAGCCAGGAAGCCGAGAGCAGGTTCTAGGCCAGAGGCCAAGCGAGGCTGAGCACAGCGGCGTCTGACACGCAGTGACAGGACGGGGACAGGGCCGTCACCTTGCAAAGGAGCAGCAGCCACCAGCATTGGTGGCAGAGGGGTTTTGGAAAAGGAAACAGCCCTCCAAGTCTCCCTCTAGGAAAAGCATATTCTGGGGGCTGAAGGGATGACTTTTTAAGAAAAACCAGGCAAGCCAGCGCAGCATTTGCAAACGTAAAATTCTGGATTCTCAAGCCAGTTTTTAATTATTTCTTTTTGCCATTTCTTCACATCCTGATTTTTCAAGAAAATGTTTAAACTTTGGGACGAAAGTGATCCCTGTGACTCAGAGAGCAGCCGTGGAGGTGTGAAACGGGGGGGGGTGTGGGTGTGAGAGCAGGCTGAGCACAGGGAGGGTGTTTGGATGAGCGACGCCGAGCAGCCACCTCGCAGTCAGACTGCAGGTGATCAAATACAGGTGGCTAAGAGCTTAAGGGAGTTTTAAGCCAACATAGTAAAGTACAGAATATTCTTTCATAAAAGAGTAGTTTTCAGGGCCAGATGGAACCAGTTCCTTTCACACTTTATGTATAACCCAAACCAGGTACTTTTATTCTTTCAGTCTTGTGAGCCTGGTAACTTGTGTTTGGCCAGTTCATGTCTTGCTCAGCTCTCCTAGTCTGGATCAGAAGCCTGAGCAGTGAAAAACCATAGCAGCTAGGCCAGGGAATGGGTCAGGGCTTTGGGGGGATAGCTGGACAGATACCTCTTGGCCTCCTTTCCTACACATACTGCATATCGCAGCTATGTCCAGCCTTCTCTTCAGGATGGTTCAAATCCACTGGGTTTTCTTTCTCCTTTTTCGTATTTCAGCAGCAGCAGTGCCCCACTATCTGGCACCAGATTTCTGAATTTGTCCAGTTTTCCCATCCCACCAATTCTTCTTGTTTAGTTCTCTGTTCATCCAGGAGTAAAAACAATTATATTACCAATAAATCTCTTCAAACCCAGTGAAGGAAATTTTGAAACAACGGTGATTAGTTTATAATCATTGTGGCCCTAGCTTTGGCTTAAAACAAAGAAGCCCTCGTGTCCAGCATACGAAAAGATACATAATTCTAGTTTCTGTCTTTTGAAGCTCCTGAATCAGCAGTAGGAATTCTGCTCAAATGTGGAGGGCAAGTATGGGCTCAAAAGCTTTGAGATTCTTGGATCTCTCTTTTCCTGGGAAGGGTGGGAGCAAAAAGAAGGCACAGAATGTTCTCATAAGCTTTCACAGGGAAAACAATATGGTAAGATTGAGAAGATACACATGTGGAAGGAATGTACTCTTAAGATCAAGGCACTCGAGAGGGACCTCTTGGGCACAAGATGTGTTTCCTTGATTAATTCTCATTGCCTACACTTGTGGCAGAGGGAAAAAGGGGAATGAGTATGAGCAAGGTGGGCTTATGTCTTCTCTGCTGTGCTCTTCTGATGCACCTTTTTGTTGTATTCCTCAGACTGCAGCACAAGGAGTGTTGTGCTTTGAAACTGCCTGGCTTACATCATAACCCAGGCTTCTGTGGGGTGGTTTTGTCACTGGTTTTCTCTTGAAGTTACAGTTATGCAAAAGCCATTTGTTTTCAGTGAGTTGAGCAAGTTTCCTCCTCCTGTTTCTTAGAAGAAAAGCAAGAAGCAGATGATCAGGTTGAAGCAGAAACTGAGAAATGTTTATTAACACTTGCTTTGAATGTGTTTTACTGCAAAGAAGCTAAAAAATCAATATATATTTTAATTGCTACTAAGGAGGGTGACTCACTGACAAAACTCCACTGTCTGTGTTGGGTGGAGTTTTGCAGCTTTATGTTTGTTGACATTACTATCTTCTAAATTGACGGTTTTAATTAAACAACCCAACTCTAGTCAGAAATTTTGTTTCTTTAATGCAAAAGAAGTCAAATTTTGCAAAATGGTCTCACCAATTAAGATCAGGATGTAAGTTTATCAGATTAAAAGTAAGGCATACTTTCCTTTGTTCTTTAATGGAGGGCTGGTTGTTTTGAGCACGTAGCCAGCCCAGGTCACTCAACCACAAAAGTCTTTTCAAAGGTATTTAAATTGACAGCACAGCCTAACGCAAGGAACTCGCTTTTGTTTCTGTTTTCATGACAAAGAATTACATTAAATGAGGGAAGTTATCAGGCTGAATCTTTGTTATCCTAAACTTATGCTTGGAATAGAATAAATTACAGGATCAGTTTCTTCTGTAGTCATTGCTGGATTTAGTGATTGTGTAACTGAATATGAAATTATGACCTAGTTTCTTTGGAAGTGGTCAAATACACAAATACAGCCAAAGATTTCTTTGATGTGGTCTTTTCTTTTTCTTTTTGCAGTTGTAGGTTTTAAACACACAACTAAGCTTTTATTAAAAATCTGTGGGACACAGGTGATGATTAGGAACCAAAATACTTCCCCTTGAAGGAACAGCTGAAATCCAAATTTGCTTGTGTTGAAGAATATTTGGTGATAGCTTTTGCTTCTTATGATGTGTGTACAAAAATGGCAAAAGATGCCGCATTCATAGAGTGTAAATGACAAGTATATGAAGAGGGGACTGTGGCCTCTCTTACAGATGTGGTGTCACGCCTCTCTCAGAGTCCATGTGTTTTGAATAGGTGGGTTAATTTCTTGTGTTGGGGATGTTATTTGATACTTGCATGATAAGATTTTTCGGGTGTGAGGACTGTGTTTACTCTAGAGGAGCTTAAAGTGGCCAAGAGAGAGAAAAGAGAGTAAACAGTTAATGTGTTCAGGAAATAGACTTCAAAGTTTGCTGAGAGAGTAACATTCTTCCTCCTGAAAGTTCAAAATGCCAGACTCTAAAAGCCACTCAGTACTTCAAAAGCAAATGTATCACAGTAATGCATAACCTTCTAGATAAGGTGTCTCCTGCCAGCAGGAAAAAAGAAAGTAAGTGTGAGTGTGTGTGAGACAGACAGAGAGATGCTGGGTGTGGTGGGCAGGGTCTGGGTTCCAGCTGTAGAGAGGGTTTTTCTTAGTGAAATCCTGAAGCAGAACTCCTCAGTGGCACTTGACTTCATCCCATTTCTCCGTATTCCTCATGGCAGGAGGTGTGACAGAGTGGGGAGCCATTAGACCCCACTGTGCAGCTGCTCCTGCTCAGTCCACCAGCATGAAAATTATTCTTGGAGATTGTATGTGCTCTGGGTCCTCCACATTTCTCAGTATTTCCAGTCCTGTTTCACAAAACCATGTCTGCACCAGTTTCACTAAGAGTACACATGAAGCATTTGGCAAGTGAGCTGCTACATGCAGATTTTTTTGGGAAGCGAGTCAAAATGGGAGTAATGACTTTCATGAATCATGGTGGTAATAGAGAAATTCTCTTTATTGACCTGTGTGGCTGGCACTGATATCAGTCAGTACTCCATGGGGCTGTGGGAAACCTTATGAACATCATTCATTTAAGCAGTAAACAAAAAAAAAGCTTCCAGACTGCATGTTATTCCCATTGCAGCCTCTTAGCAAAAAATTGTCTCTAATCCATTGCAACTATGTAACATTTCATACATCTATTTATTATTATTATTATTCCCTATTTTTTAAAAGACATTTTAACTGTTATTTTCCATAATTAAAGATTGTTCTTCTCCAAAGAGAGTAAAGCATAGAAATCATGGGATTGTTAAGGTTGGAGAAGACCTCCAAGATCAAGTCCAGCTGTCTGTGTAGCACCACCACCAAATGTTCACCACTAAACCATGGCCTCAAGTCCATATCCACACATTTTTTTAACACTTCCAGGGATGGCAATTCCACCACTTCCCTGGGCAACAAGTGGCTGATGGTCAAGCAGTAGGTGTGTGACAGCAAACCCTGTACATTTGGTGGGACAGTAATTTCAGAGAGACCTTTTCTGCAAAAGCAAAGGCAGTTTTGCCCTCTGGTGCTGCTTTCCATCCAGGTGCTTAGTACACTCTGGGATCAAGCTTCTTTCCATCCCTCTGTAGTTGGTCCTATTGTCCCACAAAGAATCTCTGAAGCACGGAGCATGAGCCTTGGGGATGAAGTGGTGGTGGTGGGTCTATTAGAAGAGCAGGACTAAGAGCCTTCATCTCCACTTCCAAAGCTTCTATAACCCTGCACATGGCCATTTCCTGCTGCCTCTTTAGCTGTGGAACAGCAAATGTCTTTTATGATATGTTATGGTGTGGCACATAGCCAAAGCTTGGGCAAGGGCAAATGGTGAACTACTTTTTCCCACTGTATTGCAGACAGGTAGATAGGTGAGTCTGTAGATAGAAGGATAAGGATGCAACTAAAAGTATTTCCTCTGTTTGAAGCTATAGCAATCAGCCAGTCCTTTCCCACGGATGTGTATCAGATAGATGCATAAAACCATACAGCTTCTTTTTTCCTTAAAGGCCCGTGCACGCTTGAATATTCTGTCCTGTTTTCAGCAGCAGTGCAGCTGCACCCAGGCTAACAAAAATCAAATGCTCGTGTAGACAAGGCCTATTTTCTCAGTGCACTCGCAGGTTTTTTTCATGGCATTGTAGTAAAAACACCTGAGCCCTGTCTATTTTCAGATCCACGGCTGTTGGAAAATGAGCATGTTTTGTAGTGTACCAGAGACTGCAGAGAGCTGGCTCCTTGGTCTATAACAAATACTGCTGGAGAACATTAAGCAGCAATTCACTGTTTCATTGGCAGGAAATAGGATGTTTTTGAAGTGTGACAACGTGTCTGTTTAAATTTTGATGAGAGACAGGTTCACAAAAGGTAATAAGGGTTTGTTAACCATCTTGGAGTGCTTGCTGCAGAGGTGGGTGTCTGTTTTCAGTGTCAGCTGATGGGGAAGGACATTTGTTGGCCAGTGTGTGACTTGCTGCTCATTCACTGAGTCTCATCTCCATGTGTTAAGTAGAGGAACAGAAAAGTGTCACTGGCTACTGAGCATTTCTCACGGCTCACCAGTACCTTGAAATCAAACTATTCCAACCTGCTGGAGGTATGCACTGGAAAGAGTCCTTAATTAAAACTCACTTGGAATTAGAGCCTAATATGGGCCAGATAGCTGAAGAGCACTGCAGGGAGTGGAGGCTTCTGGTGTTTTACATGTTAATTTGTTAGAGATGCTGTAGGGCAAGCCCTGTCCTTCCCTAGGTGCCAGGACTGATGCTTTTATGATCTGGCATGGGCTTTCTGTGTACTAATTTCTACTTCCCTTTATAAGGCCACTGTCCTGGTGTTCAAATGGTCCCTTCAGAGCAGATCTGTGCTTCAAGAGCACTGTGGGGTTGTGTGAGTCTTGCTGGGTTATCCTGTGAGCTTATTTTCACAAGGTAGACGTGAGTTAATAAGGCAGCTCCATTTCAAAGCTTAGGTGGCCTTTTCCTCTTCTTGTCTTCTGCTGGGAACTGTTAGCAACATTTACCTTCTTCTTTCTCAGATGTCGGAGATGTACTTCGGACTGTTCCACATTTTTTGTTTGTGTAAAGTACAGTAAAAACTGCAAACAGGAAGGATGTATGTGATTGCCTGCTGGTTATGAAAGCTCCTGTAAGCGCCAGCTTGGAACAAAGGAAGCACTGAAAAAGGCAACTGTAAAGAAGCAAAGGATTAATTTTAATGCAGTTTAGAAATTCCAGCAACTTTTTTCTGAGTGTAGAATAAACATTTTAGTGAATCGAGTGAAACAATCTGGAGGAAACAGGGATTTGTGTTCTTCTTGATGGACTTGATCCAATTTTTAGTGGAAATTATCCTTCAAAGCTTTACTGAGGCCCAGATTTGAAAAAAGCAGCCCTTCCCATCAAGCCTGTTCAGATGAATCATTGTTCATTATTTGTGTTATACATTAATGTGTGGTTGCTTCCATCGAGATAGATGTTCTGCCATATGCAAGCACATATTAGAGACAGTCTTTGCCAAGAGCCTTCTCGATAGCTGAGGGGGAAAGCAGTATGGGAGAGGAGGAGGAGGAGGAAGGAGGGTTGGATGACGAACCAAGCGCCAACAGGGAATGTGATTTCCAGAAAAAACCTCCACTGAAAGTCTGCCAATGTAAAACCAAGGTTGCCTCCCCACACATCTTCCTCTAATAGCCCATCATCCGCGGACTCCCAAGACATTTGATTGCACCTACCTCCTCCTTGTATGCATTTCCTTAGCTGGGAAATCACACTGTCTCTGAGCATGATTTATTAAGGCTCAAATTGAAATGTCATAAATAATGGGAAGTGACTTGGTTGAGCTGTGCTGCTGTCCAGAGCACCAGCATAAAGGTCACAGCACACGCAGAAGAGTGTCACCTTCACAGCCTGGCTTCTGAGCAGTTATTCCTGGACCTAGAAGTAGCCTTAGGAGGAGAACTAATACAAACATCATGGCAGAGTGGATATACAGCAGCCTGAGTGCACCACGTCTTCATTTGATTCTGCATCAAATACAGACTATGATTTTTATCTCCATCACCTCAAAGCAAAAATAAATAAATAAAATACAGATTTTCCCACCTGTTATGCATTACTATACTTATCCTGTGCAATTGAATCAAAGAGATGAAAAGAGGGTTAATTACCATATGTCAGTGTTTTAGATTCCACAGATTCTGGAGATTATGACACTATTCAAAAATTGCCAAAGATTCAGAGATAAATATTTTGCCTCTCATCAACAAGAAGGTTCACTGCCTGGAAATATCCCATCCCTCCATCACACAAGATCCTGTACTGGAGCAGTGGCTGGGATCAGGCTAAAAAACCATTTGAGTGCAGAGTCATTCCTGTAGGTGCATTCCATTCCCCAGATTCAGTGGGCCAAGCACATCACTGGATGCTTTGCAGCTGAGGAATAAGACAGCGGAAGTTTTGGCCCCTCTCTTCAGAAGTAAGAACCATTTATCAGGACTCCATTCCTGGTTCCTCATGTGCCCTGGGCGGGGGGGCTGCACTCAGCCAAACGTGAAGGGGTGTTGGAGCACTAGAGATAGTTTATCTTTCACTAAAACATCCGATCTTGATTTTCAAGTGTTACAACGTATTACGGTGTTAGTGATGGACTGCCACATTCAGACCTTCTGGGTCTGGCAAGAGTATACATCTGCCACATCATCTACACTTCACTTCTTTTTGCTCATATTAATACTTTAATTTATTCCTTAATTTCTGCAGGTAATTATAATTAACTGCATAGTTTTTCTTTTCATTTTTGCTGGTTATAATTAGAGGTCACAGTGACTGTATGTTATTGTTCTTATAACTTTAGGAAGACAAAAAGCACTGAAATAATAGCTTTCATTTCTGTACCATTTTCATGCCAGCTTCAGAAAACATGAAAACAGTGAATGATATGAAATTCTTTCACTCACCAGGAGGGCAAGCGAGGCACAGCTGAGGTCAGTTGCTCAAGTCCCAAGTGGTCGTGGCTTGGTTCAGAGCAGAGATTTCACCTCTGCACCTCAGGATCTCTCAGGCAAACTGGGAAAGTGATAGGTACTCTGGGCCCTCTCAGGGGTTTTCAAGTCTTCTTTTTACCTTTCTTTCTTTCTGCTGAAGAAAGGTGTAAAATAGGGTTGCTTTCACGAGATGTGCATAAAGAAGGCAGCTGTTACCAAGCTCTGAATAGACCTGATTAATCAGATGTATCCACAGCGGGATGTTGTGTGTCTTGTGTGTAATTTGGAGTTGGATGTTTTTACCTCTAGCACACCTTAAAAACCTCTCTGGATAATTCTCAGTAAGTCTTCCATCGATCATATGGAATTTTTCAGCTGAAATCTGCTTTCCATTTACTTTTCACCTTCAAATTGCAGTTCCCCAAGGTCCTTTATAGAGAACTATAAATTGTAGATAGACGTTTTTGATTCTTTTTATTCAAGCTTAATATCTTGCTCAGTTAGTGAACCCTTAGGAATTGCCGTGTGGCCCCTTATAACTGGGGTGGTAATAAAGTGGCGGATTTGCAGAAACCCTATAAAAATGTGTGCAACGGTAAATTGTATTTAGGCTACTACTGGGGAGAGAGGCATGAATGTACAATTATGAGAAGGATGTCCCTGAAGAGAGATTTCAGTCCGTTGCCATAGTCTAAATCCTCTATCTTGTGGTGCACAAGGTAATTCAGGCATAGAGCAGAGGATTTTTTTTTCTAAAGAGATTATATTACCCATCTCCTCTGTTGATGGATTTTATTGCACAGGTTCACTGAGAGTTTTATTATTGCATTACTTAATGTGTTTTTGAGGTTCCTGAAACATTTAAAATATAATAATGAGTTCAGCTGTATGCCTGCACTTGGCTCCTTTCAATCTGTGACCAAGGCAGAGCTCTGACCCCGGTGAGCGGCCGGCCTGGCAGGACTTGGGGAAGTCAATGGCTGTGGTGGATCCCAGAGCGCTGATTCCCTGGAGAACAACTTGAATGTTAAACAGACTTGTCAGATATCATCTAAATAACAGATTCCAGTCCTTTGCCTTCTTCCAAAACAGGGCAAGAGCGAGTTATGACAAAGATGGAGCGATGGCTACGGGATGTGCCCATGATTGACAGGCTGCTTCTGCTGCCCAAATTTCTGGTGCCACATCTCCTTTTCAAAGCCAGCTGCTCAGATAATGAAGTGTCGTTAAGAGCCATGACACTTTTCATACCATTTTAAAGAAGTGTTGTGGTGTTATTAAAAAAAACAACATTCCCATGTGGAAATCGTGGCATAGCATCCTTAATAGTGTGATAATGTGGACCACAGTCTTAGTTCTCTTCAAATAGATAAGAACTTCTTCCTAATTAGCAAGAATGTTTATATTGTGTTGATAGTCCTGATTTTTGAGACTGAATCCAGAGCCTTTAAAAAAACATGTTTCTTCATTACAGGGTTTTTTTCATATAGAAAACATAGGATTTTGCCTGCCTAACAGCGTTTTTTTCTGTTATTCTCAAACGAGTAGGAACAGTAGATCTGTTGGAACAGTTCAGCATTCATACATTGTTTGCTAACCCAATCTAAAAGCAGCCTGGGAATATAGATCTCTATTACAGTGAATTCCCATACCACTAATGTCAGAAATGATACAATATTTTGGTAAAAGAGCAACTTCCACTAGCAGTAGGAAGGTTCCAGGTTTGTGGTATGAATTATAAGACAAAAATGAACAAAACTCATGACTGAACCATCGCAGGTGCTCTTTTGCAAGGTTTATCTTGGGCTTTGCCAGACTGTGGACTGCTGGGCAAATCCTGCAGAGTGCTGCCATGGCTGAGACAAATATCTTAAGCAGTCATGTTGGCTTTCTTCTTAGGCTTTTCTTTTCCCAAATGGGTACATGGTTACCTGCAACAGCACAAACCTCTCAACAGCAAGAGATATATGGGGCTTAAGGAATCCAATTTTCAGCCATTTTCATTAATGGAAGCCTGAAGTAGTTCAGTAGAATGCACACAAGTGCAGACTTTTTACAGCTTGGTAAACTCTCAAATGAGCTTGCTTGAAAGTTTGTATTCATAGCTTACAGAGCAATCAATGCTTAACATGTGTAAGGCAGTAATAGTGGATAGCATCTCTTATTTAAATATTTTTCACTCTCTTTTCCAGTGAATGATCTGGATCTAGGGTTTAGGTTCTGGCATCTGAATGTGAGCATGAACTGAGACCATTTAGCTCAGTATGAGGATGATCTAGCATTTGGTTTTATAGGAACTGTGTCTCTAAACTCTGTAAAGTTGCTTTATTTTTCAGTATATTGAAAACAAATCTACTTTATTCCCTTTACTGTTATTGCCAAATACACTTTCCTTTTGTGTTACCCGTGCCTTGCCATGTTTCTGATGCTGGTGAATAGCAAGTATCTGACTCAAATGTTCAAAGGTTCCTTCAGGATTACATTCAGTACAACCAGAGCAGCCTGCCTGTGTCTCTGCTCTTGTGTCTAGCAGTCTCTGTGCTGTAAGCCACATTCACAAATGAAAAAAATCCTGGATAGCCAGCTGGAGACAAGGGAAATGTTCTACTGTTGCATGGCTGAGGACAGTTAATCTGGCAGCCTTCGTTAGTCGATGCTTAGCTGATAATGAGCCTCAGCAAATGGCCTGCATTCAATATAAACTCCTCTGTGTGTTTGAATGTTTCACCAGTTCACAATATAGTTTAAACTTTATGCTTCTAATTTTACTCAATGGAAACCAGATGAAATGAAAACAGGAATAGTCAAAAGAAAACACTGTTTGAAATACAGGCCTGTGAGCAAGGAAAAACCCTGAATTCTTTCTAAACCCAGATGAGTCACCAACCCACTGTAAGAGATGCCTCAATCACTTGAGTACTCTCTATCTTTTATTAAGCTCAGCAGGAAAAGAGCTTAAGCCATGATAAAACTGACCCTGCAGCTGCGTTATTTTCTCGGGCAAATCAGCCTCGGATGGAGGATGCTGTGATTTCAAAGATCAGGATGGTGGAGGTTGGCCACATTTCATCCAGCAGATTAGTCATTGTTCTGGTGGCTTTGCCTGGTACATTCCCCTCTGCTTAACCATTGGCCACGACCGATTTGGCTGTGTCTGTGTCGAGTTTCCTCTTTGCGGTGGATGTGTAGGAGGCTGAATTTTGGTTCTCATGAAAGCGAGAGAGCGAGCGGTAGCCAAGCATGGGACGTGCAGGTGCTGCTGAGGCACTCAGTCATAACCCAGCACCTCAGCTCGGACCTGAAACTGCCCCAGCTATTTAGGGTTTAACTGCAGCCGCCGTGGCCCCTGCAGGACTGAGGTGTCTCGTGTCTTGGGGACACCGACACGCTTCCATGGAGATCAATCTGTGATTCGGAATCTTATTTGCATTACTAGTAGAGACAGATCGTTTTTTAACCATAGGTCTTTAAAATGTAAAGGTTAGATACCAACACAGTTTAAACATATTAGTAAGTAATAAACAGAAATAAACCTCTTAGAGGAAAGAAATCTGGAAACAGACATGCTTTAGATCTCCTCTTTGGTGAAGGATTTGTGCTTTCTAAGTTGTATCTCTTCAAACAGACTTTTTCTTGTCGATTGGACCCAAACCTGAAAAATAAATGCTCTGGGTAATAATTTAAAAATACACAAGCAGAGATGTCTGGAGATACAAGGGGAGACAGCACCTGCAGTTTGGTACCATGGAGGGCCCCCTTTAGCAAATGCCTTTACCATGGAAAATGATAGGCCAGCTTTAAGTTCCCTGTTTATTTTTGGAATACATTTTAATTTTTTGCAAAGCCATTTCCAGCACTACTTTAGCTCAAACTCCCTGTTTCTAGGACTATCTGGGAAAAACATGAGGGATCCACTGTTTTATATACAGTCACTAGGGTTGTCTTCTCCCTTGGAGGTTTAGTTACAGGATGTCTGGTAAAGCAGAAACCAAATTGGTCATGCTGGTAGTACTGGTGACTCACATAGAGACATTTTCGTATTTAAAACTGGAGCAAAGTGGTGCCGTTGCTGGGTCTGCAGCTCAGATGAATGTTTTGGGCCAGCGACAATGGACAAAACCTGCCCTCATTTGCCCCATAATGTTCTCAATGAGGAGCTCCAGAGCACAAACCAGCTACAAATTGGTCCAGCTGAGATACTGATATGAGAATCCACAGGGCATTTTTCTCTAGTCAGAACTTCTTTGTGCATGAGCTGCTCTGTGATCTAACAGATTTCACCTGCAACTTTGCGGTGATCTGAAATGAAAGGAAGCACTTCCCACCATGGCAAGAACAGACAGGGGAAGTGACAGCTTTGTTGGATATAAAACAAACAGAAAAAGAAGGCACTTGGCAGGAGCGAAGACTGAAATAAAATGGTTTGTGAAGGATTCATGCTCACTGATACTGAAAGTGAGTGGTGGAGCCCAGACACTCATTTCAGAAGGAAGCTGGTCAGGATCTCAGTAACCTCAGAGAGGGAGGAAACTCAGCATCAGTGCAGGATTGATGCCGGATCTCTGCCCTGTTGTTCCCCAGTGCAGAGTCAGAAATTATTATGGAGGTATATTTATTTTTTCTTTTTCATTTGTGGGTCACCACAGTGTTGCATGATGAAGAGGTGCAAGCTCAGGTCACAGGAGCAGCACATAGATTTTGAATAATTCTGGTTTTTAACAGGCCAGGTGTTTTCTTAGCAGTTGCAAAGTACTGTTCTGCTAGAGTCATACTGGAGTCAGGCTGAGACCGGGACCAGAAACTTCCAAAATGTTCCACACCAAGTGCTGAATTCTCCATGTGTCTACCAAGCACTGAAACAGCCATATGTTGTGGATGGGGTTTGCGAGTGTAGGCTGTCCAAAAGACACAGTGAGTACAGTGTCAGCTTTAGAAAAGCAAAATTAGTAATTTTACATCAGCTGTCTATCCCCACTCACTGTTCCCAGCAGATTTAGAATGCAGCTGAGAATCCATCCTCACAATTTTGCCAGGAAGGCAAATCTCTGAAAGATATTTCCTGCAACAAAAATATGTGTCCCAAGAAGGAGAAGATTGTTTGCTCAGAGCAGTGCAGCCAGGGAGCGAAGTATGGAGAAGAACAGCTGGGAAGAGCAATATTGTGCCTTGTTGCACCCAGAAGAGCTGCGAGGAGCCGGCTGAGGCGGCGGCGGTGGAAGGCTGCGTGCCTCGGCGTGGCCATGTGGGAGCTGAGCGTGGCTAGCTGAGAGCCTGCGGCAGTCACGCGCACACAGGGCACTGTCGGTGCTTGAGGGAAGCGTGCTGAGGTTAAATGCACTGCATCTTTCTTTATCACCCGCCTCAGATACAGAATTGATGAAGCCAGTGTGTTTATTTACTTTGCCTTTGACTTTTCATCTCTTGTTTACCATGTTTCCTCTAAACATCAACAGATTATCTTTCAAAGGCCAGGATGGCACTCGTCAGCAACAGTTTATAAAAGAAGAGAAGGAAGCTGCCAGCATTCTTTCCTGTCACTTATTTGTAAAACAAAGACTTAGTATTCTTAATAACTTTGTGCTTTTAGAGTTGAAGTTGAATCCCATTTCTTTTCTGGACAGGGATGTGATGGCAATAGTTGAGTAAAATCTTAGCAGATGTGAAGGAGAAAGTATATTGACTGAAGGGTTTGCTGCTTTTAAGGGTTTGTAGTTCTTGGGAACTTAAAACTTCCTGATTTTGGTGGCAGACACTTTTGGGGATTTGACTGCATTGCTCATGAATGTTCAGAGTCTTCTGCTTTGACTGATGGGCTGCAGCTTTACTCTTACAGGCTCAGTCCTGGGAAACCTAATCAAGTGTTACCTTCCAATTCCAGTGTCATTATTAGAAAATTCTGATAAGTACCTCTGTGACTGCCAAAACCCTTCTGGGTTTAGTGGTACTGACACTAGCAAGAGAAATATCTCCCAGACTCTTGAGTCACAAGCAGCAATATGGTGTTACATATGAAACTAAGCCTAACACAGGTATAGGAAATCCCTGCAAACCATTCAGATGAGGAAATTTGGGGTTCTAAAGAAGAGTCTAGTTTCAAAATAGTGCTGTGGGAGAGAATGAGTATACATGTGTGAACTTTTGGCTCCACTGAGTTCTTAAGCACTGCCATGATTATGAGAGGTTTTTCCTTGTTTGGTAATATTTTTAGCTGAAGGTTCTTGCCTAAGTTCAGAGACTTAAGCATATGTTAAATCTGTCTACTTGCCAAAAAAGCTTTCTGGAAAGTGCAATTAATTAAGAAATTACCTCAAATTCACAGTTCAGGCATCTCTTCTTGCAGTATGCTACTGAGGTGTGGTGTTTGTGTGAAATCAACACAGAGCACACAGACTGTGGTGAGGCTGTTGGCCTGTCTTTGTCCAATAGTCTGTTCTGGAAAAGGTGGTATGTTGAGAATTTTGATGCAGAATAATTTTTAAAAGCATGGGAACATGGATTAAGGAAGTTTTTGCTTTGAAGAGTGATTCTTAGTGACTCACCTGAGGGGTTTCTCTTTATTAAACTAACAAGGAGAGAAAACATTGAGTGGTTCAGACTTTGAAGGTCTCATCAAATTCCTGCTTCAGCTATGGTGAATTTGATTAGGGAAGGGAAGGAGTTTCACATGATCCCAAAAGCTTTTGTGTTACACTTGTTTCTTGTTAGTCCACTAAACAGCCTTGTTCTCCTCACACTTGATCTATGCCTGACCTACATGTCAGCAAACAGCAATTCCTTTTGTAATCTTAAAAAAGAAAAACTCAGCTGAGTTTTAATAAAGGTGCAGCCAACTTGCGAAGCATTCGCATCTCTAAAGCCAGTTACTTGAAAAGAGGGTTTAGATCTTCTGAGAAACCATGCTAGACATAGTGGGATCTTGCTTCCCATTTATAAGGTGAATTTTGGACTGCATAGAGTCCTGGTAAATTTTTTGTGCCTGACAAAGTTTTCCTGGAGCCCAGTATCTGATTGTCAGCACAAAGGTACATTTGGGTTATTTTCAGAGTGATGTGCAGACATCAGCATTTCATGACACCAGATGAACCATCTTAGTTGCTGTATTATGGACAGGTTGGTGTTTTGAGTGCTGTGTCCTTAGCAGAACAGCCATTTCAGTGTTCGGTTTTATTGTAAACTGGGTGAATGATGCTGGAAGACGCTGTTGGCCAGTGAAAATACATTGACAAGGTCACATGTAGCCTATAAAACTCCTGTTCCTTTTAGATCCAGCTGACAGGCATCCTTTAGACTTGAATATTGCTGTGTAACCTTCCCAAGGACCTCCGGAGCTGAAATATTTGACAAGAAAACTGAAGCTCAACACCAAGGTCTTCCCCGCTCATGAATTTTTCATGTCTTTGTTTGAAAAATGCTAGGCAGTAAAACCCTCTCGTTATCTGTGCTGTAAGGCACGGTAATTAACATTCACACTGGAAAAAAAAACCCAAACCAAAACAAAAAGAACTGTCTTGTTTCTGTTGAAGCTTAATTGCTGTGTTGATTTTATCTTTTGGTTTTGTGTGTGTCAGTGAAGCCCCCACTCGTGCTCTCTTCTTTCTCTTCCTTCTTCCTCGCTCACCCTTTCTATAACAGATCCTAATATCAGTCTCATGGAAGCCAACAAAAGGTACACCATTGGCTGTGATCAGATCAGGATTCAGCCTTGAATCCTGCATCTTCCCATGAAACAGGATGGGTTAACTATCCCTGCCGGTGGTTGGCGTTACCAATGCCCTCCTTTGCATTTAGGTGCTGAGAAACTGTTTTGTCATGATGGGTTCAATATAAGCAATGGTATGTTAGACCTGGCAGCCAAGAGTGAAACTGTCCTGTTTCAGCAGCGATGGCTCCATCCTGCTGTGCTCCTCCAAACTGATAACCTGTATCACAGTTTATGCCTGGATCTCACACTGGTATCCAAATAAAATATTGCCAGTCTGAAAATATATCCTGGGAAGTTGTCTAAATGCCCTTAAAATATGGAAGAGTATTATTCCCTATCCTTTAAGGGAATCATCTTTATCCAGTGAGAGCCTTGGCACATTCCAGGTGTCCCTTTTCTCAGGAAGGGAGGTCTGATGCTTCCTAGGGCCTTCTCTGATCCATACTCATTAATAAACAGGACCAGAGAGAAGGCACACAAGGTCTGTATTTCTACAGTAGCTGAAATGAACTTTTAGTTTTGCTGACCTTCCTCATAGCCTGTGACAGTGACTTTGAGACCCCAACTTCCCCCTGATGAACTGAGGTGCTATACAGATCCAGTCACGTTGACCTCGAGTACCCATTTTATGCACTGTGAGCAAACGTGTGGTTGCAAAATGTTAATGGAAAGATAACTGTATAGCCTGACTTGGCTTTTTTTTGTTGCAAAAAACCATATATTGTGATAAATGACAAATTATTGTGCATTTTAAAGTAATAGTGAGTTCCTACAGCAGGAGTGTAGGAACAGGTTAACCACTATTCAGCTCTCTGGCAAACTTTCCTAACCCCTAATTATTAGCTGCTTTATCAATGAATATCTCAGAAATCCTTTTTTTTTTTTTTAAACCAGAAAATCCTGCCTGTAGTCCTTATTACTCCTGAAAGGGAAGTGAGTGTGCTGATTTACCTACATGCCAGTCGCTCCATCAGTGCGATGTAGTAAAACAATTGTGGTTTGGAAAATTTGCAGTTCATTTGCATTGAGGGTGAAAAAAAATCTTTATTCAAAGATAATTGTTGCTTAAGAACTTGCTACAAAAATACCAGTGGATTTTTCTTTTTAAATATTGTTTAATATTCATAATATGTTACACAGAAGAAAAGTACATATCCCTACCGATCTGTCAAAGGTAGGACTGGTGAACAATAGATACTGTTCTACATGGGAAGTGCAAAAAGCTTTAGCTAGGATAAGGGTCATTATCATCATTAGTATTATCATTTTACTCCTCCTTAAACTCTGAAATAAATTGAACTAAGACTTTTCAACAGTTAAGAACCTGATGGAGTTTAATTAACCTGTTAAAGAAAATTCCACTACAGAGTTGAAAACTGATAAAGGGAAATTTAAATTAATGTATTTTAGTTGCGCAAAGCACAATCCGTTGAACAAAAGCTTCTGAACATAATTTTTTTAGCCTCCTCTAGATATTGGAGAGCATTAAGCCTGTAAAAATTATCATTAATGTATGTCAACTCCCCCAGTTTCATTTTCTGGTGACTTTGAGCAGATGTAGTTCACATTTATAACCAGCATGATCGTCACCATCTGAACATTCATGATTTTATGAAATAAGACCCTTGAGACATACTGTTTTATTCCCTCAGGGTGAGATGTACCCATGAAGTGACTCAGATGGAAAGCTTGTCTCTGTTACACTGACTAAACTTTCTCTCTGTGGTGGCACCAAGACTGTCAAATCAGTGGGCGGCGTGGTGTGATTGGCAGTGCCGTTTTGAAGGTCGTTTTGCTCAATGTATTCAAAGTGAGACAGATGTGGCTTTTTTTTTCAGTTCTTACTCTGATTAATTGCCTCATTCAATTTCAACTCTATTGCAGTTAAACATTAATTCAGTAGGACTTAATAATGTATTCATTTATGATCTTGCTTGTGCATTAATGACAATGATTTGCTGTTTTTTTAATTATAGGGATCCATGCAATGCGTATTTTACATCCACTTACAGGAAAATGCTATACACTCTTGTTCTTTTATGTCAGATAAATTAAACACTCAAAGAAGGGCTGAAGTACTTTATGAAATACTTCATTCTAAATATTTGCTGCAAAATGTGTATTGCTACAGACTCTAGCTTTAAAAACACTTGGCAAAGATTTGTATATACCTAGGGATTCCATCTTTTCATACATTATGTGAGTGATAGTCCTAGACCTCTACAAGAGCCCACTACAGACAAATGTGCATCCTGCATAATAAGAAAGTGCCTTTGTTTCATTTTAACAGTAATTAGGAGGTTTGCTTTGTTTTGTCTTTCTTCTGCCTCAGTTCTTTTCAGTAACTCAGGCATTGGAGGATGAGTGGTTTAATGTGGTTTCGGCATCATGACAATCTGTCTTCCAACCATGGGGTGTCACCAGGGGACCCCACTTTCCCTGGTCCCCAAATACTATTTTTGACATCAGCTCACAGAGATTTTGCTAAGCTTGAAGTGCAACTGCCATGCATCTGTAGTGGTTTTAATTCTGCAGGGTTTTTGTGTTACTGGCACTTCCCTTGGTCACGTTTCTTATTCCATAAAACAAAACCAATTTTTGTCCTCTAGGCCTCTACATCTATTTCTGCATCATAATGGAGATTAAAAGCAAATATTCGCACACTGAGTATTTCCTTGGCTTGTGCCTACTGTTTTGGTAGATTTCATCTTTATTTTATTTCAAACCACGACATGCAGTGCCTGCTCCCACAGATGTGGTTATACCCAACCTTGCTTAGTACTTTTATAGGATTAGAGCCACGCATCTTCCCTGCATGGCACTGGACACGTCTGCCTCCTGGGACCTCAGTCTCGATTCAGACATGGCTGGAGCTGGAAGTACTAGTTTGCCTGGTAATCCTCAGAGGTTACCAGATTGGGCATTAAGAGCCTTTCTGTGGTCACATTTATACTACTCGTGGTTCCTGCTAGCATAATTACTTAGTGTAGCTTGGAAGGTCTGATCACCTACCGCTAAAATGACGCTTTAATGGAGATTACGGTTTTCCAGCTCGAGTGTTCGGTGGCTTTAATTAAGCAGGAAAAGGCCAGATCAGTAGCAGAGTCAACATCTCTCTGTTGGATGGCATTCTGGTTTGATCCCAGGCTCTGCACTGGTCTCACGAGAGTGATGTATTGGGATGGCCTTTTTGCTGTAAATGATTTTACATATTCTGCCACATACTGTTCCTCTGATGCAGGTTTCATTCTCTACTGCCTTACTGAAGCCCAGTTTCAAATTTTCTGATGAAAGCTGGGCAGGAATTTCTTCTTTTCTTTTTCTCTTTTTCCACTCTCCATTGTGAGGGTACATAATTTTATTTTCCTTGTGCATGGCAGACTAAATATTATTTTCATTCTCATTACTACGGAACAACTCTTGGGAAGGTATTTGTTTATGTTCCACTAAGGCCATTAGATTCTGAATTTTTGGTTCAGCAAATGTTTACTGATTCCTGAGCTATCTCTGTATCCCATGAACCAATGGGAATATTTCTGGTGATGGTAGAGGGAGGTAAAACAGTGTTTTTCAAATAATCATCAGCTCTATCTTTCTGTCTTAAATACTTTCATCTATCTGTTTTAAATATCTTCACTGGGGCATTAAATTCTCCTTCTCTCTCTCTTTTATACATTTGTTTATCCACTTGAAATTTAAAGCATTTCCTTGTGTCTCCTGGGTTCTTCAATCTTTGGGCAGATAGTTTAAACTTCTGCAGTTCCTTATTTACTGATCTGGATTGCATTGGGGCATCAACCAGCCTAAGCCAGAAATTCTAATTAGCACTTTACATCTTCAAAGCATCGTACAAACGTGAACTAATCATATATTAATCACGCTGAATTTTATGTTGGCTTATGTATTCTCTCTCATGTGCTGTGTGTTACAACCATCATACTATGAACCATAGTACTGGAGAGATGAATTCAAGCTCATCACTGTTGTGTTCTTTAGAAGAAAGGCAGTTGTCTCAAAATAGCTCCTACTGCTTTTCTTCCTTGTCTTTAACATTTGGCACTATCAGTACTCATTTTAAAAAGTACTATCCTTATTTCTGTGGGTTGTCCAATTATGATTGCTCTAATCGGTTCACTCTGATTTCTGCTTCTTCTGATTGTTGCTTCACTGAGCTGTTTTCTGTCATTATGTGGGTCCTGGAGTTGCTAAGTAGCATGCAGCACTGGTTTAATTTTAAAAATATAACATGTAGTGTTTGTGCCAAAATTGATTCTTCTTCTCTAAGCCCATTTAATTAATTTGGAATCTCCCTCTTGCTCCTTGCTATTCATTTCTAAATAAAATAGTAAGTTGTTAGGATACCAGTACTGGGTGGTTCAGTGAGAGCATTGGCACTGTGCTGGGCTGTCTGTTACAAATGCAACCCTGTTGCTTGTGCAATGATTCTGCTTTACATCTTGTCAGGCGTGACTTAACTACAGGATCTACCAAAAAAAAAGACCACAGTAGGTTTATTTTTAATAGTCACTCCTTGAGTAAAATAAGCCAATTTAATTGTGAGGAAAATTAGCAAGAGAGCATCTAATTAAAGTGTCCTGGTGTCACACTGCGGGTAAATATTTAGAACCTGGTCCTGTGGCATCTGAGTTCTGTCATTTCCCACCATCCCACCAACCATTTGCTCATCACTGTTTCCAAAAGCTGTGTGCTCAAAAGCTGTGTCCAAATGATTTCCAAACTTCAGGGCAGATCCTTGTGGAGCTGTGCTGAACACCACAGGTTGGTAAGGAGCAGCAGAGCATCTGAGGTGCCAGGATGTTTGGTGGGTGCTTTAGGATCCTGAAGGTTTTCAGGTGACTGAGTTTTACAGAAACTTGTAATTCGTGCTGCCTGTGCTCAGAGGATTATTTCTGATCTGAACCTTTATTAACTCTAGCATGATGCAATTTGCTTAGACATTACCATGCTAATTACATGTTAACTTTTCATACTTATCATGTACTATACCTCCCAGAGGAAAATATTGTATTCAGAACAAAAAAGGTTTAGAGTTCATACACTTAAAAGAATGCATAAAACTTTGGTAGGAACAGAGTACTGAAGTGATCTATCTTCCCAATAACTAAAATAAGTAGCATTGTGTTGTTGCTGTAGGAATTTTTCAGTCAACCTTGGTTAGTTATTTGAAATATGGTAGGATGATGGTTCCCACTCATATATTTCATTTGTTTGTCATCCTTTTCAAAGTGGAAATTTCTGAGAACAGATTGTGCTGAAAAATTCAATGAACTAATTGCACAAACTACAAAAATTCATATGTGGACTTAAGTTACAAATACACTTCTGAGCAAAATATAACTTTTGTTGACACTTAATGGGTTAGTACTGCATTTCTGGATATTACATTAAATCAGATCAATACAATAAATGAGGAAATACATCACACTGTGCATTTATCATATGTGTCATTTTCTTTAGAGGTCATCAGATAAGCAAATAAAGTGATCTCTCATTTCTTATTTTCAATGAGCAATTACTAGTAATGTTGAAGTATATTATGCATCATTACTTGTTCGGTGTCCTTTATTAAAAAAGAAGGGTAGAGGTTTAATGAAAGGTTTTTAGATAACCAGAAAGTTGTAGAAATATAGGGAACTCACTTAAAGCAAATTTTTTATGAAAATTGAATATTATTGCTCCTTTTCTCTTAGCACTGTGCTCTCAAAACAGGACTGTTGGGTGAGAGATGCATCACTGTTGTCCTTGAAGAGTCAGGAAAATCAAGTTTCAGAACCACATGACAAGCTGTGGTTCAGGTTAGGAAGTGAACCCAGTCCTTGCTTGCACTCTTGTCTTCTAACCACTGCACTGCTGTCCAGACATCCAGTGTATGAGCAGCAGAGAGAAAGATGAAGTGAATGTAACCAGTAACCTTTGCAATAACACGAATAGGAGCTATTTTATTAACCTCTGGCTCAGTACAGCAGAACCTTCCCACCATCACTGGTGGAGGAGCAGCCAGGGTAGAGAAGCAAAGCTCGAGCAAAGGTGGCTGATGTGCAGAGCCATGTCTCACTCCACTTCACTAATGGTAGCCATGGCAACCCCAGGACATTAGCTTATGCAGTGATTGCAAGCCGTGAGCATCAAAGCAAGTAATTAGGGAGACAAATGGGAAGTCTTGATGGATTCTCCCATCAAGATCAAAGCTTTATATAAATTTTTCATTCATTTGGGAACAAGCACTGAGATTATTTGTATGTTCTATTAGGCTATCAGTGAAAATTGGGACCAAAGCTAGATTGTTTCATAATTTTTCAAGGAAAGGCCACTCAACTGAGCCAAAATCCATTTAATAGCCATGATTCTAAATCAGGAGTTATACTTGTTGAATCAGGCCATTGGAGTATTCAGCACACTCCTAGATATTTGCAGGAGAAAACTGTGCTAAACTGAGGTTTTCCTTGTCGTTACCAGGAACATTAACTGTAACTAAAAAAATTTAAGAATGCAATTTTTAATCCATGACATGTGCTTCTATGGATTCATATGATTAGGGGATTCACTCTCAATATCTTCAGATCAAGAACAGAGGAGCATTACTGTCTGAAATGTAATGACTTGTGCTATATGAATGCTCTGAAGTGATGGTCTGTGGTCCCTTCTGCCTTTATACTTTAACATGCCTGCTTTAGTGAAAGACATTGGGCAGCAAAAGCTCTGTGGGCAGCATGAGGTCCTCAAACAGCAGGGGAGAACAGAAATTGAATGATGCAACAACAACTAATTGTAATGTAGGTTTTTGCACAAACTTTTGGATGGGCAAGTTGTCTCAGTACTGGGCATTTAGAGTGAATTTTCTAACACCGTATTTCCTATTTTCCCCCAGCTGCACACATTTCAATAATCATGGGGTCAATTTCTCTTTTTCCAAGATTTACTTTTCTGAAAGGTATCTAATCTAAATTAGGCAGGAGTTTTCCAAATCAATGAAACTTCCACAGCACTCCGTTGAGTACAGAGCTTCATGTGGGATGCGGCAATAGTCCCTAGAGTGTCAATAACTTCATTTTTCTGGGATTTTAAGGCAGGCATTAATATTTGGGTTGGACTTTCATTTTTAATTGATGAAGGAAAAGACTATCTGCCTTTCTTTCCTTCTTGATAACGCAAGCTTCTCTTTAGTAACTTCAAACACCCCAATTCTTCAGTTAAAGGCGAATTAAGTTTTCCTGTATTTAAAATTAGCTCTCTGAGGGTGGCATCAGCTCTGTTTCTTTTATGTTTTAAGTCCCAGTTCTTTAATCTGTTTCTAATACATTCTGTTCAGCAATTTTGCATTTCTGTTTTAGTGGAAGCAATGCTGATTAATTCCTTCTTATGACATCTGTGGCTGCATCCTAGATTAAACCTACTCTAATACAGAGCCTATCATTAAGTGTTAAATATTCTTGCAAGGCTACTTAAATTAGATTCAACATCAGTGGATCATTTAGTAGAGAGTCGTTAATTCTCCATCTTATGGCAAGGCCACATTCTGGTGATGCTTTTAATCAGAAGATTATTGAGGTATGATTTGAAAGGGATATGCTGCCCGTATTTTGCCTTTGAGCAAATTATGAAAGGTCAAGTTGCCAAGGAAACAAAACTAAGATAACATTACTAATTCCTGACTCCAAGAGTTGTCTTTCCTGATCATATCATTTGCTCAATGTACATGCTTAGAAAAGATACCAGCTAACAGTATCTCTGCCATTTAGTTTGACAGAAAATGGCTTTATAACTCTTGCTCCTCTAGATAGTGTTCACAGTGATGACAAGGCTCACCAGAATACTTTGTCTCCGTAGAATCCACGGATCACTTGGTTTGTTTACAGATAAGGTAAATGTTATTCCTGATTTATGGAAGGGAAAAGAAGGAAGGGAAGGGTTACAATTTACATATTCAAAGATAGCTGCAAAGTTAAGATGTTCCCGGTTTTGACAGCCTAATTTACAGCTCTTTAGAGAATCCTGATGTTCATAAAGTGAAGAGCACTTGATAACACAACTTCATTAAGGCCCCTCAAGTTAAACACTCTGAGTCACTTCTTCTGGTCACAGGTCAGGCCAGTGGAAGAGCCAGGAAGACTTTCCTGGTGTTTGCTGCTATCCTGAGTGTCGTGCTTCCTCTTTTTCTGTTATTTTCTCCTTTCCTATTCCAGGTGGGAACCAGTAGTATAGGATTGGCTCCAGTGCAGGAGAGCCTGCATGGAATAGCAGGATGTTATGATGCGTCTGTTCTTCCCCTTTCTCCTTTCCATCCATATGTGTGTGAGTGTATAATATGTGTTGGCGTGTTTGTGTTCAGTTTCTTGTCCTTCCTTTGGAGAACTCATGCGAAAGGAATAATTTAATTCCCTTAAGTATCAACATCTGAGATTGTGGTAGAGTCTGTCCTTAAATTTTCATTGGGAACTGTGCTGTGTCATAGGGCACTGCATAATGAATACAACCCTGCCAATCAAGACACTCTGTTTTATATCACTTATTACTAAATTGAAAATGGTGTTTTACTACAGCAATAAAGGGCTGGTACAGCATGAGGTACATTTTTATACAACTCTATGAACTTTGTCATTGAAAACATTATAGCCTTGAATTTGAGAGCACAGTGGAAGGCAATATAATTTGATTACCTATATTAATCAAGTAGAGTACAACATATAAAACCAGTAATGCATAAGTCTGACTGGAGCCAGATAACCCTCTTGTGCATCTTAGAAAGATTTATTTTCAGTAATATAATTCATTTGACATGAAAGTATCATAATTGCAGTTGCTAGGAAAGATTTCTTTCTTTCCTTTTTTAGGGAAAAAAACTATCATGCTTTCAAGAGCAGTTTGTTCTTCTAAAGCTCTGCGTACTGAAAATTGAAAACAAAGATTTGTTTTTGTAATTGTGGCAATTTCTCATTAGCCAGCTGAGCTAACACAGTGGTTTGTGTTGAATACTGTTTCTGCTTCATAAAAAAGTATTAGGTGTGAACTTCAAGGAATATTTTTTGCTGTGCATTGATTACATTGATTATTAGTACTGTCATTCTCAGCCTGTGCTTCTAAAAGCTGCTCAGAAGCTCTTGAGCCTTCAGTTACCTGTGCAAGTACTTTGCATAAACTCTGAAAAGAACTTCCCCTCACTCACTCTGTGAAAAGGCTTTAAAGCATATTTAAAAACACCTAATTACTCTGCAGTCTATGAAAACCCCTGTTGTTAGTCGATAGGCAGTAGTGACACTTACTAATAATAGTGTTAACATGAGTTGCTATTTATACATTTTATTGCTCAGAGTGGCTGCAAACCACACGTGAGTTGGTTGGTGTATTGCAGCTGATACAGCAAAATTCACAAGTGAAAAAAGAACAACCGACTGTGCCACAGCTCCCCTTGGAGCAGGAAAATTTGCCTGCTTCATAGCTTCACAAACTGAGAGGGGTTAAAATATCCTGGTCAAGGTATTTTCCAGTTGTTCAAACAGATTTCACATTCACCTTTGTTCATCATAATTTACTGGAAAATAAAAGGTTTGTGTAATTCAATGTGTTCTGACTCTGTGACAAATGCATAATAGTTTGTTCCAGCTAATTATTATTTCCTCGTTGTGCTAATAAAAGGTGATAGAATCCATTCCCAACGGTGTTTGTAGCCCCATCTCACTACTGGTCCACAGAGCAGTAAGTTGTTTTTTTCCATTTTTACTCTTCAGTCTTCTGTTCTTTTTCTCTTCTTTCCCCTCCTGTTGAGATGTTTTCTCTTTCTTTTATTCTCTAATTGCTCCAGCCTGGATTAGACGTATAGGGGGTGGTCAATGCCGAGGAAAGACTTTGACATGTTGGAACTTCTGTTGGTAAATGACGTCTATCTACACAGCTGAGCATTTCCTCAGCAGCTCTGGAAGGAAAATACAAAGTTTAAAAAAAAAAAGTCTGTAGTAACGACAGAAAATATAAATTTCCTCAAGCCTGTTCAGAAAGCTTCAGGATGGCTCAGCTAAGGATACTCGCATTCCCATCTTTCAACGTGTACAACCAGCCCTTGTCTTGGTCTTTGAGGTCAGTGCTGGTCAAGCTACCTGGGCAGCCTGAAAGCAGAACAGTGAGGTAGGAGGCTCCATTTGTAAATCATTACATTTCCATCAGTCATGGACATTTTGGAGGCTGACAAGAACAAATTAGTATCTAGGGGCATTGAAAGAGAGGAGCTGACATTCTAAGGTAGGGAAAAGCCTTTGCAATTTTACCTGAAGTAGGGTATATATGTTTTCAAAATTG
Organism: Corvus hawaiiensis; assembly: GCF_020740725.1. Lineage (NCBI taxonomy): Eukaryota > Metazoa > Chordata > Aves > Passeriformes > Corvidae > Corvus > Corvus hawaiiensis. The sequence continues at coordinate 8,618,725 of NC_063230.1, read as the reverse complement.
CTTAGCGTTTAAAGGTTTGTCACTTAGTGGTCCAAAGAAGTATTTTCCAGGTAATGGCATAGGTCTTAAAGCTTTTATATTTAGCTTGGACGGGGTATAATTCTCAAACAGTGAATAACCAACTGTGTTATTTTCTTATCAAATTAGCTTGAAGTCTCTGCTACATTCCTTAGATTACATTGAAGCCACCCAAATGTATGCCCGAGGCAATGCTTGTCCTTCACTTCCAAGACCTACCTACTTTAATATTTTTAAGATCTAAATGGAGTGAAAGGAAAAAAGCAGATTTAATTTGCATTGTATTAATGCTAATGACAACTGCTGGATATTTGTGGGGGGTGGGGGGTATGCAGAGGTGGTTTTTAGTTTTCATATTTAAAATCTTTTTTATTTCTTTCTTGGTGAATTTCTTTGTTCCAGGGCAGTTCGCCTGTGGTGAAGGGGGCATCCATCCCTTAAGGTTTATTTTAAAAGCAGTGGTTGAAATCTGCAAGTGCATGCTCTGGGTTTCCTTGGAGGAATAGGCCTTCTGTAGATGTCTCAATTCTTGTGCTAAATATTTTACCAGATTTGAATTTTAATGTTCAATAATGCAAACATTAATGGTAGCTATAGTAAGCTTAATATTTTTTACCCACAACAACATAAACCTTGCTATGAGTTAAATAGCAGTGGAATTAAATTACATTAATTATTGCATTAATTATATATAAGTATAGTTAATATTGTCCCTGACAGCAACAGGGACTTTTAGTGACTAAAGGCATTCAACAAAACAAAACAGCTGATTCACATAACCTTCATATATTCATGAAGTGAAGAATGAGCTGAAGTTCTTTTCACTGAATTAATGTATTTCGAGAACACAGTAGGTGCTCTGGATTGTTTTCCACGTCCAGAGTCCCTAATTGAACGGTGCTCTAAAATATTCAATACAGCGTGGTAGTGGTGTGTTTCCAGGTATGTAGCTGGTCAGCCCAGCTTCACCCACCTGAATTCAGCCTGGCTTCAGCCCCTCCTCCTGCCAGGTCCAGCATAAGTTGTTACAAAGCACAGCAGAGATTTGCCTTCATACCTGAGTCATGTCAGACCTGATTCTAAAATCAGTCACCACTTCTGAATGTTTGTTTTAGACATTTGTGGGCCTTCAGCTTGAATATGAATGCAAAAAGCTGCAATATACCTGTGGGGGAACTTCAGAATCCTCAGATGGGTGTCTTCGTGCATAACCTGGTGTGTTCTTTCGTCGTTGCACCACTTGGACTTAAAGGGAGAAGTAAGGAGAAAAGGAAGTTGGCAGCATAAGAATAAGTGCATGTGTGTAAATATATACATAAAAAAATTAAATGTATAAATGAAATAAAATAAACATTCATGGGAATGAGCTGTAAGAAACCACAGCAAGTTTCATAACCAGAAATCCATCACCCTGATTCTGGAGGGTGGCTGTCATTAAGCAGGATAGGGAGGTATTTGAAAATGCCTTTCCTCCTGGGTTCCATGCTGAAATCCTCTCTTAACAGCTTCCTGCAGCTCATAATGGTTCTGCACAGAGGGAAGACAGCCATGCATGTTCTCTACTAAATAAATATGTAAATGGAACTCCCAAACGGAGTGACATACCATGGAGTCACATAGCTGAGAATAACTAAATGCTTTCCACTAGAGGAGGGTACTTCAACAAATTCTGTTGTTTTGTACTGGCCCAATAGTTTTTGGTGACTCCATAGTGATGTGGACATGGCATAGTAATGGACTAGATTTGCAATCCAAATAGAAGAAAACCGATGTTTATAGTAAATGGGGAATTACTAGACAGATCATTATGGTTGAAGTGGCTTTTGACTATATCCATATTAAGTCCTAAACTCCTCCTTAATTTTAGAGAAAGCTTATAACCGCCCCTCCAAACTGCAGCAGCCTCTCATTGTTGTAAATAATGGCTGTAAGCCATTTTTCATCTGTTGGACATATCATCTAGGCATCCTTGCATTAAACAAAATTAGAGTTGCTCTGTGCAGTGAGTCACTGCGAATCCGATCTTGGTTTCTGCTCCCTGCAGGAGAGCGTGAGGGACCAAAGCAGCTGGGGCGGGGGGTCCAGGTAACTCTGAGCCAGGAGGCTTGTGATAACGGGGAGGCAGCAAGGCATGATGTCTGTTGCAAGCACATGGTGTTAGTCATAGCCTAAAACAAGAGAATTAGAAAGCAATGGATGTTTCTCTGGTTCCTTAGAGAAAGCCCATACACAGCACTGAGGCTGTAATGCCTCCGAGAGTGTCTGTCTGATGAAAAGAAAATGAGTGACAGGTGACACAATGCCCAAGTGAGGGAAGAATGAAAAGAACTTGTGAGCACTTCAGAAGAGAAGCAGACTGCATCTCTTTTCTTGTCAGAGTTTCCTCTGTTTTGTAAATTGGTGAACTGCAGTGTCAACCATTCAACTTTGCGTGCACTGTTCTTTCAATTACCCAAGTGTGGCTGTGGGTGCACCACCGGAGATGTGTGGAAACAAGGCAAGATAGGAAAGAGGTGAAAAAGCTCCAGTTCATTGTTTGTGTGATCCCTGCAAATGCTGGGCTGAATTATGGCTATAATTCACATTATCCTTTGGTGTAATCATAGACAGTACAAGTGAAAATTACCTCCTGCATTGTCGGATCACTCTCTTTCTTGTCAAATATGGGCTGAAATTAAGCATAAAATTGTATGTTGGGTTTCCCAAGCTTTCCCAAGGGTGCTGAGATTCTGCAACCACAGATATAATGGGTCAATCACAGTAAACTGACTTCAAGGCAGCTACATCAACCTACCATTAAATACTTAGAATGAGTCCAAATAGTGAGAGAGAGAGGGAGAGAGACCAAATATTGAAAGAGGTGTATCATATGGAGATCGATCAATCGATCGATCGATTAATCTGCTTTTTTCTGATTATTGAGTAGAATAGATTGATTCAGGAAAGGACATCATTAAATCTTACAAAAATTATGGCAAAGGATTCTACTGGTATATTAAGGCCTAAAGTAGGAGGTATAATATGGTAAACCAGCCAGAAGGCCTCTCCTGAGTGTGGTACCAAACACTGCTGTATTGTAGATGGCGTTGGATGCTGGCTTTTCTATTTTTAATGAATGTGTCTTTATTAAGCACTTAGGTAGCAACATTCATCTGTGTAGGCTCCAGTAAAAGACTGCGCTATGGAAAGATCTTCCTACCTGTCCTGTGTGGGGGAAGGGCAAGGATGTGGGAAATGAGGAGAAATCTGGTGGCTCTTACAGCTTTTTCAAGATGGGTTGGTCACTCTCTCCCTTTAGGTCATTTTTAGACTTGGCTGGAAAGCAAGCAGCTGTAGATCTTATTTTGTAGATCTCAAGGAATAATTTGTGATTATCCCTTTTTCTCCAAAAGTGCTTTCCTGTGTATAGGTACAATAATAAAGAAACCATTTTCAGCATAAAAGTATGTGCTTGTCAAACCACAGCAATGATTTTCCAGTTGCTGGCTTTTTTAGTTGTGCAGCCTTCTAATATTTCTGCTTGAATTCTTTCACGACAGAAGCAAATGAAAATTACACCGTGGTTTTTAGGTCTCTGTTCCCTGATTTTTGCTTGTCATGTCATGAACTTCTTCGAAGCAGTGAAATGGCAGCCCATCTCCCTGAGAGCTCCAGACAGATTTCTAAAGTTGTCTTGTTAACAGCTTGTCAGAAACCTACATTTCAGTCTCGCTGAGTTTATATCATGAAAAAAAAAAAAAAAAAAAAAAAGTTGCTGGAAATTATGATTTTTACAGGTTCTGACATTTTTCTAAAGAACTGAAATGCTCAAGGCTGCTGTCTCCCTTAACAGGCTGTGCTGTTTTGGGTAATATTCTGCGTTGCATCAACTGAACATCAGAGCAACATTCAGTTTCTTCCCTTTAACATGTTCTTTGAATTATTTAAGGTGTTTTGATGTTGGCTAGAATTCGTAACAAAGTCCTCCAGCTTTTATCCTAAAATATCAAAAAGGTTGAGATTTTTTCCTTCCCCCCCCTTCCCTTTTTTCCCTCTTCCCCAACCCTTCCTCCCTCCCTCCTCCCACTTTTAATAGATCCTTGCATGGATCATCAGGGGACTTTCTTTTATGTTGTACAGCATGAAATGACTTAGTCAGGGTCTTCCTGATTAATTTATGAGTGCTAAGGAAAAGGGAAGGGGGGAAAAACAGTCCTTGAGGGATTGACCCTAAGCTGCAGCAGATCAACTCAATTTTATGGAATGAAAAGAGACTTAAACAGTATTTTTAGCGTCAGTTTCTCAGCCCGCAGAGGTAGAGAAGCTCCCTGCATCCGGCAGGCTGGAGCAGGGCGAGAGGTGCCCATCTCTCCAGGTGGCTGATGGAGTGGAGCTCGAGTCTTTGGAGGCACCGAGCATGTTTAGAGTTAAAGCTGTGGCAGATTGGTGGATTAATGTGCTCTGCCTCCAAGGGACAAATGCTCTTTTTTTTTTTTCTCCTTTTTTTTTCCCCTTTTCCCTTCCCCTTGCTCCCTCCTTCCCCGCTCTGGGCTTGCAGATGACAGCTGTTGGTCACTTAACAAAATGTCCTCTTGATTGCTGCTTCACAACAGGGGCCCCCTCAGACCAAACAGCACATAGCCTGTACAATGCATCACTGCCCCTCAAAATTAGTTATAGTGCTCTGGGCTATTCTCGGCTGCCATAGCTAATACTCTCTTGCTGTTCTTCTCTCTCCCCCTCGCCCTCCCCCTCCACAGACAAAGGCTCAGCCTATACATCTGTAGTGCTCATAACCTCCCCCTTCCCCCAGCGAAATGCTGAGGAGAGAAAGGAAAAAAAAAAAATTGCTGCCCTGAGGCTCAATCTGTTTCTTACAGCTCTACCCCGGCACTTGGAAGCCTGAGCTGGTCTAGCCATGGGGAGGCCCTGACTCATTTCATCAAGCTGTCAGGGAGGCAGTGGAGCTAAGAGGACTCTGCTGCCTGGGGCAAGTTCAAGTCAACATTCGATTTCCGTCCTCCCCCCGGCCCCCGCCTTTCGCTTGGACACTTTCTGTGCTCTGGATCTAAACTTCTCCCCGAGCTGCAGCAGCTCACAGCTTCTTGCCAGGAGGAAGGACTTGTGGGACCTTATAAAGGACACAGTGGCAAAATTGCTGCAATAAATCAGTGGCCCTCTGACACTTGGCGGTAGCTTAATGTTTTGGCACTTTCTTTCCTGTGTATGCCTCAAGTCCCATTAGCAAGCTTTTCTGTCAGTCTGGCTCATGATAAAACTCTCTCTTCCTATCATCTTAAGCAAGCCCCTGCAGACATGAATCTGATGCCAGACTTAATAGGAAACAACACCCTCCCCTGCACACACAAGCGCGCATCCGTATGCGCTGCCACTGCTCCTGGGAAGTTAGCTCAGAGGGCATGGAGAGGGGAGGGCTCTTAAAAATAGGCTTGATTTTACTCCTTCCTTTAAAAGAAACATTAACAACCTGGGATTTAATCCTAGTACTTCCCCAAGCCTTGCTACGAAAAGAAAATTCCGTAACTAAATATGGTTGGAAATAATAAGATAGTGGTTAAATGGCTGTGGAGTGGGTGTGCAGGCTCTATAGGTATCTACACTGTTCATATATTCTGTGCAACTTTCTACATATGTATTCTAACCTGCCAGCTTTCATGGTAAAATTATAGAGAGTATATTCAATATTTCTGCCTCCTCTTCTCTCAGCCTTGCACTTCCCCAGACAGTTCTAGTTGCAGGTAGACTGGTTTGATTACATGTCCCTCCGGGCTGGGATCTGTTTCTTCACATGGCTAGCTTAGATGTCTATCACCCTCTGCTTAATCATAATATAAATAATATCTATAGCTATGTGTGTTTATGTGGAGAGGAAAAAACAAGCCTTTCTCTCAGCTGTCTGGGCAGGAACCTGTAACTCCTGTGCTGTACAGTGTCTGGCACAACAGGGCCCACAGCCTTGGGGCTGTGTAGGCACAACCTAAATCATAAACCACTGCATTTGGGTGAAGTAAGAGATAACCATGTTTGTGTGGATAAGCTGAGGTGACTTCTCAAAAGCTTGGAGGAAGTGGCTCCCTTTGAAATAACTGTATTTCTCTGCGCCCAACATGACATAACATCCAGGTATTGCCAGTCTTGTTGCAGTCTTATGAGACTTGGTTTTTTTTTCATTTCTTGAAGCTCTTATTCCTGGCATGAGACAGTTTACATGACTATCTGATGTCATGTTAATCAACATAGTGCTTTTATTATGTGAAGAAAAGCTGGACAATGTAGTAGTTAAAGCACTGTGGGTAAGAAAAGAGTCAAAGCACGTTCTCACGATTCCCAAACTCACCAGAAAACAACGAGAATCACAGTGCAGTTTTAATGTAGGTTGTAAGGAGCTCGGTGCCAGTAAACGGTAAGAGAAGATCCTTTGCCAAATATGCTGTTGCCTGTTTTACAGTAGCCATAAGTCCATCTTTGTCCCCTCTTGAGGTGGTTTGTGGAAGCAGGTGATGGAACGCATCACAGCTCCTTCCCTGGTGGGAAAGCCATGATGGACAGGGGTCTTGAAAAGCGAGATTTCACCCCAGCCATCAAAAAAAATGAGACGCCACAAGGCCCAGTCTACACACATGGATGCTCTGTCTGCGATTCCGGAGTTATGTGTTGTTCCTGCTGAACCTCACATCACAGGAGGCTTCCTTCCGACTGGAATCTGTCACTGCAAGAAATTGTTTCCAAAAAGCTGCACAATTAGGGGTCGGCTTTGCAAACATTCTTGGTGGAATTGAGAGGCAATTGGCACAACCCAGTGAATAATCCCTTTAGGAGCCTTTATGAACCCGGCACAATGGCTGTTTACAGTCCTGCTTATAGACCAGGAGTGTTAACAGGCCTTTAGAAAAATCCAGGTAATTGAAGCTTTTGTCTTTCAATGAGCCCCCGTTGCTTTCAACAGTTGCCATTCTCCACATTTTCTTTAACTTTTTTTGTTTTGACAAGGGCTTTTGTCCCTCAACAACAGCAGCGTGGGAGGTGAGCCCAGCCGGGTAGTGGCCTCAGCCTTCACAAGGCACACCATGGCCGCCTCCTCACACAGGATAAGTTGGCTTTTAGGACTCAGAAAATCCTCTGTGGCCAAACTGGAGTTTCTCCTACGACTCTATTATTCATTTCAACATCCCAGCAATGCAGCGTCCCCGCCTCAGGCCCTGTGCTGAGCCGGGGATCTGCCGGGGCAGAGGTGAGGAGGAGGCTGGGGCAGAGCGGGCGTGTGGAGGCTGAGGGCAGTTCCCACAGAAGCTGAACGAGCCCTTTGAAACCAGGGGTTTCCAACACGCACACCCCTGGCGAAGGGAAGGGAGAGGGGTCAGCAGTGCTTCTGCTTTTCGCAGCTCTGTCTGGGCCCGTTTGGTTTTGCTGTCGTTGGTTTTTCTGTGCTGTTGCTCGTTCAGCAGCCTCTGGGTTCCTGTTTCTCGATGCGAGTGTGGGAGCCTGTTCCTTTTACATAAAACTAAGAAAATGTGTGGGAATTCTGAAGCCTGGGGCCTTTTCCACCAAAGCTGGTTGCATTTTCTTCAGGAGTCAGTGGGAGGTTAGCCTAGGTTGGTAGCCATGAGTCTCAAGATTCCTATCTTCTTGTATGTTAAGCCGAAGTCCAAGTTTTATAAATATCAGTGTGTTAATTCTTCCCCCACAAACTCTCATCCCATAGGCCAGTTTGGGACATTCTCACATGGATTAAGATATGGTATTTTGGTGGTTTAAAGCCAGGTAGGAATCAATACAAAGGACAGTTTGTGTGCATGAGTGATCCTACACGGCTGCAGAGGGGGCAGAGGACTTGCTTTCACAAGGCAAACAAGAAATTAGGCAACTCACTGCCACAAATACAGTTTTTAAACCACTCATCTTGCAGTCACAGCTTCACAGAAGGCTCTGTGTCCACACTGAGCCACGTTCACGTGTGGATCTGCATCCACAGCCCTGCTGGCTTCTGCAGTTGCAAGACTGATGCAATCATGATTAAAGTAAGGAAGATGTAAGCTAAAATGAAACAAAATTCTTTGCTGTCTTTTCCATTTTAAAAGCAATTAATTATGAAGTCTTTCCAGATCCTGAATGGGGAAAAAAGTATCCTCAGAGAGCAGATGTTTGCTTCATTCATATGTCTGTTTATAAAATTTGGCATGTGGATTTGATGGTTCACCGGCTTTTTGCAACTTTCACTTATCTACATGAGACAAAGTTGCATATTGGTACAAAGCAAAATTAGGCATCTAAATAAAGTAATTCTGCACCTTTTAGTAATGTAAACCATCTGTAATAGGGTTTTATACTCATTATAGGTATACAAATTTTGGAGGTCAAATCTGTTTTCAACAAGAAAAACCCTCTCCTCTTTTTTTTTTAATATCATAGTGCAGTAAGAAATAGGAAGACAAGTTTTGTTACAAAACCAGAGAAGACTAAAATACTGCCTTGTATTTGAATAATAACGCTTACTAAAGTCTAAAAAATTGTTTACATCGCAAATATTTTTAAGCTGAATTTGGTAATGTTTACAGTACTGAGGTTTTATTAAACCAGGACTCATAGGCAAAAGCATCTGAGTTTTAATGATAATTCTGAATGCTTTCTAGTCAACGGATTTTGCAGTTTAATTTATTTGGTTATTTTATTACTGCAGTGTATAATTCTTTAAGCCCCTGTTAGAATTAAAATTCGTATTGATATTGCCTAAGTATACAATTCGAAGAAACCCATGGCTGTGTGTGCTAACTTATTTTTATGCCATTCTTGTGATAGGTGTAATTCTATTGTAACGTGCTTTAGTCTGAACCACGAATCACGTCGTCAAAATATTCTGCCTCTAAAATGCGTGTGTTCACATTGAATGAGCACCAAGATTAAAATGGTAACTTAGGATACTTTTGCATAGACCAGCTTTAAAGGGTAAAATAACAAGGTCTTTGTGACCCACTCCATTATGCTGGTAATTTGGGGGAATGCACAGTCGCTGTAGCATTAGGGCTTGATTTGAGCCCCCCCTGGGTGGAGGTGAAAGGCTTCCCTCCACTCAGCCAGTGTTTCTCAGGAGCATGTAAATAATAAGAAGTGGACTGCTGTGACTGCATCTTCCCCCACCCCCCACCTCGGTTTTGATGAATGTGTTGCTCTGTCAGTGTGAATTATCGCTGTCTTGAGCAAGCACAAATGCAGCAGGTACTGGGGCAACCTTTGCCCAGCAAACCTGTTCCAGCGTATCTCAGTGTGATGGACAATTAGTCCCATTCCAGGCCCAGAACAGAGACTTCGAATTGTTTGTGGTTGCATGACATGGGTTTGGGGAAGTCAGCAGATGGCTGCTCATGATGATTTATCAGGACTGATTTTACTTTTGGTTTGTGAAAAAAACCAAAAACTGTATTTCATATAACAATTTTCACAGAGGTCAGTGACAGAATAAAAGTCACAAAAAAGGCACAAATAGCTTATGGCAAGGTATTTACTAAAGACATGGCTATCTGATGTCTTGCCTACTACAAAGTAATTGGCTGGGACTTTGTGCAGTTTGCTGGTATTAACACTGGTTATTCCCATAGAACTTGCCCACCCACAGCTCCTGGCCCCTGCAAAGCAGTGTCCTGTCACTTCTTCCATTTTTCTTCAGGTTCTTTCTTTTACAGAATGATCTAATACAGTTAGATCTGTGCACATCCTACTAAACAGTTGGATTTCTCTGTGACAAACATGCTGTGGATCATGTGGGGTGGTGTAAAATAGTTTCATTTTGAAAGAAAAAGAGTTCTGCGTAGTCAAGACTATAGAAAAACAGATTCCTTAAACCAAGCATTTTCACTGCAGTAAAATGGGAATAAGGTGTCAGTTGTGAAGCTGAGCACTCTTCACTGCAGAATCACTGTGGGAGATTCCTCCAATATTATTGAGGCTCTTCGTGTGCTCAGTGTGTTCCAGAGAATTTAAAAATAAAAGGTTGCTCAATGTTTGGGGTCAATCATTTCATGTGCCAAATAGAAGAAGAAGAGATTAAATATTCTCTCATAAATCAGCAGAAAACTAAGAATGTAACAGCTGAAATTTCTGTTGTGTGACTTAAGGATAAAGGATGTGACAGGAAAGATCTGCCTCCCCCGCTCCAGGAGGAAATCTGGACAAAATGACCAAACAGATCTATTCCTCCTTTTACATTCATGACACTGAAGCATTTGCATTCTCATGGCCCATTTCCATATCTGGGGCTTGTCACTGCTGGCTTGCAGAGTCCCCTCTGTGAATTCCATAAGGTGCTGCCAGTTACAGAAACCCACCGGGCCATCCCCATCAGCAGTTGGCTGAAGGAGAAAATTCCCATTGGGCACCAAGGCTACAAAACACACTGACCACTTCTGTCAGCATAACAGACACCAAGAGATTTACTTCTGTTCCCAACTGTAAATCTTTGTGAGCTCCAGCCGGCAAGATGTGCATGTCCTGAAATGTTCAGTGCTCAGGTTATCTTTCCATCATTTGTGCTGTGAAAATAGAGCATTTCATTTTCAGAGCCTGAAAGAGATTGCACTCCAAAACTCTTTAAGTAAACACTTCCTCCTGGGATCATGATCTCATTCAAACTAAAAAATGTACCAGAATTTATGATGTATTTTAATTACTATTCTTGGTACCACTCATTAAATTAGAAATTGATTGCCAGTTTCACAGTTTCCTTGTTAGATGACAAAGTGCTTATCAAGGTGAAGCAATGCAAAACTGTTACTATATATTCCCCAATTTGGGATGATAAAAAGGCATGCTTTTTGTTGTGGCACTCATGTTACAGTGGTTGTTATAATGCATCGCTGATTGTCTTTTTTGTTTAAAGTTTCCTTTTTCCCATCCAAGTAAGAGTACACCATAAATTTGTGTAAGAGAGAATCTGGCTTTGTCTGGTTTATGCTAGCAATGTAAAAGGCATTACTGCAAACATCCAAAGTGTGTTTCATTGAACTGTGAACATCATAAACAGCTATCCTAAAGATTTAAGAGGATGATGCAAAAGATCCCTATATATAAAGGTGTTTCTCAAAGTCTTTTTTTCTCTCTCTAATCCACAGTGTGACAGCGAGAGCGATATTGACGATAAGGTAAGACTGAATTTTCTTATTTCATATGCTTGGAAATTCCCTGATAGTCAAAATAAGAATGAATTTGAAAATAACATTTTCCTCCAGTCTTCATGTCAAATTTAAAAATATCTACAGTTGAATGAAAAAGCATCAGATTAGCTACTCTGTGATCTTCACTAGCTTCTGTTTACAGGAAAGAAAGTCCCGTTAACATAATAGTCTTTCTTGATTATTATGTGAGCATTTGGTGAGACCTGAGTTAGAGTGTTAGTGCTGTATCAGAGGAAGTTTTCTCTGATAACTTGTCAGGAGCCTGTATTTTATATATAGCAACCTTTGAAGATGTCAATTTTGTAATCAGTTTAGAAGATGGGACCTGCCCTCCAAGGCAGTGTGGTAACTGTCAAGGAGTGTTTTGTTGTGTTGCATGCATATTTATCACAGAGCAATGATTTTTCTGACCTTCTTTTGAATACAGGGGTTGGTCATTGAAAGGTTGTAGTTGTGTTTGTGTATGGGGATTTCTTGTTCACCTCTGCAAGGAAAACAGACAAGTCCCACTGTGTAGCACCTGTGGCACCATGATTTTAAGCATCAAATACACAAAAGACTTGTGTATTCCTTGCCAGCTTCTGGCAGATAAACCTGGCAGTCTCAGGTCAGATCTTCATCAAACCTTTATTGTATTTTGGCTGTCCAGTCTCTTGCATTCATTCATGAGAAGCTGTGGCACAGAGTTTTCTCCTGGATCAGCATTACAGAAGTAAAGGCTGACTTCAGATAGCCCTGTGTCCTCAGCAGCACACCCGGCTGCAGCCATGCATCAGAGGTTACCATGAGTTCAAGAGACTAACAACTTCTCCTGGTTAAGCCTTTTTATTTTTGTTAGTATTGCTAGAGCTTTAGAAACATTAGGGTTTCTTCAACTTCTTCTTTTAAAATGCCATCAGATACTAAATATCCTTGGAGTATGGCAAAAGCTGTGTTTTGAGATGAAGGCTTGAATGAAGAGAAACATTTAAATCGTGTGTTGAATGAAAGAAACTGTACATATTTTATATTACTTTAATTTTATATGTGTATATATGTGTAAAGTCACTCCCTGAAACCACCCGTCTCCCCAAGTTCTGTTTCTTACAAGGTTACACAGCAGCAGAGCTGACAGCAGGGGTGGCGAGGGTAAAATATTATTCCCTAAAAGCTTAGATACCATGGGGTTAAAACATTTCTTAGACTGCCCAATCAAAGGAAGTAAAAGCAATCACTTAGAAAACTGTTTAAAGATCTGCCAGTCAAACCTCAGATGAAGTTGTAAGTGACATGTAGTTTTATTATACAGCTATGCTATTAATGATTATCTAAATTACACTGGTAGACCCAGCTAGCGGCATTACATCTGAGACTGACGTTTGTTAGATTAGGTTTGACTTCACCTTGTAGAGAAGAAATTGAAATCTGAACAACATTGATTAGCTTTCAGAATGTGGGATCTGAGGTTACCTTCAGAGGAAGCTGCATTGTGTTTGGCTGGTAACTTGCTGTCCTTTACAGCAAATGAAAGGCTATTACAGTGTTCCTTACCATTAATATGACATTTCTTTACATTTCTGTAACTGTAATTTGACCTTCCAGGCTCACCTATTTCCCAGCTACCTTCTCCTTAAGGTGACTCTAGCTTAATAATAACATTTCTTTTCTTCATAAGGAGAGCAGCACAAGATCATCATCTTTCTATCTCTTGCCTGATCTGCAGAGACATGAAACATGACACAGTTCTATTAAATAGGCCTCTGGAATTACGTGGGGTTGCTTTTCTTGTCAGCAGAGATGTGGGCACATGCATGTAAACTCACCAGGGTTGAAGTGAAGATGCTTCAAACCTTCCATGGGGATAATGTAAGTGCAACATTGCCTTCCAGCTGGGGACCACAGGCAGCCTGGCTTGCTCTGTTGATACCTGACATACTACACTCCCCTGGAAATTCATTCGGTGTTTGTCTAAAACTTAACCTGACTGATGCAACAAAGAGCTATAAAAATTTTGGTGTGTCTGTCCTGAGGGACTACACTCATTTTCCCCCTTCCATGTGATGGCAAAATGTATCTCCTGCTAATGCTCCCAGGCTATTGCAGCCAGATGGAGTATTCAGCATACTGCCTAGCCCAGCATCTGCCTTCCTGAATTACGTGGCGGGTCGGCTTCATTCCCCACTGCTACAGAGCAATGCTGCCCTGCTGCCTGGTCAGCAAGAACCAGCGTTTTCGAGGTACACCTACACACGCTGGCACTAAGGAAGGGCAGGGCAGGAATTACTAATGTACTTCTGATTTGCATAATATTTTTTGTAAGTCACAAACAGTGGATCAGTCTTGTCTGCGTAAAACTCACGAGGAAAGCAGACAAAAAAAGTTCATGTACAAGCACAAACTGAGTCAGCGACAGAGCTAGAAGCAAAACTGAAATTTTCCACCTCCTACTTCTCTCTCTGTACCATGCTAGTAATTATCCACTATTTATTTAGTTCTTAGGTATATGGGCTATTGAGCTCTTAATGTTTTCAAACACAGACGTTAGAGTAAAATTAAGGTTTTACCCTTGCTGCATTATAAAATATAAACAGCCTCCTGTCCTCCTGATGGTTTGGGTTTTTTCCTTGTGCAGTGCAGTGCAGGGCTCCAGGGGAGAAAAGCAATTGAGCATAGTCAGTCACATGTACAGTGTATCAGAAAGAGGAGCCATTACTTTAGTGCAAGGTACAGTTTCACAGCACACTGTGAGAGTGTTTCCAAACATTGCACTGCTGTTTTTAATAATCGGGAAAGAGGAACTCAAGGCTGGGGACTTGTCAATCCCATCTACTTTCTGAGAACTGTCTCTGGCCAAGTATAGCCTTTCACTTCTGTAGCACTGCTGAAATCTCAGAGGAAGTAAGTGGGATGATGCTTTCTCACACCTATCATTCTGTCACCACGCGCTTCTCACAGAACCGTTTGAGATACCCAAACTAATAAAGTGAGCTGTCCAGCCATTTAACCAAGCGAGAAACTTAGCAAATCATGCATTCCCAGAGATGGCAATGCAAATCCTGCTTCCTTTACTGTATGTTCAATGAAGGACATTGGTTTGGACTCTGCAGCTGTTAGGAGGATTGCAGTGTTGCTTGCCGAAGCTGTAGAAATGATACGGTGCTTTTTGAGAGGGAGGAGGGAGAGAAAGGGAGTCAGTCTGATACTTGTATTACACTGTCTCTGCTCTGTGCAGTAGCTGTGATGTGAAGCTCACGGTCCATAAACATTGTTACTGAAAATATATACTTCCTTTAATAGCAACAACAGCATTAACAGATAGCAATTACCCTTCATTTTCAGGAACTATAAAGTCTCCATTAATTCAAGATTTATGTAGTTATAGCATTTAGCACAGGAATAACACCACAGAGAATTGGTTTATACACATGTAATGAGAGAGCTTATGGCATACTTTAGTGAACATTAACATAATAGAGTAATATAAACCATCAACAGTTCCACTTATTGTCTCTTACCTGCTTTAGCATCACTGTGAAAAGTGGCTAGCAGCTTGGTAATGTGCTCTGTTAAATGGTGTTCTGCAGAAAGCCAAAAGTCAACTTGTATAAAACAAGGGAATGAGTAATCTCTGCTCATTACTCCAAAATGTTGCTCTCATTTTTTTAATAACAGTGTTCAAGATTGCATTAAAAAAGCGCCTGTTTCTTTCTTTAAAAGTAATTCAGTGTTCATGTTCTTCAGTCTTGGACTTCTGTCTGGTCTGTGGGCAATTGTGGGTTGTCGGCTTAATTACATGGCCCCGCCACGTAAGTCAGCTTTCCAAATCAGGGGTTAGATATCAAGCATTCTTCATTTAATGTGGTGCTAAGTAAGATGTGGAAAAAATGGAATTGTATTTCTAAGTTCAGTCAGTATTTACTGTATATTTGTTCTGTAGTTTGTGTTTTAGCTATAGCAAGCAACCTCTGAGACGGGTAAAGTTAAATCCAAGGTGGAGACAAAAAAGTTTTGAAGTCATTTTTTTCTCATAACTTTCTGCAGCAGCCCAGTGAGTTCCTTAGGTGGTGCTTGTGGCAGTGTGAATCAGCCTTGCCATGATGTAGTTTTCCAGAGTCCCAGTAGGTGCCTGGAAGTCAAGAACAAGAGGAGCAGGTGCAGTTTAGCCTGTGGTAGATGAGAGGAGGGCAGCACAGTGGTGCTGTGATCCCTCCACCTGAGGCTGGGTTCCCATCCTGCTACGTGCTGTAAAAACACAGAACAGCCCATGGCTTAAGGATGAGATTAGAGAGAAGGGAGCCAGGTAAATGGGGGGACACTGTCAACAGCAGCACTGTTTCAGTATGCCAGCAGCCTCGTTGTTGTCCAGCTTTGGTTTCATGGGCATTAATCTAAAGGGGGTATTTGTAGGTATTAGGGTTTTAGAGGCATTTGAGAGGGAAAGTCAGGTAGTTTTATGGCCGTGAATGGGAAGTTATTCTCTGTAGCAAAGGCACGGTGGTAAGTAGTGAGGAGGTGCTTATTTGAAAGTTTAATGAGGGAGTGATCAAATCAGACCAGTGAGAGATAAAAGTTTACAGCAATGCTGAATGTCAGTGTTGGGAAGAAGAGGTAAGCTGTGAAAGAGTCAAAACACGCAGTGATAGTTTGCCATTCAGGAAGTGAGAAGCTGTGTAGGAAGCAAAGCCACAGACTAGGAAAATGATCTTGCAGCAACTTTTCCCTGGCACAAGGACACAGTTACATCTGCTGTCTCCAAAGGAAAGATAGAATGGTAAATGAAGGGTGAGGTAGCTTGACCAAGAATTTAGTTGTGTGGATAAACAGAAGATGCTCATTATGTTATAGAGAAAAAGGATATACAGGACTTAAAACACAGGTTGAATATTTTGATGTCAGGAGTGTTGGGAGTCAAAGAGAGTGCTGAAAACTGTGGGCTTGAGTGAGAGACGGAGGTGATAAGAGTAGAAGCAATGACAAGAATAAACTGCATGGATGATCTGGGGGATGAAATTATCGCTGTTGTTTCAGCTGTGTTGACCTTGAAAGGGTATCCACAAGCCCACAGGAAAAATCAAGTTCAGGCAGCAGGAGAAAGGGATGTAATAATGAAGAGAGGTCTAGGAGTCGCTCTAGCAGGAATGGTCATTCTGTGTGTTTGTGTATGGCAATGGAAAAAGTGGGTTCCATCTGATAAGTCTGTTGTTTTTGTGGGGCTGGGAGTTTAGTTCCCACTTCAGATAATCTGTTATTTGCTGTTTTTGAAGCCTGCCCAGACCAAGGTCCCAAACTGGTTTTGTCCATCATTCAGTTGTCCTTTCCTCTAAGAAATTAAACTTGGTACTTTTCCAGAAATTGAGATTCATACTGGTTGCAGCAGAAGGGAAAGATCAAAAACAATATTGAACTGAGGGCTTTCACATGGCAGTATTTGCACTTCTGTTAGCATTACACTTCAGTCTATGACAGTTTTCAGCTGTGGCTATTAATGAGAAATCTCCATTTGCCAGTTACTTCCCAGCTGGCTTCTCAGACAGAACTGAAGTGGTTTTTACCATAGGATGCACTGGCTTATGGACAGTAGTGCTGAATGCCCTTGTGGATGTGTGTGGTTGGGCTCTGCTGCAGGCTTAGCATCACGCAGTAGTATTGCATATATGCATGTGCATGCACAGAATCTGTGCTTCTGCTGAGGTTTAATTCTTACAGACTGAAAATCCAGTGATACAGAGTGAAAACTAGTGAGAAAGCTGACTCCCATATAGTAATAACTGTAAAGACTGTTAGTTCTCCTAATGGAAGAAAGCCTCTGTTTTACAGACAATCTGCATGTTGTTATTAGAAACAGATCTGCTTTTTAAACAATATCAAAATATTGAATTTAAAATAACCCTGTAGCCCTTGAAAGATTTGGGTGCTATAAACAGGCAAATGCAATGTTGTTGCCAGTACAGGAAGACAAAAATTCACCACTCAGTGAATTTGTTTTATTTCATCGTTCTCTATGAATAGATTTACCAGAAAAATAGCATCCTCTAAGCCTTCTGCATACCCAGTTCACTCAGTTGCTCTTTGGGAAATGCCAGATGGGGGAGAGACTTGGCATGCCCTGGGCTTCCATCGTTCCACCCACCATGTGCGTGGAGCAGACATAAAGGTTCCCACTGAGACTTGGGGCAGTTGAGTTAAGCCCTGCAAGTCCTTCCAGAGAGAGAGGAGCCTTCCCAGTTGTGCTTCTCTACTACAACTGCAGTAAATATTATTAGTAATAATAGCCCTTCTTGACCTTCATATTTAAATAAAGCAAGAATGCAGTTAAAAAAATGAAACAGAAGAAAAAGCTTCAGCACCAATGTGCTCCTTCCTACTGAGATTTTGTGGTTTTCTCTTTTCCAGACAAAAACTCAAATTTTAAGTACATTAATCTGTATATAACAAGCTGAGTCATCATAGTCTGTGGTGCCCATATTCATTCTTGAAAATGTAGAAAAGAGGTTTCAGAGCAAACAATGAGAAGAGCCTTCTAGTTTTCTGAAAAAAATCCATCATAGCTCACATAAAAGGGTTGAAGAGATCTTATGGAGAGCTCTTGGGCACAACAGGATAATACCAGTTCTGTTGCTGGCAGTCAGCATGTCCCTGGCTCTCTGCTTTCTCTATTGTTTAACATCTCCCTCTTCCAGTTCCCCATCCATGAGCATTTTCTTATCTTACCAGGGGCCTTGTGAAGAAACTTTTAAGATCTGAGGAAACAGGGAAGAGAGCAGTCATGTACAGCTGTCTGCCCACATCAAGAAACACCATTATAACATAGTCTGAGCTCCAAAGGGCTACCTGTGCAATGGCTGTAACTCCTTGGAAGGTGATCAGATAGAACATAACAGAGTAGGCAGGTGATAGGAATTGGCAATTGAGTTAGGCAATTCAATTAATTAAATCGAATGATATAATTAACCGTAAAGATGCCAAGGAGATGAGAATTCTGGAGGATGCATGCTCCAATAGCTACAATTGCAGGCCCTCATTTGGCTGGCAGAGTTTCTCATTCCTGTATTCCAAAATGGTTTGCCAGGTTAAGTAATACAGAGGGGCTCAGTGTGCAGCGCTGCATCCCCGGGCAGGAATGAAGGATACAACTCAAGCGAGCTCTGTTCCTGCCCTGGCTGCACCTGGGATGGGAAAATGAACATTCCTCTGCTCTGCCCATCCTTAATGCTCAAAGCATGTTATCTGCAAACATGAGACTTTTCCCTCATCACAAAATGCCAGTTAGAATGTCACTTCTGATTCTGTATTAGTCATTATTGGTTTCTCTGTATGTACTGTAAAGATTGTGTAATTCCAGTTAATATTTTATACTTTTTAACATTTCCTGATGGTCTTTAATAGCTGAGTTCTACCCAGCTGCATTTTTCTTGAGAAGGAAAATGTTCTCCTTAGCAAGCGGCTCATGTTTGGTTTTGTAGTATCTGAAAGCTTCGCTTGATTCCTGTTATGGCTCTTGGTCTTCCAAAGTTTCATTTGCATTTTGATGAGTTTCCTCTAATTTTGTTTGATACCTGTATGACTGTCTGAGGAATGTGATTCTACATTTCAGTCAAAGCTGTGCATAAATCCAAAACAGAGCAGTGGCTTAAATGAGGCTTTTATGAGTTCTTGTCTGCTTAAGGTGAACTCTGCAGGTTGTGCTCTGGGGCACATGGCGCCGCACAGCTCCCGTCAGCTCTGTGCGTGGAGTGCCAGGAGCATCGGCCGGCCTTGATCATACCCACTGATGCCCAGTCTTCCACTCTTCAATGCTCAGATTGAAATATCTCAAACATACACAACAGGCTTGGTTTCTACAGTTTCTAAGCCTGGTCTTGGCCTTTGCCACACCTGTGTCAAAATTAGTTGGAGATCTTTGCCTAAATCTTTGGCAGCGGCTGACTTAATTTGTGGTTTACTACTCCTGACAGTTTATTGGGGAAGCAAAGCGCGCCTTCATCTCCAATAATAAACAGCCCACCCGCCGACACTTTGACAGACTTAATGGTTTTTTTATACAAAAATGGACAGACTTAATGTTTCGACTGTAGCGATCATCTGTCCTGATCTCCTTAATGAAATTAGATTAAGTGCACCTGGGAAAATGCTGAGACGGCACATTGCCTTCATCACCTTCCTTAATTTAAAACCAATTTGCGGGGAAAATATCCTCTGAAGCTGAGGGAGGCAGAGAGAAGGGGGAGGGAAGGGGGTTTTAAAATCTATCTGGATAGCTACTGGCAGTTTTAATTCCTTTCCCTGCTGGCAATGTGAAATATTAACAGCCTTAAGAACTGCGAGTTTAAAGACTTACTAACCTTTTTGCCTTTCTTAGGGGAAACAGAAACAAAACAAAATCTTTACCATGAGGATCACATATAGGAACAAAGTCCAGGATATGCTGGGGCTAGGAGTTGGGGCTGGGCAGGGAAGAGAGAAATGGCTGAAATGTGAAAGTGTCTTCTTCCAAGAGCTAGACCATGTTTTCCTAAAATATATTGTAACCTCTAGGTGTTGGTGGTGCTCACTGTCTGCTTTTACCTTGATAATGATTTAGTTGTGCAGAAAAATAGTAATTTGCCCACATAGCTGTGAAATCAGCTGCAGTGTGTGCAATATAATGTGACCTGAAAATGACTGCAAATGTTCCTTTGGCTCATTCTGAGGAGAGCAAGAAACATGTCTTTTTAATTAAAAATAAAACGTTGCAAAGAATAACAATAACTTTTTTTTTTTCCATGAAGGATGATTCCTGTTCTCTCACTGACTCCACTGATTGGAAACATGCTAACAGTTAGCTCAAGGTCTTCCAGTGCTGAGGTGGTCAGAGAGCACAGTAGTCTGTGATAGGCTGGAAAGTCTCTTTATAGCAGAATTTAAATGCTTACAGCCTTTGTTATTTGGAATGTTACAGTCCAAGCTCAACCACGCAGTTGATTTATCCATCTCCTGTCTCCGATTTCAGTATTGCAGGAACAGGAAAACTGATGCTAGAGATGGGCATTTTCTGCTGCTTGAAGATGATTTTATTTGCTTAAAATTGGCTTTGTTCTTTGTGAAAGCTTTCACAGCCCAGGTTGGGCAGAGATGTCTACCTTGTGTCTGGCCACTCTCAGGATCACTGTGAAGGCACACCAAAAAGGGAAGTCCTGTGTAAAACAGTTCTCTAAAAATGTCTGGTAACAGGCTGGGGTTTTGTTGAGGTAATTGATGCACAGTCACTCCTGTTCCTTCAGCTGCTGCTCATCACCACTCAGGACCTCAGTCATGGTGACCTGTGAAGGAAAAGTCATTCAGAACAACCGCGTTGAAAGTCTCAGCTAAATAATATTTATTAGTGAAGGTGGGGCTCCATTTTCAAAGGTACTCCTCACCCTAATCAAAGTCAGCAGAGTCCATGGATGCTCCATGCATCCCAAAATCTGTTCAGCCATCTTCATCCACTTGACTGGTCTATCAGTGGGACTCCTTATGTAAGTAGGAGTTTGTATGAGTAGACCAATTGCTGTCAATGAATAATTTAGATGATTTAAGCCTCAGATGTGCTTCTTAATAATGAGGGAAATCAGCCCCATATGTCCTTGTCCATAAATACTAGAAGATGGGGACAAGTCACTTTTAAATGGGATTCATTTATTTTTAAATGGAATCATGATAAGTGTTTTAAAGGCAATCAAGCATGTGTAGCTATCCTGAATATTATAAATATAAAAGAACATTAGCCTAAAATTGAAGGGGACCCCATTCATATATAAACTGAATTAAGGTGTCATGCAAGGGTAAAAGTGCAGAGTAACCTCTGGTAACCAACAAAGATTTTAAGGTGTTCTTTTTATTAATTGACACAAAGGTGGCTGAAGTGACCAATGAGTGTTACACATGTCACTATATATTATGGACACAGTTACTGAGTGACTGCAGCCATTTTCACCCTCTTTAAATTTGTAGATAACCTCACCCTCCCTGCAAAAGGTGAAGTTGAGGGAAGTAAGAATTTCTATACTGTGATTATTGAGCTTGTTCCCATAAAAAAACATACATCCTACCAAAAAGGTCTCCCTCCTATCCTTGTATTTTTAGTCCCTTTTTATTGTGAAACATGAGTTCCTTGTCCTTTTCCCATCTCTCAGTTTTTGTCTGATGGCATCAATGGCATCTCCTCTGCTCAGCCTGTGCTGTTGGCCCTGAGCTGTAAGACACCAATCTCTTGTTGGTGGTTTTCTCCATGAGATAGGCTGTCTTCAAGGACAAATCTGTGGCTCTTCCCCACAAAACCTGTCAAATGTTATGTATAGGATGGTATGGAGATAGTGGTTGTTTGTATTTACTGCAAGTGTTGCATTTTAGGATCCGTAAGACAGAGAATCCGTATTGAGACACAGGGAAGGGGAGAAGTATGCCTGCCAGTTATTTTTAGTAGCACTGTAAAGTCAATTAGAACTAAAGCAGATGTGTATTAGAAGTTAATTCATATTAAAAATAGCACTGCACTAGCTACCACTTTCATCTGGAAGCAGGTGCAAGTCTGTGCTACTTGCTTTTAATGTGGTCTAGTGCAAAAACAAAAGGATGTTTTTAAGCCATCTTATTAGTTTCAGAAGTTATTATATCCCACCTTCTTAGCCAGTCTGTATGATCATTGGTGTTGAACTGATTTGTCAGTGCTGCCAGTTTGCATTGCCATGGATGTAAAGGAGGTGGGAGGAAGGACAGTTCCTGCCTGGGCAATCTTACAGTTTCCAGCTGCAATTCTTGGCTGTTCAGCTGGTGGATATGTTCGGTACAGTAGCAGTTCTTGAAAACATTTCAAACAGGCCTGTAAGCACCAGTGATCATTAGATCCATTCTGGAGTATAATTTCAAACTTTCTTCTCCATCCCTGCCTTGTCTCCTTTTTGCCTTGCCCTCTGCCTTGTGGTTGTCTTTCAAGTTAATGTTGTCCAATGCAGATAAACACAAAAAGGATTGAACAGAGGTAGAAGAGATGATGTTGTTATCTCTTGATGCGGTTACTCTTCTTTCCTCTATTCAGCAGAATGACTGAGCAATGCTAATCATGTACCTAAGTCTCCTCTGCATCAGTTTCAATACTTGCTGAAGTGCTGTGAGACAGCAGAGTGAGCCAGTGCCCCAGTGCCCTGCTAAAACCAGACCTGGGTTTTCACTCGCTCCCAAACACGAAGCCCACGGGTGCTGGGAGCATGTTTGGAGTCAGGGCTGCAGCGGCACAAGAGCCATTTCTTGTGGCTGGGTGCTGAAACTCACTGTTCTCTGACCTTCAGCTGTGTCTGGGTCTCAGGCTTGTAGCTTAGGCAAAATTCCCATTCATCGTGCCATTGTAAAGAGCAAACATTGGGGGGGCAGAATAACTCTGCGGCTAGAACTGGATAATGTAGTTCAAGTCCATGGCCCAATTTCTCTGATGATGTTGTTTAAAACATTATTTTCTCATTACCCTTTGTGAGCTGAGCTTCAGAGCTCTCCATTAAAAATAACAGCAGTGACTTGAATTAATTGGTTAGAAAACATTTCTTCTCTCAGCCGTGTTCCACAACAAAACCTGAGGAAGCCAAGAAAAATGCTGGCCCAGATTTGGAAGAAGTTTTGTTTAGAGGCCTGAAGCCTGCACGTTGCTCTGCAGACAAACGCTCACATCCGTGGGTCTGTTGTAACTGCCTTGGCTTTACAGGAAAAGAAGCCAGGCCGGCTGCAGGGCTCAAAAACAGTCGCTTGCCAGATTCTGATTTATTTGACAGCCTCCATAATAAAGTAACTATTTGTCTAACTCTTCCTGATTAGTCTGAAGAGGTTCTGCCAATCTGAGGAGGATTGACTAGTCATGAAACCGCTGGTATTTTGGCTTTTTTTTTTTTTTTTTTTTCCTCTTCTTCTTCTTTAGGGGCTGTGATATTATTTGCAATAATTTCTCCTTTATTAAGTTTGGCATCTCAAAATTATTCACTGCTGCAATGTGAACATTTTCCACATCAACAATAAGTCCATTACGGAGAAATTTACAAAAACAAAATGACTTCATATTGCTTGCAGATGTATTCTGTAAAAATAATTGTTTTTCACTAGATTTTAATGTTTCTAGGCCTTTGTAAACATAATGCCTAAATACTTTTATTCAATAAACGAGACCCATTCAGTAATTGCTTGCACATTTGAAGTCCAGTAAATAAGGAGCAGATTTCGACCAAAATCTGTGTATCATTTAAGCTGCTTAGGTCATAGCCCTAAGGCAGAAAAGAACTGGTGAGAAACTTGTGTTTTCAGAAGTGGAGAACTGTGACTTCAGAAACCAAGACAAATAAGCCCCATTTCTCTTTAATTAGTGGATTCCTGCTTTCTTTATTCTTCGTTCAGTAAGGCTGGGAATTCAAAGGAGGCTGGAGATGTTAAGCATTCTGTTCTCTGGACTTTCTTTATAGTCTGGGGATACCAAAGTCCTTGAGGCTCCATTGGAAATCCCATCACACAAACCCATATTTCTTTCCCTGAATGCATTGTTTTCAGGTTGGAAGCACCATTGTACATAGACAGAGAACATACATGCATGTGGAATGGAAATTGTGGCTGATGTCACTAATTGTGTGCCTTGGTTTTATGTGTATTAGGTTTAGTATGTACTAGTTTTTTAAAGCCAGAATGGTATGGGAGACCTCATTGAAGCTAGGAGAACCTCTAGTAAGCATCTTGTTGTCTTAAGTTTGGGCAAAATGTCAACTTAAACAAAAAAGGCAGTGCATGAATAACTGGATATTGCTTGTCATGCAAGAAAATAACTTACAGAGCAAAGTAGAATCCAGAAATAAAATTGAAATAAGAACAAAAACAAACAAATACCACATGTATTGTAATTCTTGTGTGAGACATGTTTGGTGGAGTCCTTAAATCAAACAGCTTACGGACTGCATTGAGGAGCTCTCATCATGCCTGAGGAAAATAATACCCAGTGAAGTATTTTCTGTGGTGGTTTGTTTTCCTCTACAGATATTTTACAAGGCACAGGGACCTTTTTAATGGAATCAGGGAGGGAAAAGGTCATCTAAAAGACAATGTGTCATTTTTCCTTGGACCTTTTTACCTTCTGTTCTCTGGACACTGTATTCTCACGGGTGAATCTCTGGCCTGTTCAAAGGCAGCAATAAAATCCTGTTTCATTTAAGTATGACCAAGATTTCAGCTAGTTTCAGCAAGAACACACCTCACTGTCCCTTAGGCCACCATGGTCTTTTAACATGGGTGCACAGGTAAACAGTGGCAAAGTAGGCTTTTCTCTGGATGAAGGTGTGTGCAGGAAATGAGCAGTCATCTCTTATGGCACTAGGGATGTGGGGTGCAGCAGGTCACACTGACCCCGTTCCAGGTGACAAGTCATGAAAAGCAAGCCCTGTGAGAAAAACTGGCTTTGTATATATCAGTCCTTAATCTTTTGCTCATGTGTATAACAGGGTGTTTCCCTGCCATCACAGGTCACTCCCAGCCAGCTCGCTCCATGTCTGATTCCCTCTCCTTTCCCTCCTCCTATCCAAAGAACAACAGCCCTAAAACCCCATAAAGCTTTGCAGCTGTTTTCACACATAATTAAATTGTCCTGGGTAATCCTTGCTGGTGGCCTTTCGTACAGTGGTGGGGGAATCACATTGAAGCCACCGCCATGATTTGATTACTGGGATTCCTGTCCAGATCAGCTGCTCCACGAAGGCATCTGTGATGTTTCCAGGGCTCACTAAAGCTCCACACAGGGAAGAAGCGTTCCTTGTTCCTCATAGCAGCTGCCTCTGTCTGCACAGGGTGAAGGAGACACAGAGCAGGGAGAGGAGCTTTAGACTCTGTACCTGTGTCTGTGGCTTGGATGTTGTTTGTGAACCCTTCCTGACAGACCTCTGGACAGGTTGCTGTGATCCATTCTGTTTAGAAACTCCCTTACTGGTTTTGGGTTTATTTATCATTTTCACTTGGCCAGAGGTGTACCTGCCCTTCCACCTGCACGTCTTCCTCTCCTGTGCCTTAACTTTTGGTTCTTAATTTATCAGGCATTTCATGTTAAAACAGTGTTAAAAACACTGAATCAAAGGAAATAAAGGGTGGTTTGAAGTGAACCTTGAGCATCAAGAACCGCAAGTTTCTTCTGGAGTTTGCAGAGGCTGTAGCATTTTTCAGAGCAGGAGTGAGCTGGAAAGTATTCTCTCCTTCAGGAAAGTCAGGAAAATCAGTGTAACAAACAGGGACATACCAAAGCCTTTTTTTCTCACTGGGTAGTCTCTCCAGGGAATTATAGATGCTGAGTATTGCCATGATACATGCTCTTTGTTATGTCTCCCAGCACACAGCACCACTGCTGAAAGTACTTCCATTCACTTGTTATCTAATCTCTGTCATCAGAGGTCAATGGATACAGCCCAAGGTCCTCCCTTGGCTTACTTCCAGGCAAAAGCCCTGCATCCCTTGAAAAAGCCTGTTTCAAATGGAGTATAAACGGGGACTTGCCTCACACACTGGCCAGGAATCCAAGTTCTTCAGTGTTGCTTTCCTGGGTCATGATAGTCAGTCTTGCAGCTTTGTCATTGATTTCCAAAGGAAGCTCTGTTGGTGATGCTGGAAATGACCCGTGTGTTGTATGAAAGCCCCCAGGAGCTCCAGCCAAGGGCCATATTCTCACTAGGATTCTTAGTTCACAAAAAGGCTGTCCCCCTACAGGTAGCTCATCTTCCAGGGAAAAAGCAGGAGACAGTGTGCATGGGCTCTAAAGAGGTCCCATAAGACAACATGGTGAGGAGTGGCTTTGTCAGACCTGGGAGGCCTAACTTCTGTCTATGGCATTGCCATAAAAGAATATTTTGAGGACGATAATGAGGCAGATGTGTAGGTGTTAGTGGGAAGCTCCTCCCAGGTGCAAGGGGAGGCTGGAAGAAAGCGTGGTTCCAAGAGGTGGGTGCAGGAGACTGGTCTCAACCTGTTCCCGTTGTGGTTGGGCATGTGGGTGCTCTCCAGACAGCTGGAAAACGATGAGAGAAGAGGAGGTGCAGAGGAGGTGCAATGTTTTGTGCAGTAGCTGTGTTTTGTAATAACCTCTGTTATTGGAGGAGCGGAGGCTTGCGTCCTAAGGAAAACACCCGGGTTGATAGGCTGTCCTGTAGTCTCACTAGACACTTATGCATGAACGAAGGTCACATCATAGTAATTGGATTACCTAATAAATAGCTGGATCTGGGCCTGTTACAGACAGGCAAGGCTTGCAGAGCACTCCCACTTCTTTAATTGCTGCTTTAGCCTGGTGGTAGGAATTGGGAGGTGTTGGGAAATGACACAATAGCAGTTTCAGGAGCATTGCTCATGAATCACTGTCTGAGTACATCCTCTGCTCTAGTCTGTGTCATGCAGCAAGGGGGTTTTATGATTATTTTGTTTGTTCCTATGATTTATTCCTAGCATTCTTCTGAAGCTGCCAAGGCAAAAGATGCTTGTCTCTCAGTGTGTTCTTATAAGTCTAAAGTTCAGGGTTATTTTCTAAAGGCAAAATGAGTATGGAAAATCTTGTCCAATCTCTGCACAATTTTTTTTCCCTGAAACGGCATTTGTCTCTGTCATGTGCAGCTGACTTCATTCTCTGCTAGGAGCTTCTCACTGGTAAGCTTTGCTGTCATCCTGGATACACTAATTATCCTTGTTTATTTTGGAGTAGCTTGGGACACATGTTCTCTTCATTCTTCTCAAAGTTGCAGAACACAGAAGTCTTTTTCACCCTCCTGTAAACAGGACAGGAAGGAAAGCCAGATGTCAAGGTTATCCTACAATTTATACCATGAAGCCCTGCTTTCACATGCTTACAATCTGCCCAGACTTTGTCATTGTGAATTTCCTTGTTGAGAGTCTTCTTCAGACTGAATTATTTGGGTGAATTTCAGCTGAAACACTTCAGCAGAGTGAGATCTTCCACTTAGTTCTCCTTGCTGCCAGCAAAGTTCTGGATCAGAGAATATGGTAGATGGCAAAAGCACATCCGCTTACACTTACAGCTTTTCCTGTTGGCATCCAGCAGCGTGGAGGAAAATGACAGGTGCTGCAGGGTGGAGGTGGGGGCCTGATGTGGTGTTGGGGAACCAGAGCCTGTGAAGGGATTGTGCTGAGGAAGTGTGAGAGCCAGATTTTGAAAACAAAACACAATTAAAGCATGTGCACAAAGGGGAGCTAAACTAAGATTGCATGGACAACCCTAAGAATTTTTTTCCCCAGATTTTTTAAAATGCTTTACGTTGCATCTTTAAGCATTTGATTTTTTCATGCCTGGTTTTATAGCACTCGAAATGAGTGAGACTATATAAAAAGTAGTGTTACATTTTGTGTGAGCCAAAGAGCCATCCTAAAGTGAGAAGCAAGAAAGTGTTTATCAAATGCTTGTGTATGTTGTAGGGTGCAAACAGATGTTCTCTATGTGAAACTTAGATAGCAACACAAGTTTAGCAAAGCCTTCTCTCACCTTTTGCTGCTGCTTTTAGGGATGTATCAGCCTTCCAGAGATCAGGTTCTGCAGATTGTACAAACCATTGTTTTTTCTTAACAAGGTTTGCCAAGCTTGTCCCTGATTGTAAACCTTTATTTCCTGTAATTTAAACAAATGGTGCATTTCAGAAGTGACTCAGTTCCTTAAAATAAAGATGTATTTCTGCTAGCTGACTAGATGGAAGCCTGGTTCATCTATACTGCTGCCTTTCCCAAAGCTACTGCATGGCCCATAACGCTGCAGTCAGCTCTTCTCTCAGCTTTTCTCTGAATACTTCCACAATCTCTTTCATGCCAGCCTGAGTCTGAAAGAGTGTTTGGATAAGTTTTCACACCAACCGATATTTGAGTGGATTGGCAAAAAGCAAGGCACTTGTTTCTAGAACTGGTACTGCTTTCCAGAAGAGCAGGCATGTTTGTGATGACCTCTATCTTTGTGTCCATACCAGGGTACTCAGAAAAATTAGTGCAAGTCAATTAAAATGATAAAGCCAAAAGACAAATGAAAGCACGTCCACATGGAGGATGCCTTTTGTGACATTTCATTACTGAACTGATCTGTAAAGGTCTAAAGTTGTTTTGAGTTGTGTAACTATTTTTAACTAATCTGCCTTGTGTTTGAACCTTTGCTTGCCTTCCTTTGCCTTTCTTTGCCATACCTGTATTTTGGGTATCATAACACTAGTCCGATGCTCAGAAAGCTCTGAGTGTCACTTCTAGTTAACATTCATTCTTCCTTCTAACCTGTCTTACTTGCTGCCTGATGACCCATTAGGCAATTGTTTTTAATTAGCAAGTTAACTACTAGTTTGCAATGCAATGATTAAAAGAAACCCCAAACTAAACAAAACACTCAGCTTCTCAAAATGGAGGTTAAGTTAATTACAATACTTCATGTAAACTTCTTGAGTATATTTATTAAGAGTAGCGAATTTTTGTAGTTGGTGGCCTCCTTATCTTGTCCTGCAGTGTCTTTGGTAAGCAGGGAGAAAGAAGACAATGTTTGCTTCTGTTTGAAAAACCCCAAATTGGGCAAATTATTGTCTAGAACAGAGATTTCATCAGATACTTGTGGTCATCCAGAGAGATTTGCACAGGCCTCAGACACCTGCATAAGAAGAGCTACAAAACCTGTTGATGGAATGAATGACATGCAGGGGCTCTACCAAAACTCTCCTTAGATTTCAGCATAAGTGAAAACAAATGTTCTGCCGTAAATATCCCCCAGGTGAATACATTTATTCTCTTCACAGCTTTGAAACATGCTTCAGGCTAGAGAGGCTCCCTGGAGAGGGAATTTAGCACTCAGAGCTAAAGGTCAGGGTCAGGTCACTCTGCTCCATTTGAAATTTGGCACCTAGGTACATATGGCAACTGCATCATCCCAGGGGCTAATTTGCCAAATCAGATTGCATCCTCTTTCATTGCTGTGTGCCAGGCTCTTATGTCAGTCTTCTCCCTGCAAAGTCGAATGTCAAACATCCAGGACCTGTTTGTAGCACCAGCCACTTCCAGCAGCTGAGCTCCCTTGGAAGAAAACCAGAGCACACCTACCTGATAATAAGAACAACATTTACATGGTGGTTTTGATTTCAAAACTTTATTAAGCATCAAAGGCAAAGTTGCGCTTGACCCTTGGAGGCATTTACAGGCAACTCTCTTCCTTGCTCATGCACAAGTGCCGTGGGATGAGTGGATGGAAATTGTAGCCTCTGTAGAGGCTGGTGCAGACCCTGGCTCAGAGCCTCTCCTGTGAAGCCAGCACCTCCCAGGAGTTCCCCAAGAGCTTATAACCGAGGCACAGATGGATGAGAGAAGGAAGCAGAGACACTGGAGGAGGTAAATGGTCAGGATAGGGATATCCAAGTGCACTTGCCTGGCTGAGTACAGAATCCACGATGCTCTCGGCGTTATCGCGCTTGAGTCAGAGTCAGGTTATTACAAAGCCCCACTTGGGATGCCATGGTTATCTTTACTGCAAGTTCTAGCAGCTTAATTAGGTTGGTCTGGGGTAGGAGGAGATTGGCAAAAACTCCTGCTGCACATACAGTAATGCTGAGAAACTAGTTTTTCCCCAGTACAGCTTTGCTTTGATAGGTTTTGTTACTGGGATGAGTTGCGTGCAGTGTTTCACTGTTACTGGCATTGATACACATATATTACTAAGAGTTTCTAAACCTGGATGTCCTTTCTTCAAGACAGAGAAGAGGAGTCATGAAAGTGGAACAATGGAAGAACTGCAGTGAGTTTCTTGCAGTGATTATACTGTGATTTGGGATGGTTTTATCCCTGCTCCTGTACCCAGGCAGCTATAAAAGGCGTCTCTGTTGTGTCAGTCATCTGGATACTTTTGCAGAGGCTGGGGCAAGGAGGCCGCAGGGGAGGGCAGAGGAAATGCTGAGATAGAGAGGGAAACTTTGGAAAACCCAGAAGGTGCTGGAGGCTTCAGCTTGCTTCAATTAGTGAAACTCAAGTGTGCACGTCCTTCCCTCACTGCCTCCCTTTGATCTTTCTTAAAGGTGTAATGCTAGAAACAGATTTAATCATGATGCAAAAAAAAACAAACCAGGAGATGCAGTCTGTAGCTTTTATGATTATTCCCTCAAAAGGGCCTTGGAGATTTTAGCTTTCCTTTTCTTCTGGCCTTGGAGATAGATGTGTTCATATAACCCTGCTGGTTTATCATTCCTATCAGTAACACGCCTGCTGCCAAGATCTGGCATTTCCTGATACAGAGTCTGTGCCTAAAAATTGCCAGCTCTGAGGGGCTTTTGAGGATGATGATTGTTTTCTCTGCAGATGGGTGTGAACAGTGGTTCTGGAGAGCACATTCCCTGCCGGATAATGGTGCACCCACCCTTTGCCCTCTGTTTCTGCTGAGCAGTCAGTTGCCCTGATTTGTAGTGCTCTCCAATGCCTGTGCTCTTTTTTCTCCCCTTTTTCAACATGACAAAAGGTTCATGTGTTTAACCTTTAGAGGCATTATTGTTGGTCTCTGTTCCCCTTGCCAAGAGGATGGGGATGTTTCTGAGTAATGAAGTCCAGGAGCGGGATGGGGCTTTGGACCAGAAGGTTGTATTTATCTGCTATGACATCCGTACCACAGTCATGCAGTTGGGAGGAAAGATAATCTTGTATTTTGAGTGATTGAAGCTTCTGACAGGAGATAAAAACACCTCTCAGAAAAATAGCTGGCTAAATACCCATTGGTATTATGCTGTGTCCGAAAGTCAGGGAAGAATTTTTAGCCTGTCAAGCTACTGAGAGCAAATGTGAGCCATGTTTTACCCTAATTCAGTAAAATAAAAAACAAGCCAAAATGTTTTGTAAAAATTAGTCTTTGATCTTTCCTAATGCGCAGCCTGTGTTAGTGGTCACAGCTGTCCAATTCTCTCAGCCTGTTTCTGTTCTCCCTGATGCCATTTTTACATTGGTGCAGTTTCAGTGGCGTCAGTGGAGCGGTTCCAGATTTATACCAGCAGTTTGGCAAACCCCAAATGTTTAAAAAATCATGAGTCAGGCTCCAGAAAATAATGTGATTTTTCTTAAAAATTATTTAGAACAACACATTGCATTGGGGGTATGTTTTATAATTTTCTTTTTGATGTTTCTGCTGACGGGTGCAGCAGGTTTTCTTTAACCTATCTGCGAGGCCTGGAAGATAAGTTTGCAGTTGCCAGTGAAAGCTGTGACTCCTGCTCAAGCACAGCACTCCTTTAAAACTTTCAAACCTGGAACTTCTAAAGCAGAACTTTAGTCAGATATTCTTCTTACTCTCTGTCTGGGCAGCACTTGGAAGGAAGTCTCTTTTCTGGCCCGTGCTCTGAACTCTAACATGTATACGAAATGTGGTAATTAATCAACACAATTAATAACCACTATTTTAATCAACATAATCAGTATAACAGGCATCAGTATTTTCTATTAAAATCCTGAGAGTTGTCCGAGTTGCTTTTCAGTAAGAACAGAATGCATTGATTCACTTCTTTGTTGACTGATTTTTTACCAAGCCTGGAGACAGAACACAAAACATCCTATCCCGAGCAAGTTTGGTTTTAGCTTGGAACCACGACACCAAGAATGTAGCCAAGTGCTGGAGTTCCTAGTGAGCTAATATTTTATACTCCTGGTTGGATTAGCTAAACTGCTCGGCAGGAAAGCCTGTGTGTGTGTGCACTTGCACGGATCTAAACAAAGCTTCCTCACACACACACAGGAGGCCAGCCAGCTACTCCATTGATTATGGGTTTGCCTTTCTGTTGCCCATGCCTGTGCCTTTTATCATTTATTTGGAAAGTTAATGAAAACAAGCTTAGTACAAGGAAAAGCACCCAGCAGAGCAGCCATCAATGCTGCAGAAGTTTCATCTTGCCTGCTTATAATTAATGCCTCTTCCAGCAGAGAGAGACTTAATGTGGCAAAGCCAGCCAGCATATGCATCAGTCTGCTGGAACGGTGATTATTGATAGTGGCTGGGAGGGAAGGCTGCCTTAGGTGGAGGGAAGACAGCATGTCTTACCTTGTGTCAAGGAAAGTGTAAAAACTATCATTTTTTAGAAAAATAATTTTACAAAATTAGTGTTTCGGCTATCACAATGACACCAGCAGCTCTGGGTGGTGTTGGCTGTGCTGTAGAGCTGTTCTGAAAGATTTAACATGCGTTAGAAGTCTAGTCTGGCATGCTTGTGCACAAATGCCACTTGTGTTGTTTAAAAACAGTGAGCCAAATGTATTTTGGAAACAAAAGGTGAGCCAGTATGGCATTTCTGGTTAGTGTAAAAGCTTGGGCTGAGTGAACTGGAATTAAATATGCATTGAGATTAATGAGGAAAGTTGTAAGCAAAGCAGAGGAGTGATGGATGATGATCTCCACTGAGGTGGTCATGCAGATCTCCTGGAATAAACGTGGTGCAATTCATGTGGTTCATAGCACCAGGCTTACCACAAACTCCTGTAGGTCTAGGCCTTGGGCTTTGGAGACACTGCCCCACACACAAATGCCTTCAGCCATACTCAGAGCAGCATTTTTCTGCTGCGGGATTTTAGAATTCCTGTGTAGACGGTGAGTTAATGACCCAGCAAATTAATTGCTTCATGAGGATGCATTAATAATTGATGTTCTCTTACTCCTTTTCATATTATATACAAACTCTCCATTCAGCATCTGCAACTAAAACAGACAGAATTACAAAATTGCTTATAATCCCTCTCTGGCAGGATGGGTACTCGGGTACTGCTTTTAGTGCTGTACTGAGGAAATAAATTGTATCAACAGGATCTGAAGTTGCAGGAAAACTTCGTGCCAAAGGATAACAAGAGGTCACTTTTTCAGATTAGGGGTTATGCCTTTCTTACAGGAAGCTACATTTTAGCTGATACCTGCCTGGTGTCTGGAGGAAAGAGCAGTGAAAGGTCCAACTTAAATCCACATCAGCAAGAGAACACATTTAATTGAGAGGCCTTATCTACACAGGGTATTGTTGGTTGTGCGACTCTGTTTTCTCAATACATACTTCTTATTCTTGCAGCTCTACCTTTGGGACCCCCTGATAACAAATCACTGTGTCACTTAATTGTCTGGGACTTTTTCCTTTCTTCAGATTATTAAATGAGGTGATTTAAACATTAAGTGCAGGGGATCACTGATGGGCCTCTGCTCAGCTACTGTACTACAGGGAGAGATAACTAGAGATACAGAGACATGTTTTCAAGAAAAAACAAACATTTCTAGGAGGAGGTGGATGTACTGTGACTGGTGTTTAACCTGGTGTGAGGTTTGATGGCAGGTGAGGCTGATGTGGCCCCTGAGTCGCAGCCACACGTTCCCTCTGGCACTACCTCTATTCTGTGTTTGTGCAGTGAGCTGCTCCAGGAAACTCAGCTAGCTAAAAAGTTGGAGGTTTGAGGTACTTTTGTTTGGCTTCTCTTCATCTGGGACAGCTCTGGATTTCTGTGTTATTTCATGAATTCCAGTGCTGGCACTGAGGAGGAGATGGGAACATGCAACCAGGGAGCCCACAGTGTTTAAAGCTCCTGTGTCAGAGCACCTAGGTATCAAAGATGAAGGAAGTTTATTTCTAATCAACCAGTCTTACATTTCAATCAAAGAGTTTAAATTTATACACATAAATAATTCATGCACTTATTATGCTACACATTCAGAATGCGGAACGCACATTAACTTGTCCTTGTCCCACTCTAACAGATATGCAAGTGTGATCATCCCTGTTTTATTAGGGGAAAATGATACCAAAGGTGAGATCTTGGTGCATTTAAATTCTTACAGACCTCCCCCCGCAACTGGATTTTCACTTGAAATAACTGAGATGGCTGAGTGTTGCTCTGAGGGTAGTAGAGGCACTTTCTAGCTCCAGTGCAATGATTGTGTCACAGAAAGGATAGAAGGGTAGCTATGTAGCAGAAATAAGTGAGTGTGGCATTGCCTCAGTGCTCCCAGGAATTAATAACCCCACAGGGATGTGAATGCCATACCTGCTTTGCCATTTTTAGTCCACGGGGCAATGCCACCTCTCATCTGAAAAACAGAGATAAGTGTGATCACTAATGCTTTATGCTAAAAAGTATATCCTTGCCTCTTATAGAAGGATAAAATTTATTAAGAAGCTTGATTGTGTTCAATTTTAAAAATTTGGCTAGTTCCTGGAAGAATATTTCATACGATGTACATGAGTAAGCCTTTGGCTTGGGGAAAAGTGTTGTGCCTTTCCAGTTGCTGCTCAGTTTTGTGTTGTTCTAATTCATTTTCTTTGTTTGATTTTTATCTTGGCAAGATCCTGACTTGTTATTTTGCAGTTTGAGGAATTAACATTTCATTTTGATTGAAGATACACCATTATATGTAAAAATTGTATTGCAGCAAGTGTCACCTGAAATGTCTAAAGTGGACTCCAAATCTGTATGAATAATGGGTGAATCTTTCAAGTGTTATGGAGCAGCCGTGATTGATCCATCTTCCCCTGCTATAAAGCCCCCCCCAGTTGTAGGGCTGTGCCTTCTACACTTCAGCCTCCACGTTATT
Organism: Corvus hawaiiensis; assembly: GCF_020740725.1. Taxonomy (NCBI): domain Eukaryota; kingdom Metazoa; phylum Chordata; class Aves; order Passeriformes; family Corvidae; genus Corvus; species Corvus hawaiiensis. Next base: position 8,583,991 of record NC_063230.1, on the reverse strand, counting down.
AGCAATCCACTCACAATACACACCACAAATCACTGCTTCTGACTCATTAAAAAGGGCTGCCTGGGAGAGGGCATGGAGCTGACACAATGTCCATGCCTTCCTGGCCAGGCTGCAGGTGGAGCTGGAAGCCCAGCCCGATGTGGGGATTGTCTGGCACTTCCCTTGCAGGGCTGTTGACAATTGCCTGTAGCTTTGCCAAACTTTAGCTGTTGGAGCTGAAATTTTCCATGTCATGTGTCTGCCTGCAGCTGATTTCCTTTTCTTTGAAAGTTCAAACAGAAAAATTTGGCTCCCTAAAAAAATAAGGTAGGGAGAAATAAATTGGTTTGGTCATGTTAAAAGCGCTTGCAAATAGTTTGCTAGGAAAATTGCACACTTACATACTTTGAAGCAAGGATGTGAAATTTGACCAGGACTTAGCCCTGTGGAAGACAGATGCCTTTTGCTATCTCTACAAAAGTTGCATAAATCCTGCCAAGTCAGAATACTCCCAGAAGGATCAGTTTGCACATTCTAAGGGTTTCAGGAAAACACAGGTAGGCTTTTGAAAGAAATATACCATTTCCTAAGTAGTTTGCTGGATATTCTATATATGGAGTTTCCCAAAAGACAACCTCATAAAGACATATCTTCTATCAGGAAAAAAATGAATGCTCAGAATTGCTTAGCAGCCAAGATCGCAAGAAACCCCAAGTGTACTTAAAGGGCACCTGATAAGATCAGAGAAAAAATACCCATTACCGCCTCTTGCCTCTGGAACGTCATGTAAATCTGTCTGCACGTGCCTTTCACACTTTTAATTGAAAACATAAAGGGGTGGAGGGAGCATTTGAGCAGATTAGCTAATTGATTGATTATTTACAAGGAATCAAAATTAGAGGGACAATGATGTCTTTTTAGAGAGGCGTCAAGGCAAATTATATGATTATCGAGTTACCCATAAGCACAGTTTGACATGCACAGCGCTGCAGCGTCCGTTTGTAGGCAAATCAGGCATCAGGGGTTTTCCTAGCATGTTTTAAGAGAGTTTAACGTGCCTTTCTCAAAACCACAAAAGCAATGCCATAGTGCATTAAGAACTAAATATTTAACTCTGGCAGCAAGCGCTTGTCTACCTCGTGGATGCCAGTAGAGGTTTCCGTGCAGTATTGACCATGGCTTTGCTGAATGCTCTGGGGCCAAATCCCTCTCCTGCTTATTCTTGGGCCAGAGACAGGCTCATGAAGAATGTGTGTTAATGTGCACCATATTCTCAGCCATCTGTTGACCCCATCTGACTTGCTCTTGCCTGTGCCTGTGGGGCTGCTCTCTGGGGAGAGCCAGCAAAGGTCAGGAGGGCACCCAAGCCTTGTTGTAAGCTGCTGAGTGGCAGTACCATCTGTAAGACCTTCTTCCTCTGCTTCTGTTCCAAATCTGCCTTATTGAGGGCGGTGGACAAGTATTTTGATATACTTAACAGTTAATCCTGAAAAAGCCAGCCCCCATCCCCAACAGCCAGCAGTCCCATCCCGGCTGGAGGAGACTTGCCAAAGGGATGGACCTGCAAGTTCATTCTGGTTGTGCTGTTTGCTGACAGCCCTCGAAGCCCATGGGGATAGCTTGGCCAGAAGTGATTCCTTGCAATGAATGGTGTGATTTGTGCCAAGTGTTTTGAGACCTTTTTTTTTTTTTTCTTTTTTTTTTTTTTTTAATATTCATGTATTCAGTACTTTTGTCTGGGCATGGGCAGCCTACCTTTTTGGCATTTTGAAATTTAAGCACCTTTCTTAGTAGCAAAACGCAAGTTCTCAAACGTTTCCCCTGGTGACATTCACTCTTGGATGTCTGTTACAATCCTGGCGAGCAAAGATGACGGATCAAGCACAGAACCTGGCCTCCTCTCCAAATTGCCTTGATTTCTTATCTCTGAAGCTGGATTATTTTGCACAGATCTTGCTGTTTCATAGGTTTCACGGTCCTGTTTCAATTAATGCCATCGTGGGGACACATGAGCCCAGTGTAAGATGTCATCACAGTGTTTGAGAGTGGTTTTGAGAGTCTGTTCTGCATATACTGAAAACTGTGTCAATACATAGTCAGGCTTTTAGAAGTGGTGTTTATAGCACCATAATGACTCTGTATCTAGGTCTTGAATCAGAACAGGGTGTGGGCCCTTTACAATGTGAATACAATAACATGTATTAAATAACATTGAGAAGTTACCGCCAGTGCACAGTAGCCAATTTTCCAATGTTAATACCTGAGAACAACAAATCGCGAGTGAGGCTGGCCAGGCTGGTGGCCTCGGGCCAGCTTTTCCCCAAGCAAGTCTCTCGAGTCGGCCTGGCTCAGGGTGAACTCAGTGCTCAGTGGGGCTGAGCCTTTGCAGCCACCAGCAGCACCCTCTCCTTCCCCCTCGAAAGGCAGGAACCGTGGCTGGGCTGTCTCTGCACAGCACCAGGGAGCCTGACCTGCTTCCCAGGCTGCCCTTGGATGGCTGGGTGGGGGAGTCAGACTTTAGAGACCCTGTTGTGAAAGTGTTGGTCTAGATCCCCAGGAAATCCTGTTAAGCAACAACAGAAGTGCCTGGGGCAGGGGAAAAAAAAAAAAAATCTGTCTGCTCTGAGCTATGGCCCTCTCATTTGCATGCAACATATGTCCTCTTCATTTGCGTGTCAAACTAACCCTGCCCCAGTTGCCTCAAGCAAAGAGATTAGATCTAGGGAGGAGGCTTGCACCAGGACAACTTTTAGCACAAGGAAATTCTGAAAGAGTAAAGATAATTAAAAACGAGAGATGAAAGCTAGCTCAGTCAGCTTGCTTGACACAGCCAAGTATCTCCCAATAATTCAAGAAACCTCTCAGTATCCAGAGCTGTCCATCATCCACCCTGTTTTCCCCTGCCAGCACGATCTGGCATTTTAAAATTAAAATTGTTGTGCTTGTCCTGCTGACTCATATGTTGTGCATCTCTCTTCTGTCCAGATTTGGGATGAAATCTTGGCCCTGTGCTGTAAGCCTGTGTTATGCAGGAGGTCAGAGCAGTTAATCAAAATGGATCATTCTAGCTTTATAGCATAAAAGTCAGTTAAGTCATTGGCAAAACTCCTGCTGATGCCTATAAATGTGGAATTTGAGCTATATAACCCCAAGACATCCAAATGGCTGGCTGTAAGATTCTGAGCCCAGCTCTTCTGTTTAGAACTCCAGAGCCTCTCTGCTTATTTACTTTCCTTTTTTCACATGCATCCCATGGATTTGAAGTGCTGAGATTTTTTTAATTACAAGAGCAAAGCCTTGTTTCTTAGGAAGAAAATGTGGTTTCAATTTATTATTTTTTGAGTGAAAATGAATGACTTGAAAATACCCCTAATCCATTTCTTACCTTTTTCACTGTGAATTTTCTTTCTCCATTGCAATAAAGCAAATTTATTTTTAATAGGATCGACGGGGAAAATTCTAGGATCCGTTTGTACCACATTTCTGCCTACAGCTGAAATCTCAAATCTAACCCATAAACCGTTAAAAATAGTGAAGAGGAAAGGATCACTAATAACTTTAAAACTAGTTTTGAGACTCACCATAAGAACATTATCTGTAAAGACTGCATGTTGGTTGCACTGACTTAGCAATAATAAGCGATAAAAATAAAACACACTTCAAGGCTGAAACAAGCATGAAAGCCTAAAATGTGAATTTTAGAACATTCCATAGTGATGTGGTTGACCAGTGCTGCTGTATTCAGGGTTTCTGCATGAAGATACACCTGCTGTTTAGCACCTTGACTCCTACTTTGTTTGGGAGCCCTTGATCCTGCTTTTCATGGGGCCCATTGCTAGAAAATGCAACTGGGGCTGTACCACAGAGGAGATGTGGTGGTTGATGGATCTGTGGAACACAGTTTGCTGTATGCAAGTAACCTACCAGTTTAGGTGAGTCCTAAATAGAATGGAAACTAGCCTTGGATCAAATGCACAGTTACCTTTGTGTCTTCTCAGGGGGCTGGGAACTCTCCATGGGGCAGAGAGAGCTCGAGTAAGTTATGCAAATGCTATTGTGTGAGACTTGTGTAAGGGCTAAATCATTTTAGCCTCTGGGCTAAATTGTTTGATTGGATGGAAACCATTTAAGATGAAACTGGGTTTTTTTTTTCCTTGAAATAGTTTATTCCCTGACCACATTTTAAGTAGCTATAATGTTTTGCTTGGTGGAGTATATGACTGTGGGGGGTAGAGAGCAAGGGAAAGGGAATTGGGACTCACTTTTGTGGATATCCCAAAATAACCCAAATGAAGACAGCCCAACCTGAAATGTAAGAATTCCCAGAGGCTGCTTGGTCACAGGATATATTTCCACATTGTATTAGAGCAATTCCCTGAACTGGAGAAGACAGAGGCAGTACTGGCTGACTTGTAGTTTTACTGCCCAATTGTTTATTAGCAATCCTGCTGTGCAAAAGCATTGAAGAAATGGAAGTTATTCAGAGGCGACTCTGAGCCAGACTTGATTGTTAGCAGCTTTAGGGATTTGGCTATTAGCTGGTGCGTTCTGTGGTAATGGAATATTGTAAAAATGTTTATATAAAAAAGTGCAAATGTCAAGGCATGTGTATGTGAATAACTCTTCATACAGTAATACTTCTTAGAAGCAAAATTTACCAGAAGTGTAACAGTAAAAAAAAAAGTTACTCTGACAGATTTGGTTGGTCTTTAATTCACTTTGCTATAAAACCAGACCTTTTACCCTAGCCTCCACACCGGGCCCAAATTATAGAGTTTGGAACCCCAGAACTGTCTGACCTGACTACTGATGCTCAAGCCAATTCTTTTTATTACTGCTGTGAGGTTTGCAGCGGGCTGCAGGGTTGTGCATTGAAAGTACATCAGTGCTTTTAGGGTGAACTGGTGTTTTAGGTCGATCGGTAGGAGATAAATTGGAGCTTTCAGCACCCACTAAAGAGATGGAGGTAATTTTTTTCCACTTTTTCATCAGCAATTTGCACAGCCATTTCCAGTAATGGGGATAGGACACATCACAGTTTGGGGGCCAAGGATGACTTCAACAGCAGAGCATGAATATGGAACCCTTTATCTCCAACGCAGCAACGCGCAGCTGCACCTGCCTGCTCTGCTGCTCCTGTCCCCCAAAACTGCCATTGTTTTTGGACAGCAACAGAAGCATAAATTAATTAAAGCTATCTTACACAGTCAGCCAGTTGTATTCATCTCCAGCCTGTGCTTGGTAGGTTTCTGAATAAATGCCCACTCGTGCTGTCTCGGAGTCACTGTTCCTGCCTGTTTCCAGCCTGGATAGCTGTGGTTGCATCAGCTTGTGCTCGAAGGTTATCTACCCAACCAGTAGGACTACAAGGGCAATATATTTCTTAATGAAAATGTTGATTCTGGAGTACAGTTATAGGGTCATTTACATTATTATGCACATAATCTCTTTCAAAGCAGGGGGTCTACAATGACCTTTTAAGGTCCCTTTCTGTACTGCATTTCTATGAAGTTCTTGCTGAAAACAAATAAATGTTATCAACATTCCTATAAATTATTCATTTTTTAAATCCACTGGTCATTATAAGATGATTGGCATAAGTAATAATCTGTGTTAGGGATGCGAAGGAGAGCGAAACGATAAAAAGCCTCCTTGATGTTCTGCTGCTGTTTGTCATCCTTTCGGGAGAAAGAGGGGTCTGACAGCCCTCCAGCTCTGCCCTCAGAGGACCTGGGCTCCAGGCCCTGCACTGCCACTGCTTCTTTTGTGGTCTTGACAAGTCATTAGGGAAAGACTGAAACAGTGTTTTCAAAGCATCTTAGCTGCACTTCAGCTGGCTGCCCTGCTGCTCCCATCCCCCAAACTGCCCGGCCTCGCAGACTGAGTTAATCAAAACTGTCCACAGACATTCAGCCACTTGTATCCATCTCCAGCCTGTCCTGCTTCTGTTTGGCCCACAAGCAGTTTTTAAACGTGCTTCTTGCCTATATTTTGATTTTTCTAGGTTTCTAAAAGACCTTTGCTTTGCATTTCTGTTTTCAAACATGGATTGTGAAAAATAGATATTTGGTGTGTAAACACTGTGCCCCAAAATCAGCTTTCTTCTTCCTCTGCTCACTATCATCTTCCAGTGACAGAGAGAGAAAGGGAGCTGCTTTCAAGTGGCTCAGATACATCTGACCAGACACTCAGGGCTGCAGTTTCATTGTGCTGTGCCGGGTCAGTGGAGTCACCACAAATATGGGGCTCCTCACTCCCTGGCTGACCAAACTGCTGGAAAGCAAAGAACAAGAAACAAAGCTGCTCATGCTCATTGGGCTGCAATGAACGGGTTTCAACCATAAGTCTTTGGTTTCCTCTGCAGACGCTTTCAAACACTATGCTTGTAGTTATTATTTTTAATCCCTATGAACTCACGGCACGGGCCGGATGTTGGAGACTGTGGTGGCGTGGGTTACACAGCTCCTCGAAATGTTGATTTTGAATCTCACTTTAACTTAACCAAATGTTGCTGGTGGGCTCAGATACATACAATTAGCTCACTTTAAATGATGCCTCCGGTGTGCTAAGACACTTAAAATTGGACCAGAAGTTAGGCAGTTAATCTGTAAAGCTCAATAAAGCCCCCTGTTTCATCCAAGGGTTGTCAGAAAATTCGTTCCACATCTGTACAGAAAAAAAGCGAGGTGTAAACTGCCAAGAACCATTTTAATGATGGCTGGAGAAAAAAGCAGCCAGATGGCAGGCTCTGCTGTGGCTGCGGTTGGTATTTAACTGCTTTTTTATTGGAAAAATATGGGGTGAAAAATTGTGTGGGACTCATTAGGCAGCCTGCTGCGATTCTGATCAGCTTGCCAATCTGTTCAGTGTGGCAAAGATCCAAACAGCCATAAATTTTTAGCAGAGGCTTATAATCTATGACTTGGAGCTTGTTAAACCTTCTCTACTCCCCCCACTTTTGTACACTGCTTGGTTTGGGGTTTTTTTTTTCCTTTTTTATTTTTTTAATAAAAGCTTCAGGGCTCAAGCTGTGCTGGAAAAAAAAAAAGGGGGGGGGGATCAAGTCTCTCACAAAAAAGCTCCAGTGAATAGCACATCTCTTTGCTCCTTCTCTCCTTCTCAAAGTAAGAGTCCATAACACAAGTTTAATTTTCCTGATCCTGCATATTAACTAAAAAATTGGGTGTGCAGCAACATCTAAAGCAAGAGTGGTGTTATCTTTCCACTGGCATAAAGGAGTAGAGGAAATCCTCCTGCTCCTCCTTTGTCATCTTCAGAGGGAGGAAGGTTGTCAGAGGAGAGGGTTGTTTTTGCGGGCAGGCAGCTCCGCCGTGTTTTACCTTTTTGCCGAAACAATCCCAAAGTGAAGAATATGCAAATTTCAGAATTTCATAGCTTGGAGCAAAGTGTTAGGATCACAGCACGGCTGGCACTCAGGGGAGATGGTAAACTGCTGGCAGGGTTTTAATTTTCCGTCATAGTGGTGTCTGGATACCGAAGGATTCACTAAGGATCCTAAGAGGAAACTTAAAGCTTCCTTTTTCTTAATATTTGCATATTACAGAAATCGATTTCACACAAAGGAAAAAGAGGTTTTAGAGGTTGCTGTGACATGTTTCCAAGTAACATACACAGAGCTATTGATCTGGCCACTTTTACGGAGATGGAAAATAAGCAGCCAGCACTCCTTCATGGGAGTATAAATATTGGTTTTGAAAGATTTATGGAAGCAAGAGGCCAGCAGTGGTATATATGGTCTCCAGTATATGTACTGTTAAAAATACTGAAGTATTTCTCAGAAATTGCCCCAAGAAGTGAAATAAAATTATAAGCTATGGAGTTGATGCTTAATTGAAGCACTACTCTACTGAAATATTTTTATAATGATAACACTGAACTTGCATGTGCATTTATATCTGGGCATGCATGCTGCATGTGTGCTGTATGTTCAAGGTTATTTCAAGGAAATGTTTTAAACAGAGCAGTGAGCCAGTTAAAAAGATGTGTATGCAAATAGATCAGTGTGCACAATTGCTGTCACAAGCAGCTAAACCAGAATCTTTCTTGCTTGGCCAAGGCAAAGGTGTTAACTTGGCTTCTGCAGAAAGTGAGTGGGACTTCAGCTGATTAACTTGGATCTTTTGTGCAATTTTAAATATGGCAGGAGCATTAAAATGAGCATCTGTACAACCCTAGTGACAACGATTGAGATTTCTTTTTATTTGAACTAGCATTTCCAGTAGCATGTCCCTTCTCATTATATTTTGGGACAACAGTGCAACAGAAATAAAGAAGAACTAGCAGACTTCCTTGCAAATGCCACTGAATTTGTTTTAATGCTGGCCAAGCCTTTTCTAGTCAATTATCTGCAGCAAAGTCAGAGCCCACATGGATGCATGTTCTCCTGCTTTGTCCAAGCCTACATGTACCCATTTCCCTCACCTTCTACTAAGCACTATGGCATTTCTTGCTACTAGCTGATTTCTTCTGACTGTTGTCTTTGTCTTGAGTACACATGTAAATAGGGAATATAAAAGGTGAGTTCTTTCCTTTCACAGAATTTGTTGTAAAAAACAGAAAAGAACAGTACGAGAAAGCCTAGGGATGTTGTCTCATATTTGCTATAAACATAATACAATCAGAAAGTCTTTATGTTGTGAAAAGAGGATAAATGAGCAGATAGTGGTAAGAAAATCCAAGGGTGCAGTGATCTACTTGCAGTCTTCCTCCTTTTTTGTGTTCTGCCAGTGGGAATATTTGTATATTACTGTTCAAAGAAAAACTGTCTGTTTTCTTCCTGAAGTAATAATTTATGATTCATGAAGGACACTTTTTATTCATATTGACTTGTCTGTGTTTAGAGAAAGTTGTGTTTTTCCTTCTCCTGCTACAGGACTTAGGGGTTTGGGGCTGGGGCTGGTTGTGGGTTTTTCAGGATATTTCTGCCACTTGGAGTGGGTTTTCTTTAAACAAAAAGTTGAATCACGCCTCTGTCTTCCCAGCTGGCCTCAGACTTGCAAAGACAGCCAATTTTTCTTCACTTCCAGGAAACTGGTTTATTCCTTCCCCTCCCCACCTCGACATACATACATTCATAACACAGCTCCTGCCCATGGAAAAGCCTCTCTCGCCCTCCAGCACACGGCATCTCCTAAAGGTGTTGAGAGGACTTTACTCTCCGTTGCCGCCTTCTTGTTTCTCTTTATGCCTGTCTGCGGGGTGTGTAGCCATGAAAACAGCCTTATCACAGCTTGTCTAGCAATAAGATCCATGAATACTTTGGCTGTTCCCCAGGATGGTGTGAGCACAGCATGCCTGTCACTCACGGCAGAGCGGGGAGCAGAGCGCCAGGGTGACAGCCGAGTCGCTGAATTTTATTTGGTGTGGGAGGAGGCTGAAGAGGGACTACTGGAGTGTCACCAAATCTTATAATTTTGCTGCAAAATGTGTCCTTAAAGGCACAGCTCCTGGAAATCTGCAATGAGATGAGGAATGTCGGCTTTGCTACAAAAGATAAATTAACCCATGCAGTCACTAAGGAGACTTGGCAATAGGAGTGACCCCACTGCAAAGTCAGCAAGCAAATACAAGAAATGCCCACTGTATTTATTTAATTAGGTTTTCATCTTCCGGGTTTGAAGCCAATTTTCTGATTTGCTGGGGAGGGAGGGAGGAAGGCAAATGGGCGAAGATTGATTTGTGTTCTCTACCCTTTGGTGGTTCATTGGAAACAAGAATTGCCAACGTGCCTCTGGTAGTTCCTACCGGGAAGAGCTTTTCCTCCTTGTTTTGAAAAAGTAAAAAGTGAAATAGGATAGGATCTTCCCAGACACCACTAATCTTGCCTCTGTGTCCTGAGGCTCCCACCAAAGGCCAGCTGTGATTTTGGGAGGTGAATGCTACGTGCAGGGCAGATTCAGTCTCTTCCTCTCCTGACCACCAAACATCAAAGAGAGGCTGAACTCAATTTATGTCAGTAACCTGGAAAGGAAGGACCAAGTTCCCCAAATGGTGATTTTTCTTATTGCACAGTATAAAGCCACACATCCTCCTGGCCAGGCTCTTCAGTGCAGAATGCTGTGGAAGGTGATGCCCTCAGAGCTGCTGCAATCAGGGCAGGAGGCTCCCGAGCTCTGTGTTGGGAATGGGAGCCAATGCCAGCTCAGAACAGGCTGGACACAGCCATTTTCTAGTCCAGATGCTCACCACCATCATCTGCTGCATGGGCTGTGGGTGAGCAGAGCAGCATCTTCAGGACTAACTTTGGGTTAACAGGTGGACAGGAAAGATCTCTCTGGAGCAGCTATAATTTAAAGTACTGCATGGATACCAGCTGGCTGTATTTAGTGAGTGTATTTTTTTCCTGTGCATCATCAATGTACAGAAAATGTTGTTTGCCTTATTTTAAATGCCATGTTTCTATACACAGCAGCTTTGTGGGGGTTACAGAGCCCTCACCAAAGCTGGGGTCGGCAGTCCCTTCCCTGTGCCACCTGCATGAACAAGCTGCTGTAACAACCTCACTTTATAAGATGCTCTTTTAAATAAATAAAGACAACTCCCAGCAGATACTAGCCCTTTACTTGCTAATAACACTCAAGTCCTTTTGGCTCTCCAAAACATCCCTTAAGAGAGGGAATTCTGCATTAAGCAACTTGTTCTGTCAGGAGCGATTCGCTCTGCGACAGGTCTGGCCCGCGGAAGAGACGGTCGTCATCTGTGCAGCCTCTGCCTGGGGAGGAGGAGACACGATAAATGAAACAGATTAGTCATCTACAGGAGGACTTGATCGTCTGTCTTCCCAGATCTCTAAGCTTCCAATGGAAGATCTAATTTTTCAATAAAGATAATTCAATTAGGAGGTTTTAATTAGGGAGTTGAAGCTGATTCCCCCCCACACTCCTTCCTGTAGCTGTCAGCCTCTGCACAGGAGCATCCGTGCTCCTCCATCCCCGCTTCTCTTTTATTTTTTTTTTCAATTCCTAATCATCCTGGTGGAAGAAAGCAGGGAAGGGGGAAAGATGATGAAGGGAGAACAGGGACATTAAAAAAAAACCAAAATAAAAAAGGACCCACAGCATGTTGTGTCATTAAAAAGTGCCTTGTATTACCCGGGAGCTTCTCCATCTGCTTTCGGTGGGCATCCCAGGAGGACTTGGCGATTATGAAGGAATTCTCGGAGGCCATTACTGGGAAGAGGAAAAAAGGCTTGCTGCAGACAGCTTAATGGACTAATTTGTAACTGTGAGAGCAGGAGAAATGAGTTGTTGGCCACGTTTTAATTTGACAGCGAGTGGCAGAACGAATGCGAAATGTGATGAGTGAGCAGGCGCGCTCCTTTTCGCGGTGCACTTTGCAAGGCCCCTTGGCTTTCCCGTGGGGGCTGTCACTATTATTTTTTGCCTTCCCCATCCAAGCGAGGACGGTGGGGGCAAATTGGTGGGAGGTGCTAGGGGCGAGGACAGGTGGGAGGAGGGGAAGCGTGATCAAGCAAACAAGGCTCAGGATCCAATTTTATGCCAGCATGAGGAAGACAGGAGGGTACAGCTAAAGAAATTACCAGTATGTCTTAATTCTTTGTGTGATGAATGGGAGGAAGGTGCCTTACAAAGAGCATTTTCTCTGTACATAATGACTTTGTCATCATCTGACATATGTGCAGCCCTGCCTTTTGTGATCCACGTGTCCAGAGGTGATGACCACCAGCCAAAGCAAAACTTGGTGGTCTTACCAGGAGAAACTGGAACTCCTAATTAGGCTCATAAAGCTGATGTGCAGTTGTTGACCGTTACCCAAAATTTGTGTCCTTGCTACAGCCACTCCGAGGCCCTTACCCTCCAGTGCTGGTGCTTCCACTGCATCCCAGGGACCCCCTCACTGCTCTGACACTGCATGACATTAATTCAGTTGGGATCTGACATGGAGCCAGGAAAGTGTGGCAGTTGCCACCCCTGCTTGCTGCCCCCATGGTTAAACCCTGATGGTGGTTTGATGGGCAGCTTCAGCACCCAGCAGCCTCCCATTGCCCTCAGGTGCCTCTGGGCACATCTCTCACCCTTTGGACTGAGGCTCCTGCCTGAGGGCAAAGGCAGTACGTTGCCTTCCCTGCATCAGGAGGCCTCTGTTCCACACTGACATTTTGTCAGGTCCATTGTTCTTTAGTTTGTGATGTTTAAAAATCAATGCTTCCCCACCCAGAGGCTATAGCAGAGCAGCTTGTATGAACTGAAAGATAGGTAAGTGTGGTTCTGTTCATGCTGCCTTCTTGGCAGCCAATGCTCACCAGAGCTCCCCATCATGCACAGTGTTCTTTCTATAACATGTTCTTTACTGAAGCTCACATAAGGGGAAGAAATTCCAATTGGCGGCTGTGTTTTCCAGTGGGTTCTTTTCAGTCACCTGTTATGAAGTTGTATGATTTAAAAAATACTAATTCTGCCAGAAAACACGCCTGGATTGGTCATAGAATTGATTGATACATGTGAGCTGATTATTTATGGTTTTCTTCCCAGGCTACAGTATCGAGGTATGATGATGACATAAATTGCGTGAGAGTTTCTTGCAGGACAACAGACCAGGTATCATCCCACACCCTTGATGGATTGTTGGAGTGGTCTCAGGGAGTCTGTATCACAACCAGACAAAATTCTAGTTCCCTCTCCTGGACTGCTGTTCCTCACAGCTATGTGCTGTATCAAGGGCTCCTCTATGGGGTACGGGATCCACTGCATGGCCCTTCTGTGTCATGTCCACCTTTAAGTGCCTGTAAAACCTGATAGGAGCCATAAATCTTCCTCAGAGCTTTTGCAAAGCATCTAGAAGAAAAAATGTTCTGTTTTCTGCACATTTCTTCTGTAGGGAGGAGAATGTGGATTATGGAGAAATGTTATGGTGGCTTCTATGCAAGCACTTGAGTGTTTTGGTGTGTCAGGGGGTAGGTGGTGTGCTTGGAGAGTGTTGGCTGGAGCAAACTGCTGTCAGCAGTGCATCACCTAACACCGTGCCTGAGGACAAGGGATCCTGCTGGATCCCAGCTCCAAGTATTGCGGGATCAGGGTGGGAACAGCTGTCCATTGTTACTTCAGTCAGGGGGAGGATCTGCTGAGCCTAGCCCAGACCCCACATGTCAGCAACAAGAGTTGCACTGGCTTCAATACATTTTCCTTCAAAATTTGTATTAGAGCTGAAGATTTCAGTGAAAAGCAGCATGAAAAGGGCACTGAACTGGGACTCTCATGCTGTTGACTTGCATGGGAATCCCTGTGCAATTTTCTCTTCATCTTTTGCTGGTCTTTAATTTCTTAGATTTGTTTGGGTTTTTTGTCCTTTTAAAGCCTACGCTTTACCACTTGTGGGAGGGGCACCACTGCCATGGGTCTTGTTTGCATTAGTGCTCCTGGTGGCACCACTGCCATGGGTCTTGTTTGCATTAGTGCTCCTGGTGATCTCCACACTCTTTGTCAGCAAGCGGTCTGAGGACAGGAGGGAGGTGGAGCTCTGAGTTCCCATCTCCTTTCCTGTTGTTGACTCCCTCTGCAGCTTTGGATAAACTACTCATGGGTCCTTCCTACCTTTCTCATCAGTATAATAAGACTGAGGTGGAGCTTGAGCAGGTGCTCTGTGGTAAGTGGCATCCTTTCCAAATGGAAGTGCTGCACTTACAACTGCCTGTGTCAAGTCCAGAGCTTTCATTTGAGAATGGGCATCAGGTACAGCTCTGCCAGCCCAGGCTACATTGAAACTCTTCTCCTTACGGCTTTTGCTTTTCCATTTTGATGTTTGTCATTATAAAATAATATTTGAAAAGGCTTTTTGCCTTTTTTTCCTAATATAAAATATTGCATGTGACTTTAGAAATGTACACATACTGGATTGTTTCTCTGTTTATTACTGTTCTTTTTTCTAAGAGCATCTGCAAATAGTACATACAATGCCCATGTATAGAAATCTTACCAGCAGATTTAATAGTATTGATTTGTCCTGCAAGGTACAAAGGTTCATCATCCTTGAATTTGACATTACCTGAGTTGGATTACAATAATTTATTTCTATTACTGCTGATGGCAGGTACACAACATCCAACTTCCCTCGATTTTCTAAATGTTTCCTTAAAGACAGATTAACCTTGTTTGAAATCTTCACATTATTCACTTTAATTATGTGTAGCACTGCACTTTTAAAATGGGGTGGGAGAAGATCTAAGAAGACAGAAGCCCATGCTTGGTCATGGCACGGAGAGAGGATGACAAAGAGAAAGGAGACTGTTCTCCCAATCAGTACAAAATGTTGGCTTTGTGCCTCCTTAACTCATTAGGCCTCGGCTCTTGCTTTGGTGTTTTGATAGAGGGTGACGGGCAAAGGACCATTTCAGTGCTTATTTTCATCTCACCTACTTGCCCGTTTCATCTCTATCTCTGAACACTGGTCTCCAGAAGAGAAGGCATTGGGATTTCTCCAAGCTGTCACCCAGCTTCAGGATGTGATCAGTCTAGGGCAACAAGGAAACTAAATATAAGGAAGATAGAGTGTGTATGGCTGTATTTATCAAGAAGACTAAGTGAATGAAATCCATGTTGCCTCCAGGACTTCTGTTCACACCTCAACCTGTCCCTTTTGAATCTAGAAACATGGCCCTCTGGTTTCAATCCTGCATGCATAGACGTATGAATGGAAACTGAAATTCCTAGATAGCAGCAGGCAAGATGTTCATTTACACCAAACGTGATCTTACATGTGGGACTCCCACTCCCACTGGGCTGTGGGTCCACTGTAAGCAGGACTGCAGGGCTGGAGAGCTGAGGGTAAGGAATTTCCAGGCTGTTTCATTCCCAGGTAAAATCTTCCTTTTAACGCTCATGTAAACTTTTGGGGGTCCTGTACCCTGGGCCTGTGGTACCTCAAAAAGCAGAGCTGGAGCTCGGAGGTTGTGTAAATTCCTGCCTTACAGCAGCTTCCCTTCCCAAGCCAGCAAGGCTCCCGCTGCTGCCGTGGCCGCTCACCCCCCCCTTTTACCTTCCAGCTCACTTCGTCTGTTCCTGGAGGCCCCGGGAGGCTTTAACAACCACTAGATTGTTAGTGACAGTCAGACACTTTAACACTTAAAGTAGAAGGTTTGATTTAATCGCAAGGCTGTCATTTATTATTTGTCTGCTGTGTTCCGCCGGGGCGCCCGCTGATCAACTGCCTGCTCCCAGGAGGGCTTTTTTTTTTTTTTTTTTCTTTTTTTTTTTTTTTTTTTTTTTTTTTTTTTTTTTTTTTTTTGTTATGTCTAAATCCTCAATACAAATTGCAGCACTCCTAGATCTCCCAGCGGGACCCATTACCGCCTGTGGGGCATTAAGGATCATTAATAGTGCTGTCAGCAAGCTAGCCAGTTGGTTAGCTTCTCATAAATAGGAAATTAATCCATCTACTTCATTAATAATGCCGAGTGTAGCTATTTTGTTGCACTTGATGTAAGGGGCCCTGTGTTTGTCTGTAATGCGATAAGACAGGACTCCAAATTAGCATTGAATGTCTGATACAAGAGTGCAGACTCAATTACTTAGTGGAAAGGTTTTTGTTTTGGTTGGGGTTTTTTGTGGTTGTTTTTTTTTTTCTTTTTCCCCAAACCTCTTTAAAGTTTTCGAGCAGCAAGGAAAAAAAAAACAACAACACTGATTTGCTCCGTTGTTTGTATTTTACCGGTTCTGTTTCCATCACTTGTTTCTGTTTTTAAGAATAAATTGTTGGGGAGGGAAACCAGTGAGTGAGAAATGGGGCCACACCTGGCAGGAAAAGCAAAATTATTTATTAGAGACAGGGCTAACTAGCTGTGCTTATCAAGCCTTCTGTGATGAGGGCCTGGGGAGGGGGGTTTGCTTTTTACTTGTGTCTCTAGTTCAGGAATCATTACTGCACTGATGGATATTATATTTCACTTTGGAGGAGGAGGAGAGGAGGAGCAGTAATAGAGCAGGTTAAAGGAGAAAATGATCCATGGTAAGAGTCGTCCAGCTTTTTATGAGAAAATCATTTGCCTACCCAGCAAACGCAGAGTCCCTGATGGGTGGTATTGGAACCACTTAGAGGATATGAAGAATTCCGAGTACATTTATCTATTGCATTTCTAATTAGTTTTACTTAATAATATCTAAGCACCAGGAACAAAATAGAGAGTTGTATGGCAATTATCCATAAAAGTACTTCATCCTATGCTCCTGTGCTGTTTGGATCTTCCTGCGTTTCCTTCCTTCCTATAACTTTCTCATCAGTGCATGGGAAAATACAAGTAATTTTTCAGCCCTAATTATTAAAGAAAAGCTTTTCAACAGGGGAATGGTTTCCCTCTTGCCCTGGAAAGGCCGTACATTTGCCTTTTTGTACTTCAGCCTTGTGAGTTTGTTTTCAGCCAAACAAAAAATTCAACTCGGATGACTGGCTCTCACTAGAGCTGGAGTTTGCAGTATGGGGAACCACTCAGTTTCATGGGATGTGTATCCAAAGCTCTGGGGAAACTTTGCTGGCAGTCTCCTTTGTGATACTTGAAGAATTTGCTTTTACTGGCTTGAGCAGTATGCTGTTAAGTGGCATGTAGAAGAGGGATTATAAACATGTAACTATATCAGGTCCCTTCCTCTGTCTGGGGCTCCACAGCTCTGCCACAACATAAATAACAATCATTATAACTAATTACTGTTTGGGCATTGGGGAGGGAGAGCACTTGTATTTATTTTTATAATGGGAGGCAAATAAATTTCTGAAATATCAAGAGGAGGGAGGAAAGAGCTTCTATAAAGTGATGTGATAAATAGATTTGGAAACATTCCAGTTCTCAGAAGCCAGTAGTCTGGAATGGATATTTTCTGTTGACAAACTCTTCAAACCATGTGAGCTGTGCTGTATTTATTTACATCATTTTTGCAGTAGAAATGCATTTTCCAAAAGTGGTATGTGGATGAAGAAGTACAGTACAACAGCAGAGATGATCCCAGAAGGAAAGGATTTAGAGGATTTCCATACCAGGCAGTGGAGAAGCTTGCCTTTCTTGTGCTAGATGCACATTGCACAATGGTGCCATCTGAGAAATAGCCCTGAAGGGCAAAACATACAAAGGAATACAGGAGGCATAGACCCTATCTCTATAAATGCCACTATGGGCGCCTTCAAACTTTACAAATATTCATTGTCTGAATTCCAGTGATGGTTCTGAATTTCACAATTGCCCTCTAGGATAAGCATAAACAAAAGGATAAAACCAAACAACTTTGAATGCAGAACTGCATTGGAGGGGGAAGAAGGAAGTGTTGGAAATTCATATATAGGAACTGTGCAGATTGGCTGCATTTCCAAAGCATTTTTTTAGACTGCTGCCTTCTCCTTTTTGGAACTGCTTTGTGGTGTGAATGAGTGGCAGTCACAGCAAGCTGTCTGTCTCCATGCCCCCTCACCTATGTGTTATTAGCAGCAGTGGTGCCGAGAATCCAGTGGCCGTAAAAAGCCCAGCTGCAGCCAAAATCCTAATGCACTTCCAATTCCCAGTGCATTAAGCTTGGAGGAGTCTGTTGTGTATTATCCCAGGCTCTGTCCAGTTTCTCTAGAGGTTTTCTGGTGCTAAAATCTTTGCAAGCATTTTTGTCAAATGCTTAATGCTTTAAAACTTAACCTCATTACGCTCCAGTCTATTTCTGTATTGAAGGAGAAGGGAGCATGGGAAGGATCTTTTCCCCAAAAATAAAAAGTCCAGCCAACATAAGTTAGATGCTTTGGAGGTTCTTTTATTGTAAACTACAGGAAAGGACTTTGGCAATGTGTTGAAATTGTTAGATTAAAGCTTTCCCCTCCATCACCCCCCATTCTGCCATTAAAGACCAATGGTGCTGTAAACAATTTATGGCTTTCTTAAAGGAAGTCAGATAATCCTGGCTGATTTGTGGCCATTCCTTTATTGCCTTGCCAAATTCTGCTTTGTCATTTCTGGTTGGAGGAGAAAGCACACACAGCCACATATGTGCAAGTTTCTGACCTCATTTTGAATGTTATGAGAGAGTGAGCGCATGTGTCTTCGGGACAAAAAAAAGTAAAAGAAAAAAATCCTAGAGTAAAAGAAGAATAATTTCCCTAGTAATTATGTTTTTTAAGAAATATGGGGTGTAAAATATACCATTACTGATTGTACAATCACTTGTCCAGTCAGGCAGGAGAGCTGGCTGACCCAACCTAGTAGAGAGCACCACTCCGCATTAGTGTCAAAATGGATGTTTAGTCGTGTGCAGCCATGGTGAAATTGGAAGTGGAAAGGAGCCAATGCTTCTTTCAGTGAGAGGGGAATAAAAAAACGCTCTCTCTTGTTTTACAAATCTCTCCAGGGATGATGAAAATGGCTCTCTTCAGCATCCATCTCGTCCTTAGTTCTAGATCAGCACATGTGGTAGGAAAATGTGTAGATATGTCATGACTTCAGAGAGACTGTGAAAATAAAAGGGGCACATTTTTCCCCTCTGCAGCCCTCCTCCTCCTTGCATTGCGAATAGTTATGTTACCAATTAGTGGATACTTATTGTTATAAGCAGAGTTTGTAGCTGAGCATATAATGACAGTGGCCTGGCACATTTCGTTAGATGCGCTTTGCCAGTAGCAGGTGTGCACTGCCTGTGTCTGTTTGGTCTGGAGTGTGGATACACCCTGGATGGAGGTTAAACTGCTTAAATTTTAGGATGGCATAGGTGTGTCAACAGAGAATGTAGTGAAGGGCAAGGACTGACAACAAACAAAAAGAGATTGATTTTCAAGACCTGTCCTCTGAAATACCCGGTGCTAAGATTGCTGAGCACTTGATTCTGCTGTGACCATAGGAGGGTTTGCAAGTGCCCAGTTCCTCTCCAAGTTGGGCCAGAGGGGTTTCAAGAAGTATATCCAGAAATTCAGGGACACAAAACAACTGTGCCTTTTTTTTCTTAGAAATTGTGGTTCTGAGATTTGTGTCCAGAGCCATATGGAGAGACTTTGATGAAACCAGACTTTCCACTTCCTAGAGTCTACACTCTTGGAACTTTCTAAAAAGCAAGAATGTTGAGTCTTTTACCATAATGGTGAATTGCTTCAGGAAATCTAAATCTGAAGGCATTTTGAAAAGCTGGTAGCGAGGAGATTCTGATTTGTATTGTTCAGAAATGGCTGCAGTGGAGAAGGCCTGCACTGGTTTTAGTGCCACAGTGCTGCTACAGACTTTTTACATACCAACTTCATTACTCTTTCCTTCTGTCCAATCCAACCGTGCATGAAGCAGCAGACTAGACTGGAGGTAACTCAGTTGTAAAACATCATTTGACAAACTGTTAAGATTTCTCCTGAATGGAGCATAATCCATGTTTGTGGCGGGATTGAGATGATAATGTTGTGAAATGGCATTCGATGCAGAACAAAGTATTGCCACAGCAATAATTTCCAACATGCAGCTCTAACAATAAGTCATTCCCAGATCCTTACCACAGAGGGCCAGGCTCTTTGTTTACAGTCAAAATGAGAATTGTGAGACTGCTTGGCTTAAGCAAGAGCTGTGGCATCTCACCAGTGTTGTATTAATAAGAAAACTATTAAGACCCTACGTGGCCGAGTCGTGTCTCCAGCCTGCCATGACCTCTCTCCTGACAGACTTTGAGTGGTGTTTCTCCTTGGATGAGGTCAGCAGGGCTCCACCAGAAGGGAATCTGCTCCTGGAGAAGCAATACCTGGGAAAGGAGAGCTGTGCTGAGTTCTGCCGCATCTCAGCACACCCTGTGAACACACACTTAGAGGTGGTTCCTTTCTCCAGTTTCACTGCTGAATTGGAGTTGCAGAAGCCCAGGGCAATGTACCTGTAGTAACACTTCCATTTTTTCAGAAAGTCATTGGTACATGAACTAATCCTTTCAAAACACATGTAACGTCTGTAGGTTCTTAACTACTTTCCTTATTAATACAACACTGGTGAATAAAGGGACAATGTTGTTATAGATTATTAGTAATAAACATGTCACCCCTTGAAGTATATATATTTTATTAGCCTCTTCCTAGCACAGCCCGTTTTTCAACTGGTTATAATTTCTCCTACTTATTCTTTCCTTCATAAATTTTAGAAGATTTAGTATGTGCATGCCTGCAATAGTGAAAATAGCCTTTGAAGATATGTGTGCACCTTTTTTCAGCCCATTTTTGAAAATGCTTTATTTTGTGTTTAGAATGAGTGATTTTTTTTTTTATTGTAAGCAAGGAGGACTTTTTTGGTTTTAAAGTCATAATCAATAGCTATTGCAGAAGAGCCCAGAGGACACTCTGGATTTGTAATGCCAGGGAAGCCTAAATGGGCTTTTGTGATATGATTCATTGATATCTGGTGATGGTTTAACTCAAATGATAAAGGGATTTTCCCTATCCCTGTATTTCGGTGATGATGTTCCACTTCTTTGTTGGCTTATATCTGCCAATTTTCACCACCCACAGAAAAGAAAAAGTAAATGAAACACCAACAAATAGGGTTTTTTCAACAATTCCTTTTGACTGCCAGCTTCAGCAGTGGCCGTTAGATCTCTTTAAACTGAACAGTCTCCAGTGGGAGCACATAATAATAAGTGTTTGGTGTCTTCTCCAGCCTCTTGGAGCAAAGTTGTTTCACCACTTCTTGCTCTCTAATGGTGTCTGTATCCAGTGGTTGTTTCTGAACACATTTCCCCTCATTTTGGTTTGAACAATCCCATTCTGCCACTTCTTTATTGACACGTTGGATTCATCAAGCTCATAAAATTAAACTGGATGTGAAATGCTGCAATTAGGCTTCAGTAATATATGTGGTTTTAACATGAAATCATCTCTGGTTTAATCCTGTCCATTCCTGCTTTTTCATATCCCAGTGCTCCTAATCTTTGGAAATGTAGTCCCCCCTGCGTGGGGTGGGAGCCCTGGGTTCCCCTCCAGACCAAACCTGCTGCAGCTGGGTCAGGGCAAACCCCATCTGGCTAATTTATGAGCAGCACTAATGGGTCCTCAAGGGACCCCCCATCAGGAGCCTCATCCAGGATGCGATGCCCATGACACAAACCTCCAGGGGAGACAGGGGCTGGTTTTAGGAAGAACCTCAGGATGAGTGGGGGCATGGGGAACAGGAAAGCATGAGATATCTCTGGGGGATGGAAAAATTACCACCCCCACAGCAACCATTTTTCTGTCTCTCATGATCTCTGAACAAATGTCGCTGTATTGACAGGTCAGAAATCTGCACAAATAAATTCGTGTGACATGTTTTTTCTCTCCTGTGTTTAATGGCTACCTAGTCAATAAATAATTATTAAGCAATGATATAAGAGCTGCACTCTCAGAAAATTCAAAGTTTAGTTTCAGGAAAATGAATTCATCCAGGAAAAACACCTTTGTGCAATAAAGACTTGAGAAAGTAAAATGAGATTGTGGGCTTTCTTTCCCCAGGCTTGGATATTGCTTTATCAATACAGTTCTGTCAATAAGCTGTGAACAAACGCAGGCCTTGTCAGATTTACTAACTAATCACAGAAAAGTGTTGGCAGGGCTTAAAGGATTGAGTGACCAGACATAGTAACTCATTTTAAGTGTTTCTGCTTGCTGTATGTTTTTTTCCTTCTTGTTTTTTCCTTTCCTGCTCCTTACTTTTGCTGTCTTAAATGAATAGGACAGCAAATACCTGCTTCTGGCACCTTCTGTCACACGGAAAGGAGAGATGTGCAAATTCCATAGATTCTGTTTGTCTTTAACCTAGTTCCTGAGCCACAGACG
Source organism: Corvus hawaiiensis (assembly GCF_020740725.1). Lineage (NCBI taxonomy): Eukaryota > Metazoa > Chordata > Aves > Passeriformes > Corvidae > Corvus > Corvus hawaiiensis. The sequence goes on along the minus strand of NC_063230.1, from coordinate 8,562,250 downwards.
CAAAAATATGTACGTGCCTAAATACTGTAGCTCATTTAGTGCATGCACATCTTTACAAGCAAATATGCAGATTACATGTGTGTGCTGCCTGTGTAAGCACGTGGTAGATTTTTAATTGAAGGCATTCCATGGCTCTGATGGCTCTGCAGTGATTTCCACCCTCAGCTTCAGTGGAGCTGCTCATTTGGACTCTTGATAACAGGTTTTCCTTTAACTGAAAAGACGAAATGGGTACATTGGAAACGCTTTTTTCCTCTTTCTCTCCATAATTTCTGTCATGAATTCCTCTGTTTTTGCTGTTCGTTCCCTGCTGGCAGTTGCCATCTGTAGCAATTTTTCTTCTGCCAGAAGGATTGGCAAGCAACTCCCTCCAGTGCCCACATCAGTGATGCCTGGGCGACAGCCCGGGTGCCAGAGCGCTGCACTACCTCCACCTCTCCCCCCGTTCCCCCACCCACACGTTCGTGCTCACACAGCCTCAATATGTCGCTTTTGGAACAAAGCTGTGCTGCCAGTGCCCCCAGATCTCTGTCAGCCTGCCTGGGGACTTCTGGGGTCCAGCCCTGGCATGCCCCTTCTGCAGCCTGAGCATGCCCCAAAGGTAGGGCTGCTTTTCCCTCCACCTTTTTTGCAGGCACGGGAGGATTATATTTCAGTATCGCTTGCTTGAAAGGCACTGCTTGGCTAAAGCAGCTCCAGCTCACATTTGCTTTCCGTTGGGAGATTCAGACCTAAAGTTAGAGTTAATTAAGTCGATAGCCCCTGTTAGAAATGCTGCAAAGCAATGATCGCGTGAGGAGAATCCTCCTTCAGAAAGGCTGGGGTTTAGATTGAAAGCATTAATCTTTGCAAGAGTGAGGGAAAGAAAGAGAGGAACAAATAGAGAAAGAGAGAGAAAAAAAGAAAGAAAACATTATTCAAGTATGAACGTTTTTTAGATCACAAAAAAAAGACTGTGATGTTATGAGAGGGAGCAGATCCTCCATTTTCTAAAAAATGGGGGAAAAAAGGGTTTCATTGCAAATAAAAACATTTTCATATGTGTGAAGATTGTGATGGTTATTAACTTGCTGTTTGCCGATGTGATTTGAAGGATAGAGCCAGTGTTCTTTGTTCAGAGGCAAATTTTAGATTATTTGCTGTAAAGGGACAGATGTATTTGTCTACACATATGTATGCATAAGATATGTGGACTTTGGCTTCATTTAAAGCACCCATTCTGTACTCCTAATGCCTGAGACTCTGCATCATCTTGAAAGAAGTTCAAACAAAGACAACTCATAGCTCAGTGCAGCAGTGGAAGGGATCTGGCAGCTGGAAGATGCGTTGGGGTTATCACAGCTGCCATAAATATCCCCTAGACCTGCAAGGAGCTTGATGCAGTAGCTTGGTGGGCAGGGCAGGAGGGGCAGGCAGGAGCCATCTCGTGTTGAATTTTTCTGTCAGAGCCAGGGCGAGCAGGAGTCCTGCTGCAGAAATGTCCTGCAGAGGGTGGCTGGTGCAATTTAACAATGGCCAGTGGTCAGGGCTGGTTTTAATTTTTCTGCGTGTGAGAACATTCCTGTCGACCTTAGTGTGAGCAGTCTGTTATTTCCAAAGCTGAAAGAGTAACATATCCAGGAAGGACTGGGGCTCTGGTAAGCCAGGGCTTGTCATTTGTGGCGTGGATGAATTTGGCCATGGGACAAGTGGTTGTGGGTCTCATAGGGCCTGTGTGTGCCAGGCTTCGGTGCAGTTCCCTGTGCGTGACTTGAAGGGAGGATGCAGCATCGCAAGCCCCATCTCCCTCAGCTCCTTCCTTCCTTTCCAGAAGCCCCAGAGCTCTGCCTCTGGCCATGTTTCATGGTCAGGCTTTTCCCCTCGTTTCCCTGGTGGCAGCCCAGAAGGACCTGAACTCGGCTACCTAACAGCACCTAATGGAGAGAGCAGGGCTCCCGTTTCACCCGGCAGCCAGAGCTGCGTGGCTTTCCCCCAAAGTCCCTGCTGGTGCGAGAGCGGTTTCAATGGCTTGGGCTCTGGTGGAAAGACTAAGAGCCTCTCTCTCCCCCAGCTGTCAAGGAAACTTGAGGAGGCATTCAAATGAGAGACACATGGATGTTTATAATTCACAGTTTTGCCATTGTTGTCACCAGAGATTTGTTCTTCCTGCTTGGTGAAGGGAAAAAAGGAAGGATAAAATTGGTACCATAACATGGCCAGACATAACTTGTTTGAAAGATGGGCCTCCAATTATTTACTTAAGGAAATAGTGGGAGATTTATTAATAACCTCTGGCGACTTAAATAGCTGTAGTGATTTCCATGTGTGACCTGAGGCCTCAGCCTTCCTGGCTGATTAGACATGAAACTCAACTAAAGAGCTGACCTGGTTGGTTTCAAGCGCTCTGCTGGTTAACTCCCAGATGTGAGGCCGAGGAAAAACAACGTCTGTCAGAGCCATTACGGAGCGCTCTGCTACAACAGATTTAATCTTGCCCCTGATTTCAGAGGAAACAGTGCAGTAGGAGGGCTGAAGCTGTAATGATCTCTTAACACAAAAAACTATTCTCTTGCATGCATCTGAGAGTGAGCAAAAGTCCTCATCTATCACTGCCTGCGCCGGGAAGTCTCCGCTGCTGTTTGTGGATATGTCACTTTCTTCTTCTTGACAAAAAAAAGATTTTTTTTAAAATATAAAACCCAGAGCAGTATAATTTTTTTCTGGCCATGTGTACTAGTTTTTCCTGGGGCTGGTATCCATACTGCTGCTGGATGGTTTTGCCAGATGTTGTCTATATAAGATAGCTGGTGACCCTGAAATATCTCTTAGGCTTTACGTCACCACAACAGGATCTGCTCATTCTCTTTGTTTCTCTTCTAATAGAAGCTGCCATGGGTTGGAAACAAAACTTTTCCTAAAAAACACCAAACAGCCCTCTTCCTGCCTTCCCATTGCTTCCAAATAAATGGGAGAAAAGTACCCCACAAGGGGATAAGAAAAAGGAGAAAACCAGAGGGAGCAGTTTGTTGGGGACCTCTGCCTCTGCTTGGCTTTTGCTGGGGGTCACCACACTGATTTCTGATGCTTTTGAGCACAGGATGGATAACTTCTTACAGCTTCCAGTATGTTTCCAACTGACAGGGATGAGAAGAAATGCTAATGTCTTACAGACTTTCTGTGGGACTAGAAGACTAAAAGCAAATTAGGGAAAAACAACAGAAATTAAAACAGCTAGAATCGCATTAGCGTAGCATGGCTCTGATTGAAATTAAGGAGGTGTTCAATTACCAAATGGCTGCTGGTATCTGACCTGAAAACAACTAAACCTGATGCAACAAATTGAATAAAACAGCACTGAAAAATAATTTAGATCTACTTAAAGAATATGCTGATGGTGTGAAACTTGGTGCTGTGTTAGCATTCATCTCGGTGTCTGTCTTCAAATTGGCTTCCATACTCAGGCCCTGCTTATGCCTTTACTTTAATTTTGCAAAATTTATGACTAATAGAAACTGAAAGGAACAAATGGTGGTGTTGTGTATAGGTGGTAGCTTTAGAAAGGAAAAAAAAAGAGGCTTAAGTGTTTTCCTGTGATTTATAAAGATAGGCAAAGGCTGACTAGGGGAGTTAGGGGTTTTGTTTGGTCTGTAAATCTTGGTGATTTTCTGCTAGTCATGCATTGTCCAGCTGACTCTTAAGGACTTAGCGAATCCACAAAATTACATGACCATGAAGGATCATCAGATGGAAAGCTTAAAAGAATAAAATAGTTTTACTCAAGCTGTTTAGGCTTTCTACTGCTGAAGATTCTTGTGTTAGAAGTTCAATGGATAAAATCTTAGTAGGTATACAGAGGTATTGTTAAAAAAATGTTTTGGACAGTCTTTGTACAGCACAAGGTAGCAATAAAAGCACAAACAAGCTTTTTTTTTTAAAGTCTTTTCTAAGAATTACTTTTACAAGTGCTAAAAATTAAAATACATTCTGACCTAGGCACTGTTTGTATTCACAGTTGTACTAGTCACTAACCAAGGACATGACTTCAATCATTGAGCTTAAGCTACATAAAACTCAACATGGACTTTCTTCTTCCCTTTTAAACCAGGATTAAATAGATTTATCTTGACCTTAATTTAAATTTGCCTAGGCTTAAATAAATTCAGATTTGAAACAACTGATCTAAGTTTTGCCAAGCATTAGCAAAATCGTTTTTTAAACCAGTGGAAATTTGTACATAGACAGGGTGTTATTGTGAATTAGGCTATTTAATTAATTTGATGTCTCTGGCTAACTGTTAGCCAAGGATTTTGGATCATGATGTTTTCATTATGTCTTGCAGCAAACTTATACAGGTTAATTCCAAATCTGTGCTGTGCTTTGTAACTGAGATGAGACTAAGGAATGTGATTAAGAACTTGTGCTATTTCGGGGCTCACAGAATATGAGATTTAAGTTACATCTGGGTGCTTGCAATGGGGGACTCGGTTGAATCTGATAAATAGATTTGGGTGACTTCATCAAATATCACGTTTCCCAGAAAATGTTTTGTTTTTAACAGGGAGGTCTTGGTTTTTAAATGAGGTCTTTCTCTCTGCCTTACCCCAGCCTTTGGGTGATGAGAGAATGCATTTAGATCACATTTTTAAGCTTCACAGTGCTAGAAATTTATCATTTTCTGTTTCATTGAACACCAAGATTCCCACAGAATTACACTTAGAGATGGGCTTCAAGAAAAACAACAACAATCATAAGACTTAAGAATTGCACTGTGAATACAAGTCTGAGAAGGAGCTCTAGACCTCAGAGTTATGTCCCTGTTCATCTGCAACCTATTGAAGCAAACTCCTCCTGCATAAAATGCCATAATAATTCTAATTTTGCAAGACATTTGGACACAGCGTTGTTTAAATTACTTAGAGGAATAAGAGTCAAAAAACTCTGCTGAATACGTTCAGCTGTTTCACCAGAATTTGATCACAGTAATAGTGCAGCTGCATGATACCCATAGGAATAAACAATTTTTTCGGTTTATTATCTTCTTTGGTTCTTCTTTTTAAATTGGGATGGCAAGAAGTGTGAGATACTTTGTCACTGAAATGATTAGTAAAGCTTGGTTTTTATTGAGAACTATGGAAAACCTTTCAAGATTTGAAAAAAAAAAAATAGCAGCATTCTGCACGTGACCAAATTCCCAGCTCTGCAACAAATTTTAGAGCTTTATTCAGATCCAAATGTTGTGGAGACCAGACGAATTACCATATGGGGATGGTTTGTCTAGCACAGAAATCCCTGCTCCATCAGTGGTCAACAGGAGATGCTTGGGAAGGAGTACAAGAAATGGGCTTGTACAGGGTGAACCTTTCCCCAGTCTTATCCTCCCAGCGTCTGGCAATCGGCACCTCAGGAACTTCCTGAGCCAGAGGTCATGTCCAGACCATTGTGTTTAATTGCCACTGGTGGACTTATCCCCCGTGAATTTGTCTAATCTTTTTTTGAACTCATTTGTATTTTTGGCCTCTGCAACATCCTGTGGCAGTGAATTCCACAACTTAATGACATGTCATGTGGAAAAACAGCTTCCTTGTGTTTGCTGTAAAGAAAGGTTTACAGGTTTCATTCAGCAAAATTGATTTCAGCTCCAATTAAACATCAAAACTAGCACTTTCCTGAAGTGAGGTCTTGATTCGAAGCTCTCTAGAGTCAAGAAGCCCTGCATTATTTTTTTAGAGAATTAAAAACATTTTAAGTTTCCAGACTTGTTTGACACTAGCAACATATTTTTCTGTCACTCAGGCAAATTATGTGAAAGAATTTGGTCATACCACTCAAAAGATGGATTTCTGACTCTTACAGCTAATTCAGTTGCTGTTATTGATGGTGTTAGTAGTAAAAACCCACTAATACCCAGCCTGAGCGGAGTGATAGCCAACATATGGTGCTGCCTGAAGTCCCTGTTTCCTCAGAATTTCATTGATAGCAAAAAGCATTCAAGCTGGAATCAGCCAAGTGTTGTTTGTAGTGGAGTATGTTTCATTTCATTCTGACCACTTCAAGCGTGTTCCTTTGGCTTGCTCCAGTTCTTGGTGACATTTCAAGATTTCAGTCAACCAGGAATTGGCGCAAGAAGTACTTTGGGGCTGGAGAGGGAGCAGATTTGGAGCCTTTCAAGAGAATGGAGCACACTTCTGTTTCCTACTGTGTCATCCCCCCAGCTCAGCTTCCCTCCTGTCCCATGAAAAGAGAAAGGAAGCATGTCTGGGAGTCCTCAGAGAGCTGCTGGCTGTGTCCAGAAGCCTGGAGCTGGCAGGCAGAGTGCTCACTTGGAAGTGGTGGGTCCCTGACAGCAGGCATCCTTTCAGGAAGGAAAAGACAGGGAAAAGACAAAGAATAACCAAAATAACACAGGGATCCCAAGTGTAAAATGGAGCACCAGCCTCCTTCTTCTTTGGTGGGATACAGCAAGGGAGGATATGGAGGGAGGCAGAGGGTGCCTGGTGTTCAGCCAGCAGATGGAACTGCAGCAAAAGGACAAGAGTTCTGGCACACAGCTCTCACAAAAAGGCCGCTGCAGAGGCCTCTTCAGGAAGGAGCAGTGCACTTGGCATTTGTGTGTTCTGTACAACTATTTCATATAATAGAAAAATTACCTCTGCCTGTAAACCTGACCCTGTGCTTGTGGTGGCACGGAGGGGTTGAAGTGATCAGGAATTGCAGGTCATTCAGCAACTCTCATTGCCAGGTAGCTGGTGTCTCCACACAGGGCTCTTGGTTTTTTCTGAAATGGAAGTGTGACAACCCATGCATCCTTCTTCATTTTTCCCCTAAATATTCCATCTCCTAGTCTCTTATTCCTAATGGTGAAAGTTTTTTTCTGCAGCTTCTTGAGTGGAGTTACAGAGGGCAGAGCTGTCCCCGAGCTGGTCACCTCCCTGCCCTGGCGTCCCAGCAGAGCCAGAAAGGGAGCAGGTGTTTCCTAAGCAGGGATTTCATTTTGGGTGTTGATATCAGGAGGTTTGGTTAAATCTTTGCCTATAGTGTAAATTCATTAGGTGCAAAAAGCTAAGAACCAAAATCCGTTTTTGAGTTTTCAATTTGTCTTGATTTTCAGAGCTCCTTATCTCGTATTGACTTAGGTATCTAATGACCCAATTCATCAAGTAGTTTAAGCATGTCGCTAATTTTAATCAAGTGCGTAATCCCACATTTAGTTAGGCACACGTGTAAGTATCTTTCTAAATGAAAAATGGGTATAAAGCCTAATTTAAGACAAATCCCTGCTTGAATGTGTTGCCTTTGTTCTTCGTGAGGAAAATGAAAGAGGGAGTATTTTTGTAAGGAGATGTTTCCAGGGCAGATCTTCAGTGTGGAGCCAGAAATCTGCACGTGAGCTCTTCCCCTCAAGGGTCGTGTGTAAGGTACGGGAGCGGCGTCTCCCGAGCTCCTCCTCACGTGCTGACCCTCGCCTCCCTGACATCCATCCCCCTCGCCTAACAATGACAAATGGAGTTATAATATTGGTTGTTGAACCATAAGCTGTAGATAAATGTGCTTCTGAGAACCACCATTAAGTCCCTAAATGGATTATATATATTTGGTTTAGAAACCTAATATTTAATATTAGTGTACTCTCCAGCGGTTGGCTTTATTTCTCTTGATAATCTATTCCCACTCCATTTCCTTTTAGATTTCTAACCTCATTAAACCTTTCATATCGCAGTTATTTTCTGTTCTAAACAAAATTAAAGGCACACCATCCCCAGGTTTTAAGAGTCTAATTTTACTCCCGAACTGGAGGAAACACAGAGATAAACATTCTTTTCAGTGATGAATTTTAAAACCGCTTTACGAGTCAGCTGAAATTGCTAACCATATTGAGGATTGTAAAAGTCTGTGAAAGGCAGCATAATAAATGATGCTTGAAATGGCATTTGTTGTATGGGAGTTCAGATGCTTACATGCTATCTTCCCCTTCTTGGTTTTGTATAAAATGTGAGGATGTATCTCACGTCATACAGTACCTTAAGAATTTACAACATTTTGCCTCTGGTCTGATTGTCTGCAAGGAATCTCAGTTACCAGCAGGGGTTCCTTAAATTCACATGGCCAGGAGAAAGCTGTATCTGTGTAATACTCTGCTCCCAGTGTGCACATTAAACTGGTTTTTCTTGATCGAGGACACATTTCTTCCTTATCATCAGGCACTTTGGCACATTGCTTGTTCTGATATATATAAGTATTGCACTCTGCCTTACTAGACACATTAAAATTGTGTTTGACCATTCTTCTTGTTATACAATGCCCTGGCCCCTACAGTGGCTGCTGTAAGAAAAAATGCAGTATATGTGCTTTGAAAAGAAATCTGCAGGCTGGAGGAAGCTCTAAAACGTATCCTTTATTCGCCCAAATCCATTTCTCCTTCCCTTTTTTTTCTATAAGGCCTATAATGCCTCTGCTAATTATCAAATTGCATTAATGGCATTAAATCAGGGTTATACACTTCATAGCCTGCTTGCTCCTTCTCTTTCCACTTCCACCAGAGTCCTATGGCTGAATGATGACGTCCCATCAATGTGCAACATTCCCATCACAGCTGATGGGGATCTCACAAGCACAGGATCATAGGGAAGTCTCTGTTGCAAGCCTGTTGTATTTGGGGACTGCAACAGCAGCTCACGTAGCTCTGCAGCTTCTAATTCCAGTGCCAGGACCTGTAGTCTGAACTAGTAATTAGCACTTTGCATCTTAAAAAAACTTGTCTTCCCTTTGCCTTGTGGCAGGGCAGATACTGTTATTTTCCATCCCTGTTGTGCAGGCAGGGAAGGTTGAGGCAGGGGCAGGGTACCCAGGATACTTATGCTGCACATCAATAGCCAGAATTACCACCAGCAGCTCCTGGCTGCCTGTCCTTTGCTCATCTGTTAGTCTATAAGGTGGAAGCTAACATTTTAGGGATTTAAAATCAGAGACAGGGGGCTCTGCAATTTGCAGAAGCTCTCAACATGCCACAGGAGCAGGCCTGGTGACAATAGGCATTTGTTTGACATAGAAAAAATGATAGTGAAAATTGGCTGAGCAGTTTCTGATCACTGAAGTCCCTGCTGATAGCTTTGTGCTACTCTTGTTCAAATTCACAGTAAGAAACAGCATGGTGCTAATCGCTGAGAAGTTCTGGGAGAAGGCTGGTCAGCGGGATGCTTATATGAAGAGTGATGTGATGAAATGATAGGGAAATAGGTCTTTACCCTGACCCTTTTCCTCTCCCTTCCAATTGCATGGAGAAGTTAACGATGACCAGAAACTTTCCTGGCAAACTGACCCACAGTTTTGCTGGTTTACATTTGTTTTCAAGGGTTTAGCATCATTGTCTTCGATAAGATGCTCTTATCTGGGACTTAGTCGTGGCTGTGTATAAGGTTCCTACATTCATGTTCTCCTTCTGTTTTCTTCCACCATACATAACATCATTCAGATGAGGACAATGTCCTTGAGTGCACTGTGGAAGCAAGAGGATGCATTTTTACCACAAGTGCATTTTGAGCCAGTTTCCACCAGGGTTATTATACCCTGTGAATTCATTATTCTCCTGCTCGCCTGTTTTTGGAGCATGTGACAGTGTTATCATCCTCCTTTCAGAGGGCAGAAGCAGGCAACTGAGCTGCTCAGTTTTAAGCTCTAATGGCTGCTTATTTAATATGGTTTTATTTTCACCCACCCATAGCAATCATCACCTTAAAAATCACCTCCATTATATCCATTCTGTTCTCCACTGCTGAACAAATCAATGCACCTCTGACAGTCAGAGACTGTGTGAGTGTGCGGGAATCCTGAGGAATCAATTGCACCCAGGTGAATCAGAAAGGATTAGCAGCTTTCCCCAGGGAGAAACGGCTGGCAATAGAGGCCCCCTGTTCTCATGACTCAGCAGCTCCACTCCAATTTCCCATTTCAAATACAGAACAGCAAGCTCTAAATCTTCCATGCCTGAGTGCAGAGTGGAAAGCCCAATACAAAGATGCATTTCAGTTTGCACTGACAGATGGAAAACCATAATAACATCCCTTTCTTCTCAAGGAGTGATGGGTTCCCACAACGCAGGAGAGATTCCGAGTGCCTCTGCAGAGGCTCAGGCAGTGCCAGGAGCTGGATGCTCATGTGAAAATCCAACGGATGTTGCGTGGTGTCTCGCCCTAGGTGGGATAGTTGCCATCTGTTCTACAGCGATGGTGTCTCAGACTGTTTGCAAATCTTCTCCAGTACCCCAAAAATCCTAGAGATTGTAGAAGGCAAGGGGAGTTAAAGCCTTTAAGGGCTGGGATAGATTTCAGGAGAATAGGAGATCAGGGTGGGAAAGCATCTTTCTACTCCACTGCATCAGTGAAGGAGACAAAGGATTTTAGACATGGGCTTGGTACTTCTCACCAATATTGTATTTACTCTTAGGGGTTAATATGGGGCATCTGAATCCACCATCACTCAGCAGCCATCAGGATGAAAGAGACAGATCCTTATGACCATAAAACAGTGATAATCCTGTGCCATAATGTTAATGAGCCTCAGGTTTCCAGGCTTGCCATATGCAACCCCCCGTTGGCTTTAGCAGACACTACCATATGCGTCAGATGTCCAGAATCAGGCTTTTTTTTCCCATTTCCCATGTTGGAAGAGATGCCTTTCTGCAAAAAAAAAAAATCTGCAAGTTTGCCTGTAGGTCAAAATAAAAAGATTTTTCATCAAAGGAACAAGTTTCCTTCCCGTTTCGCTCACTGGTGCTTCCAGAAGCTTTTCTCATTTACGTCCATCGTGCCAAGTCAACTCTTGGTGTTCCTGTGCAATAGACACTCAGCCTGCCTCGGACTGACTCTGCGACTTGGGAGCAGATGTTGGCTCCGTGACAGGTCTGTGTCAGCAACGTGTTTTGATAAGAACAGACTATTCCCGGCTGGCTTCTGAAGAGTTTTTCTCTTTTTCTCTGTTTTCCTCCTCTCTTGCTTTGAGCCCTTCATCAGCCTCAGAGCACGCATTCTGAAAAGATGTGCCCAGATCTTTTCTTGATGTTGTTTTATTTTCTGCACATTTTGAGGCCTTTTTTAAAACATTGTCCTTCACGTGATTGGGAATCCCCCAAATTCAGCTTTTCCTTTGCTGACTGATTTCCATGGAAGAAAACTCTGTGTTTCTTTCAGACAAGCAAGAACATGGAGACATGCAGTCCCTGTTTAATGTAGCTCTGCCACCAGAAACCAAATAAAAACCCAGATTTAACACAGTTAGCTACATCCTTTCTGGGAGCTCTTGGTGCACAGCCCAGGGCTGAGCTTTGGTATCACTAATCTGGGCAGGCTGTGGGAGATGGGCACAGCTGAGCCCAGGGAGTGTCAGTGGTGGAGAATCACGTCCAAACGGGAATGCGTTCCCTGCCTGCAGCCCAGCAGTGCTGTCAGCCAAACCATGGGTTTCTGTCAGTGTGTTACTGGCCTCCAAATAAAGACTTGAAGAGGCGGAAGCTTGTGATGTCTCTCTAGATTAAATGTGGGAACCGAAGTTCACCCACCGCGCTTCTTATCTTCCATCAGATTCAGTGTTAGATTAGTGTCAGAAGACTGTTGAATGGGTTGGGATAATTTTTTATTCCACCTCCACCTTCATGCATCTGCTTACCTGGTTAATTGTGGTTGGAAAATCCTGCAATCCCTTATTTTAAATATATATGACATTTCTGTTGCCTCAACAGGGCAGGAGCTCTTGGTTGAGCCCACACTCCTAGAGGATGCTTCAGAAAGAGATCCATTCATGGAGCCAGTAGCCAATTTCCAGGCTCATTATTGAAGCAGCGTGTGATCATGAACTAGTTACTTGTCCTCTTTATGCTGTAAATCTATAAAACCAGGGGGAAAGTAGAACCTCTTGGAGCTCCAGACAATTCACATCCTCTGTATTCTCTTGGGTTACAGTGAAAATGCATGAGCCACACTGGCCCAAGTAAACAACTCTCCTTTACCAGGAGTCTGTAAGACCTGGTTGTTCATTCAACTACTTTCTCCTCGAGTCTCAAACTCCCTGCAGCAGTTTCTAGGTGAACAGCAGGCTTGGGGACTGTGTTGTAATGGGAGACCTCTGTTTCCTTTTTAACCAGGATTTCAACCCTGCAAAATAATCAGCTCTTCCCTTTCCATTGAGAGGCAGCAGTATCTAATCAGGTTTCACTCCTTTGTTGTATCTATTGATCCTCAGCACTGTAAGATGCAAATTGCCATGCCTGACAGGATTCAGGGTGTTTTATCATCAATGGAGAGTAATTATCCTTGGCTGCACCAATATTGGATTGTTAAGCCCCAGGATAATGCACAAGGTAAAGACATTTAGAAGGCAGTCCACCTTGGGGATTTGTGTAAATGTGATGGATAGAGTGAGAGCAGGATAGCTGAATTACAGCCCCAGGGACTGACAGCTGCATGGGGCTGTAGCCTTGATAATCCTTACAGAGAAGCTGGTGCTGCAGTTGGTATTGAGACACAAAGTGTGTCTAAAGCTGTAAGTTTGCCTTTCTGTTTAATCCTTGTAGTGTGTATGTGCTGAAGAAGAAAACTTATGTAAGATTTTGAATGGATTCTGTGCTCTTGCAAGAATGGCCAAACAGCTTCTTCTGTTCATTTATTTATTTAACCATATTTCAAGCTTTTCAAGTGAGCATATTTTAGAGGCAAAAGGGTGTTCGGGTGCTTACTTCTTTGTCTGTGGATTCCAGTTCAATACTAAAAGCAGAATTACAATTTAGTAGGTAGGAGATGCTTTTATTTTTTTGGAAAATGTCTGGTTAACCATTGCAATATTCTGGTGCATAAAGTAGTTAAGCTGTCTTAGCTGTGGGGAGAAAATGTATGTCAACAGAGATGCCATGTTAGCTGACTAATCCTCGGCTGATAGCAGCAAACCGGAAAGTAGTCTCAGGGAAGAAAATCTCTTCTTCCAGAGTTGTCCATATGAGCTGAGTCTTATACCTGTCACTTTTTTATTCTTTTTTTTTTTTTTTAAACAGACCATTTCTGTAGCTGTGAAATAAATAAGAACAGAGCTATAAAGAGGAAAAGGAGTGTTGGTGCCTGGAAGCTGCTGAGATGAATGTTGAGCATAGCTCCCAAAGACTTTCAGGCTTCAGAGGCAACACTAAACTTGCAAGCTGCGAGTTCCATTAACGTTTTTTAATGTTTTTAGTGGCAGTTCTTTCTTGTCAAGAAACTCCTTGTGTTTGACCAAGGCCACGACTAAGATCAGCCAACTTGCTTGGCATGCAAAGCATGCTTTATTCTTGTTAAAGCTGCTAAGGATACTGCGGAGCAAATGCCAGAAACTTAAGCAAATAGTCCATGTTTTACCAGAACTGGGCCAGATTTTGCAGCTCTTTGCAGCTCTATGCTGGCAGCCCGTGCCCTGTGCTGCCACAGAGGCGCTGAGGTTACTGTACTCCAGTGGGATTTTTCTGACATCCTTCACAAGCACTCCCGGCTGCTTCATTTCACACGTTATCATCAAAGTGTTCAACAAACTCCTTACATTGCTCCAGACCTTCAGACAAGCGAGAGAGGGGCTTTGCTCTGCGCTCAATTCTGACTGCAGTTCTGAAATAGGAGAAAATTGAGAAAGATTAAGAAAATTGTCTCGCATACCTACACTGTTTGTCATGTTTTTAAAAGGGAACAAGTCTCACAGATGTTTTGATTGCCAAGTCAGAAATGCACTGCTCAGGGGGATAGAGTCCAGGGAAGTCATGTTGGGGGACAGAATAGCCCCCCAAGGTAGGAGGGGGTTCTGTGAATGAAGAAAAATGATGCAGTAGATGCTGATGCTGGTTGGGCTTCTCTCCCTGCCCTTGGCTGCCCAGAGCCTTCGGGATGCCCTCCAGGGAATGCTGCTGGGGGAAAGCAGCTCCTGCAGCCACCGGCCCCATCTGCCCTGCGCTGCTGAGCTGTGCTGGCCTCGGCCACATCCCTGCAGGTGATCCTGCTGCCAGCTGTGAGCGCAGGAGCCCCGCAGCCATTCGGGCAGATGCTGTGGGCAAGCAGCCTGGAGCCTCAGATCCATAATTGGCTCCCTGCAGCGCCGAGACAGCTCCCACCTCGCCCTGTACTTTCCTGGGAGGCTGCAGCAACGCTCCTCCCGGCTGCCCTGGCAGCCCACAGGCAGCCTGGGACAGGACAGCCGTGCCTTGAACCCCCCGAGTGTGTTGGACATGCACAGCCTTGAGCGGAAGCATTGAAATCCGTATTTCAATATGTCCCTGCTGTTTTTCTGCCCGTGCTCCTCCCGTGCTGCATGGGAACAGTGGGGCTTCTCCAGGCTGTCCAATCTGTGGCCAATTTCTCGAAATGTCGGTGCATGTAGGGCAGTATCTTTGGGGAATTTTGGTTGCATGCTCCCTCTTCCCCACAATCCCTCCTTTTTTTCCCCAGAAGCATCTCAAAGCTGTGCAGTTCTGCAATTGAAATGTGCTATGGCTCAGAGAATTCCTTGGGATGCAGAGAGCAGGTTTGTGGCCAGCTGACAGGCTTTCTCCGCAGGGCTAACCACTGTACTCATGGGGGGGGCCCCCAAGTAGAGCCATATTGTAGCTTCTGAAGATGAACCAGTGATAAAATTCCAAACACACCAATCCTGGAGTTTGGGGAACTCGAGATCTAGACCCCCATTTTGTAGCAGGGCCTGAATCTTACCTAGACCAAGCCAGAAATCGTGTGAGCTGAGAGGTTTGGCCCTCAGAAGCAGGGACATGCTGGTGCAGAACCAGAGCTGAGACCTCTCCCGCCCCATGGCATGGTGCCACGGCGCAAAGCCCGCAGAATCCCGTAGTCAGTACGGATATTTTAGGTGAAGTACATGTGAGTGGAGGATCAATACCATATGGCATGCGTGTTAAAATAAAAACATGCGTACACTCCGGGCTGGATTTGCTGTATTCCGCACGAAAGTAGGGGTTTTTTATTGGGAAAATGGTTAGATTTGATGGCGGTATGTAATTAGTAGTTTGCCAGCAATAATTACAGGGCTGTGCTCCAGAATAAATGATGTAGCATTCCTGTGCATATAATATGATATACCACAAAATAGGACTTGGAAAATTGCAACATTGCTGGATCATCATATATCTGACATGTTGAAGGGGTTTTTTTTGCTCTGATAGTTTATGAAAAATAGTGAGTATGGTGCACTGTGAACCAAAAGGCTTGCTTTGTTAAATTAACCACAATTGCAACCACAAATTATGGCTTCTCAAACTATAGATTTAAGACTGGCTTTTCAGAAATAGAGCTTCTTTGTGTTATAACAAAACATACACGAAAGAATGGAGCTGTACAGTGATGCCAAAGTAGCACTTTCAAAATCATCAGCCCATTCAAGCCTTTGGAATACAATCATAATATTTGTTTAAAGTTTAATATCCAGAAAGGAAATTCATAGAAATCCCATAAGCTTAACACAGTTCGGGTGTAATTTCTGTGTGCCTTAATGAAATAATAGCAAGATAGCAACCTTAAAAGATAGGTTTGTATTAATTTGAAAGTTTGTGTACATTTCAAAGTTTCACTTACACAAGTGAATAATTTGTCACTAAGTGACTAAGCAAAGTTTCTGTGAAATGAAACAGGATAGAAAAATCTTTCCGTGTTTTCTTACACATAACATGTCCATATATGCAAAGGACCCAAATCTTTCCAAGTAGAGGGAGTTATGCCAGTTTCTACCGCAGGTAAATGTGCCCAAAAAAGAGTTTTCTCCAATACTGCATGATAGCTGTAGATTTCTCCAAGTTTTAAAATATCCTACAGATTATTGGCATGCTCATCCCAATTTTGAAAGGCATACTTTTGGCAGCAGCCAACTGAGGAGAGCCATGTGTTAACATCCTGGTTTAGCAATATGTATTCCCACATGCTAAGCTCTCGTACAAATGCAGTTTTTATTGCTGTTGACTTCAAACAAAGATGCTTTGACATCTAAAGTTGTATATGTTACAGATGCAATGCCTAACCATACTCATGCTGTATATTTTAGGATGAGCTGGCTGTGGTCCCAATTATCCAATCGAGTATAAACACTCCTAGGATACAGGGCCCCATACGGAGAGTCGCTTCCCTGTGTTGTGCTGTGTTGTACAGCACTGGAACATCTTGCCGTGTCTGACGTTTTGTACTCCAGCTCATTTGCACGTTGTTGCTTAACACAATGTATAAATAACATATAGGAGCAGGCAACATCTCTTGTAACAAGTCTGCCTTGGAACGTGGAACAAGCATCTTCAAGGATAGCTTGAGTCGCTCCCAAATCCACAGGGTAGCAGGCTCTCCCTTACTTTCCCATTCCATGTTTTCTCATCCTCACACTAACAGTGAGAAGGAGGATAATAATCCAGTTTGGAAGCATTTCTAAGAAAAAAAAAAAAAAAATGAAAGTGTTATTTATTGGCCAAAATCTTTTGTGTGAAGCAGTTTAAGGCCTGCCATTTTGAAATGGCAGTTGGTGATTGGCTGTTCCTTTGCAGCAATAGGTTGGCTTTCTGGAAAAAATCCCTAAAAAGTTGAGTAAATGATTATTCTCCTTCCACTGCTACCCTCAGCAGGAAACCAGAGTTCTGCTTTACTTCTGCACGCATCTTTACAAGTAACCTGAGCCCAGGAAGGGCTGGCTGGAGCCTCTTCTGTGCTTGTGGAAGCTCCAGGTTTTGCCCTAGATACTGTAACTGCTGCGACGACTCATCCGCTACCTATTCTGTTTAGACCCTCCCAGCAGTAGAAATCTTGCCACTCCTTTCATTTGCATCCAGGACGTAGCTGAGCCGGCACTTTTGAGGCGTAGAAGCACCCCACATCACTCAGGAGCATCCCTTTGGGGATGGTTTGCCAGGAGGGAGGTCTGTGATGGCTGACAGATCCATTGGGAGATGGGGAACCCGGGGGGCAGCATCACACTTGGCAAAAGTCCAGAAAAATACAAGTCTCACCCGTCTCCTTGTGGTTTTGTTCTTCAAAGGTAACTGGATTTGCACATAAGGTTTTCACTCCTGTGGCTGGCAGTGTGTACAGGAGTTCTTGTAATAATAATTAGCTGTAAATATTTTGCCTCTAATTCTGAAAGGTTACTTCAAAGAAACATTTCTTCTTATCGCTCAGGATCTTTTCTAATGTTGAAATACACATTCATGAGTGAAGCACTGCAATTACAAGGATGTTTAGAGAATCACAAAGGTATTTATTCTTGTCCTGGCTAGTTTATAGTAGAAAAAATTGCAAGTGGAAAGGCTAAGAAAATGTATTCTAAAAACAAACGTGTAATTGTTTTGTTGAGAGTTAGAGTCAACAGTGTTTATTCATGAGGCTTAGTTGCCCCAGGCGAGAGCAATCAGACTGGAGGTACCACCTCCTGTATCCTTGTTCTCTTTAATTGGAGCCATAGCCTTGGATGCCCCGAGGCAAAGGGCCGTCTCTAACTGTATTCTGTTCGGTTTAAGAACATTTGAAAGTGCAGTGGAAAAAAACATTCTTTTGTTTAGACAGTTTCAGACTTCCCCTCCCTCTTCTGTTCAGCAAGTGAAAATTGTATGTCAAAATTAAGCTCTTGAGCAGCTATAGATTTTGCATGTAATGTGATCCTCCAATGGCTAAATAGTTTTGCAGTGTTGTTAGGCCCGGCAGCGGAGCTGTGCGTCACCAGCAGGCTCTGGGATGGATGCAGAGCTGCAGTCCTGCTCAGGTGCTGTCTGCACAGCCCAGGCAGGCAGCTGGCACTCCTCGTTGGCCCCACTGCGCTCCCTCGCCCCACACACACCAGCTTTTGAGGCAAATCAGAGCATATTTTAAAAGTTGCTCTGCAAATTCCTGTGTAACTTCCTTTCTATTTTAGGCCCTGTGAGGGTACCTAGTGCAGCCCCAGCCTGGAGGCAGGTTCAATAACAGATTCAATAAAACTCCTCTCCGGCTGCCTCCCAACTGCAGCCCAGGTGGGGACACATGATGCAGGAGGCAGCGGCATCTGTTATTGAATCTCGCCCGGAGTTTATCCAAGCTCTTCCTGAGTGTTTTTCTACTCTCTCTACTGTATAATCCTGATTTCCTCATGATATCTTTATGCAACACAATGGTTAAGTGCTTTCTCCGTCTGTTGTCAGCACTGCCAGTATCAAACTGCTTTTGCTTGAAGCTTTTAGCTCCAAAATAAGAAGTGTGCTCTGTCTCGGGGTGAGAGGAGCGTCTTCCATGCTCTCTTCAAGCATCAGTCTGATCTGATGGATCCTGTCTCGTGGGAGGGCTCTCCACTTGAGACAGATATGCTGGTAGAGTGGATGGCTGTGATCCTGCAGCCTTGAGTCAGGCCTGAGTGAAAACAATAGCCCCAGCCTATCTCATCTCATCTCTGAGAACAGTCATGCTGGCCCCACACCCTGGCGTCCCAGCACCTTCAAGAGATTAGCACCAGCGTGGTATGGAGTCCCTCCTGTGGTCTGCTCATGCTGTGTGTAAGGTGTTGGTGGTCAGATAGAATCTTGAAAAGAGGAGAAAAGAAGAACACACCCCATCTAAGCTTTGCTCTCACATTGCCCCAGCCCAGTGACTGGCCACGGTGCTCTAAGAGGAGAGTTCAAGCAAGTAACACCCAATGTTTTCATTGTGGTTTGCACATTCGAGGGCTGAACCGAGAACACAAAGTGAGCATCTGATATTGCAGCCTGTGTGCACTTTGCCACCAATCCCTGCCTTTCTGGAAGGGTGTTAAGTGGTTTCCCCTGCCATTGATGCTACTTTAGGTTTATTCTGTGCTGCTTCAAACCACCTTTGTCCCCCGTTGTGTTCTACTGCAGTCAGAAGTAGGCAAGAAGGGGAAGGGACGGTGTGGCAGGTGACTGATGGGATGAGTCCTTGGCTCCAGGAACACTTGTCCTTCACTGGTGGTGACTCTGCCAGTTCCTCTGTAGGTCCCTGCAAACAGACATTTGGAGCTCTTCAGAGCCCTTTCAGGGGAATGGCCTTTCATTTCCCACATCTTCTTCAAACAATGTTATTGAGTGGTTTACCAGATATACCAGATTTTCTAGGCTATCATTCCAGTCGTATCTTCACTGCAGCAAATAACAAGGCTTTAAAAGGCACCTATTTATTTAGTTATTTCATACAACTGGCAAGGCTTAAGTCCTGTCCCTGAATGGTATCAATTCTGGTAATAAGTATGTCATAGCCCTGGAGACATTATCTAAATAATCACAGCCTTCTAGAGTCCAGATTTCAGATTTGAGTTATTAGATTTAAACTTCTGGTCTTCTTAGCAAAACACCTTCTCTTCCATCCCGTTTCATTGCCCCTGATCCAAGGTTGAACCGTCTAGAGGATGGCATAATATTTGCTGCATATTTGCCTTGACAAATGGCTAATTCCCACTCGGATCCGTGGGGGTTTGCTGTGCACCAGGGACAGCAGGCTCCTTGGCTTCCTTGCCGAGAATATTTGTTTAAATGCAGCAAGTCCTTTCTCCAATGTTGTCTTTGCAGAATGTGGAAGGGTGAGCCTTTTGATGTTTGTATTTACTGTGTTTTCACATCTGGATGTCATTTGTGACACAGGCTCTCCTCCTTTTTCTATCCCTGTGCCTTCCTGTAAAATTCATTTGGAACATACAAGCTCATGTGGCTTTAATGTGTAGTAGTCGGCCAATGCATTTAGCAGGCCTGTAGTAGCCCAATAAAGAGGTACCTTGGGTCATGCTGTGCGCTCTTGTAAATTTATCCCGAATTAACCCTGATTGGCATCCAGCTCCCCTGCTGTAAAGATACAGATGTGCATGCTCTCCAACATCTGCTGCTTCATGAGGAGCTGTGCCATAAATCCACAACCCCCCGTGACCTGCAGCCTGGGCTGAGGGTTTGGGGATGCTTGTGCTCCTGTGTTCCCCGGTCGGGGTGGGTACCTGCAGGAGGCAGGTGGCAGCACCCCTGATGCAAGGGCAGCTCCATCCTTGCGTTTTCAGATGAAAATCCTGTTGGTGTTGCAAGAGGGTGTTCTTCTCCCTGAGCAACACCAAGGTACAGCCTCCGGTGTAGATCCTTCTTGTGGCTCCCTGTTTGATGCAAGTGGTTTGAATATCCTCGTCCAACAGGTTTCTTTGGGGCTCGTATTAATTCAGCTTCATCTTTTAAAATGCAAACTCGGGCATGGCAGAGCAGGCTCTCTCTGCTGCCTTCACTTGCAGAGGAAAGCTGGGGAAGGAGATCAGTCAGAGCAGCCAGAGCGTCACTGCAGTCCTGCAGCCAGCTAGGATGCAAAGGGAAAAACATACCCATCAATTTCTAAATGTCAGCTGAGATCCCTTGGAAATTATTTATTGTGTCTGCTGTCATATTTAATGATTTAACAATATACTAATAATCATAATATATTAACTTTGTGTAGTGATATACCAATCAATATAAAATAATGAACACATCTAATGGATTTAATAGTATACAGATGTTTACCACCTTTCTCCCTGAAGATTTTCAGATAATTTCCCCAGGCCAGCTGAAAACCAAGCTCAGGCCATTCCTTTCCCCTATCCCAGAGGCAGTTGCAGTGCTGGGGCCATGTGGGGACACCCCAAACGCTGCTGAGCGAGGGCTGGCAGTGCAGAGCGGGCTGTCGGGCTGCAGAGCGAGGTGTTGGGGTGCAGAGCGGGCTGTCGGGGCGCAGAGTGAGGTGTTGGGGTGCAGAGCGGGCTGTCGGGGTGCAGAGCGAGGTGTTGGGGTGCAGAGCGGGCTGTCGGGGTGCAGAGCGGGCCGTCGGGGTGCAGGCTGAGTGCACGGAGGCTGCTGACCGGGGAGGGGACCGTGCTGAAGGCTCGTGGGTGCGACACTCCAATCCTGCACGGGGAGACGAGGGCAGGGGCTGGCCCCATCCCCATGAATCAGATTTACTGTGGCAGGCGCTAACCAGGCATGTCAGGCAGCGGGGATTGTCGGCCCTGTGGCCATTGATTAACCATTTATTAAAGCACCTATGAATCACGGCAATAGTAATTATATTTTAAATATACCTACTAACAACTGTTTTGCAATGGGGAAGGTTAATCACGATTAAACGTTTCCTTTGCTTTTCTCTTCTCCCTCTGCCCGGATCCAAATCCCCTGGGGGTCCAAATGCATCTCGGGGACACAGGAGGCTGCAAGTAACATGGAAAATAGAGGGAAAGGAGCCCAAACTCAGCCCATCAACAGACTGGTGGAGGGGAGGAGCGTGCGCACACACACACGCCAGGCATTCACATGCCCGGGTGTTCAGGGAGTGCTGACACGCTTCATCCACCCTTCGACCGTGCGCACACACGCACTGTGCACAGACTGTGCACGCAGAAACCACACACGCCGAGCACACACCCAGACGCGGCTGTGTGCACGCACACGCGGGCCACATACACACACACGGGCCGTGCACACGCAGGCTGTGCACACGGACACGGCACGCACAGCCTGCACGAAGCTGCAGACCATGCACACACACACGGGCACAGACTGTGCACACAGAGACCACGCACACACACAGATTGCAAACACGGCTCCCGCACACCTGCCATGCAGACACACCCGGTGCACCTGGATGTGGGCCGTGTCCGCACAGCCCCTGCGCACCTGTGCACACGTGCACGCCCAGACAATCACAGGGCACGGGGCGGGCACTCCTGCACACACTCTGTCGCTGGCACTCGCACTCAACTCGCGCTCCCTCTCACGCCTCTCGCGTCCCCCGCCCGCGCGCTCCCGCTGCGCGCGCCCCGCGCCCGCTGCCCCGACGGCGGGACCCGCGCGCGCGCCCGCGGCGGGGCGGGGCCAGGGCGCGGCGGGCGCGCGCGCGGGAGCGGCGCGGAGCTCCGCGTCTCGCGGCCCGATTGGCCCGGCGGCGCGGGCGGGCGCGGGGCGGGCGCGGGGCGGGGCGAGGCGGCCGCGCGGAGCAGTCGCGCCGCGGAGCGCCCGGGGAGCGGCACCGCCGCCGCGGAGCGGAGCGGGCTCGGCGCGGTGCCTCCCCGTCCATGCTTGGGAATAATGGCTACCGAGGCGTGAACCACGAAAAGAAAGAAAGAATCCCGCCGCCGGGGGAAGCCCCTGGATGGGGCCGGGCTGGCGCTGCCTGCGGAGCTGAGCGTTCCCCTGCTCCTCTCCTCGGATGCCGGCCGGAGTCGCCGCCTGGGTCGCTTTTTTTTTTTTTTCTGGTTTTTTTTTTTTTTTGCCTTTTTTTGGTGCGTCTCTGGGCTTTTCGCCCCGTCGTGTGTTTTTTGGCCCCGCGGGTGATGGACCCGTAGCGCCGTCTGCACGGCGGCTCCAGGGCTGAGCGGGCGCGGGGGCGCAAACTTTGAGCCCCGGGTTCGGCCGGGGGGGAGAAAAAAAAACCCAAGGGGGAAAAAATAAAAAGAAGAAAAAAAGCGAGGAGACGCTGTGTCTGCAGCCCCAGGAAGAGCGGAGGGAAGGAGCGAGCGGCGGAGGACCGCGGCGGGAGGAGGAGGCGGGGGCCGGCGGGACCCCCGGGGCACCTCCGGGCCGGGAGCCGCGTTGTGCCGCTGCGGGGGGGCCCCGAGCGGCTCCGCTCCGCGCCGCGCCCGCCCGGCCGCGCCCGGAGGATCATCCCGCGGGGGCCCGGCGGGCCGGCGGGGCTCGCCATGGTCTGCGCGCCGCGCGGTGAGTAGCGGCGGGCGGGTGGGCGCCCTCCGGGCCGGGGACCCTCCACCCTCGGGGACTTCTCGTCCCCTCCCCGAGCCCTGTTCCTCGGCGGGGGAAGTGTTTTCCAGCCGGGGAGCTGGCGGCTTTGCGGTCAGCCGAGGGGAGGAAATCGCCGTGCTTCCCGCCGGTGTGGTGGCGGCTCCGTGCGTGCGGTCTCTGTGTTTCTCTTTTTCTTCTTTTCCTCTTGCGCCGTTTTCGGTGCAGCCGGAGAGAGGTTGGTTCGGTTTTCCCGACCGTGCCGCCGGCCCCCGCCAGCCCCGGTGGCTTCTCGGGGTGGTTCGCGCCGCGTTCTCCCGAGCGGGGGTCGGGATGCGGAGGGGTAGGAGCCGCTCGTTGCCCATTCCCGGCGGCCAACCGAGGAGCGCTCCGAGCAGAATTATGGAGGGGTTTTTTGCGGGAGAAACTGGGTGTGTTTAAATAAAACACAAGACAAGAAAGAGGCGCAGCAGCGCGGAGCTGCTTGGATGCGATGCGCTCCCCAGCTGCTTTTTTTTTTTCCACCCCATTTCGCACATTCCTCTAGTGCGACCGCATCCCCCTTCCCACCCTCGCGGGTACGGGGAGGATGAATAATAAACACTGAACCTCTGCCTTCCCCGGGCGGCAGCTCCCGAGCCGGGGCAGCGCGGGTGACCCGGCGGACACGGCTGCTCCCACCCACCCGCGGGTGGCCGTGGCGGCCCCGCAGCCCAGCTCCGTGGGCTCCTCGCTGGTCCCCTTCAGCGGAATATCGCGGCTCTGTCGGGTGTTGGTGGTGGGCTGGCGCTATAGCCGGCTGCCGGATGAGGCCGGTGTTGGTCTGGGATTTCTGGCTGTTGAAAACGGTAACAAACTCAAAAATCCGTGCCCGGCGATTTAACCCCTTCGGTGCGGCCACAGCCCCTCTACTCACAAGGAATAGCAAGCCTGGAAATGGTCGTCGTGGAATTTTTTTTTTTTCCCGTGTGTCTTTTGGCCAGAGAAATCACCGCCGCTCCCGGGCCGGGCGGGTTGTGCGGGCCAGGCTGGATCGCGGGGTGCGGGGCTGCCGGGCTCTGCTCCCCTCCCCGCGCCTGCTGCGGGGCCCCTCTGCTTAGCCTGAATGAAAAATTTAATCCAATTAAGAAATTAAACCTTGTGTGTTTAAAGTGACAAATTTGAAAAGGGGATGGGGAGGTGAAGTAAGATTTCCAGGTCACTGGTTAACTAAGGATGGTTTGGAAAAGGAGCTCGGGAATAAGGTGAGGGCAGAGGGAAGGAAAGAAGGATCTTTTTAAATGGCAAAGGCTTGTGTGTCTCTCTGGAATTTAAACTGGTTTTTAGGCTTGTAAAATCTTCTTGAAGTTGCGCATTTATCTCAGGAGGCTGCTTGCCAGCTAATCTTCTCAAGGCATGTCCTGATTTTTTGTAACATTACAGTATCTGAGGTCCTTTTAACCTAATTTTGTAACAAAGATAATTTCTTGTTACGTAAGTTACTGTTCTGAATGATTGCTTTGGGTCTTGGAGAGCATCCTTAACTGGTCTCCCCTGTGCCACAGAAACTGGAATTATTTACTTCGTTATCAATTCTTGAAAGAAAGCCTTGCTCAACTGGAAAAGGCTGCCAAGATATTACAGGAAAGTAGAGTCTTCACATTCTTCTTTCTAGAGAGTTAAATCTCTGGTCATCCTTGATCAGAATTTACTTCAGAGGTTTATGTTTATGTATAAATCCGATTTTCCCCGCATACGGACTTACAAGGGTGAGCTGCTTGAATTATACACACGGCATTAACTTCCCACAAGTGGCAGACTCCTAATACTCTCTTTCAAGAGTTTTCTTCTTTGCTGACCGCAGTTCCCTAAAACTGCCCTGTGCTAAAGCCAAAAGGCACCAGTTTGAGATGCCTGGTTTTCTTTTCCAGTGGAGATTAATGCTATAAGACAAGGCAGGCAGCATTTTATTTAGCTGGATACCAAGTTTTCACTAGTACACAGTGGGGTTTTTTAAAATTTATTTTATTTTGTTTGGAAGGTGGGTTATTCTTAGTGAAACCTTAAGCCTTGTTTATCTGAGAGGGGCAGTCTGTTCTGAAGGAGCGAAATATATCCCAGTGTTATTCTATCGGGACATGCAGTCATCTGTTGGACCTTGTGGCCTGGGCTGGCTAAATCAAATAGCAGTGTCACACATAGCTCTGGTATGTGGAAGTTAAAAAAGGGATTGGAGTATGTCTCAAGTTCCAGTGACAAAACTATAGATATTTAGCAGTAGCTGATACTTATTTTCCTTTGATTTTCAAGAATGTGCAATCTTGAAGCGTTAACTTTGAGCAAGGGGTATAAATATTAGTGTTTGCTGCTGTTGCTTCTTAAACTAAAACCTGGTAGGGTGTTTAGTGGTGGTATGTTGACAGAAGTGGCAATGAAAAGGGCTGCATTCTTCAGCTGGACAGTCTGTGCTGTACAGTACTTTTGGAAAGCGCAGATGTGTATGTCATTTTCTGCCTTAAATATTTTCTTTCTTTCTTTCTTTTTTTTTTTTAATCCCTTGACTCCCAGCATCCTTGTGTTGAATGAGCCACAATATCTAGGGCTTGTGGTGTCTGGATATATTGGAATACAAAGCAGTCTTCTTAAATCCATTACAGATTCAGTCAAGTAAAATTATATTTGTATCATCAGAATAGGAAATGTAGGCTGGTTAATTTTAATAACTTTATGAGTTTGCAAGATCTGAGGTCAGGCAGGTGTAAGAATGTGTTACTCCTCGCTTAATAGCATGTTTGAGCAAAGATTGTCATCGTGCATCAGAAGTGGAAATTTTAGAGTCTCCTGTAAGTCTTTTTGTATCTTCTGAATAAAGGTGGAAATTCTAAACTAGGTAAAGAAACATATGGTTTTACCAGAAATGATTTCTTAGACTGATCAATTACGAGGGGATGTAATGAGAAATATACTCCTTAGGGGGAGGAAGAAGGGATTGCCATTACATAATATCCCTTGGGAGAATTTCTGTATTGCATAATGAGGTTGATGATGGAGCATTTGGGGAAAATGCCTATGGACAGGAATTTGTTCTTCAGATTTCCATCAGGAAAACATATTACTGGAAAACAGGCTTGTTAGAACTGATATGTTAGTAGGTGGGTGCTTTGCCTCTATACACGTTTCTTTTGTTCTCATAACTACTGTGTAAGAGATTAGGTAACTCTAAGATTGGAACATCCACAGAATGAGAGATGCCAGTGAATAATTTCCTCATTTACTTAACACCAAGGGTAAACCATTAAGGGCTTATGTTCTGTTCTAGGCTTTGTTAAATTATTTCTGTTTATCTATTGAAAATAGGTCCTGAGGAGGAGTAAATCGCTAGCCTTAACGGTGTAAACGTAAATTGCCTTGCCCTCGTGCTGGTGAAAATGAAATACATAGAAACATGCATAGGTGATGTGTGGATTTAGCAAAACTTGATAGCTGGATACATATTTTTAGAGTCCTTGTGATATCCTAAGGATCACCTAGGAGTTGTCTTTCAGATGGAGAAGCAAACGTTTGTTAAAAGTTACTTAAATACAGCCTTACTTTTTTAGTAGCAGTTGCCTTAAGGAACTGCTTAACAGGAAAATAATCCATTTCCACACACCTGCCCTTCAGCACTGTTGATGCTCGGAGTCCAGGGAGTACTGAGGCTCCAGGAGCCACAGCCTGGCCCAGAGGTGTTAAAACCAACAGAGGAGAAGGTGAACAACCTTAACACCTCTGTCACTGCTGGGGAATTCACTTAATTTGAGCTGCTCATTTAAAACCTCGAGTGCTGGTGATTTTAGCAGCGTTTCAGACGGCTCGGCCAGCTTCTGTCCCCGGAGTTGCAGATGCGTTCCAGCTCGGTGGCTTGCTCTGGCAGTCGGGGGCGCAGTGACGGTGGCGGTGGGGTCGCTCCCAGGTGGGCGCAGCCGGGCGGCCTTCGGGGCTCCCGCTGCGGGCCCGGGGCGCTCGGGGCCGGCGCGCTCGGAGCGGGGCGTGCGCCACCGCGTGGCTGCGGGCGCGCACTGCGCCCAGGTGCGCTCCCAGCGCCGCCCCGGCAGCGGGGGCGGCTCCGGCTCGGGGCAGCGGCGCGTACCTGTCCGCAGCTGCGGCATCCTGCCCCGTGGAAACGCCAGCCACAGGGCTGGCCGCTCGCTGCCGGCCGGTGTGTTGCTGTGCAAGTTCGTGTCGGGGCTTGGCTTTCCAAAAATTAGGAATCGTTGGTGCTGGGTTTAAGCAGTGAGGGTTTGCATAAAGGAATTGGTGACGTTGCTGCACCATGTAGAAACTGTTTCTGCACCACCGCCGTCAAGGGAATGGAAGATAAGCGTGAGTGATAGTGGTGTCAGGACTTGATTGCAGGTGGTGGTTTTCCTTGCTGCCCTGTCCTGTTACCTGCCAGGCTTCACAGACAGGGACCCCTGCATTAGCTATCTCACAGGCGCAGGTAATGACAGCATCTCTCAAGGTAGCTCATGTAATTTTGAGCACAATCTGTGATTGATTGTTCTTGGAAACTTCAACTAGAATGGTGCTGTTGAGATGGATATAGAAAAATAGGTTCTTGAGAACACCCATTTGTACCTTATAGAGCTGCGTGGAAAGGGTTAAAGATAAATGTGTGTTCTTTAATACTGTAAAAATAAACCTTATTTCTCGTGGGTGGTAAGACGAGAGCTGGAGTTTACACGAAGGCAGCATTTCAAGGTGGCTGTTTGTGTTGTTACCAGAGATATTTCTAGCTTGCTTACAAAATGAGGTGTTTTTTTAAATACTTTTATTTTTGCAAGTACTCAGTCTAGCTTATGTTCTTGTGGAAAAAGTGTTACAGTTAAATTGCTGTGGAAGGTAGCTGCAGGATTTTTAATATTGAGTTGAAGTAGGCTGGGTACATTGTTTGCCATAATGTTTCTGTGGGGGGTAAAAAACATCTGTACATAAATGCTCTTCCTGCAGTAACTGCTATTCCAGAGGAGAATCAGGGACAACAATGGATATAAATCTTGGGGTTTTTTTTCCTGGAGGAATCAACAATAAAAAGTGTGTAGGCTGTTAAGATACCTGCAAGAATATCCTTACTCCAGAGCTGTCGGTTATAAACTTATAGTGTAGTCTGCCTTCAAAATGGTTGGAAATCTGTCATAAATATCCCTTTTCCACATCCCTTCTATCTCCCTGGATGATTGGCTTTCTAGCAAAGCCTTCCGTAGAGGGTGTACTGTAATCCTTTTACGTTACTCCTTCAGTGCAGATTACGCAGCAAGAAATAATTAGGAGATTAATTTTCACCTGTCACTGCCAATAATAGATAACCTTGATACAGTGACAGGGCGAGGAATTTGGGGAGCGGAAAAGCGTTTAACCCTGTAGTGATTGCTGCAGGGACCAGGCAGAAAATGGTTGCCAGAACATGACCTCCCTGCTCGCTGTCACGGAAAGGCAGAGACGTGCGAGGCTTTCAGCTCCCCCGTCTCCCGCGGACACTTTGCCTTTATCCGCGAACGTGCGCTGTAAAATTCGCTCTGTGCCGCAATGGTGCCACATGCGCCTCGTGCTAATCAGCCCGGAGCAGCCGTCGGAGACCTTTGTAGCTTAGTCTTTTAATTCAAATGCAGCTCTGTTGCTTTTCATGATTTCAATTCCCAATCTGACTGGTATTCCTAGGCTGTGAGGGAAAGGAGCAAACTAATGAAGATGGCTTCATTAGGAAGAGCATGGTTTAGCCCTTGCTTCTCTCCAACAAATGCAGCTGAAAAAACATCCCAGAAGTAACTGGGCTTTTGGTCTTCAGAGAAAGCAGAGCTGAGGTGTTTCTGCTCCCTTTCAAAATTAATTACTAGCTCTCATCAGGTGAGCTTAAAAATGCAGCCTGTGCTCTAACGCACTGAAGGTAAATGGGAAGGAAAAAAAAAAAGGCACTCTCCCCCCCCACACACACACTGGCTTCTTTTTTATTTTTTTCTCTCTTTTGTGCTTAAGTTTACAATCTGTTGAAAACGTAATGGGAAACCAGCCTACAGAAAATGCCATTATTCATATCATCGGGAGCTCATTTATTTTATCTGCAATAGTAATGATAAGACAGACTGCTTGGCAATGCTGATAAGCTGAGAAATATCTTAGAGCTATTTGTAAAAGTTAAAGCAGATCTTGGTACTGAGAGATAGGGAAACTGATGAGCCTTTGGGCAATCTGCAGAGCTGAAAGCTAATAAAGATTTTAATAGGAAGGCCTCATTAGGATTAGGGAGATCTATTATCTGCGATTTGCACAACACAAACAGTGGGGCAACTTCAATTTTTGCTTCTTTGTTCATTAAATACTATTGCTGAATGTGAAGCCTTTTAACTCGGATCTGGATCTCTTCCTCTTCAAGCAGCCATCACCAGTTGATGGTTGAGCAAAGATGAAAGGGCAGCTGATGTGGGAATGTGTTTGCCACACAGGAGCAGTGCCAGCAAGCCCTCACAGTCGGGGACCAGTCGCTTGTCGGAGGTATAGAAATGCAGTTGTTTGCAGGCGCCTGGGTGGCAGGATTCTCCTTAGTGTCTTTTTTCTGCTGTGAACAATATTTATAAACTTCTGGCCCTGAACAGCATCTTTAGAAAGAAATAAGCACATTGCTGTTGTGCTGGTTCTTTGGATGGTGGCTCTGAAATACTGCTGTGGGATAGCCTGGCCGCCCAGCTCAGCCTAGTGGAGTGCCTCCTTCATTAATCGTGATCACCTCCTGGATCTGTTCTAGTAGAGGAGCTGTCTCCAGTGCCATTGAGGTTGCTGTGGTAGGAGTATGTGCCATGGGTGACCTGATCAAATGGTTTGGTAGTTACACAACAGGAGTGATTTTAGCACCATGTGCATTCGTAGATGTGTGAGGTAGAGAACCTCACTTTTTGAGGTTGTGCAAATACCTTATGGGCTCAGTTGCTTTAGTCCCCATATGTAGCACAGTGTGTAAGGTGCATGTAAGCTGCTGAAAGAACATTAGTTTACCCAGGGTTTTCCGAGGTATTTAATATTTTTTTTCAAGGACCATCCAGGCATTTTTTGTGGTTGAACTGAATTGTGGAGCAGAAGCTGTGCTGGAAAATTCTTTGGTTTGCGTTTGAGGTCCAAACCGCATTGTAACCTGATTCTGCTAACCTGCAGGTGAAACCCTTTTTACACACAGGTGATGAGATCTAGTTGAACCTCTAATGTAGATGAAGGGCTTTGTTAGGTGATATCCATGCTGGATGTGAGGCCACATGTGTGACCACACCTGTGTTTGGGAGCTGTCTGTTTTCTTCCCTGTGTGGAGCACACAACTGTGCAAGAATCTCAGCTTCTCCCCATTTTCATGGCACACACCGGCTCCTCTGCTGCTGCTGGATCAGATAACCCCAGTGGTAACTACAGTAACATTGCTTCCATGGAAAAGTAATATTTGGGAAGCATGTTCTTGTATCTTCAATTGCCTTTAATATGATGTAGCAGCCAAAACCCAAAAGGGACCACAGCACCACAAGCCACGGAGAAGTCTATTCCAGACTGTAGGTTGAGTTCTGCTCGTTCAAACCTGTGCTTTCATAGGGCCTACAGAGAGCAGCGCAATGATAGATTTAACTCCATGTATTCCATCTTCCATGTGCTTAAGGAACTTGGAGCAGCTGGAGCTGTAATCCCCTCCTCTTTGCCCTCAGCAGTGTGGAGACAGATGGGCAGGGCTGGGAGCCCCTCCTGCCCAGGAGTAAAATAAGTTTCTCACAGTGGGTTGGTGTCAGTCTGTTGTATCTTGTTTGTAAGCACTCACAGGTTCTGTCAGCGAACCAGCGTGGCCTCCAAAAGAAGTAACACTATTTGCACCTAACGTGTTGCTCCAGCAGGGCTGCCATTTGAGAAGTTTCTAATATTTATGTTTGATATGAATGAAACTTTTTGTTTTGTCTGTAGACCGCAACGGAACTGGAGCTGACTCGTATCAGGAGTGCCTTGATAACAAGCAAGGTATGAGATCAAGTCTCTCCAACATGGGCACTTGGGACTGATTTAGCTTGATTTCTTGCAGCTGAATTGGTTGCTGTCTCTGTCTCTCTCACTCTGTCTCCCTTTTTTTTCCCCCCATTTTTTTTTTCCCCCGCTGTCTCTAAGCCAATTCACTGTTAACAGTTCCATGTCAGCTAACCTGTTAGCTCAGGGTCTCATTGCACTTTTGTGATAAGGCTTCTTGTTTCTAGCACCCCAAACCCTCAGCTATTAATGGAGGAAGTGGGAAGATTGTGAAACAGAAGTAGCATGTGCACTTGCTTGCAGCTGTCTTCTTCCTCGAGGTTTAGTTGCTCAGCCAAGCAGAAAAATATTAAAGTTGAGCTAAGGGAAGGCACGTGCTAGGCTGGGTTACCTTAACACCAGACATCCTGTGATAATTTGTGTGCTGACATGCTGCATCAGACTTGTCCAGCCTGCTGTCTTCTCCCATGCTAAAGTTGGTAAGAGCTGGAAATGTCTCTTGTGACTTACAAGAGAGTGGTGATGGTGAAGGAGGAATCTGTTACCATTTTGCTCTAAACCTGTAAATGAGTCACATCAGTAAAAATGAAAATTATAAAAAGTACCTCAGAAACAGAACATTAAAGGCAAAGCCATGGATGCTGCATTTAGGAAAAGGGTTGGTGTGTTGTGTTCTCTTCAGATACCCTGTGTGAGAACTGCAGTCAGAAGTGCCACTCCATCGCTGTAGCCATGTAGTAAGTGTTGAACCTTCTGGTAATCAGGGAGCACAAGCACCCTTCAGTCCAGAATATCATTTATTATAAGCTGCAGCAAAGAGATAAGAGGAAATGCTTATCCTAACCAGGTTATAGGCATCAATTACAGGTCAACTTTTACCCTGCTGTTGACCCAAGTCTGTGACAGTAGCTAGAATGATCATTTCCTGAAATTCTGACCCTTCTTGCATAATTTTCTAAAGTAGGACCAAGAAACACAAATAACCTGTCCCAATTTTGGTGCTTGGTTGGGTTTAGTTTTCCACTGGTGTTTCTGCTTTCAGTATCCATCAATCAGTGTTACATGTGCTCTAAGTCAAAGCTACCATGAAGTGCATCTCCCCTTGCTGTTGTTGGGTTTGGGGTGGGGTTATTTGGGGGTGGGGTGGGTTGGGGTTTTTGCTTGTTTTATTTCCCTTCTCTCCAGAAAAAAAGGTACGTTGTTTCTTTGGTGGCCTTTATGGTCACCTTTTTTTTCACTATTTTTCTCTATTGATTGTAGTAAATACTTAATCATTGCTAAGCTTTCATTTCAGACGTTACAACTGGAAGACTAATGTGGAAGAACTGTAATCAATAATGGCAATTCTTATTAGATTAAGTATAAAAGTCTTGTAGACCAGTGTAATTCAAGATGCTCCTTTGATAGATAATTTGTTCTTAGGGAGAACAGTTTTTTCCAGTAACGTTTTTCTCATTGGCTGGGGCAGGCTGATCCATTTGTCATTTTGTAGAAAGCAATCAAGTTTCAGATTTAAAGAAAAAGGAGTATTCTCATTTTTGGAAACTAATTGCAGTCCCTTTGATGTGCCAGTTACCCTGATTTATCTGACAGGTGGTATTAAATGGCGTTATATCCATTACTTTCATTTGTCTCTTAATACTCCAGATTTTTCTTGTAGTGTGGCTTTTGATAGGTTTCTTTGGCTTCACTGTTAACACATGAACAAAATGTATCTTTATAAGTACTTTCACTCCAGTATGAATTGGATCTGGTTTGGGTAATTTACCATGTCCATGCTGCATCGTCATGTTTAAAGCAACAACCTTTAAGAATGCAGAGGTTTAAAGGAAAAAGTGTACACAGTAACTTGTAGTCAGTCTCTTACTGACTCCATTACATTTTGTGAGCATGCCTTAGTGTTGAATCCACCATTTGCAACAATTTACGGAATATAAAATACATAGCTGACAGTGGACCCATAATTTTGGTTGTTTCTGTTACGTTCAAAACAAAACACCACCAAAGGCTGAAAGTAGCAGTGGCTTTTTAAAAGTATTAAATCTTCAAGCTATGTGAAATGCTATTGCCATGGATTCCTTTTATAACAGCATGCTTGTCTCCTGGAAATTATGTTATAATGAGGTTTGGTTTATATATTTTACCCCTCTCCTCATTAAAGTGCTATCTCTCCAAAGAAGCTCTTTGTGTTTTGAAATACTGCGCGGTTAAAATGAAGGCAGGTTTATAAGGATTTAATGTACTTGGGAGCCAAGGTTTTGCAGCTTTATGGCAAAGATGTTTTAACAAAGGGCTTTATGGTAAGGGTGTGCTTTATTTTAGTCAGGCAGTTGCTCAGGGGAAAATTTTCAGTGTGAGCACGTCACAGCAGCAAGGAGACATTCAGAGGGAAACAGGTCCCTGAGATCCAGTCACCAGCTTGGCTGATATTGAGTCTTAATTCTTTGTAGTTTCAAGCCCTGATTTTTCATTGGTTTTTTTTTTTTTTTTTTACCTCTTCACTCAAGAAAGACAAAGCCTTGTGCCATATCATGTAACATCACAAGCAGTCTATTTATGCTTCCCATTTTTGTGCTCTGAGGTAGGGTGCAGGACAGAGTGCTGGGAACAGCCACTGGTGGGATTATTATACCCTCTCGGAATGGAGCTTGCTTTTTCAGCCTTATAACTCCAATATCCATGATTAAAATTGTACCCTAAAAGCAAGGCTTTTTCTGAGTGTTTGCGGTTTGGAAGTAGAGAGGGCAGCGGTTCAGAGCAGTTGCCCATCCACTGCAGCAGAAGACGTGTCCTGGATCTGCCTGTTTCTCTGGGATACACTTAATATCCCATGGTTTCCTGAGAGCCAGGGGGTTCTGCCATGGAAAACAGGTATTAAATTACTACCAGACACAGTTGTTTCTGGAGCTTCTCAATAGGAGCTCACTGTTATTGTTAATAAAACAGTGCTGGTGTAAAGGTTTAGGCAATGAAAAGCCCTTAGCAAGGGCCCTGGTGGCAGCCAGGAGATGTCACCTCTCATCCTTGAAATAGTGTGTAGAGAAATTGAAACTGATTCCAAGTGTTTCGTGTTATCATGTGTAGCACCTTCTCTTATTCATAGAAAATGGTGTTTTACTTTGCTTGAGCAGTCTTCTCTATGTCTCCATGCCTTCAGGTGGGCTGGTAATGGGTGTTTTGCCCTACTGGGCTCCAGCATTCCAAGCAGAGCTCCAAGTTCCTGCTGGAGGAAGCCAATACTTTTCACTTTTCTGACTTGTCCTGCGGAGTATTTCCCCACAGATGGGTTAGTTGGTATTTTTCCAAGGTGAACTTGGCTTCCTCTTTTTGATGGCACTATTAACTCTTTATATTTTTCGTCGGGTATGTTTCACCGCTTCCTGAGCTCAGCGCTGCTGCTGACTGGTTTTGTTAGCTCACCTCAGGAGGGAGGATGAATGTAATTTAGAGCAATGTTTGGGGGCAAGGACGAAGGTCGGTTAATCTTGACAGGGATCAAAATGTGGCTGCAGTTGAGCCAGTAACACCTCTGTTTGAGGGGATGGAGGACCGAGTGCTCCTCCCCTGGGTTTTTGCTGTGAGTGGATCCCAGCCAGGCTGCTGAGCACGGAGAGGATGTCTGTAGCATCAGGCTTGATTTTGAAGTAGTGGCCATAAACCGAAGACTTTTTCATCCTGTTTGCTGTCCCCTGGGCTGTGCAGTCCCAGTGTGTGTCATCTTCTATTAGTCTCGATGCAACCAATGACCTTGTTTGTGTGAGCACATTAAGCACAACATTAATAGCTAATTTGACTACTTTGGATTCAGACAGGCTGCAATCAATCACCTGAACTCTCCTGATAGCAAATGTGGCTGGATGGGATTAAGGAGAAAGGATAAAATGCCTGCTTGGGCCAAAACTCTAGGAAATTGGAAAACTGCTTGTTAGCCTGTGTAGCTGATGTAACTGTAGCACTTGATGGAAGCGTGTTCTTCACTGGAAAGAAAAGCTGAAAAAGTGAGAAATATGTGGTCTTCATAGAGGTTTGTTCAGCCTTCTTCCTGCCCGTCAAATGCTGGCATGGTAAACGAGACCACCATGATACAGAGGCATCTTTTAGAAGATGTCATTGGGATAAGTTCTAACCTATTCCAGGTTTTGGATCCCTTTTGAGCCCCAAAAAGGATTAGTTTCAGAATGGCAAGGATGAATGATGAAGCAGATAAATAGAAATGGCATAGCTGGACTGGAAAGTGCGGTCAAAATTGTTCTGTCACTGAAGATGTTATTTCCATTAAATGTTTTGAGATTTAATATTGATTTCAGTGAAATTACCCTTGAAAACAGATTTCCTCCAAACCTTTATTTTTATATATTTGTTTTGGAACTATTTTAGGGCGCAGAAAAATGAAACTCCAGCTTCAAACAGTTTTAATGTTTTGAAATTGGCTTTTTTCACTGTATGAACAATTTTTAAAATATTATTGTTATTTGTATTCCAGTCATGCCTGTGCCACTCTAGTTATGGGCTAAACGTCATTTTGCCAACCACAACGCAGACTGGGGGGGGGGATCGGTTTCTGCCTGAAAATGCTTTGGGTGTGTATTTCTGACGGGCTGCACTGATTGCCAGTGCCTATTTGAAGAAAAACCCAACAACATTCTCATTTTACAATATGTTGGCTGCCTTTTTGTTTAAAGAATTATAAATAAACCAGCAGATTTTCCACAAAAACACATATGCTTTCTTCCTGATGAGCACGATGACGCACCAAGAATCCTTGCAAGAGGCCTTGAGTCTCCTTCAAGTAGAGGATAGGGCTGAGGTTGAAATTGAAATTTTAAATAACTCTTCTTTAAGAAAGATGCTGGTAGAGCCTTGTTAGCAGAAGAATTGCTGTTTTCTGACTAATTTTTTTTTTTTGCCAGCATGGGAACAAAGAAAGAAAGGAGGAGGCAGAATAAAAGCCTGTGTGAGTGTACGTGGAGAGGCTGCAGCTCTCTAGACTGGTAATGGTATCTGGAAAGGGTCCAGGCTGTTGTAAATATGAACTTTTGTCAATATTCCCCAAGCTTCTTTGGACTCTATGGTGGGCTTTATTAGCTGAAGGTCACACCATTGTGCTGTCTCCCTCTCCTGAGACCTCTGATACCTTCCTGAAAGGACAGCCCATTATCCCTGGGCTTAGAAGCCAGCTTTCTCTTCAGTGGCGCTGAAGCTGATAAGCTTAAGAGGCATATTTCATCCCGCCACTGCTGCTTTCAGGAAACAAACTCTTTATCATTCCTGATTAATTCCAGTTGAACAAAAAAATAAAATAAAATAGAAGGCATGTGTGAGTGCACACGTGCACAGAGACGCAGAGCTGAATTTTTTCTTGTGTAAGGTCAACTCACAGCACTGGCCACAGCCAGCAGTGTCTGGAGCAGGCACTTTGCTTTTCCTGGGTGCTGCATCCAGAGATGGATTTAGTAACGTGAGAGGATCCTGGGCTGCAGTCACTGTGAGGAGAAAGGGCTGGAAAGGGAGACGGGGTAGCAGCAGCCTGAGCATCAAGGTTGGAAATGATTTGTGGCAATTAAGGATTAAGGTCTGTGAGAGCAGGACCACCCGCTGGGAGAGTGGCTCTCCATCACCTAGGGAAGATGAATGACCCCAGGAGAAAAAGGGGCAGGGATTTCGTACTCAGCTGCCTGAAAATAAACGTAAACCCGTATCTCGCTTCAGTATCCTGCAGCCCTTTTTATCACAGCTAAATCCCTTTGCTGGGAGTTGTATGCAAGAGAATTGAAAGAGATAAAAATGCTCATTGCTGCTACTGCTTTGTTTTCTCCATTTCTCGCTCTAGCTTGACGTTTGTTAGGAGGTGTCTTACTGACTTTCTTATTAGCCCTCTCTCAGTAGCAATGTGTTCCATACATGGCTCTCAGATTTTTAGGGTTATTTTTTTTTGCCCTTGCACTGAGATTCAGAGTGTGGAATTAATAACAATGTATAACACATGCAACAAATAACATATTGCCCTTCTGTACTCATGCAGTATGTAAAGCACCCAGGTGGCATGTCCCAGTGGCCAGGTGACCCACCCGTGCTGTGTGCTTCTCTCCAGCTTGCCCTTGATGGGCGAGACACCTCACCTGGCTGTGCATCTCGAGGTTTTCAAGTGGAAAATGAGAGTATTGGCACTGTCCACAGTCCTGTTTGTTTGGATGAGCGTGCAGCTGCAGCCCAAGTCAGGTCTTTTGGTCACAGCCCAAGTTGGGTCACAGATCATCTAATTTATGTTGCATCAAATTTTTATTTCACTTCCAGCATAGACTGTGTTTAAGCCAAATTCTTGGTACTGAGGTTACAACTGGCTTCGTTTCCTCTGCCAGAACAGAGATGGAACAATATTAAAACACAATTTTGCAAAACTATGTTTACTTTTTACCAGTGGGGACCATATTTAAAGATGGATTTTGGTATTATGGCTGCAGCGCTAATGTAAACAGGGTCTGATGGGAAAGGCTGTAAAATAATAGGGCTATTGGTCATGTCTGGGGGAAAAGAAATTTCCATAGTACATTTCAAACTGGAGTAGCTCTGAAGGTTTGGCTGGCCAAACCCAGCTAGGATTTCTGATTTAAAATTGCATGCACTGGGATGGTGGGCCACTAGTAGCATTTTTTCAGAGGTAAACTACACAAGCCTGTATGAATTGGGGCACTTACTTTTGTGGATTGGGTTAAACTTGTCATTCTTCACATAAAATAGAATACAATGAAGTTTTAGATGAGAACCTCCTTAGATATACCGCAGACTCCTTTTTAAGGGCAAAGTAGATTTGAGGAAGATAATTATCTAGTAATCTTAGTGAAAGCTTCATATATGGTTCTTTCTCCAGATGGGTTAACATGGTGGAAAGATTTTTATCAGTCCAGTCGTGCACCACAGACTGCAGTAGCATATGTACTTGCTTGGACCCTGAGTTTAGTGATAAGTGAAATGTTAATATGTGCTTGGCAGAGCAAGCTCTTAATTTCCCTTAAAATGGAGGGGGCAGAAATGATCTCATTGGACAAGATGTCTTTGGGCTCCTGCCCACTGTTAGGTATATCCTAGACAGGGTTTATTTACTTGGTGCGGGCAGATTATTTCCCTTTCCCTCCCTGAATCTGGCCTGCGGTAACTGTTAGCGAAAGAGCTTTCCACCTCCTGTATTGCAGGAAGCATTTGAGCTCTTGTTGAAATATGAAGCTCCCTTCCTTTATTAAAATTAAGAACTACTTTCTCACATGGCAAAGTGATAATAAAGACTGAAATTGGATCTATAGCTTCATGAAAAGAAAAAGAATTTTTTTAAAGACAAATCATGCATGGTAATACCTTCATTGTTCTCTCCCTGTGTTCTTTGTATTGCTTAACTCCCTGCGAACAAAGAACCCATAACTGGAATTGTAACAATAATCCAGGCATTTAAGTCAAAACTCAAAAGGCCCTTGGGAATCTCATGCAAAGGTGTGCCCTTGAAATGGTAGTTTATGAATTGTCTGAACAGGTCTGAACATCCTGGCCCTGAGGAAATCTATGGGAATTTTGCCGCTGACTTCAGCGGGGTCAGGATTCCACACTTGGCGCTTTGTACGCACTGCCGGGCATTGAGCAGAGCTGTCTTTCAGCTTTTGAGAAAGTCTGACTCCCTCCTCACAGGCAGGCGGGAGATTTTCTACTTGGTTGCACTTGTGAATTCTAGTTAAGGGAATTGCTTTTGGTCCCTCCATCTTTGTCGCTTACTTAAACAAACATGCAAACTGGAAACATGCACTTGCTCGAGCTTCAGCAGCGAGTGCCTCCTCGAGATCTCTTGTTACTGATCTAGAACTTAAACTGATTGGGAAAGTGGCTTTAAGATGAGGTTCAGTTGTGCTTAAATGAAACCAATTGGGCAGAGAGATGAAAAATGTTATTTGTACTTGCCATTCAGATGTCTGAACCCAGCTAGTTTGAAGTACGAAGGGTTTGGTCCCTGAGCTTGAACACAGATTAGTCGGGAGGTTGTAAATTGAAGCAATGAGTATTTCTTCAGCAGTTTATTGCAAAATAATGGGGTTTTGAAAATACAGGTCTATCCAGGGTCAAGGTCACTGGGAAAGAAAGGTACTTAAACAAACAATGAGGGAATTAGTCTGAAATTTGCATGCAGACTCAGATAACCAGGGCCCTTTGAAACCCACTTGAACATAGAATTTGTTGTATCCTCCTCCCTGTTGAGGAGGAGACAGAGCCACAGGACTTCTCTCAGCCCCTCCCACTTCAGTGATTCTGGTCAGATGTCTCATCCCTCCCAGGGTATTTGGGCAAACCACTGATTTGTCTGGCTCTGGTTGTTGTGAACGTGGACATTATCTTCCTCTGTCACATCACTGTCCAGGGAGAGGAGGGGGGAGTTACCAGAGTGGGAGTGAATTACCCCATGTCCTCAGTCTTCCCCATTCATGGTACAGTGGCCAATGACATCATCTGTTGCTTAAGAACTGCTGTTGATGGAATAAGCTCTACATTTAATGAAAAACAAAACCCAAAGAAACCATATTCCCCAGAAACATGATCCAGGGCTCCAAGAAGATTGGCACACTTTAGTTACCTCATCCTAGTTCTCCATCAAAAGAAAAGGTTAAGGAAAAATTACTGGAAAAATCTTGCTGAGCTTTCAGCAACAATATCCCACCGACTGTTGTTGTTCATCCAGAGTAACCCCACAAAGCTCAACAACCCGGTTCATGGCAAACTTGGTTTTAATTAATGTTAGTAGAAATCAGGTCAAAAATGTGAGGTGTGTGTCACTCGTGTTACTATAAGTAGTTAGAAGGAGGAGTTGGAAAGCTACATCCCAGATCCATCACAAAAGCTTATTTTGGCTTCCCTGCCACTCGTGACTGCAGAAGTATGGCAGTGGCTGAAAGACTGGCTGTAACTTTCCCATGTTTAGCTGCAATGGAACATGCAAAAGCTTGAAAATTTCTTGAAGGTGCCTGGAGAGGCCTGGCCATTGTGTTAGCAGGAGTATGCGTTGAAAGCTGCTCAAGAGAGGGGCATTTCTTAGAATAGTTTGCAAAAAGTAACAATCACAGCCCAGTATGGACAATTAGAGATCATTAGAAGTAAATGGTTAATTTTTCCCAACTTTTCTTGCCCAAAAAAGAAGCTTGGTTTTTCCTCACTGTAGCTGTGTCTTGAGGGCTTTCCTTAATGAGCCATCTCCTTCTGTCCAGTATGGAAAGAAAAACAGAAGACACCTTCCTTTGCCTCCATGTGATTTTAATCTGATTCATTCATTCCTAATCATCTTAAAGGATTATAAAAGCAAAACCTGTTAAATCTTGGTTCGTTCTTCTTTTCTTTCTCTCCCAAACATCATCATTTGTTCTTTTATCGTGTTGCATTTCTTTACCCATGAATCAGCTGCCTTTTTATTTTTCCTCTCTGTAACAAAAGTCGGGTGGGGAGGGAGGGGGCGATGGGAGCGCTGCTTCCTTTGATTTGTTTGACGCACAAGTGTTCCTTGGCCTTTCATACCGAGGAGTGGATGCGGCTCTTGAACAAATTGGACCTACTTGTTTGCTGGCCTAGGCCATCTTGTTATCCAGCCAGCTGTGTTTTGATCTTGGAGGGCCATTTGAAGATTAAATTGAGACATCTTTTGTTACTATTAAGTGCAGTAATTAAATCAGCTCAGTGTTATTTAAGTGTGGAAAATGTCGCTTTGCTGGCCCATGGGTGTCTGAAGTTGCCATTAGACAGCTGTGTTGCTTCCAGTGCTAATGATGAAGAGGTAGGAGAAAAGAGCCAAGTGCTCTCTAAATAATTTTCAACTCTTTCTGGGTTATACTGGATCCCTCCCCACCTTTTTGTGTGACGTTTCTCCTCCATCTCTCCTCAGTTCATGAAGAACAAGGTTTTTGAGAGACGGAGCTCAAGCTTTGTCGGGTGGAGAGCTGGCAGCGAGTGCCCATTTCTGAGCAGAGGGCTGGAACGGTGTGGGTGAAACATGCTGAGTTTCCTGGATGGGCAGCTGCTGCCCCATCTCCGAGTTTGCAGTTGTTGGCTCTGTGAACAACAAAGAGGCTGACCTAGCAGGGTGGATCTAATAAATGAGCAAAGTTGACTGCCTCCCCCTCTTCGTCTGTGGTGGGAGTCTGCCAGTCAAGTCAAGCACGGCGAGTACATTTGTTCCCATGAGGGCCATTGTAATACAATTTGCTGGTGCAGACTGGCCTGACTGTGAAGTGGTGGCACCTGGGAGATGTGAACTCTGGCTCAGGCCAGGGCTGATATCATTCAGAGGTCACCTGGGGCTTACTGGGGCAAGTCAGTTGCCCTTCTGCGTCCCCCTTTGCCTGCTGCTTGCTGAGCAGATTGCTTTGAGAGAAGTGTCTGGAGGTGATGATTGGCA
The DNA here is from genome assembly GCF_020740725.1 of Corvus hawaiiensis. Taxonomy (NCBI): domain Eukaryota; kingdom Metazoa; phylum Chordata; class Aves; order Passeriformes; family Corvidae; genus Corvus; species Corvus hawaiiensis. Next base: position 8,521,154 of record NC_063230.1, on the reverse strand, counting down.
GCAGGGAGCGGAGCAGACAGACACTGGAAGAGAAAGTGAGATCCTCAGTGGGAAAGGCAGTTCTTCGGAGGTCGAGTATGTTTTAATGCTGGGTTAAGTTGCACAGCAGTATTGGCTCATTGCTACTGGCAGCACTGATCGCTTGAGCGTTGCCTTACCCTTCCCATCGTGCCCTTTAGAACCCTGTCTTACCTCCTGTGTGCAGCTGAACATGCTCCCTGCTGCTCCTGTGGCTCCTGCAATGAAATCCAGCAGCTCTCACCCCTCGATAGGGGAGCAACTGCCAGGCTCAGCTGCAGCCGTTCCGCCGCCGTGTACCCGCCGAGGCGAGGCGGAGCGCGCTGCTCCCTCCCCAGCCCACGCTCCCAGCCTTCCTCCTCCTGAGCCGCCTCGTTAGCCTCTCCTCCCGGATGCACCCGGCTCTGGGCTCCCATCCCCAGTAATTGCCCAGCAACATCTATTTGCATTGCTTTTTACACCACCATGTCTTATGGAGGGGGAAGCGTGTTTGCACTTCGCGAGTGTTTTTGAGCTGTGGCAAGGGCAGAAGAATGGCAGATGGGTGGGGATGAGGGAATCAAGAGCGTGATGAATCTGTTTTTCTTACCTTGTTTAAAATTGCCTGTTAAAATTCAGCAGCCGCACCTCCGATCAGCCTAATGGTGTCTGCCATGTTGCGAATACACAGTCATTAGTTGGTCCAATTCATGCATGCTGAGGTAGGAGGGTGATGTGAATGCAAAGGAGCTGGAGAGAATGGGAGCTGGGGGGGGCAGGGGAAGGAGGGGGAGAAGCTTGGTAATACAGTGACAATGAAACATACGGTAGTCACACTGGAAAACTTTCTCCTTCATTAGCAGGGATCTGTTGAGTTTCTGCTCACATTAGGGTAATTAACACAAGTACAGATTGTTGAACATCTGTGCAGTTTAACTATATGGCCGGTTCCCAGGCTTTAAACAGGGCTGTGAGGAGCCAAATGCAAAGCAGTATGAAAAGCCCACACACTATTCATTTTACTGAAATTAGCATTTCTGGATGAAAGCTGATGTTGCACGTCGGCTATAAATTTTCTCTGGTCTGTTGCCAGGTTGGCTAATGATCTGAGGTTAGTGTTTGTTAAAAAAAATTTAAAATTTGTTACTTTTAATATTCCAGAGGGGAAGTTTCTTAAAAGGCAAAACAAAAAGCAAGCAAAACAAAGCATATGGGTATGTTATATGTAATGTTCTTCTAATCTTTTTCCAGTGGAAGCTCAGGAAGGAATTGCTGGTTCAGCCTCTCTCAGAGGCTCTTGGCTCCATGAAACTACCAAGGGTTTTTTAGTATTTCTGACCAAACTGCAGTTTAATTTTCTAGCCCTGTAAATGCCTGGGAGGCTCTGCTTATGGTGTGTTGTAGATATGAGCTGTGTAAATAAAATGCAGAATTCTGTCTGCAGGATGGTGACTACACAAGTATTGCTTCTCCACACGTCACTGGAGGTACGGAGAACCTTCTGCAGTGGTTGTCCCAGAGGAGTGTTGTTTTGCTGTGGCATCTTGAAGCTTCCTCCTTGTTCCTTTTGACCTTGTCCAGCTGAGAGCACAAATTTTTTCCACAGGTGGAATGAAGTGTTCAAGGCCAGGCTGGATGGGGCTTTGAACAACGTAGTCTAGTGGAAGATGTCCCTGTGCATGGCAAAGGGGTTGGAACTAAATGAGCTTTCAAGTCCCTTCCAACCCAAACCATTCTATGTTTCTCTGAGCTGCTGTGAGGTGGACAGCCCTTATAGCTGGGACAACGATTAGTGCACCATGTGTGCCAGGAAATTTTGTCTTAATGGAGAAGACTTTCATCTGTGAAGATAAACAGCCTACCAATGTGCATAAAAAGAATAATCCTCATTAGCACTATTTTGTCCCTGCTGTTTTCGCTAAGAAAAAAATTTTGTTCATAGTGGAGTTTTTTTTAATGTAGTCTCTGTGGGCTGATGTGAACAGAGCTGACCTTTGAAACCCTATTTAAATTTTAAAAGGTTTGTATATTCTTTTGTTTAATTGGGAAAGGAAGGGGCTTAATGTCTCAGAGGAAGTGTTATTCTTGCCAAGAATGAGTGACTTGATCCTTCAGTTCACCCTCAGCTCCTGCTCTGGAATGGCTTATGCTCCAGCCCAGAATTTACTTTGGCATCATTTGAAATTGTTGGTGAAATTGTTGCTGTTGCACTCACCACCTCCTCAAAAGTCTGCTGACAAACATCAGGACTGTCAGAGCTTCATATTCTTTGTGACTAAAAAAACCTTCTGGGACCAAAATGCAGTCTTCAGATTCAGTCCTGCAAATGTCAGCCTCAGGAGCACCATCACCTTCGTCCCTGTAATTCAGCCCCATAAATGATTTGTCATTGAAGGATCTCTTTCTGGGGTGAAGGTGTCCACACAAGACAGACTTGCTGAATCATACAAAACTCTGCAAGTTCAGTTAAATATGTGGTTTATTTTTGAGGCACTGCTTTAGTTAATCTAGTCCACAATGAAATTTAGTCTGGCCTACTTACTTTTGTAACAGTTTTTCAGATAATTATGTGTGTGTATGTGCACACGGGTGCACACTAGTTAGGAAAAGAAAAACTGAGTGAAACGTTTAGCTACATTAGACTTTTTACCTTCTCCATAAAGGATGTCAGAAGATGGCATGTTGCTTGGTCACAAGGGACACACAGAACTCGGAGAGCATCTGTTACAAGAGGATGACAGAGGGCACTGGCCCTTTCAAAGCAGGGTTGCAGTGAACTGAGTATTGAGATTGCCTCTGTGGTGGTCTTGCCGAAAGGGCCCTGACTCCTTGGTTAAGAAGTGCTTGTTTAACACTAAATTGAGGGACAAAAAGTATCCTTGCCATTACTGTTTGGTTTTTTTCTGGACTCAGTAGTAGGGTTACTTTGAGTACTGGCAGAATTGTGTGATGAGGATATTCAGTCTTACCCATGGTTGACATCTGTGCTCCCTAGATTTGTACCCCCTGTATCTCTGCTTGGATTTCATTTGGTCTCGTTCAAAGAAAACCCAGCTCTATGCAACAGAGTCATGCTCAGAAAAAAAACCCAAACAGTATTTCTGTTAAAATAAACAGACTGACCTGGATTATTTTCACTATTAGGCAAACCAAACTCACCTATTTGGGTATGTGGAACTGACAATGAAATTAAAGGGCTTTTGTATCTGCAGATACACAGCCAAAATTAAACAATTTTTTTCTTTATTAGTGCCTCATTCCATTTCAGCCCTGCTTTTTGAGAATATTTCCCACAAACTGGACTTAAAATGCCAGAAAATGGCAATGCATCCAGAGAAGTGGTTTCATGATCTTGGTAGATAGGAAAACTGCAGCTGGTGAAACATCTCTATCAACCTTCAGTTACATGGCTGTATCTGAGAATGTACATGTAACGTTTTTTCTAGCAGAATTTTCCAGTGTGTACTGGAATGCGCTGAAAATCTGAGGACATCATTTTGAAGGCCTCCCAAAGTTTCCTTAGAGTTTTCACTTCATGTATCACTAAGCCAGCTTCTGTGAAGCAGCAAGTTCTCTTGTTCTCCTGCTTTGTGCAGGCAGATATATGTATTTAAATACCTAAAATAAGCTCAGAGAACTTGACACTGCTGTTTGGGCAGGCTGCACATCCTCAGCCACCTCTCAGACCTTTATCAGACTCCAAACTGAGTGTGTCTTGCTACCCGTGCAGTTGTGTGGTTGGAATTATCTCCATTGTGTAGATGGGAACACTGAAGCAGATTGGAAATTACTTGCCCCAGGCCATCTAATGCTGACAATAGACCACACAGTCCCTCGGCCTCTTTCTGTGCCAAAACCATTCTCTTGTGTCTGCATATGGAAAAAACAGAGTAGATCGAGCGGAGAGTGGTATTTGTTGTGGTAACAATGCGCGCTGGGTCCCAAAAGGCCATCAGACAGTGATGGATACATCACTGTGAAATTAAATTCACCCAGAGATGCACGGGAGGAAGGGCTGGAGTGGTCTTTGGGCAGGGGAGCAGGCAGGGAGGTGCAGCCACAGCGGGTCAGGCAGCTCCTGCGCCAGCAGCACATTTGCATTCTCCTGTCAGGGAGCTGGAAGCTGCCACCGAGCAGTTTATACTCAGCCTGTGCTGGCCTTGAATTATGCATGACCAATTTATCATGCCCCCAGCTGAAAAACTAATTGTGTCCCTGGGATATATTTACTAGAAATTGTAGTTTGCTGTGCTGGGGTCCCCGGAGTGTCCGGCAGAGCAGACGACTGGGAAGTTGGAGCATGTTCAGAACAGGACTCCTAGCTCCACTGGAGCCCCTGTGCTGTTGATAGATTTTTCACTTCGATTGCTTTTCCGAGGGCATTCCCCCTCCTTCCTATCTTTTTACACCGCATTACACTTAATCGGGCTGCAGGAGTCCTTCCAGTAGTCTCCAGTATTAAAAAGCACATGATGTGCCTGAAAGAAGGCAGTTTATTCAGGAAGTGCCAGCCAGGTTGAGGGGGAAGGGGGTTGGTTTCTTCTGTGTATGGTTTTTCTCTTTTTTTTTTTTTTTTCAAGCACAGTGTGGCTTCATGTAATGTCTCCAATTACCATGAACGTCCCCTCCTTCTCCAGGTCTAGAGTGATGAGATTCCCTAATTACTGTCATTTGAGCAAGGGGGTTGAGGAGGAGAGGATTTCTTTTCCTCATACAGAGCTTGTGGGGTGGGCTGAAGCTTGCAAACTCTGTTACCACCTGGTCTGTCGAAGGCACATAGAATGTCCCAAACGGAGTTTCCCAGTGATGAAATGACAACTGCCAGACCTGTGTCAGGCTGTAAACCCTCTCCTAAGGTAGTGCTAAGCCATAAAGATCATCAGTGGGGGCGAGGTTTGAAAGGGAAGGAGGCAATTCACTGATAAATTAATCACCAAGTTCAGTCTGTCCTCCCCCACTTGTCACAGAAGGAGGATGTCAAGGAGTTAATCACAGTAAGGAGTCAACAGTAACAAGACTCAGAGGCAGAAGAGCCCTCTGGAATCTCTTGTTCCCTTTCTGTTCTCCTCCTTGTCTGCTCTCGTACAGCTCTGCCTGACGCCGTTCGCAGTGAGGAGCCGCATCTCCAAGGTCATCAGGAGCTGCGCCAGCTCCTTCTGCATGGCTTCACTGCTGGCAGCCCAGGCACAGAAATCAGAAGCCCTGCTCTTCTGAGAGTCTGGGAGACCACAAGCCAGGGCACAGGAGAGAGGGATTGCTCCTCCTCCACAATGGGCAGGAGCCTTTCTTCTGACGGTGCTGAAATGGGCTGTACGCAGTCCATGGCCAGGCTGGGCTCTCCCAGTGCTTTGATGGGATTTAGTGCTTGTCCTCTTGGGAACAGAGCTGCAGGGAGTGTGAGCTGGGCTGGAAGAAAGGTGCTGGCAGAGGTGCTTTCTTAAATAAATCTAAGATATATGAAGTAGTTTGTGCAAACTATTTGTAGCAAGTGTGTTGCATGGGAAGTTGAAAGAAGTGAAGGTGGTTTTGCGTAGTTTCCGAATGTCACAGATCTGGATCAGGTTTTAAACATTCAGAAGCTCTCTACAGCTTACCTCTTTATAGTTCCCCAAATTTGTATTCATCATCAGTTCCCCAGAAGAATCTGGTGAAAAGATTTGTTCAGGTGACTACACGTCTTGCTGTGGAAAAAGTAGAGCAGATCTGCTGTGTGATGAAACCATGCTCCTCTTTGCTGAAATATGTGATACAACCAGCATAGAAGTGGATCTGAAGCTTGAAGATCATTTCAGGGGGAAGGTATAAACAGGTTTGTCCCCATATGCTGCCAACTAAAGCAAAACCACTACAGAGTTCCAAGTTAGCATGAACTGTCAAATCAGGACTACCCATAGTGTATTTCCTCAAACTAAGGTGAATGAGAAATAGTCACGAGTTGAGAGATGATGTCCTTGCAGATCCAACACTGTAAGGTTGTCTTGCTCCCTTGAAGCTGCTGATGTCCAAAGAACAGTGGGGTGGTCATGGAGCTCAGTGGTTCAATGGGTCCGTGCAGAGAAACCAAGGAAATTCTTAAGCTGAGCTGTACAGCGTTTGTTCCAGTCTGCTTTTCTGGAGGATGTTGTAGCACTTACGAAATTACTGTGCTTTTTGAACAGTGGGGAGAGCACAAGACAGACAGACTGGGAATAGGATGGAGACCACTTTCATGTAGCAGCATTTGTACTGGTATGGAAAGAGTAGGGTAGTAGACAATGCGAATCACAGCATCTTTTGTTCGATTTTTTTAGCTGCAGCAACTCAGTGTCTGGATGCTTTTGCCCTTTCATCATTCAGAATGAAACACATTAGCGAATCCAGGTTATGTTCCTTGTGCTGGTGGTTCTTATTAGCTTGTTAATGATCTTGCTAGGTTTTAAGTGCCTACAAATGTGAGTTCACGGATAACTTGAGTTCAGGGCAGCTGTCCTTGGCAGAGTGTCCTGATTTTTCCTGTGAAAATCTTCCATGTTTTGTTCTATTCCAGCCGCTGTTAACTTGTTGTTACAAATAGAGAGAAAAAACCACAGGCACTGTACTGCCTTATGGATATTGCTCTTCCTTGAACCTGCCTCCTATGCTCTTTCCAAGGGAGCTTCTCTGGCAATTCATAGTTTCTGAGTGGCTCTACTGCTTTTTCTTCCTCAGCTTTATTTTTCAAGCACTTTTGGCTTTGATGCTTTTTGTCAGTCTGTTGCTGTGCTGTGTTCAAGTTGCCTGAGCTGTTTGGTTTTCTCCCATTTGCTTTGCTGCTGCTGTGGCTGCAGAGGGACAAGAAGCTGCAGCATTGCTGGGGAGGGTCACGTGCAGAGGAACCCACAAACAAGCAATGGCAGCAGCTCAGAAGATGCAAAAAGGTGTTGAAATTGGGGTAAAATAGAAGTCAGCAACTGTTTTATAACAGGCTACATGACACAGGCCGACACTCCTCTCACTCTCGTTTGTCTCACTCAAAGATCCTGTCCTCCATACTTTTCTTCCTCCTCCTCTTTCCTTCCTGTAGCTGGGATACACTGCAGTGTCAATTTTCATTTAGTCCTGTGTCTAAAGTTATGTAAATAGAGAAAAGCAAGTTGTGATCAGCAAAGAGAGATGTGATTTTAAGAAGGAGATTTTTTTTTTATTCATGCTAAGGTGTTGAGGGGAATTACACTAACATCAGCTACAACTTAAACATAGTACTTGCTACCACGGTTTCAAATCAGTGTGAACTTAGTCAGCTAAAACGCTGTTCTAGCTTGGGAGTTTTTGGGGGGGGCTGGATGGAGCCCCATGTTCTGAGCATTTCTTAAGTGTCACCATGTTTCTCCCAGTCAGGAATGAGAACTAACAAAAATAGATGGAGGAAAGGTGGCAATGCCTTTTTCTCATAATACGACCACAGAAGCATCTCTGGAGACGTGTGCACATACAGTGGCACATCCACATCCCTGGCTTAGGAAGCTGTGGAGGAATTCTGAGGCGGGGTGGGGGGAGAGCTGGAGAATAAACCTTGCCGCTCTAAGAAATCCTGAAAATGTCCATCAGAAACGCAGCGAGTATTCGGAGGCTGCTGGAAGCGTTCCAGTATCAGAGTCTTTGTCTCCATCCATCAGAGGCACTGCAATCTTTGTGCCCCTAGCTTCAAACAAGGGCTTCACGCTGTCCTTGCAATCTGCCTTTATGCAGCGGAGTGTGGAGGCTTCTAATTACGAGGCCGAGCGGCGCGGCGGGTGGGGAGCCGTGCTGCGCCCCACAGCCGCGCACCTGATTATCCGTTGCTGAGGTCGTTAGAAGGGTTACTCCTGAGTTTAAGCCTGCTCCGCAAGACCCCTAATTATATGCTGCTCTGCAAGTTGCATTAAAAAGAAATTGTTGAAAAGACAAAGGACAGAATAACATTTCCTCCCTCGTCTTCCCCTCTCTCCCCCCCCCCCGCGGCACACACAGACACACTCCCCCTCCTCTCCCTGCTGGGCCCAGAGCTACTTCTCACGCTTGAGTTGGTGCAAGCTCTGATAAAGCCATTGAAAGATGCAGCAGGGAGACAGAGCGCTCCCAGGGACAGAGGGAAGCAGAAGAGGAAGCCGAAGTAAAATGACCCCCTCCCAGGTAGATACAGCCAGGCGCTGCTTGCTGAAGGAGTTGTCCCACAGAGCAGAATTAGAGAAGAGATTAACCGTCCTTTATTGTTTTGTTTCACTTCCTAGGGAGCAATGTAATGTGGTTTCTTCCATCGTGAAAAACCTGCTTCATCTGGAGCTCCGGGAAGCCTGAATCACTATAGATAAGACATTCAAAGTGCAGTATCCCTTGCACATGCTGCCAGTTCTCATTTTAATCTCCCTAGACATCAAAAAAATTAAAATGTAAAATTCTAAGCTATGCAGTTGAGTGACATGAAGGCTGCATTCGCTGCAGTGCAGTTTCCAAATCTGGGACATGCACACATGTGTCCATTCCTGTCAGAGATAACGGCTTTATGTGTGCTTTCCATGAGCCCATGAAGTGTACCACTAACAGAGATAGAGAATTGGATGGGTTCTTCATTACCACATGTCTGGACTACTAATGAAACTAAACCCAGGTTGATAACAGTAGCACTAAATATTTCCAGCACTTCCTGGTGCAATGGTAGCAGTTTCAATTTATGGTGGAGATTATTACAGGGGTATCTGCAGGACCAAGGGCAATGTTTTTTTCAAGATTGTTATTTCAAGGGTGGGTATTTTTATTACTCTCTGCATTCTAGCCATACCTGAAAGCCTGAGTGGCAGACCAGGATTTCACCACACTAGGTTCTGTACAAACCTGGTGGGGAAAAAAGGATTCTGTGCTGCAGATCGGGGGTTTTTGAGACATGGCTATGAAATTTTTTCATTGCTTTTGTAGCTGTAGAGAAACCCATATTTGAACAGGATTTCAAAGTCAAAATGTCAAGGTTTGAGTAACTTCTGCACTGGAGTATCTTGCCGACTCTGTCACGTTATCCTGTGCTGTAATCTGTGAGCTTTAGACCTGGCTTGGTCTCTTGGATATCTCAGTAATAGTGCTCCATTGTATGCTCTTTGTTTCTTACTCGTTTGGCTTCATTTCATTCTGGATTCACTGCCCACCAAAGGCACTAGCAGCAGGGAAACTTCTGCCCATCCTGTATCATGAGGCTTTTCTTTCTTTCCCCGCCCATGTTTTTGTGTATTCAATTTGTCTCTGTGTAGTGAGGAAGGTCCCTGCAGCAGTCTCTGGGGCTCTGGTTCACGTGGCTGGAGAGAGCAGCAGTGCAGCCACGCTGGCAGCACAACACATTGTTCCCATGCATTTGTTGGCATTCCTTCCAAAGCTCTGGCTCGGGCACCAGGGAAGGGTTGAATGCGCTTCTCTTGGTCACCTTGTGCTCACCCCCATTGCTCCCTCCAAGGCAAGATCCCAGACCATTGAAGGATCACTTCCTCATGTTTGTGTTTAATGTGAACTCACAAGCCTCTCTCTGTGTACAACGTGAAATAATCCCAAACCTCGAATCTGATAACCCCGATTTTTTTTCTGTACATCAGCTTGATGTACCCCTTTTGCTGTCTCATGCCCTGCTTTTCACCACTGCCTCTTGAAACATGTCTTAGGTGTGGTTACTGTGGGGCATTGTTCTTGGCTACCTACCCAACAGCAGGATGAAGATGGCCCTTATCCCACCTGCAGTTTTATATGGCTTTTATGTTTTGGCAGGGTGGCACAACAAAGATAACAGCTCCCTAAAGTTATTCTACAGAGCAAAATCTTTGTTTCAAACTGTATTTGGAGATCTTCCAGTCATGCCTCATATTTTCAAGAAATCCGTGCCTTAAGATAGTTCAAAATCTCTTTGATTTAAAAATGAGCTGGAGCTGTAACCTTGTCTTCAGGCCAAGTGCAGGAGTGCTGGTACCTGTTTAGTACCTGTGGTGCTTTCCTTGTCTTAGACACTCTTCAGTGAGTCTCTTGTTGGCTTTTTGGATTTTGTTCTGTGACACCTCCCTGCTTTAAAAGGTGCAAAGAGCGATCACGGTGTTTTCATGCATGGTTTGTCATTTCTTCAACCCCAAAGTCCCCAGAGTCTGAAAGTTGAGTCATTTTTCTGCTGCCAGAGTTGTGCAAGAGGTTTGCCTCAGGAGACAGCAGAGAGTCTTGAGGCTTCAGCCATGCAATGTTGAACAGTCTCCAGAGTAAGTGTCAGTTTGAAGTAAAAGAACTTGAAATCTAGAAGCAGGGAAGATAAAAGTGAATTTGATCATAGTGCTTTTCAAACACCTGGACACAGGCAAGATAATGAAGCAGGCAGCACGTTCAGCTATAGGTCACTTAGCCCATGTTTGACACCATAACCCATTTCACTGCGCTCATAAACATGGGCATGAGCCACTGCTGCTTTTGGAACACCACAGTGACTGACTTCCATCTGCCAGGAGGGGTACAAGGAACATGATCCTGATATCTCGCCTGAGTCACGACACCTTTCATGTGATCATTTTCATTGTCTCAGAATCAGAAGTGTCTAAATTCTTACCTGTCATCTCAGAAGTCTGGCTCTGGTTCAGAGGCCAACTAGATATGAGCTCAGATAAGCCAGATATGGCTCACTCCCTCTAGACTGGGAACTGATAGCTTAGTATTTTTTATATTTTACCATGCTTTTCTTTCCATTTTGTGGAGATGGTTTTGGGAAACAGATAAGCACTGGCTGAGATCAGGTAATATGTTTGTACTAGAGGAGGTGAACAAAGAGCACTTTGATAGAGCTGTATTTCTTTATTAATTACTTCCCTGTTATAAAGACTGGATCTCCTGGCTGTAGCCCAGGTAGATGTGAAATATCCACCACAAAATGCTGCAGTAGCAATGCAAAAGAAGTATGCTTGGGTTTATATGAGACAGTGATAAAGTGGGCTCATGAAAACAAGTGTGCCGAGCTGATGCGAGCCCTGGCCCTGCAGCTGGTGTTGATACGTGGCAACCTGGCACACCAGAAGGATTTGCTGCCATGGATCATGACTCCAATTCCACCCTGGACTCCTTCATTTCAGCACAAAAGAATGGAATACTTCACAGTGGCTTCTGCAGATTTATGTTAGGATGTATTTGTGGCAATTGTCTAAATCCACTTCAGTTTGTGGTGTGGTGAAGTGTATTGAAAGAACCTGGTCTGCAAGGACTTGGGGAGATCAGGAAGCAAGGGAAGGGATACAGGTGAGAAAATGAATGCTGGCAATTATCTGAATTTCAATGGAGTGTCTTAGCTGGGACTTCCTGAACAGTTGTGAATTTTTCTATTTGAAAAACTCAAGACAAATTTCTTCCACTCTTGTACAGCTGAAGAAAATGTTTATATTTGAAATAAGGGATGAGCAGATGGAAGAAAGTGACTTCTTTAGTGCCAGCCCTGAGCCTTACTATAGTAGAAAGTGTAAAGTCATAGAGTCAGTGGTCATGATTCAGAGTCAAAAGGTTACAGGGTAAAAAAGAAGTGAAAAAAAATGAAAGTTCCTTATTTTTGTCTTCTTGGTACTTGAGCTTTCTGTCTGGCCAGCTGCCACAGCCTTAGGACTGCAAGCAGCCCTGTGTATGGAAGGTTTTCTTTCCTAACATTTCATCAGTTGATCCCTCAATTGATCCCTCCCACTCTTCAGGATTGATACTAGGCAAGTATGTTTTTAAAAACATTGTCGGTGGCCACTGCTCTCACCATGTCTTCTTGTGCTGTGGCTACAGCTGGTGGAGCTGGATGAGCAGAAAGAAAGCTGGTAATGATCAGTTCAGCAGAGGTTAATGCCACTGGTGTGCCACAAGAGCCCCGTATTAAATCTGAACCTTGCAAAGATGTCTGAAAACCAGCAGAGCGAGTGGCTGGAAGATTAACTCTGCACAGGGACACTTTGGAGAGCAGAGAGCCACAATAGCGGTTTCAGTGCCAGCTTTGTCCCAGCTGCCAGAAGGGACTTTGTCAGGGGAGTCCTTTACCATGGCACTGCTCCCCCAGCTGCTGGAACAATTGCTCAAGACCACTGGCAGTCAGCATGATTAAAGCAGCCTTCAGGCAGCTTTATTTTACATGGGCAGCTATCCAGGTCCAAGGGTTGGCTCAGCCTGGAAGGATGGAGAAGGAAGTTTGCCATGTTGTACCCTTCCACATCTCTTCTTCATCTGTGTTCAGGGTCAGGCCTGGCTTTGGGGTTGATGTGTACTCACCCCATGTTGCAGTCCATTAAATGCTCCCAGTACCTTGGGGTATTGACTGATCTGACAGGATAGACTTTTCTTTGTACATAAAGGTGCCATTTAATTGAATTAATTACTTAATTTTTTGCTAGGTAAGCTGGGATTTTAGCTGTATGAATTAATAATACAAACCAGGAGCACCCTTAAAACTTAAACCCCTTTCCTTTCTCTCAAACTGGGTTGCAGCTGTTAGATCCCATTTACAAACCATAGGTGGTGTGACTGCTGATAACAGTTACCAGTTCCGTGTTGGGGTTGAACTGCAGGAGCCAAACAAGGCTGCTTGCTCATGCTTCAGTTTCTTCCTCAGGCCAGGTAGAGCCTTCCCTTTGCCTTTGTATTTTTAAAAATGGGAGCTAGGAGGTATGTTTACCAAAATGGATTTTTGTCCCAATGGGAATAGCCCTCTTTTGCTTTCCTCTGCTTTTTATATGTGAGTATGTAAATATATGTAAATGTATACAGGGGCTTGGATTTACCCTCTTCGTCTCCCCCTCCCATGTATAATGTATGTGTTAAACACGTAATCATTAATCAACTTTGTGGGGAGTGGAGACAAGAAGGGCTCTTTGATGATAGATGTATACTTGTGACTGTGCTTGTATGTGTGTTTATTAGGCAGCACAGTGCTATCAAAAGAAACTCCAGGTCCCCAAGGATAAGAAACAGCACAGGGAACAAATGAAGAGGAAAGAAAAAATCCAACCCCTCTTACTGTAAAACCCTCTGTCTTCTACCATCTGTCTCCTTTTTTGGAGTGAAATAAATTGGGGAGAGAGCTTTGAATAAGGTGCTTATTTGTAAGGCACTGAAACACTCATGTGGAGCAGAAGCAAAGTTATGGTTAACGTTGCCTCTGATGGCTGGGAGTGTTGGAGGCGGGATGACATTATTTCTTTTGTCTGTACATGCTGGAAGTGGTTTAGAGAAAAAAAGCCTTCAGGATATCATGCACAAGCACAACTATTTCTGAGGTTTTAATATCATGTTTGATGTTATGGAAGGCACAAATTAAAGGTGGTCATTGCCCTGAAGTGTTCATAATAAAGACAACAAAACCCACAGTGGTTGTTTGTGAGTACCCAGCTCAGAACATGCTTCAGGCTGCTCTCTGTTGCTGGAGGAGGACTTGGGGCTCTGGAATTACGTGTCTGGAGATTAAGGTGGAGGCATAGGGATTGCCTTCTTTGCATTACTTCCATACAGCAGTAAGTCTTGGGACCTGAAAGCTTTGGACTGGATGTAGAAAACCAAACATTTCCTTGGTTGTGCTTGAGGGGAGCTTAGTTTGATAGAATTGTGCTTATGGTCTTGTGTTGTCCAAAATGATAAAGTTGGAATAGACATGTTTGGGGGGAAAATTAAAAATCCAAAGTGTTTAGGTGCCCTAGATTATTTTTTGCTGCTCTTATTTAGCCTGTGCTTGTAACTGCCTATTTTGAGAAATACCTAGTCAAACGATATTTTAAATGAGCTTAAAAAGTGGCTTTGGCTCATTGGGTGTAGAACTGCTGCACCTTTTGCTTTGTGTTCTTGCAGAGCTAGGCAGGAGACACCAAGGTCTGATTGGAAGCGCTGAAGTGCGTAGGAAACAGCAGTCCTGGCTCCGTCAGCCATCTGCTCCGAGTCCAGGAGCCAGCACCAGCCAGGGCACAGGGGAAGGGCTTGCAAGTGTGTTCATGGGGAGCAGCAGCAGCGAGACCAGGAGGCAAATGGGAAAGAAAAATTCCATTTTCTGCAGTCTGCTCAACGTAGATTGGCTGCAGCATGCTAGATTTGTCAAGGTGTATGTGGTATTGTTTTAGGAAAGGAAAACCAGTAAAATCCCAGGAAGATTAAACTGAACAGCAGGTACATACATTTGCTTTGCACTAACCATTTGCTTTGCACTAACCTAGGCTATGTTTATGATAACACAGCCTTATTATCCACTCTGGCTATTTTTCTTTATTTTCTATTTATTTCCTCCTCCAATTTGCTAGAGTCAGCACTTCCAAATTGTTTTACTGATAAGCTGAAAGCCACAGAAATTCAGAATTTTCCTAAACTGTTGACTGTTCAGGTCTACATTTTTGTTTTTGGAGATCTTTCCACCATTTTATTTTTCACAGAAGGAATAAACAAGGAGTTGGTTTAGGAAAGTGCTTCAGGTATAGTGAGGTTAAGCACACACATGGAGCTAAGCATTTGATCAAGTGCTTTTCTGAATGCACTTTCTAGAAAATTTATATCCCTTCCACTGCTCTCACTAAGCTAATCGGGAGATGCTGAGGTCTGATCAGAGCCTTTTGTGCATTTTCAAGATAGTGTCTCTGGAGGATCATTACACACATCCCTCTGCAGAGACTACAAGGAGATTGTCACCAGGAAAGTGTTAGTCACTGTGTATTAACATGCAGGATTATTCTGCCTCTTTCTTCACTGTAAGCTTTTCATCTCCTTACTAAGCAGGCACAGTCATGTCTGGGCTAAAATCACAAAGGTTTCTTAAAATGCTCCATTTGTACCTCCATTTCAGAAATAAACTCCGGTGAAGTGAGCTGCTAGCTGTTGTGGGACTTTGGAAGAGAGGCAGGGAAAGGGCAGTGGCTTCAGCCACTCCTGCCACAAAGAGTCCAAAGGGAGGTGAGCCAGGACCAAGCCACAGGAGCCCAGCACTCAGCTCCTGGAGGTACAGTTGTCTGGAGGGGTAAATGACCTGCCAGCTGAATAGAGTTGTTGATGCCTTGGCCGACGAACAGATGGTCAGCCAGAGAAAGGTCGAGTACAGCTTGCTCTGCTGTTCCTTCCAAAAGCATCTCCCATGCAAAGCTGGTGGTTGAACACACACCAGTGGTGTTCCTCCTCCAACTGGACAGCTTTCCTGCCCAGAGCCATGGCCATGCCTGTGGCAACAAGAAGGCAAGCTATGTCTGTGAGTGTGCTGGAAACTCTCCAGCTGGTGGCTGAGCACGGCAAGCGTTAGTCAGGGACTGAAAAAACATTTCACCCTCAGACACCACCATGAAAGGAGAAGAGCAAAGCCAGATGAGTGGTGCTTTGCATACTCACAGATCCATGAACAAACACAGTAGAGAGTCTTAGAACACAAAACAGACAGACATCTATCCTTTGCCGCAGGCAAATGAAACTTTATGGGTGAAATGGTACTGGTATATATGGAAAATTAACCTAGTAATTGCCCTGCAATTATGCCTCATCAAAGCAATTGCTGTTAGATGGTGTGTCCTGCTACACCACCTTTCCAGTACGAGTCATGCATCTACACTTACAGCCTTCCATCCTTCTTGAGAACCGCCAGACTCCAAATGGAGCAGAACCATGTTTTTGTTGGAAATAGTTGGTTACTGATACAAGACAATTACTGGAGATGTTTCTTATAGTTTGTGTGTGAGGAAATGGCCTGGTTTTGTGGTCAGCTGTTGGCATGGTATGCATTTGACTGCTTTAATGGTTTTTGCAACCCCACCCAAATAGTCGCTGTAGTACAAAAGAAGTAACTTTGGAAGAGCTGCTTGGGTGTAGCTGATCACATACTCACCCTATTAGCTTTAGCTGTCCTGTAGAGTTCCTGTACCCAGAATGTTAAGAACACAGAGCTTTTGAAATAAAACTAGCTGTTCCCTATGTCAGATCAGTTCATGTCTGTACAGATGGTTTCTCAACTGGAATTGCCAGTAACATCATTTGCAAAGGCTCTGAATGACATTTTTTGTCCATTTAGGTTTGGGGGATTTTTTTGTTTTGTCTCTCTGATTGTATTCATAAAGGAAAAATTGCAAAGAAAAGAGCCAAAGGAAAGTCAAGAGGCATTGTACAAGAAGGAAAAGATTATAGCAGGGAGGCATAATGTATTGGAAGTGAAAGACTGTTCCCATCTATTGGGGATTTTCTCAAGAATGTGAATGTACACATCTACTAGAAGAACGGGAAAAGAAGGGCTGACACTTTGTGGGGCTCAGACAAAAGAATATAGATCCTTTTCCCTTCGCATCAAGTGGTCCATGGAAATTAAATTGTCCTCTCAATGCAGGGGGGAGTTCCTGTCCAGAATGGATCACAGCATGGTGGTGACTGTAAAGAGGTTTTCTCTTCTGCTACCCTGCTCCACAGGGCATTTGCTTGAAGAGCATAATTAGGATGTGCATCTGGAAAAACACACCGCCAGACACAGATACAGTAACACACTGGAACTCAAGTGTATTTTAGTCTGCTGCAGATGATAGAAAAACTGAGATGAGCACTGGCTAGACTTACTTCCCATGAACTTTCTCTCATCATTTCTTCACATACTTTGGCTTATTCACATACAGTTCTCTTTCTGTAATGGAGAAAATTGGGTTATTTAAATGCCATGAAAGAAGTTTGATTTAAGAGGAAATTTGAAAAAGAGAATGAAGGCCTGGCTGGTGAGGCCAGAAAAGCTTTTCGTGCTTTGGACAGAGGGCACAAAGAGCCTGGGTAACTGTGTTGGCCCAGGGTTTATAGTGTGGCTGTTGGTGCCACAGCTGGTTTCTCAGAGCTGGGAGGTGCTGAAGGGAGTTTGTTGTTGGCCAAGTTAGTCTTAGATTGCGGGGGGGGTGGCGAGATGCAGGAACTGAGAGTCTTTTAGGATTTTTGGAGACAAGGATGAGAAGATTGTTTGTGAAAGCAACTGGAATGGGGCATGGAAAAATCCAGAAGGCTGTTTTACCCACGGGTGAAACTCTCTCTTTGGTTTGGACTATAGCCAGTGGCACAGAGTAACAAACTTGTGAATTCATGTATCTGCTGCTTGGCCAGTCCTCGCTGGAGGCTCAAATGGAGCTGCCTATTCTGGAACCATTTTAGCTCAAATCAGCTCCCAGAAGACAGTTGTTAATAACTCATTTCTCACCAGCCCTCTCCTCCTTCACTCCACTCCCTAAAAACTGGGCCGAGAGACTGTGCAGGAATTCGGGCTCTCCCAGGCAGGCCAGCAGCAAGGTGACAGGCTGAGGTCATCTGCTAAAGCCATCGCCGTCCTGCAGAGCAGCCACAATTCAGAGCACAGCCATGTTCAACACTGGGCTCGCTTTCTGTCTATTTTAATGCTTTAAACAGGGCTGTGCATTCAGCAGTTATTTGTATAAGCGTTCTCCAGGCATTTGAAAAAGACTTCTGTTTTCCGGAAAAGAGGAGGAAAGGGGCCGGAAGGAACTACGTGGGGCAGAGTAGGGGCGAGTGATAGGGGAGCAGCCAAAATAGAGGGGTTTGGCTGAGCTCGTGTGGGGGTGGCTGTGGGCAGACACAGTGCTGCACGTAGACTTGCTAGGGCTCCCCCACACCTGGTATTAAATCAGAAAAAAGCCTTCCACCTTCTGGTGCTGGGAGTTATGCTTTTTAGAGCCGAGTTCGACAGTTGTTATTGCAATTTTGTGGTGCTCTTTTGATTTACAGCTGTTTTTACGACCATTGAGGCAGCCACAAATCGAGGAAATCTCATAAAACAGAGAGTAAACGTCTCCTTCACAACCCAGGCAGAGTTTTGGCATCCGTGCTTATTCCATAGAGCAGGATGTGTAAACAATATTGTGTCCCCTGAGTGGCTGATATCAGTACAGTTAAGTGGTAACAGCTTGAAAAATGCATTTCTCGTATATTAGTGGTAAAACTCGAAATGGGCCCCCAGGCTAAAGTAAATTGGTGACATTTTGCAGCAGAAAGGAGGGGAAAAAAGGGGAAAAAAAAAAAAAAAAAGGCAGCGATTGTAAATGCAGAGCCCCAGCTTTGAAAGCAGTGGGACTGGAGCCAAAGTTGGATTTATCTGCATTATTGCAGTATGGAAATAAATGGATCCACCACATTTGTTGCAAAGCATATCTAATTGGAGAAGACAGATTATATGTTGGCTGCAAATGGGGGACTGCCCCATTCACCACCTTCTTATACAGAATATGAGGTCAGTTATTGCTGTATTTAGTCAAGGTACAACAATGAGAGCTTCTTTCTTGACTTATTGTATAGCACAGGAGAAAAGCTTGGTGACCCTTCTCTGTAGAAAGTGGGTGAGTGCACTTCACTGCCCTTGAATGAGTGAGGGATAGGAAGCCAGATGCTTTGCAGATGTGAACCATAGGCTTCCTTCCAAATTTTTTCCTCTGCAGCCTCCATTTGTAGGGAAATTTCTTTGCTGTCCTTTTTTAAGGTGTTCCTAATCCCATCTGTTGGGTCTTTACATACTCATGCACCCTGTGGTGCGCTTTCTGTTGTGGGTGAGGGTGTCCAACCGAGGGAACAGAGCTGTGGGGAAAGGGAGTCCAACAGAGGCTTTTTTTTTTTCCCTAAAATGTAGAAACACGAGACATAAGACAGAGGGAGAAGGGTTGATGGGCAGACTTGATAATGAAGTTAAAAGAGTCAATCTAATAAACACCAGAGAGACAGCTTCTAGAATTTCACCATGTTTTGGGATTACTGCATTCGTATTGTTTACCTAATGAATATTTGATGTTTCCTTCATGTATAGAGTTGCTGATATGTGATGGGGGTGACGGGAGGTGTCGTCATCCTGTAGCTTCTCCATCTGATTACCCGAGGTCTGCTGAACATAACGAGTGAGGGTCCAGTCCAGCTCAAATTAATCTAGTGTCTGTTGGCGGAGGAGAGCTATGAGAAGACCTTGGGCAGCTGTCTGCTTCACAGAGCCTGGCAGGGAGTTCTCAAATAAAAAAGCTGTCTTTCCTTTCCTGGACTCATACTCAGCATCTACTCGCCCAGTTCTAATTAACCTAATGGATAGTGTTAAAAGTGGGCATCTGCAAGGGTTCCTAGACCAATAATCCAGGTGGTTCGGGAAATAGTTTTCTCATTGGATCAGGAGAGGAGGAGAAGGTAGATGATCATTCATTTTTGTTAGATTTTGCTTTCTGGTGCTGTCTGAAAAGAGCTAGTCTGAAGATGTTGAGTTAGGCTGTGGCATCCCTCTATTTCTGCAATTTCCATGGGCAAAATGGGAATGGCCATTCCCCAAGATCGTGCATGCACACACTCGGCGCTGTTGGTGGTAAAGCTGCAGTGAATGACACTTTTATCCAGAGGTTATTTGTTAAATTCTTTACTGATGTGTTAATAGAAAGCACTGGACAGGAGGTGGTTGCAGTGTTTGCTTATGAATGTCTTCATGTTGGTAGCATTTTTATTAAAGTTTTACCTTCGGGAGTCATGTTGCTGCATAGGAATCTCAGCTTCCATACATATTACACTTCAAAGGAAAAATCCAGCTGTGTGTCTTGGTCTCAAGGATTAAACTTGAAGACTTAAAATTAGAAATGAATGTTGACAAATGTACACAGATGTCCAAATTGGTTTCCTTTAAAGATATATTAGATTTTAAATCTTTTTAGTGTGAGTCCCCTTGGCGTTAATAATTATTTTGCATTGTCCTGCCACAAGCACGAAGCTGGAGGGCTGCAGCAGGTACTAGCACTGAAGTAAAGGAGACCAGTGTCTAAACCACAGTCCGCTAGCAGAGGCAAATCTTCTTAAATCTCTGTGATCTTACAGCAGCTGAAGTGCTCGGAGGGGGCAGGGCCAGCGCTGCTCCTGTAAGACTCACATGACTGTAATATTCATGTTGTAATAAGAATCTCTGCTACACGTAATTCTGCTGGGATTGAAAATTTCCCAGTAAACCTCTTAGCAAGGCTGCTGAATTAAAAAGAGGAGATACTTCTGAGGTGGTGAACCACACGATCTCTGCAGGAGCTGCTCCCGCCTGCCAATGCTCCCATACCCGGGCACATCCTATGCTTGCCAGGTGCTGGTGGGCCAGTGCACCCATCCAAGAGCTCTCAGTTTCCTGGGATTTGCCTTCACATTCAGTATGAACACATTCAGCACGCTACAGCCCTGGGTGTAGCCAGGGATGTGCTTTGTGTCCAAACCGAGTAATCTTCTTCATGAGAGGGCAGCCCACTTCAGCAGCCCCGTCCTCCTGGGTTGCACAGCTGTGCAAGGAGTGGACCTGGGAAAGAACGGTGCTTTTGTGCCGCACAGTTATGTGTTTAACATAATAAATGTTTATTGTCCTCTGGAGCAAAGGAGCAATAGGCTAAATTATAGCCCAGGGAGGGAAAGCTAGAATCATGAGGTATAGGCTGTTAATTATCTTTTTTTTTTTTTAGCTGTCATAATGTACTGGCGTTTGCCTGCAGCTCCCCCCCTCCCACCGCTCCATTACCTCCACCACCACTATCTCTAAAATATCTGCTTCCCCTACCACTGTGCCCTCCTCCTCTCTGGCCTCCTGCTCTTTCATTTGTAAGGCATCTCTGGCCTCCTGAGAGATTTGTGACTTCTCTCCCAGCAGCCGCTTATGGTGATAAAGGCCCTCAGACTGCCTCTCTCTGATTAATCAGCCCTCGTGCAGCCTCGATAGGGTGTTAATTTGTAAACTCAGTGGACAGGCAACCGTGATAAGCCTCTGCAGCTGCTCTGTGTCTGCCGGGGGGATGGGCAGATAAGGCTTCAGCCCTGGGATGCAGCCAAGAAATATTTTGGAGCAGTGAATTAGAAACAACAACAACAAAAGAGCCTTCTGCAGAGGCACTCCTTTGAGGTTGCTGTGGGTAAGACAGCAAGTTTCAATGGCAGCAGACAAGAGCCGCCTTCCTGATAAGCTCCCTGACCCCCCAGGCCCAGGAAAAGGCCAAGTCAGGATTGCATCCGTAACTGGGAAATTCTGTCAGAGGGATGTCCGTGTGTCACATGCCATGGTCTGGGCTAGGAGGACGATGCAATCTTCACATGTACTCGCTGCAGTTAACCTGATGCTTTTCAGAGAATTTGATGCTGGTTTGTCAGGGCTGTCTGGTATGACATGTCACCTGCAAGAAAGGGATGGACGCTAAGGGTGTCCAGAACAGCATCAGTGTCAAATGATTTTTGAGCAGCCTTAAATGTTTGCTCTGTGATATGCTTCACCTAAAATTCTATACAGGGTCCACTCTGTATCCAGTGCATGGATTAAAAACAAGAATACAGCATTTTTCCTAGAGAGCAGACCATGCCGAGTGGTCTGAGACCACAGAGTAGTTCTCTGAGAAATAGCAAAGCTGGGGTTTAAGCTCTGGAATGGCCAGGCAGATTGGAGCAGGCTGCAGATTGGAGCAGTGATGGCAGGCATGTATTCTGCTTGTCTGCTCAAGGTGGTTATGTTGAATGTTCCTGGTGTGCTCATGCAATTTTCCCTTTTTTATTGATTTGATTATGTTTTCTTCAAAAATTGAAAGGAGGAGATATTTCACTGAATTTTTATCAGTGCTTTGGTTCAGCTGAATCCTAATGATCCTGCCATTGTTGGCCTCCCTAATTGTTCTAATATTATCTGACAACATGCAACAGACGATGGAAGCGGTTCCTTCCCTGTCTGCCAATGCAGGTTCGTTTTTGAACTGCAGCAATCCTCAGACAGACAGTGACCTTTTTACGAAATCAAATGTCTTGCAAAACCCTCTTGGTCTCTGAACTGTGATTTATAGCCATTTGTGCTAGAGAAAGCTGCAGGTGGGATTTGGGTGACACATAATTGGTTAAAAGATAAAATAAAATGAAGGTTGCCCTGCTGGTACAGTGATGGCAGGAGCTACAGGAATGAATTGCTTGGCAGTGCGGAGCCTGGCCCTCCTCCTCCCGCCCTCCTCCGTCGCTTGCCAAGTCCTGTCTGGCAGGCCATTACAATGATAAATGCAGGTAGCTGGCAAAGACCACAGCTGAGAGTTTGTTCTAGCATGCCAAGCCCTGCTTGGCATTCCCGGTCGGTGCCAGCATTTGCACTCTTACTCAGTTTGACGGAAACCAGGACATGAGGTGTGAATTTATGTCCGCATCCTTCCAGGAGAGAGTTGGGATAATGAAATGCCAAGGCAGCCCTGGGAGCAGCAGAGTAATTTGGTAGGTACCAAACAACAGTCTGCCACCTGTCATTCGCCGCACAGTCCCTGCTCTCCCTCATCACTCTTCCTACAGTGCAGCCTTTGAATTATAAGAAGTTTTAGATAGTTCTGCAAAGAGCACTCGCCATTCCCTTTGATTTAGTGCAAATAAAAAGCCGTATCCCAGCCAAATAGATGGGCTGACTAGATAGGATCAAGCTGTAATGACAATAATGCAAACTGCTTTAGTGGTGTGTTACACAGCGTTCCCAACCTTTCCTACTCAAAGGTAGGTTTTCCCTTACATTTGTAGCAAAAGCTAAATCAGTAATCAAATCTGTGCTTGCCTAAGTGAGTGTCTGGGAGATGAAAAAATTTTGAATGTGGAAGTGTAGGCTGAAGAGACTGTTTTGGGAGGGGGTCAAGTCTCAGAGAAAGGCATGAGGGCTCTGGTGTTGGAGATGTTTAAAAGCAGAGCACACAAAGCCCCTTTCTCAGTGTCATGGAGAGCTGTTTTTCCCTAACTGTGGTGTGTATCAGTTCCCTTTACCATGGACACATTACTGATGTGTAATACATCATACACTGAGAGCTGCAGCCTTGTCCAGTGGCACAGGGAGAGGACTGTCCTGGATGCCATTCGTATACCAGAACGTCCAGGAGCATACAAACGTGTTACAGGGAAATCGGTGCTGATTAGAGTGGAAAATAGCAGGAGTGTAAAATGAAGGTAGATTTGGTAGCGGCTGGGGAGCTGAGGTTTAAAGGAGGAAGATACTGAAGTAAGGACCAAGTGCACCTTAATTTAAATTAGGACACACAGGCACACTAACATTAAGCAAGTATTTCGGCCAGTTTTAATGAGGGACAGCTGGAAATCTTTTCTCGTTGATGTCTCTGGAAACAGCTGAGGAACCTTCTGCAGCTGTCTGACGAGCCTTGGTGAGGTCCAGGAACTCCCCAGCTTCCTCCCTTCTCCTCCTTCACTAAATTTTTTTTCAGTACATGTATTTATTTATTTATTGGAGCTGAGCTGGGAAGGAGAGGGAGTTTGATCTTTTCCTTTGGGAGACAGCAACTGCTCAGAGGAAGATGAATCATAAAGCATTGCTAATGGAGGGGATGGGAAGGGGAGAACTCTGGGCTGCAGCCATTCCCCAGGGGCTGGGGGGATGGTTTGAGGAGAGAGGGAAGAGCAGGCCTGTGCCCCGAGGCTCTGGTGGCAGACATGCCTTAGATCAGATGTCCCTCTGCTGTCAGAGGATTCGGTCACCCTTTGTCACGGGAAGAGGCACATCTGTGCAATAAGCAACACACCACAGCAGCATATGTTTAAGAAGTACTGTTGCTACTTGATTAAAACTAGTTTGCTCAGTCCCACAATGGTTGTAAAATGATGAAGAACATGCTCAGGGTTCAAAACATTGTTCATTTAAGCTTATCACTGTCTTGCCAAAAGAGGACTAAAACGAGATGTCAAACTAGTAGAGGAGCAGTGAGCTTGGTTCCTCCCTGCCCCGCACTGAGTCAGACTCCATACAGCGTTTCCTTCGGTGCCTTCCGGCCCTCATCCACTTTCCCTCACATTCCATTTGCCACTGTGTAAAGTCAGCATAATTCAGTGGTGAATTAGGACCAGTGATCTCTGCTTCTAGGCTCTCTATGGCCTAATTTAATCCTGTGTTGCCAGGCTTGTGCTAGCTTCTCAAAGCGGCTGTTGCAAAAAACAGTCATGGTTATATAAACTGCTGAGAGAAACGAGCATTCTTGGAAGAAAAAGTGACAGAGGCAAGTGCATGGTGATAGTCCCTTTCAGGAGCAGAGCAGTACTGAATATGTGTGTGCTGAACGAATGTGAGGTGGGAACCTAAACAAGTGTGTTGCTGTATGGAAGTACAGTCCAAGAAACATTTTGTTTCTAGTGACCATTCTACAGAGTAAGCTCATGAAAGATACAGAAAACCCATCACTACCTCTCAGAGATGGCCTTGAATGATAGTTGAACTAGAAGGATCTGTGGCATTTAAGGAATTGCCATTTCAATAAGTAGTTGCTTGTTCGGGGTGTTTGTGCTGCGTGTTTCACTGTGATGTGTTGTGGTGTAACTGAAGGTACAACTGTATTTTTAGGATTGTTGCTAGAAAGCTGGAGATTTGTTCTTGCTTAGGGAATATTATTTATTATTACTCCTTATTTGTACTGGAGGTCAACAGACAGAATTTCATAAATGATCCCAACTATCAGCTGTAACCAGATTTTTCAGAACAACCTGGTCACCATTCAAGTTTCTAAATGGATTTTTGGAAATACTCCATACCCAGTAGCTCCAGTCAGGTTGATGCCCCAAAGGCAGCTGCTGAGTGCTGAGCCCTCTTGAAAGCCCAGTCTATAAATTCTGTGGGAAGATAATCACAGTGTGGATTTGTAGAAGTCCTGTTCCCTCTTGCTTAATCCCTTACACTGCTGTGTCCCAGCCAGCCGTATACCACAAAGCTGGATATTCCTAGAAGGTTCATAAAAATGACTGAGTTGCAGGTCTGACTTTTCTTTTGTCTTCCTAGCTGAGCTGTGGTTTCTCTCCAAAAGTAATGCAGGTTTTGGAAAGACTGTAGGCTACCTTGAGACATCCTCTCACAATGCAGGCAGTGTTACCCATGGGCTGCTTCTGTATCCTGAAATGTGTAGAATACTTTGTTGGTCTTAAGGGGGATTTTTACTTTGGGTTTTTGTGGCCATGTGTGCTATTTCTAGGCTTCTCTTGCACCTTTCCATATGTATCAATTTCCATTTCCTGTAGAAGAATCACAACCCAAACAATACCTTCCTGTTTTAGTTATTGTTCTCATATTACTGGATGAAGGGTCTGGTATGAATGACTTGCAGAGTGAACTGGAAGGTAGTAAAGCAGTACTGATGTGCTGCAGTTCTCTGCTGGACAAGCGATCAAGTGGCATTGGAGTGGTTGGTAAAAGCAGGGGAGACAGATGAAAGGAAAGAATGAAAATTGATCCGGAATTTTCAGGTAGTGTCCATGCTACATGGATACGTTTCTCGAAGCGTATCCAGCACTTCTAGTTCAGAAATCTCCCAGAGAAGGGTTTTCTTGTGAACTTTTTAGTGCTTGCTAAGTTCAGTAATTGTGCAAACAGTCTCTCTTGAGACTGGCTCTTGGCTGTCCAGTAGATAGGCAGCCATCCAGAAATAAAATTTAAACTGTATTTTACTGTCTCCTTCTTCTGCCTACCGTACTGGACTCATTTGGAGGGAATGCTTGGCTTTTGCCCTGTACATGACATACAAACCAGGTCCCTAACACTACTTTGCTTGTTCCTTCTGAACCAGAACTGCAGCCTTATTAGCAGTTTCCCAATGTCTTGCTATCAGGCTCCTGGATTATCAGGCTTGAATCTGGCATTCGGTGTTCCAGGAGATGGCATGAAGGTCCACAGAGCCTCTGTTGTTGGTGATAAGGAACAGTTCTATTCCCTGTTAGCCGTTTATAGGCTACAGATAAGGAGGGGGGGGGGGGGGGGCAAGTAATAACTGTGAGGCCTGATGTAGTTTATAATGCTGTCTTTGTCAGATGATGTTGTTCTGTTATATATAATCATTAAATTATTAATCTGCAAGAGCTCTTGCACCTTTCAGCTGCCTTGGGTTAGTGGGAACCGGGATGGGTGAGGCATGGACTTCATTATGCCTCACTGCTCACCTTCAGAGAGAGTGTGCTACATCCTTTGCGGTTACCACCTCACATTTGAGGAAAAAGCTGCCTTTGGTCAGCTTTTAGTGCTGAAAATTGAATCAGTGTTTATATGTGCTGGGTTCAAGGGGAGGAGGGGGGAGGGACTGCAGCACCACTCCTCTGCTTGCTCTCCGCAAAGCAGAAAAGGGCAGAAATGTTATTTTCCTCTGCAATGTATTCAGCCTGGTTTCAAGCTGTCGCAGAACTGGGTGGAGACATTTTCCCCTCTAGGTCTGGAGTAGAAAAGAAAGAAAATCAAAAGGTGACAAAGGATTGGTAACTTCATTGAATAAGCCACAAAGGGGACCTGGAAGGCTTGGTGTCATCGAAAGGATGTTGGGTCTTAGAAGTTTCAGCAACATGAGGTTACCTCAGAAACTGCTGCTCTGGGGACAGATATCAGATATGCTTAAAGTGCCATGGTTGTTGCTGGGGACAAGGGTGGGACCGTGCACGAAGGTTTTTATGAACCCCTGTGGTGGGTTCTGTGGCTGTGGGCTGTGCTCCAGGGCAAGGGAGATGAGCAGCCAGTGAACCAGGAAGGGTGGAGGTGTCTTCTGTCTGTGAGCTTCAGGCTGGGCAGGTCTCGCTGCCTTTTGCAACAACAAAAAGGAATTTGAGGGGTCTCTGAGATGGTCCTTCAGATGGAGACAGGCAGGAGGCAACGAGAGGGGGAAAAAGGGAAATTTTTTGTTTTATTTTGTAATTAAAGAACGTGTGATCTCCTGGAATGGCTTGAACTTCTGCATGAAAGACTCCAAATACCTGGTTTTGTTCACAAAGGAAGAATTCCACTTCTTTTTATTATTTTTTTTTTTTAAATCCTTTCTTAAACATATGCAAATTGTTTGCTTGGAACAGCAGAGTATTTGGGAGGGGACTTGTTTTAGCAGATGTGTTGGTTTGCTGGATTTTTTCACTCATTAGTGGGCTCCCTCAGACACATAGGTTTTATTGTATGCTTTCTTTAAAGGGTGACTGATAGAGTTGAATGATGTATTCAGGCTCTTCCTCCCCCAGCTTCCCTTCTGCCTTTACAGCAGCTCGCAGAATATCCTATAGCACAGGCATTCACTGTTTCAGAATGGTGCTCGTGCCAAAAACTGCTCAGATCTGGAGCTAGAAATCACCAGAAGTGAGAGCAAAAGTTACTGTAAACTCTAGGTGTGAAGGTTTGTGTCTGTGAACTGAAGCTGTGATGTTGAAAACGCTGCTCTGTAAATGTTGACTCTGATTGTGGAAGGCGGTGGCACATGCTGATAGCAGAAGACTGAGCAATAATCCGGGTGTTTTACTTTGTCTTTAAAGTGAATTTTGTGGCTTGGCTTCCTTAAACATTGTTTTAATATAGTGTGGACCTGTAGCACTGAGATCTTTAGCTCAGGGCTGGGCACTGCCAGTCTGCACTGAACCCTCAGTACCGAGGTGCACAGAAGGGAGTGAGCTGGTGGCTGCCACAAAGTGGTGTCGGTGAGACCGGACTCCACAGAGCAGGGGAAGCACAAAGCTTCTCCCAACTGGGTGGCTGCCACGGGCAGAGCAGGTCCTGCAGCCGTGGCTTTCTCCGGATGGCTCCCCAGGAAGGGCTCTCCCGAGCAGGCTCCTCTTGAGGGCTGCACACCCCGGCATCCACACCCAGCACTTAGGATTTGTGGCTCAGCGGCCGATTTACTGCTGGGGCTTTAGTGCAAGCCACGCTGAAGTTTCACTGCCTGTAAAATGGGGGAATCTTATTTATCCACCTGCCACGTGTCCGAGTGCTTGTGGAGTGCTTTGAGAGCAGGCCCTGGCTTTGCGTGAGCTGTTAGCATGGGTGAGTTCGCAGAGCCTGCAGATGTGTTCTGCGTCTGCGGTGACTTGGTGTTGATTATAAGTGAAAAATCTCCAAACAATGGGTTGTAAATTCAGAGTTGGCTGTCAAACGTTTTATGCACCACTGTTGTTGCTGCTGTGTGACGTTGTTGCACTTTCTTTGCAAACCAGCCTAGGCAAAACCTTGTTTAATCCTGGTTCTTCCTCTTTTTAATCCATGCAGTGAAGGGATCGTGCAGGTAACTGATTTTCCCTAAGATTTTAGGATCCTTTCGCTGAGCTGTGTAATGATCATACATGCCACAGCTACACGTGCAGCTTTGTCGTGGACATAATTCAGAATTTTTTTCTTATGTGTCTCAGCCTCAACCTATTTTTCATGTTGTTTTCCCTCTCTTTTTAATACATTTGCATTAAGTAAGACATTCAGTGCTTGCAGTGCCACTTTTCTTAGAAATAACATTAGTAGATCACTCTTGCTTCTTACTATATCTCATGCAGAACTTCTTGCATTTTACTATTTGTTTTTTTCCTTCTGAGTCGTCATTTAAAATATATAGCAATGTAATACAATTTGTAGTGCTCTTTATCATACAAATCTCCCAAGGCACCTTAGAATAAAATCAATAAAATCAAAAATAAAATCAACTTAGTTCAGCCATGTGTTGAATTAAATAATTCTTTTTAAAGGAGAGCCGGGGGAAAAAGGCTTTTTTCACTTTCAGTATCTTTTGCTCGTCAGCTTTGTACTTCACCCCATTTTATTCATGCAGCAGTCAGTGCCAACACGTTGATGATACTTTCTTGTAGATGGTAGTAATGTTGATTGTGCTCCTGCTCCCAGACCAGCTTTGATTCTGGAGAGGCTGCTTGCTATTTTATCAGATAGCGAGGAGGAAAAGCTTATGCTGAAATCGGTTGACTGTTTGATATCAGTGGGGGGAGGAAAGGAAGCCATCAAATTAATTCATAAAAGCTTTATTTACGATGAATGGACTTTTTTTCCCTGTCTGTCGTTATCATCTTGTCTGTAACCCAGTGACCCTGATTATCATGAAGCTGTTTACAAGGTTTAGGTTAATTGGATTTCTTTAACTATTTCCCAGAGCTGTGAGGAGCACAAATACACTGCTGTGGAGTTCAGACAGCATAGTACAATCCAGTCTGCAAGGATACGGGCTTCTTCCAAGAGGAAGTCGTTTTATTTCATACTCAACTAAGTGCATAGCAGCATGTACCTGTCATTTGGCATAATATTAAATAACACCCTCCTTCATACAGATGTGTTCAGTTGCAACTTGTGTTTCCAATACACAAATTACATTTTGCATGTTCAGCAAGAATTGAGCTTATTTTCAGTGAGAGAGCCTTTGAAATGTGTTTTGGTTGTTTTTTTTTTTTTTCCTTCAGCTTGATAGCAGTTTCGGTGGTTTTGTTTTTATATGAGGAATCATGGATAAAATAGCTGTGCATTGCATGGCTGCCTAAATAAACGAGACAGGAGGATATAGTTGGGTGAGATCAGGACAGTCAGTCCTCTTGCTTGGCTTTCATCTCCTCAGGATGCATGCTCGTTCTTTAATGGCACAACATTGCACCCTCCAGGTGCAATGCGCAACTGCAGGTCTCCAGATAACCCACTTGTTTTATGAGCTGTGTTTTTGTGAGCAAGCCTTCCGAATTTCTCCTTCAGGATTATTCACCCTCTCTTTCTCTTCTTTTTCAGGCTTCTGTAGGCTCTGAGAAGCTGTTCTCTCCTGCAGCAAATAAAGGTAAGTGATCTGGAGAAATGCTTTCCTTATCTTACAGCAAGAGATTTGGGTTGTGAATCCGTATGGTGCGAATAGCAGGACATCAGTTTTGCGAGAGCCTGTAGCTTGGCCACACACATTGTCATAAAGATCAGCTCTACAGGCTTGTGATGATTTAAGTTAAAATTTAGAGCTGCATTGTCTCAGTGTGGGGTGGGACTTCTTCCCTTCCAGTAAGATTTGTATGAAGTGTCTTGGAGAGAGGGATTATTGACAAAGGAGAAGTCAGTCCTTATTGTAGGGGATATGCTTCTCCCTCTAATACAATCAAATGCTCATTTCTTTTAAACAGATTAGTATTTCAGTGCTATCTGTGTCATCCTGACAAGGGCTTGCACATCCCTCTCCTGCCTTTGCCCGTGGAGCATTTGTGCCTGTACCTCTCGGTTGTCCAGGACATGGTGGAGGGTGCTCGGCAGAGCACAGCTCCGCTCTTGCTGTTAATGACAGCTACCTGTGATAGGCACTGGGTGTTGCTAAGAGACTGCCTCGTTCCACATCCCCTTGGGGGGCACAGCCACGGATCTCTAAATACGCCAAGCCCTCCTCTGAGGGCTCAGCACAGCCATAAAACCGGGCTGCTCTGCTTTCATGTGTTCCCAGGGATAATCTCACTGAGATGGGTACTGAGCAGAAATACCGAAGAAACAGGCTTGGAGAGGGCAAACTGTGGTACACGGTGGAAAGCATTGTGTTGGGAATGGTTCCACTTTGCCATGTGAGGAGGTTTGTGTGGCTCTGAATGAATTGCCAGGGCTTGTGGCTGTCTGCAGCATCCTCTGCATTGAGCTGCAAAATAAAATCAGTTCACAGCAATAGTGGATGTTAGGGGCATGCAAATACCCCAAAGAGGGGAGATGAGGCCCATCAATAAGAAGTGCTGAAATTACCTTCTTGCATTATTTCAGTGGGGCCAAGAAAGGAACAATTTGCAGTTGTGTAGGAGTAAGTGCTGGACATGGAAAGGCGGTTTGGTGGTTGTGTGCTCCCTCACCTGGATCCAGGCCCAGTTTTTAGCTGGGCTCTTCAGCAGCAGTAACTATTAGGAATTCTCTTTCTTTCCAAGCTTTGCAGATTTTCAATGCCAAATGTGGAAAACGATGACAAGCCCATTATGTTATTACATTTGCAGATATTTTTACAAAAGTATGCAGCTTTATCTGGGGAAAAGAGGGAAATTTAAACAAATGGTGGGGAAGAACATTTCTCTTCTCTCACTTGGCTCGCTGATAAGGCAAACCAGATTGCCCATACGGCACTGCCTCGGCAAAACAAAAATCTTGCCATCCTGCATAATGCCTGGCACAGAGATCTGCTGGAGAGGCTTATGTTGAAGCGTTAGCAGCTTTGTTGGCTCCTCCTTGTGCTGAAGCCCAAGATCTCCCACCCCTTCATATCATGGAGCAGCTCAGCAACATGAGTTTTCAAAATACCTCCCTATCAGGAAGTTAAATGTGCGAATGCCTGTGAATTTGCTGTCTTGAAGTTTGTGTTCAGTGCTGTTTATATCCCTGTAATTTCAGCCTGTTCCTGTTTTCTTTAATGTGGGTGTAGACATTGCCAGCTTTGGGTTCAGATCATGGGTTTTGTCTCAGATTTCTCTTTTACCCTGGCTCTGTACTGATGTACCTCGCTGATGGCATGGGCTGCCATCATGGGCAAGCTCTCTTGGGGCTACCTCAGCGTTTGGCACTTGGCTGGAGAGGTGAGAGAAATTTGCCTCAGCAAAGATTTTGTGCAGAAACCCAAACAGTGCTAAATTTTACCCCTCTCCCTGTTATCACTCCCGCAATGCAAGAGCCAGATTTGTCTCTTGCACATGCAAATGAACGCCGCTCCTACACGACCAGGCTGGGGGATGCCATATGGCCGGGAGAAAGTGACTTTCAAAGCATTGCACTTAAATTCCTTTTGTGAGATAAGAGCGTTGATTTAAGGCCATGTTCTCCAGGGCTGGAGCCGTGGTGGCTCTGTGGGGAGGGAGTTAGCTCAACACAGTTTCCTGATGGGCACACGCATGGTGTGGCACGTGCTCATCCTCTCCCGTGGGCATTTGCACCGTGCCCTTCTTTTGTAAACACTGGCGGCCTTTTTGGAGAGATATTAGCTAGCAAATGTGCAGCATCCATGCTGCAGCTTTTATTGAAGGTAACCAGGCTTCTAAAACACATAAAGTGGATTCATTGTCTGGTGTAATTCCCCCTGTTCCCAGTTCATTGTTTGGTGCAACTCCCTCTGTTCCCACAAACTTTCCCTGGGGATGTCTTCGGCCCTGCGTATTTGTTTTATGCCTTCCTAGTTTATCAGCAGCTTAGCAATGCAATTAAGTATTAAGATAGGCGGGTTACGCTTATTTGAGGCTGGAACAGCTGTAAAATGTAACCTTTGACCGCATTTGAGAGCTCCACAAAAGGCTGGAGGAGCAGCGTCTTTGTCTGGGGCTCTCTGGGTAACGTTTGCCTTTGCCCCTTCCCCGGCAGGGCCGCGGTGGTGGCCGTGCTCCTCCTCCTGACACCAGTTCATCCGCAACAGCAGATGCACGGCGTGGATGTCCACTTCGGGGACCAGTCGCTATTATGCTGCAGAGAGAGGTGTCCTGACCCGGGGTGACCTTGGTAGTCACAGCTGTGATATAGGCTGAATGGGGCACTTTGAGCTTCCAGCAGAAGAGGAGATTAAATCCTCTGTGTGAGGAAATAATAATTAAAAGTAAGGGCAGAGAAGCCGTGATCTGCTCTGCTGACAGTCTTTGTTTTCTGATGCAGAAAAGTGTTTGTTTGGCCAACTTGTCACTGCAGTACAGAGTTACAAGGGCATTTGCTGCCAAGGGCCGGGTGTTACATCCTCCTGGAGAATAAATCAATAAACAAATAATAAAGGTCTGTTTGCTCTCTCCTGCAGCTCCTTTCTCACAGGAATCTGCCAGCCAGCCCTTCCTTTTTCTGAAGGACAAATACCAGGAAGGGCAGGGGAAGCATAGGCGAAAGCCATATCTGTCCCTCCATCTCCAGGTGGGAGGATGAGGCAGAGGAGTGACAGTGAAGGATAGGAAGGCAGATGAGTTGTGGGGCTGAGGAGGAGAGAGGGATGGTCACCCCTAAGTCACTGCAAGGAACTCCTCCTGCCTGCTGAAATGACGTTGTGAAGTGTGTGGGGTAGGATAGTTTGTATTTTATGGACTTGAGCGTTGGGTCCTCTCTGCTGGCTCCCTCCAGCAGTGGGCTTCCCTCGTGAGTCTGACTGGAGGCAGTTGAGCTTTCTCCCACCACTCCTTGCTCCAGACCTGCTGTATGCCAGGGAAAGCAGGAGAGGTGGTGCCTTTTGTACCACAATAGCCTTGCAGCTGCAGCCCAAGTGACCTGCTGGGTCCCCAGCATTTGAACCCAAGGCCACTGCTGGAGTGAGGGTGAAATGGATGTCTTAAAGGAGCTGTTTCTCTTGCTTGGTTTGATAGGTCAAAGGCCCTAGGGAGGAAAACCTCCATCGAAAAGTGGAGCAGCAGGGCAGCAGCCAGGGTTTCTCCATTCATAACCCCAGGCAGGCAGTGTGTGAGGAGGTGCCTGTGAGATGAAAGAGGTGTCCAGGAGCCCCCAGGGCATGAGATGCCCATGGAGGAGCCATTACACAGCCATGTCTGCCCTGCAGCCCCAGGAGGCACTGGGCAGCAATGTGGTGGAAAAGAGCTTTGAAGTTTGTTGAAGACAGCATGTTGTTCTATCTTTGGATCAGAATCAAGCTAGGCACGGAGGGAGCAGTGTAATCCGTTTGTCTGGTGGCACAGAGTGACTGGCCAGGACCCAGCCCTGCCCTGGCTGTTGGGGGCTCGCTGAGCTCCATGCCTCAATTTCCCCCTCCTGCAAAATGAAGACTAATGCTTGTCAGCCAAGTGTGCTCAGAGACTTAATTAATGAATGTTTGTCAAGCGATTTATCAAGAGATCCTTTTAATGAGAGATTCCATAAACAGTGCAAGGCTTCATTTTCATGGCAATAATAAATGACAGTGAAAGTAAGTCTTATCCTTCCCCCGCATATGCACCCCCCCAGGAAAAAAGATTGCTTACCCTCCGCTCTTACTTCTCCATGGGTTTCTAGGCAGAGGGCTTTGAAGTGCTATCTTTCATCATGAACTGTACACATCCTCAAAGCTCTAAAGCTCACAGCCTGTGTCTTATCCCTCTGACAAGAGGGAGGCAAGCTTTCTCGGCATGCAGGTCGTAATTGTCAGCCATGGGATGTGCCGCAGCCACCCGCCCCAGCGGGCTAATGCAGCTTATGCTTCTTTGAAGTTCCCTCCCTTTATTTTCTGTCCTCTTGACCACAAAACTGTGCCTTGGGCCAGCAAGAGAGATTTCTTGTTCAGAGACGACACTGAACTCTGACAAGCACATCTGAA
Organism: Corvus hawaiiensis; assembly: GCF_020740725.1. Lineage (NCBI taxonomy): Eukaryota > Metazoa > Chordata > Aves > Passeriformes > Corvidae > Corvus > Corvus hawaiiensis. The sequence continues at coordinate 8,487,234 of NC_063230.1, read as the reverse complement.
CCAGAGAAGAACCCTTGTTCCTCTGAGATCGCTGCTCCGTAATGTTGTTGCCTTAAGGGGACTGTCTCTCCTTTTTCTCTCTGCTTCTTCTCTTCCTTTTTCTTATTCTTTTTTTTTTTTTTTTTTTTAATTCAGCACTAAACTGTCACACTAAATCATTTTAAAAGCTGGAACTACAAAACCGCCAGTGTAGGACATGCTGTTAAAAACTGATGGTTATTACGGTGAGAGGGGAAAGGAGGGGCAGGGGGGCAGGGGCAGGATGGGAGAGCGGCATGTCAGCTCTCCAGGAGGAACCTGTAAGTGCCCGGTGAAGCAGAAAACAACCTGAATGCAGCTGAGCTCAAAATACCGTGCTTGGCACAGGTTTGCAGCAGCAGCACAGCTGAAAAGATGCTCAGCACTGACAGGGAAATCAGGAGCCCAGTGTCTCCCGGGCTTGCCATGCTGCCTGCATGCCTTGGTCCTGTCCCCCGGTGCTCTGTCTCCAGCTGTCAGGGTCAGAGACTCCCTGTCTGGGCTGGGACAGCATCTCCTTTAGTCAAGTCCACCTCTTCTTCAGGGCTTTCCCTTACTGTGCCAGGAGGGAGAGCTTTCCATCACTGGAAGGTCTGCACAGACAGAGCAAACGAGTCTCACCACACCCGGTCAGGCTGTGTTTTGCATGAATGGAGGTCAGGAGAGATGTCATAAATTTTCCCAGTTTTCTTGTGTGGGGTCCACAGCGGGATCTGAGATTCATCCTGTCTCTTGATCTCAGTTTATCCCCATGTTCTGGTTACATTTTGATGAGGTCACCATCTTGTGCTTGATTACCTGCACAACCAGGGAACTTGAGGGGGATGATGATTTACAGCTGAACCTTTGGACAAGAGTCCACCATGATTACAGGCATGCAAAAATTTCCCCAGCAGCATCTGTAATAATAAATAAGTAACACATTTATTTAGATAGCAACCATATTGCTATGATTTATACAGTGCTCAGGATGCTCTGCAGCTGATCTGCTCCCCATGCTGCATCTCTTGTGATTTTATCCCAAGCTTCCAGGACTCTCTGTTTTTCATGAAACCCAGGCCCTCAGATGATTGTACCAAAATCTAAGATTTAATTTCATTATTTAGGCAAGGCTTTGGTCTTCCTGACTACAGAGAAGAGCCTGGAACTTCTTACTCTTCTGTGCTTCAAAGACAGCAGGCAGTCATAAAAAAGCTCAAACACTTTGGATTTAACCTTGTTTTAAAGATAATTTGTGATTTGTAAATGCTTCTGGGGTTGGCAATACTGGATACCCTGAGCTTAATGCTAAATCCTGTGTGTGAGCCCATCCCAGCATCCTCTTTTTGAAAGGTTCTATCTAATTTTGCACTGCCATTAGCTTTCTTGCATATGCATATACATAATTACACAGTGGTCTGAGAAGGAGGACTTCGATTTTCAAAAAGCGTGGGTAAGCGAGATAATCACCTAAGTCACAGCCAGTTACCCGCGTTTCAAACCAAAACCAAACGCAGAAAATAGTGCAGTAAGTGCAGTCTTTTAGTCTTGTAGTTTCTGATTTAGCAGACAAGGCTCTGGAAAGTTCAGCCTTCTCTTTGGGAGTGGGAATGCACTCTCTGTCTCCCCTGTTAGCTATTTTGTATGTATTTATTAGTCCAGGCTATAGCCATCCCTATCTGCAGCAGCTGTCTGTGAAATAATGATGGACAAGGAAGAGACCATTCACTTTAACCACACTGTCTGGTTAGTTTGGTAAAACTCCGACTGCAAAAGTGGATAATTTATTAACTTTGACACAAACTGAGTGTTGTGTGCCTCCCAAAGTGAGAGCTGCCTCGTGCAGGCCGGCAGGGTTTGCTTGCACCGGTGGCCGTGTGGTTTGCACAGCCATCTCCGGGCTTCTCCCCTTCCGGTGAGCCAGCATAGAGCTTTCTTTGTAGCTTCAGGCTGCAGCCAGGAGAGTTGAAAAGTTGAATTATAAACATTTCCAGGCCTTCTGGTTGGTGTCTTGTGTTTTGTTTTGTTATTTTAAGGATGTGGGGTATGTTGCTGCATTCCCGTCAGTGGGATTAGAATGAATAGAAGCAATACTGTAGGAGATAAAATGTGTTTAATTATTTATTTGAGAATTACAGACTGAAATTGCTTTTTGATTTAAAGCTTCCAAGTCATGGATATGTTTTCGGAGTAGAGAGAGACTCACAGAAACATATATATGCACAATTATCTAGGGTAATGTAAGAAGTCTCTTTGCTCAACTGCCCTTCCTCCACAGAATTTGTTCATTTCCTTAAAGATTTTAAATTTCAAATGCGGCTTTGTTAAGTATCACAGAAAGCTAACAGCATGCTGTGCCTTGCCCACCAAAACATAAATAAAATAAATAAAGTCTTCGTTGTATAAATGTTATGAAGTGGGTGGTTTATTTTCTTTAATTATATTTTTTATTTAAAATAAACTATAGAAGAAAAATATTATATATCCTGAACGGGCCAGCACAAACTCATATTGATTGAGTAGGCACATTCTGGCTTCTCTCGGTTCATGTAAAACTAGATAAAAGGACCATCAAACTGTAAATCAGAAGAAAAAATAGAAATTCCTTCCAAGTGCATGCAGTAGTTTACGTTGCCTAGGCTTTTAAAGGGCATTTGAAAGATACCATCTTTTTACTCCTTGTTTATAGTTTGTTTTTCTTTTGAGTAGCAAAAGCCAACGGGTAAAGTCTCAGTGCTTTCTCCAGCTGCGGTCCCTGGTTGCATCTCAGCACAGAAGGATGCTGTAGGGTGGCGATGTTAAGAGCAGCAGTTGCAGCCCCCACAAAACTGTTGGGTCTTCTCAATTCTGCTTTTAAAATACCTCAGAGACATGTTTTATTCATGGAAGATTTTGTAAAGCTTCAGTTTCTGAGAAAGTTAAACGCTGGGGGTAAACCTGATTCCCTCTTCCAATGGGCGAGCACTGCAGTGCGGGATGAGGGGAGGTGTCTGGTACGGGTCTGAGCTGTGCCCACCACATCCCCAGGATTTAAGTCAGGCTTGCTCTTTGCAAAGGAGAGTCCCCATTCTCTCCAGCCCCCTGACCTGAGACGCTGCTCAGCCCGGGCTTGTGCTGGTTTCCCCAGCTCTCCAATGCCCCTCTCCAAGCCGCTCTCCCCCCAAGCTGTTTCTGTGTTAGTGGAGCAGTTTGACAGGGTACCCGTGGGCAGCTGTGCTGTGCTCTGTAATAGCCCATTAGGGACTCCTGCAGACACAGCAGTCCCTCACAGTGCAGGTCACCGGCACAGAGCAGGGCAGCCTGACTGTCCACAAGGGATTTGACAAGGCAGTGCTGGTGCGGGGGGGAGCTGGGTCTGACCACGGGTCAGCTGGTGTTCCCTTCTGGGCAATCAGTGGGAGTGATCAATGAGACCAGGGCATGCTGTTTAATTGCAAATGGATGTGGCTACTCTTTTGTGTGCAATGCTGGCGAGGTCTGTAAGTCCCAGCAAGAGACTTCGGGAAAAGAGGATGCTGTCAGCATGTTGCTGCTTCTCCTGCTCCTCTGACCGCCCCTCCAGAGACTGAGGCCTTTCTCCCGGGACAGGGGTGGGGCTGATGACAGGACCCCGCTGTCCTGATCAGCCTGTAGCAGTCCATGCTGTTTCTCATTTGGGCTTGGTTTTTCTGTATTAGCTTCATTTGAAATCAGTGCTGTAAGTGATGGAGCTCTCTGTTCCTGTCCTGTGGGAGGGGAGGAGGGAGGCTGGGTTTGGGGCTTGCTTTCAGCCATGGGGTTCCTGCCGTTTTCTCCTTTAATAGCCATGTGAGCTGTGCACGCATGTGCTCGCTGCTTCCCTCACCTCCGTGCTTCGCTGGCCATCCTTCCTGCTAACAAGGGCTGAACACATTCCCCGTGGAGCCTGTTAATGTTGCTGCCGAGCTGCCTGGGGACTCACAGCATGAGGCTTTCCTTCCATCTCTGCTGCTCCGGGCACTCGGCCCCAGCTCCCGGGCTCAGTTCAGCCAGGTAAAGCCATACTGACTCCATTGACTTCCCTGTATTTATTTGGGTTTACATCAATGTATAAGAGCAGGACTTGGCAGAGTGTGTTGTGTTTGTGTGTCTGTGTTTCTGAAAAGGATACTTGTTCTAGTTTGTTGGGTTTTTTCCCCAAACAGTAAATATTTTCTTGTAAATCGCTGGGACAGAAAAGTGACTACAGTGCTTTTAGTTCGTGTAGTTGCTTTAAATTGATGGCAAGGACTTGCAGGAGGCAATAGGAAATTAAAATCTTTTTATATTTTTTTAACCATCCTGCAAAATTTATTGCAGAATTATATCCCCACTTTGGGATTCTGTCGGACAGTTCAAAAAGCCTGTGGAAAGGTTCTTGTTCACCATTAAATTTTTTAAGTTATTGAAGTAATTTTATGGAACCCTATTAAGTTTCTGAAGAAACATACTGGTTTCATCACTAATAAATTCTTAAAGGCTTTTATCCATAAGGGAATAGTCAGAGTTCCAGATCTCTCTCCAGTGAAGTGGACATTAACTTTTGCCTTGTTGGAGATATATTCTTAAAAAGTATCAGCAAGGTGAGTGGCAAAGCTGGGAGAGCCTGATTGCACCCAAGTACATCATCAAGCACTATGGGATGGTAGGTGCTTTGCCAGTCCACCCACTGGAGTTTGGGTGGAGATTTTAGAAAGGAGAAATTTGTATTAAAAGGTGAGGAATAAGATTACAGATGCATCTATACAAATAAATCCCTGTGTGGTGTTAAACTTAGACCCTGGCATCTGTTTCTGAGCACCATCATGTTCAGGAGAGGTTGCAGCCTTGGAAAAGACACAGTGCAGCCTGGAAGTCCCTGTGTCTCAGGCACTCGTGGTGCTTTCAAAATAATGCAAAATAATGTGTTCACTGTGCTCTTGCACCACATCCAGAAAAGCACACAGAAACTTCCTCCCAGTGAAAGCAGAGCATCAAGCTGGCTTTGTGCTTCACTTAGTGCTCACAAGCGCCTTTCGTGTGTGAGTGCAGAGCCACCTGATGCACAGCGAACGGGCTAGGAGGGAAATAAAATTGTGTAATTGCCAGTTTCCTTCAATTCCGCTCCCTCTCCCGTTGTGCATAAAGGAGGCTATTTAAGTCTCAGCTGGAGTGAGGCTTGGTAATAAGCAGACATCTATGAACCTGCATCTGCTGCTGGTGTCTGCTAAGTTTGTTCTGTATTTCCATATTTATTGACAATCCTGTTTTGGGAGAGATCTGTCTGAATGCTCCGTGTCTCGTACTGTGAAACCTGTGGAAGAGGAGTTTGTCCCTTCAGTCCCATGAGTCTTTGTCCTTGGGACACCTTGGGAAGTGCAGGATCAGGCAGCATCACTGAAGTTCTCATCAGAGTTTGCAAACCCACCACAAGCTGCGTTGACTTGTAAAGCCAGAGCCTGCTCCCTGGGAAGCTCTGTGCAAAGCAGGGTGGCAGAAAAGGGCCAGCCTTGTTGGATGAAACAACGAACATTTTAATGTTCTCAGTATTATGTGATTTGGCTTCCAAACAGCTAAGCTGTCCCCAGCCACTGGCTTTTGTACATGGCTGGCCTTCTCTGGGCACAGGAGAGGTGCTCACAGTGCAAGCCCTGCAGAGACAATGTGATTTAATAGAGGCGTAATGGCTGGAGGAAGAAATTTACAGTGTGAGCATTGAATGTTTATACAATAATGAAGATGTCATTATTTTTGTTGTTGAACCAGTCTTTGAGCTAGAAACATGCAACCAACAACTAAAATATGTTCATTACATTCCGTACTGATCAATTTAGTAACCAAAGTGGAGCAGATTATTTTATGCCTTTCATTGTATCAATAAAAATGTTCCCTGAGCAAAATGTACCTTTTGGCCTGAAATATTTTTGTGTTACAGGCTAGTCTCTGGACTCTTTATGTCATTCTAGCAGTATGTGCTCTAAAGCTGCCTTCAGCAGACATCTGGGGACTCCCCACTGACTGGCAGCATAGTCAGCCAAGCTTAGTTCTGAGGCCAGGGCAGAAAAGGGTTGTGAGCAGCAGAGCACCCTTTTGCCAGCCACACAGGTGGGAGCAATTCAGAGACCTCTGAAGATACTCCAGATGGCTCTGTGAGCTGTACCAGGAGTTTAGATGCCCCCAAGAGCCCATGTCAGTCATCTCAAGGCTGGTCCAATGAGAAATGCTACCTGGGCTACATTGCTTGCAGTCTCCCCCAGTAATACCATTGCTTCACACTAACAGGCCAGCATGGCTACGTGCAGAGCCGGAGTTTGAAAACACTACCAGAGAAGCTCTCTCCTTTTCTCTCATCAATTCTCTCCTCCCAAAGATTGAAGAGAACTGAGTCTAGGTTTTTGGCTCAGACCCGTGCCTGCTGCATACATTTCCTCCACCAAATGGACACCACTATAAACCTCTTCCTGCATCATTTCCTGCAGGCCTGTACTAAACATGCCACCCAGGTGTCCCCGTGTAAAGCCACTTCTTGCTGTGGCTGCTTCTGTTGCTGCTGGCAGACTTGCCTTTGCGTGCTCACGGCAGGGCTCCCATCACAGCGTGTTAATTTTTAACAAACAAAGACTGCGTTTTGATTTGGAAGGGACTTTCCTATCAGTTTGTATCAGAGTTTCTCTTCAAAGGAAAGGCTGGATTTTGTTTTGTTTTATTTTCTGTTTTCCCCTCTTTTAATATGATCCCTGCAATTTTGTTTTCACTGAAATATTGACTGGCAGCATTGCAAATTGCCTGCATGCAGTCAGGAGCTTGCCAGCACTTTCTTACTCAGCTAGCCATCAAGGTTGTGGATTCCACCACAATCGGTGCCAGGAAAGCTGTTGATCAAAAATATTCCTAACATCTGTGAGTCCTCTCCATCCAAATGAGATGTAGTTACATTCTCCTTTTCCCTACGCTCCTTCCAAAGTGTTGCTTCAGACACCTAGAAAGCCCTGGTTGCAAATCATAAGCTGATCTCTGTTTGATTTGCAGCTCCATTTCCAACTCTGTCGAAATCCAATATAAACTTCGAAGTGCCCTTCCCCCAAGCATAATATGTGAAAAATATCTGCCTGCAAAGGGAGAGCAGACGGGCTTTCTTTGCCCCAAGCATCATTTGATCCAGATGCTGTCCCATGCTGTCTATGGCCACTGTGGTCACAGGCCAACAAGGACAGTCTTGTGTGAGTGGGGAGAGAGGACATGGCACAGAAGAGGCTGCCAAGCATGCCCAAAGCCACACACACACACATACACACGTGTGTGTGCACACTCGATTCTGCCAGCACAAGGAGGGAACTGGGGGCAGGGGGGGGAAAGCCTGATTTCCCTTCCACCCTGTTCTTACCACCACCACCAGTTCACAAGCCAACTATTAAATAATTAACGTACCCAGTGGGGCAGGAGGAATCAAAAGCTGTTGTGTTCCCAAGTTTTCTCTGGCTCTGAAAGGCACGGCTTGCTGTGTATTCTGGCACCTTGGAGCGGGTTTTCCTCCCTCCTTCGCCTCCCCCTTATTATCCCGTATGTGTGCTGGAGAGGGAAGTGGCGTTCCCAGCCCAGCGGGGGATGACTGTTATTTCAGACTAGCAACAGGGGAAAAGGAACAGCCTGTTGCCTGATTGATGTTTGTTTTTTGTGGACAGACACCAAAGGTTCATTAGAGACGGAAGGTTTGGGAGGAGGGGGGCGGCGGCGGGGGAGACACTCGCTCTTAAGGAACTATTGTACCCCTGTGCACTAACCTGGGCCTGCACTTTCTTTGACTTCTGTGAATGTCTCAGCTGTACCATTTTGGCCCTGGCAACTTTAGGAAAATATACACACCACAGAGGTTCCAGTGAAAGCTCTGCAATGAGGGGGTCAGGGGAAAAGGAAGGGGAGGAGAGAACAATGCAGTAGGTTTTGCTGTAATTAATTTCAAATGTGCTGCGCATCTGTCCTCCTCGGGTTTCAAAGGGAACGAGGGGAGCTTGCAGGGCTTTTCCTACCACATCTGTTGTCTTTCCAGAGGTGGGCTTGGAAAGGCATCTTTCCTTCCATCTGTGGGTTTGACCAGTCTAGCGATGTGGAACGCCGAGGGCAGCAAACCAATGCTGAAAATTATGTGCTGTCTAGAGGTGGAGGAGAGGGAGAGGAAGGAAGGGTGTGGAGGAGCTTTTCTTCTTACCACACTGGGTAGATGAAGTTGGAGAGACTGAGGAGGTTGGTGTTGGGTAAAGTGATTTCTCTGCAAAGAGTTAGTAGAGCACATTTGCTTGAATAGCAAATGTTGTTATATGCTACTGTTGTTGGTCCTGAAAAGCTTCCAGGTTTTGGTGCAGGTGAACTGTGTGGTTACAAAGCTTCTAAAGATTTGGGTCAAACTCTCAATCTCTTGTTGACTTCATGCCTTTGAAAAATCTCGCTTCCTATAATTGGGTGGTAACTAGTAAGTTTAGTGTTAAATCTTTGGTATTATGGCATCTTGAGTAGAAATAGTTTCTTCTGATTGCTGTGTTTGAAATACCATCTTTTGGACTGTGCTGTATGACACACAAAACAGGAGCTTGGCATCTGCCACAGGGCATTGTCCTTGTGTCCTTTGCCTTCAGGTCTCAATAGCGATGAAGTCACACAACTGCAGCAGTAAAGAGAAGCAAAATGGGCCTGTTAGACTATTGACTTTACTCCCCTCAACAAGATAACCAGATGCTAATTTGATAGCACTATGAATCGTAGCCAGAAAAATCAGTAAAACAGAAACTTAAACTACACTAAATTACTGTTAGTGCTTTAACAGCTCTATTTTCAAATTGCTCCTTGCTTAGAAGCTTGCACTGAACCCTGGAGCTGGTGGATAATGACCTCTTGTTTAAACACGTGGCTACTTTACGATCCTTAGCTCTTAGAGAAACCAACCTCAATATCGGGCGGTGAATATTTCTGAAGTTTGCCCATAAGGAAAACATTTCTACAGGGTGATTGAAGAAAGTGTTCTCTTTTCTGGTCAGAAACCAATTCAGTGCAGCCACAACATGCTGAATACCCCAAAAGTACTTGAGGTGGGCGCTTGTTTGTGATACAGTCCTCTCCAGGATGCCAGCGCTGGTGTGTGACAAGTAGAGCATGACCATACAGTGATAAATGGTTTTGTGGTTCTTTGGAGGGGATGTAAATACTGCAGCGCTGTTCCAGGGTGTGTAAAGGCATGTGTTGGGCTTTGTAGGCTTACAAACTAAATAGACTTTCTGGCACTGGTGTGGGGCTGGCTGCTGAAAAGCTGGTCAGTGATGGAGTTTCACCAAATGTATGTGCAGTGCGTGGGGTGGGGTGGGCATGACTTCAGACTGTGAACAGGCAAAATTGATATGGAGAACCAAAGAAATGGGGAGAAGCCCAGAGCTTCTGAATGTGGCATGTCTGCAGAAGACTGCAAGGACTTCAGACCTTTTTTCTCTATAAATTTCTTGTGGAGGGAAGGGAAATCACATTTGGAGAACATTCAAACCCACTGCCACCCCCTCTTTGTGGAGAGAAACCCATATGAGAAAGGAGGAAGAGCTGAGTCAAGTCCAGGTTTAATTTCCTGATCCTCCTCCATAGGAAGAAATATCCCTTCCTTTTAACTCTTGAACAAACAACTGCATTGGCCACATCATAGTGAAGTATCCCTTAGATCACATCGAGATAAACCTGGATTCCAGCATTTGCTCCTGGTCATGGATGTTTTTGTGCCTTGTGCTTGCCAGCAAATACAGGAAAGGAGCAATACCTGAGGCCTCTGCAGAAAGCACATCTATTCCTCCGCCTTCTTTGCTTGTAGCTGGACTGGAGACCATATCCTAATTCCCTGCACACAGGGAGCAGCCATAACAGCACTTTGGAGCACAGCAGGGGTGCTTTGAATTCTCGCTCTCAAGTCTTGGCCATGCCTTTCCAGCTTGTCGCCTCTCCCTTCAGCAGTTTTGACAATAAGGGAAGAAGAAAGGCGGATGGCAGGGCTGGAGAGGGGAGGTGGGGAGCGAGCTGCTGTCCCGGGGCTGCAGTTCTTTCCAGGAGAGCTGCTGTCTCCAAGTGCCACACAGCAAGCCCAGCCTTTGCCAACCGTGTCCTGGGCGTCCTTTCCAAGTCAGACTTCTTTACCTGTCAAGTATAAGGCAAGAGATTAAGGTATATTGTTCACCTCAGTATATTGTGATGTTTCTCTCCAAGGCTGAGGATCAGAAACTTACTGCAGGGGGGAGAGTTTTGCTAAAGAATCAAAGCAAAGCCCCAAGGAGGGTTTTGCAGGTCTGGCTTTTTGATCTAGCACAAAACTTTGTTCAAACATTGGATGGTTTCTATATGTTTGAAAAGGATAGAGGCTTTTGCTGGTTTTGTAAAGCTAGATCTCAAAATCCAGGGCAGAAGACAGGCTCAGCCCTTAGCCCATCCCATCAGGCTCTGGAACTGATGCAGTCTTCCTGAAATCCCCCATAAAGCAGGCAGAGCCACCCTGCTCCTTGGCATCACAGGAGGCAGTGGGTGCAGGTACGTTCATCCTGCCTGTCCTGCAGCTGCAGGGCTGGGGTGCCTGGGGGCACAGAAGCACACAAAGCAGCAGGATGTGCCTGCCATCTGAGCGACTCCCACGGGTGCTCAGTAAAACCACGGGAATTGGACTTTTCCTCTCCTTTTATTAGTTACAAATGATTTTTCTCTCCTTTGAAGGATTCCTACCACCTGTTCCTGTCAGCCAGCAAGATTTGCTTTAGAAGCTCATCTTAAAAAGGGAGAAGGGAGGGATGGGGTATTTCAGGAGCCTTGAACCACTGAGAGTTTGCCTTTGGAGATTCACAAGGGACGAGCAGGAACTGGGAATGCTGTAGGGAGGTATTAAATGAGGCCCTTTTGTTTCACTCCTTGTAGAGCATGAAAATGCCCAAGGCATGAATACTCTGTTCAGATTATTCTTGAACATTTAAATGTCTGTTCTGGTAATTTATAAAATGAAGGGGAGGGAAATGCCTTACACAAGGAAGAAAAGGGAGACCTTTACTGGCATATGCCAGCACTGGTATCTGGGGAGTTGTTCTCTGCTGCTGTGGGAACAGGGGGAGAAGGTGGATTTATCTTGTGGATGCAGCAAAGCTTCAGTCCCCAGAGATGTGGTGTGGCATCGGAGAGGCTGACTGCTCCCTCAGTGTCTTTCTCCTCCTTTCATGATGGGGAATATCTTTGCTTCCTTCCTGCCACTCGTGGTTGTGTTCAGTCTTAAAAGAGGACAGGATTTTTCAGAAATGTGCAGCACCCAGCATAAGGGGAATCTGGCTTTGGTTTTAACAAATTCATGGGAAGAAACGTACTCATTCAGAGCAGGTTCTCCGAGCCTCTGGCAGGCTGAGAGCTCATTGGGAACAGCCCAGCTCAGAGCCAGCCTGCCTGCGAAACAAAGGGCTGAGGAGAACCATCTTAAAAACACAGGAATACTAACTGGCTGTGAGAGCTTCTTCCATCATTTCCCCTGCTTCCCATCTCTATATATAAAATAATGGGTGCTCTGTCCCTCCTGGCCTAATTCCTGCTTGTGGAGTGACCATAAGGTAGAATGTGATAGCCCAGTCATTGCCATTAGCCATGAGCATAACCTGTAACAAAAGCACTGTTGCTAGTGTTGTTCTTGTGGCAATTACCCCACTGTGAGGTCCACAGCCCCAGCATGGACCAGTGCTACTGTTTTCTGTCTTCTGGGAACACTGACAGAGCAAAGCAAATATAGGTCACTTCTCTGTTAGGGTGAGGAATCAAGAGGATGGTGTGGATTTTATTACTTTCAGATATTTGGGCTAGAGGCTCTCATGCTGTCAGAGCTGAATCATCTCTCAGCCAGTTTGCACGCAACATATGTGATAGATTTTGCAAATGAATATGTTAATGTGGGAGGAGGTGGTTTCCCCTGAAACCAACTGCTGGCACTTTGGAGTGTTGTCCTCAAAAACAAAACCATATTGTGTCCTCAAAACCAAAACCAGTGGCACCAGCCCTTGGATTCTGCCCCTTGAGAGATGAGGCATTTCATTTGTAATCGTTGAATTGATTAACCATTTCGGGGTCCATTAGAACAAATGAATTTCCCCTCCTTGCAAGGATCTAGGATGTCATCTCCAGTTAGTTTAATATGAGCAAAAGTACCTCAAACCATTGCTGAAGGGCTGAGATGAGGAGCTGCATTGTTGTACTTCTCTGTGAGCCTCTTTGGTACAGAAGCTATAAATTGCTTCTTACTGTGCTAAGATTTCCTATCAGTCGCAAATACTTACTATTTCTGAGCATTTCCTTGTGCAGAGGGCAGCACTCCTCCAGCCTGGGGGATCTGGAGTTGATGGGGAGCAGGTGGCTTTGGGTAGAGATGGAAAGGCTCAATTCTGACTTCACAGAGAACTGCTTGTAAGGAAATACAGATATAATGAGTGAATGATGTTGTCTGCTGTGCTGATGTAGAGCGGAAATTAGTTTGGACCCCACTTTCCCCTCCTAATGTGCAGGAATCTGGGAATACAGGAATTTGCCAGACTCAAGTAGCTGCTTAGTACTGGACTCTAGGCTTGTTTGTGTTTGTGCAGTTCGGAAAAACTGTGACATGGAGAGGACTTGAAGGAAAAACTCAGAGCGAATTCAGTGGGATTGTTGGTACACATGGCAAACATGTAAAAACAAGAATATAAATTATGCAGCAATTACTGTCTTGGAAAAGTATCTGCAGGCTAAGCCCACATACTTGTCTCTTTTCTTTCACCCAATACTGAAATGAAAATGTGCAGCAGTTTCAGACCAGACTATTCCTGTGATTATCTTTGCAGAAGTCTGAGCCTGTACTTGTTTGTTGCCCAAGACAGAGGTTAGATGTGGCAGTCCCTGCCCAATTCCATCTCAGAGGGTAACATGGGGGTTGTGAGAGTGGCTTTGCTGGGAAGTGGGAGAGCTCAGAGCCATGTGCTGCTGGGGCTCCTGCAAACCACAGGCAGCAAGAAAGCCAAATACCTCAGTCAGTAAGGCAGAGAATATTCTCCTGAGTGACTTCCCTCATTACAGTGAGTAGTCTCATGCATGTCAGAATCACAAGGGTTTTCCATGGCCCTGACAACCTGCTGCAGATTCCATCCAGCAGCTTTGTGGAAATTGTTGTGCTTGATGACCTTTGCAGGGCCACTGCAGTGTATGTAAAGGGACCCCAAGGAGTCAATGGGAAAAGGAGTGTAGAGCACACATTTGGGTTTGCAAGTGCTGAATGACTGTTCCAGGCTTTTTGCACATCCAGGCTGGCATCGCAGCAATCCGTGCTGCCTTGCACCCTCCAGCCTTGTAAGACTTTTTTCCACAGCCATAAACTCTCACGCAAGAAGAGATTCAAGGGTACCTTTTCATTAATAGGGTGTGATTCCATTGCAATGCACAGCACAGTGTTCCTCTGTTAGGTCTTACTAGATGCCAGATCATACATTATCCTCCAACATATCCAGCACTAAAATATTTCCAAAATTTCTACTGCCCATTGAAGAATTCACACTTCATCAAAGGAGGAAGCTGGAAGGAGCTTTGCAGCTGCACTTCCCACACTGAGATCATGCTGAAGGTGTTTTCCTTCTGCAGTGTAGTGAAGTGTTCTTTTCTTTGCCTTACTGCATACCAAACCACTCTTTCTTGTTTAGAAGGAAAAACCAATCATCCCTCACGCTTTTCTTCTCAAGCATTCTGCAAAGCCATCCTTCATATGCTGTTGCATTCTCAAAGTGTGGCTCCTATTGCACCAGGTGGGACAGAAAAGATTTTTCTGACCATGCAACACCTTCCACTGTGGGGAGTGGAAACACAGTCACAAAAAATCAAGGATTGAGAACTGAAGTGAAGGAAAGCTCCTCTGTTCTAGAGCTTTTGTTAGCAGTCGTTAATAAGTGTGATTCACGTGCAAGACAGTCCAGTTTTCTTGATAGGGTGTGTTTAAAGGAAGAGTGAATTTTTTCAGTCTTAAAAAGCAAAAGGCCATCTGTGACTTCCTGATGCTGTTTTCAAAGGTTTTTTGCCTGTGCTGTGCTGTCAGTAGCTGTATTTATTCATTGCTCACTCTGTGAATTAAAATGTTGAGGCAGCTCCTGACATGCTTCTTCCAGCGCATCCTTTTGGAGTGAGTATTTGGTTGCCATAGGGACCAAATCCAAAGGGCACACACCATTCAAGTAAATGTTCCCCGATTAACAACTTGCAGCTTGTCCCTTAAATATTTTAATTATCCATGATGCAACTGGAAATGTTGTTGAATATATTCAGACTGTTAGTTTCAATATCTCAATTTTTTAAGATGCAATTGCAGCAGCTCAGGAGCTAGACTTTGACCATGCAAACAGGAGTGAGGCCTTACTGCTTTTGAGCTTGCAGGAAAATTCTTCCAGTTTCTCTTCATCTTGACCCTACACTGTCAACCAAGTTAATGAAAAGAGGTGCTACTGCACAAGTGCTAGCAGAATGGAGGCAATTCGGTAACAGCTCAACATGTTGGTTTAGGGTAGTAATATGCTGCTGCTAAATGCAGGGAAGGGATCTGCCTGGAAGGTGCCTCCTTATGCCTGGGAATGAAGAGGGAGGGCAGTGGGAGACAGCAGGGTATGAGGAGCTGCTGGTTGGAAAGCAGTGGCCCCACTTGACAAGCACTCAACCTCAAGTGTTGTTTTCACAAATTATGAGCGTATTAGCACTAATGTGACAGCAGCTACTGAGCTGTGAGGGCTGGACATAACAAATAAACAAGATGGGATTTTGCTAATTTGTGCACGGTCAGTCACTCCTCTTGGTTCCTGCGTAGCAGAGACTCTGTCCCCTTGCAGCACAACTTTGCATTCTCACAGCTCCAGCCATAACATCAGGTACAGACCTCAGTCACGTTACTGAGACTGTTTCTGAACAGATCTGTTTGCCACCCTTTAGGGAGGAAGAAAACTGTTGTTTGGGCTCTTTCTGCCTCTGCTGCAGTCGGGAATAGATAATCTCCCAGCCTTCCTTTGGTAAAAGCTGCCTGTGTGCCTGGTGGGAAGCCATGGTAAGACCCCAGCAGTAACACTGCCCCTCTACCTGCTGCTTTTCTGGTGTTGCCTGGTCTGATGCCATGTTTCCATGACAGCAGCAAGGGGAAGCAGCAGGAATGTGACACCCATGGTAGGCAGGAGCCAGTGGCCGTAGGCTGAAGAGTAAAGTATGAACTCGTCTTGATTAGCTCTGTGGTGTGGGTCCATCACCACTTAATTGGCTGCCAATAGCTCCCCTAATGAAGGATGATGGATGGGGCTCCAGGGCTGTGGGAAGGGGCCAGCCTGTCAGAAGCAAGAATGCTCAGAAAAACATCTCTCACCTGGAAAGGACGGAGAGCCAAGAGCTTGAGCGCAGACAGTTCTTCTTTCATAGCATCAGGACAAGCATCAGTTGTCTTCCAAGGCAGAGGGGGGGATTTCTGTGACCCTGCATACGTTTGGCTGGTTAGGGCAATCATCTGTTCCCAGCAGAGATGATCTGGTGTTTCAGAATGTTCTTTCTTGCCTTTCTCTGGTTTTGGTTAGCAAGTGTGCTTTCTCAGCCAGACGTTGACTTAACTTCTCCAGGCTGGAAGATCCAAAAGGTCATTCATGCTCCTCCGGAAAAGTCTCACTTTCTGATTTTACTTTAAATCATTCTTTGGGAGTTTGGAGCTCTCTGATGTCATTTTAAAAAAAAAAAAATCAAAACCTTCATAAAACTGTGCAGATGAAACAAAATTGTTGTCTTAGCCCACACAGGGTATTATGCAGCCTGGCAGATCCCTTCCTTGTAGCAATAAGAAAAGGATTTGGCATTTAACCTCTTGAAATTAAACCAGAGTGTGAACTTCAATAGTTCAATCTTATCAGGGCTTTGCTAGAATAACAAATTGTGAAAAAATGTAATCATGTCTCCAATGTGACCTTGGCAGATCTGCCTCTGTGATGTGAGAGATTAGGTAACTCTAAGCAGATGTCTGTTTATTTTGAAAATAATAGTTATAAAATCTTTCTTTTCCCAGTTTGTTTGCACTGCCTGTGAAGGATATGACAGAGAGAATTGTGGTCTGCATGGAACTCTGTGTAACAAGCTGCTCTATTATGCTGAGCAGTAATTGCTCTTGGAGGTTTGAGTTATTGATCTATTGGTGGGGGTTCAATTTCAGTGTAAAGACCTGTGTTCATGATTTAATTGGAGTGATTAATAACTCACTCGCAGGCTAGATGGGAATCGATATGGATTTGAAACAGCAAAAGTAGTACATTTTCTCTGGTAATGTAGTAGTTGATGGTTTATTATTTGCCCTTGTTTGCCTAATTAAAATCAAAAGATTCCTTGGTTTATAACAGTTCTGTCTGTTTAAAAGCTTACAGCTGGAGTTGAGGATGTGTGCTTGCTTGCTTTCATATTGGGGGAGTGTCTTTCTAAATAACTTATTTACCTTGTTGTTTATCTGTCAGATTAGATGTACAATAGGCCATCACACATTAAAAAAACAGAACAAGGCAAACACACCTTTCGTATCTAACTGCAAGAAGCTTTTAGTAATGATTTCTGGCCAGAGAAGTAGCGTGGCTTCTACGTCACTGGTTTGTAGGCATTCAGCATCTGCTTAGGAGTAGTGCTGAAGAGATTCAACCCATTTGATTCACCATTATAGCCCTAGATTAAAAAGCCTGTATGAAACTTTCAATCTCATTACAACGCCAGCATCCACAGTAGGTGCTTTAGCTGCAAATCCACTTCCAGCTTTGCATTGAGACATTGCTAGAAGCAGCATTGCTAGGAAAATGCAGTGTGACTTACTTTGGGGGGACTTGAATGGTGATCCTTCTTCTTTATGCTGTGGCCCCAATCCTTGTGTTTGGCACCCATTTTCATTCAGCTCCTGCAGCTTTGGTGTGTCATCATGCATGCTTACAGCTAACATGCCTCGATAGAGCATGGAAAGCTCTCAAATCTCTAGGAATAAAACATCCCATTAAAGAACCATAAAGCAGCAAATAGGCATCAAGTCCATAGATCTTAATGCTGTTGCTCCTCAGTTTCTGCAGGAGGGGGTGAAACCTCTCTGTGCTTCAAACTTTCTCAGCAAAGGCTCTTATCTACAGAGCTGGCTGAGGAAAACATTGTGTAGTGCATTTGAATCTTTTTGCTTTGTGGAGTTGAGTAAGCTTTCTGGTGGACAGCAGATCCCTATGTTCAAATTAATACTAGTGATGGCAGACCTTTTCTTATTGATTAACATTCACAAACATCTTGGTATATACATGAGCCACAGACCAAAAACACTAGTCTGGATGGAGGTGTTTTAATTTTAAATAGGTACTTCTTTAAGAAATCTTTCCTACCGGTCCTGGAAGAATCAAAGTAAATGTAAGTTTGCCATGCATGAGTTTCTGACTGGGGGAGAAACTTTAATCATACTGAGAGTGGGAGATGCAAAGCCCTCGAGGTGGTCGGAGTAACCTGAAGCCCTTGGGCTGCATCAGCATTGCTGGGGTGGTGGTGACCGACACGTGGCCAGAGCCGGCTCTGGGGAGTGCCCACAGGATGTGTCCATGCGAGTGCAGGAGAGAGGAACTCTCTGCTCAGGTGTGCTCCTAACATGGAAATCGTGGAGCATGTCAGCCCTTCATTCTTGGGAGTTGCTGGCTCTCTGATAAAAATGAGAGCTGCTTTCCGTGTCGTGACACATGAAAATGACTCGAAAATATTGCACTTTTAAACTTGGGCACTTCGGGAGGGAGGGTGGGGGAAGACACCCTTGGAAGTTAATTCTGAGGACCAAGCTGACAGCTTTTTGCCACTGTTGCTTTCTTCTAGGTTGAAAAGCTGAAGGCTTGTTACAGCCCCAGCATACAGCAATCTAGCAGGTTAAATGACTTGGGCAACACAGTTTATTAAAACTGGCAAGTGCTCGCTCCAGTTCTCTTCCTGATAGTCAGGGCTGCCTGGGAGAGTAATTGATAGTGGCAGCTGTTCGGAGGGTGTTTCAGATTGCGGCGGGGCGATGTGACTTGACAGACAGCTCTGTACAAATGAACTGAGTGATAGGGGACGAATCCAGACTGGGCTGGGAAGCCCCTTCCCACTCGGGCTTGGGAATGGGCTGTGGGAGCAGCGCCGGGAACAAAGGCCGGCTCCACGGCCGCGCTCGGCAGTGCGGGTTCAGAGCCGGGCTCCAGGGTTTGTGCTCACACTCAGTTTACTTTTCTCTGTGGGAAAACACTGTAATTTTTTGTGGAAAATCCGCCAGGAGCCCGTGATATTCAGAGGAGCCCATGGCACAGGAGAACATTGTTTTCACACAACCTCATGCGTAGTTCTGCTGTCGTGATGGAAACTTGGCCTTTGCTTCTCAGTAATGTTAAAAATCGTTATGTTGCTCACCATGGACCCTTCCAGACAGTAGTTTTATGTGCAAGTCTCATGTCTTTATATCTTATCTTGAGCTGATTTGCATTAAAATAGGTGGAGGAACTCTGTGCCCCCTTTGTTGGGGAGCTTCTGTGCTGTAGCTCTGCTTGCCTTACCTTTGCAAACAGCCTAATTGCTTAAAGTGTTAAGTAGTGCTACCCTCCTAAAATGCAATGAAAAAGCCATTTATATAAAAGCAAAAGCCATCTAGGGATAAAGAATTAGCACTTAAATATTGATTTTCACTTGTAAGCACTCTACCAGTGTCAGTGTTATCACTGTCAATGCAAAATGCTTTATTCTCTCTTCTGCTTATGATATGTTGCATATCCACAATACATTATGCAGAAGCCTAAAAGTTCAATTTAAATTAATTTTTTTTTTTAAAACCAACACAGAATGTTCACTGACATTCATTTAGTTATTTCTGTTGTAAAGTCCTGCTCTTCTTTAGTTGTTCCCCTGGCTGATGCTTCAAAACTCTTCTCTGGGACTCATCAACTCCCTCTGAAATTCTCAGCTTCTTGCCATGTGTAATTCCTGTAGTGGTGCTTTTGTAGCGTTTCTTGCTGGAATATGGAGCAGGGTTCACCATAGCCAGTCTGGCCTGCGTCTGTTTTCAAGGATATGTACAGGGCGGATAGATGGGCTACAGATGGTGGTTGTTGTGTTTCTTGGGAAATTGCCATTGGTAAAGATGTCATTGATGGATGTAGGAGAGGAATTTCTTTCTCACATCACCCCATCACCCTTGCTGTTTGAATGCAACAAGGGAGACTGCAGAGGGAGGCTGCAGAAAGACGTCTGAATGACTCCACTTTCCTTTTTTTCAAGAGACAAAGGAAAGGCGTGCAAGCAAGATTAGATTATTTCCAATCACGTTGTACGTGTGTTGACAGTCCCCTTTCAGCAGCAACCAGCAGCTTGCAAAGAGCAAGAGGCAGGGCTGGAACTGCTGTTGCCCTAAGTACTGTTTGTATAACACAGTAACTGCTTATTGGAGTTCTCAAAGCAGCCTTTACATGTTTAATCCCTTGCACTTGAGCTACTCTTAATCAGCTTGAAAGCAAATTCCTGTAACAGAAAGGTTTAATTTGTGTCTGGGACTTTCCGTATTGTGCTTAGCCTGCAATGCCGTGTAGTTACATGCTGGCAAGCATGTCACCCTGCGCAGCCTTGGGGATGGGCAGTGCACGGTTATTCCAGTCATGGATTCAGAATTCAGGCAACTTCCAGATGGGGTCTTGGCTGATGGTCTCTCAGGTTCGGGTAACTCCTCCTGAAGAATGCTTTATACAGTAATTTAAGCTGTAGTTGCCTTTGGGGTTTCCCTTAAACTTCACCTCTGGTTTCTGCAGATTTACGGAGCAGTAGCTAAAGCTCGCTGTGCTTTTAAAAATTGTTACTTTTTTTCTTTACCAGTTGAAGTTGGAATTGGATGTAGCCCAAGATGTAGGGAGGTTAACATTTTGCAACACTCCAAATGAACAAATTAGTCAATCAGGGAGGCAAGAATTACTAATCCAAGGTTGTTGGAGGTTTTTTTCTTGTTAGAGTAGATTCAGCCTTTTCTTCCCTGTCTCTCTCACTCAGTCATCATTCATCCCCATGAGATCAAGACATGTTTCACTGTGTGTTCATTTAAGAAAACCTCTCAATGGAAGAAGTCCAAGGTGTTTGGTTAGAAAATAAACAAAAGTTGGCATACTCAAAAGGGGTAGCGCTCTGCACGGTGGAGAGTGGCAGATGTGATCCAGCCTTCCTGTAGCATGGCTGGAACATGAATCATTACAAATGTCAGATTTCCTGTGAAGGGACAAGCTGAACTGACATGCGTTCAGGTTTAATTAAGGTTGAATTATTGGAGCTGACTGTCAAGTCTTAGGCAAATTGGCTCAGCCTGTTATCATTAAGCATGAAAATTACTCTAGGACTTGGTAAAAATAAACACATTTTTGCCTCTAGAACGTTGTGGTGTGGTCGGGTGGGTCTGTGTTTTTGTTGGGTCAGTTGTGCTCAGCTCCGTGGGTCCATCTGCTCAGGAGGGCAGGATTAGGAGCCCAAGAACAGAAATTTCTGAAAGGATCTCAATGCAACCTGATCCAGCTTGCACAAAAGGGAATATTTACTTGGTTTCCTTGGGATATTTCCATATGTGAGCAGCAGTCAGCCTGGTCAGAGCTTGGGCACACAACAGTGTAGTTCCCTTCGGAGCGATATTCAAGCATCCTGCAGAGAAACTACGGAGTTTGAGATCCTGATGAGAATGGGCAACATCTCTCATTAAAATCATTAAAATTAACTTTCTGAGGGATTTCAGGAAAGATAGCTCAGAGACCTCCATGTGTGCATTGCAGTCATCAGGAGGAGAAACAGCAAAGTCACCAAACACCAGGATTCTCCCATTCCTGTGTGGTGGCTGAGAAGGCTTGGGGACTCTGCTCTCTCACTTTTTTCCCCTCTGGCCCATGAATTCACATCATATCTTTCCCTTCTCAGTGCTTCTGCTTTTGTGCAACACGGCTGCAAAAGGAGAGAAGATGCACTCTTGCCTGTAGCTTTTCTGGCAAGGAGGAAAACTGGCATGTGGGTATTTTCATTGTTGTCAAGAACGAAACACAAAAATATTGCAGTACTGCATCCTGGGAGATGGAAGTTGGCATCAGGAACTAGTCATGTACCCCTAGTACTAACAAACACAACCAGGCTTGGCTGGTCAATTCAGTCAGCAAGGGAGCCTGAGCTTTTGCCTTGAGAAAATTGCAGATGAGAACTAATGCTGAAACCACGGGGAATCAGCAGTTGCACATAAAACTGGTCAAACAGCTGCTTTTAATGTGGGACTTTATTGATTTGTTTTGGATCTAATTGACTTTTTACTCAACTAACTTTTGTGGTGCCAGTGTGTTTTGAATATACACCATTAGTCTACATTGCCTATAATTACACAATATGAAGTTTAACTCTGTAGGAGGAGGCCTGTTGGATGTAAAGAGCTAATGGGCTCTGAGGAAACCTATGCTCAGGAATGAAACCCAATTGCTTTTAATGGGTAGCTCCTGAAAAATAGTGGAATCTACAGCTGTGAACACACTTGCTCCAAAATGCCGTGTGGGGAGCCCTGGCTTGACTAGGCAATGACAATTTTTCAATCGTTAGTAATAAAATCTGAGGAAAGTTTACAAACATAGGTGGCGTTATAAAAAATAATGGTATGCAAGAGCACTGAGAATTTAACTTTAAAAATAAATTCTAAATAGCATTGGAACCAAGTCTAGCTACATCTCACAACCAGTTTACCTGGGATGCATGAATTCGTATTTGAAAAAGAAATTCACTGAAATGAGAGTTAGCCTTATATTTATTGTAGAGAATAATTTAGGATCTCCAGACATTGTGTCAGACCTGTAAAGATATATAAGGTGCTGGAAAGTACAGTGTTGATAGTACTTGCTGCCAGCCAAAACACTGGTGTTTGGAAAGGCTTCTGTTCCTGTTACTTGTGGGTTTGAGGCCCCAAGACCTCAAGACATTTTCAGCTGATAAATATAGTTCATATGTTTCCATTCGTCCTCTTCTCACATTCTGAATTTATACATATGCAGTGATGAGCTGATTGATTGATGGATGAAGGAAATGGTGCATTGGTGAGAGTGCAAGCAGAGCCAGAAGCAGTGTGGGAAGCTGCCTTTTATCTCAAGGAAGGAGATGCCTTCACCACGTAGGCATTCTGGGTACAGAACATGAGCTGGTGTGCTGCAGGCTCTGATTCATCGCTGTCCTCCTCCCGTCCAATGCCAGCATGGTGGCACTCAGGCTGTGGAAGTGACAGTGGGGACTCTGGCCTCGCATGGGCTGGTTCACAAACGCCTGGCCAGAGCATCTGCACGTCCAGAATTAGCTCATGGTGTGTGTTGTGTGTTATTTCCACACCCTCCTACATCAGGAACTGGCTCAGTCCTTTGATGAGACGGGAGAATTTCAAAGGTGGAATTTGTTTGTGAGGGTGTTGGGAGCATGTTAATGAGTGTAGGTAGCATCTCTTGCGTGTCTGCAAGGCAGCAAAATGCAGGCAGCCCCCGGCACGTGTTGGTGGGTAACAAAAGCATGTCTCCTAAAAGTCAGAGGTGCTGTGTGTGCACGGGGGGGGGTGTGAGTGTGAAACACACCAACAATGTTAGGTCCTGTAGCCCATGAAGAGCTTTTCTTGTAATTGTGGGTATGCGTGCACTCAAGGATACACAGATTAGGGCGAAAAGGGAGTTACAGTGGGAGTTGAATTGCTTTCATGTTGGTCTTTTCAGTTGTCTTCGACCTTTTGGATACTGGTTGATCTGAAATATCTCTTCTTTCCTCCCTTTTTCCTTTCCAGCCTTTTAACTCTTTGGGATGCTTTGTTTAGCTTAATTATTATGAAAAATGGCAGAGTTTGGCACCATAGAAAGAGTAATTCCATATGGAATTCTCTCTGTAGGTGCATTTTGCAAAGTTGCAGCATTCCTGATAGTTTTGGCATGCCATGCATACAGATGTTTGCACTGTTTAGGGTAAGCAGGACTACATTTCAGTGCTCATTGAACTTCTGACTGGATTTTTCCAGCATTCTCTGTTCTTTTCTTCCACACAAGCGTGTGGCCAGCAGCATCACAGCTTCTCTGCAGAGCTGTCCCATCCTTTGCTACAGAGATCCCAGGTAGCCTCCATCCTAGAAGACACGTGGGGTTATCATTAAGGATTGATGCTTGGGTCACAGTGCATTGTAGCTGGAGTTGAGCCTAAATCTGATGTGGGTTACCTTGAATGAGCATTGAGAAAATGAAATATCTTAAAGACGAGGCATGTGTTTCATGAACGTGGAACTTACATTGAGGGGGAAATACTGTAGCAGTAACTTGAGACATGTTCACACTCCTATTGTACATAACCCTGGGCCTCTGAAGAAGTCACAAAGCTGTGTGTTCTGTGTAGTATGCATTCATTTAATGACAGCTAAGTCTCTTGCACACATGCTAAAAGTACTGTGGATTGGCCAGCCAAGGACAGCGGAAGGACAGCCGCAAACACACATCCATCTTGTAGCAGCAGTGCTCCCACGGCGCTCCCACGAGCTGAAACATGACTTGTTTTTTCCCAGGCATATGTTCTACCAAGCAGAGAAGGAAACACACACCTTTCAGTATGTGCTTTGTTCTTTTTCTCGTTGCTCCATAAGGTCCCACCTTGAATGACAAGCCAGAAGCGAAAGCAGCCAATGTCCCAAAGGTGTCTGGGCTAGAGCGGAGCCGGGAGCTGAGCACCGACGTGCCCTTCGCCCTGCCCATCCCCAGCCCCCAGCCAGTCGCTGCCGTTGTGACTTCGACTTCCTCAGCGCCCACGTCAAGTGCCAGAGCAAGCCCACTGCTGAAGAAGGAGCCAGTGATTTCAGCACCAGCACCACCCAGGCTCACGCCTCAGCCGCAGCCTCGGCCGCAGTCACAACCTCAACCTCGGCCGCAGTCGCAGCCTCAGTTAATCCCTGACCTTCGGAGCCAGCCTCCGAGTCATATCCCTCCGCCTCTCAACTACCAAGTGCATCACCAGGTGGCCCACAACGGACTCAATAATATCAGGTAGGGGGAAGGGGATGCTCACGTCATCTTCAGGCTGCTGCTGAGCTAAAGCTCGTTTCACACTGGGCAGAAATTGCTGGGAGGTAAGGCAAGCACTCGTCTGGGGTAAGATGGTCCATGCTTTGGATATTGGACTTCATGGGCTGACTACAGGCTGGATTTTCCAGCTGTGGTGGATCAGTGCATTTGAAACGTGATAAATGAGGTGATAAATGCACACCTTCTGGGAGAAAGGCACATGTTCCTTTCAGTCCGGTTTCAAGAAAAATTTTGCACGGTCTTGTCTGAGCTGGCTAGTTCTTGCCTTAGAAATTTAAGGGGGTTTGAATTTGAGCAACACCTTTGTTCCATATTCAGAAATACTTCCATTGAAGTAGGTTTGCTCACAGTTACCAGGTTTTTTGTCTCACCAGCATCAAAAGATGGATATCTGTCTTGGACTCTGAGCCTTGTGGGTCCCTTCCAACTCAGAATATCCTGTGATCTGTATTGGAAAACACTGTGTCCCTGAGACCAGGGCTCCTGTGTGGCCTGATAAATCTGCTTCAATCTGACATGTTCAGATCTTGCAGGAGGCTTAGCTCCACTGTTTAAATTGCCTCCGTCCAGTAAGGAGGGTGGGTGAAAATGTTTCTAGAGAAAAGAGTTTAGTCAGTCAACTGGAACCTGTATAGTCTTTTTGCTGGTACAGAAAACATGCCTTGCCTCCCAAGCAAGAGCTGGGCTAGTTTAAACAAGATGAGAAAACTGATTTAAAGCATAATATTTAGCTGCACAAAGGTCAGAATATGAATACAGAGAGCTGTCATTAACGTGTATTTCATAGTATCCTGCATACGTAAGCTCTGTTGTGGTTTTACCTTGTAAATGCCACCATAGTATAAATGGTGAATAATATTTCAAACTGTTCAAGATCTCCCTGAGGTTTAGCTTGCAACAAATACTCGATATTGTGGGAATTACACAACTAATAACTGCAGTGATAGTGTGTTTCAGCCCACAAAACTTAGATCACTTGCAATGGAGTAATAATAGAAGATGTAAAATACAAATTACTATGAGAAAAATGATTAACATGGTGTGGGTTTGCATGCTTGTGTGACTAAAGCTCCACAGCACATGTGCAGCAGATGCAGTGGGATCCTGGAGTCACTCGTGCTGTGCAGCTCTGCACACCCAGAGCAACAGAAAAAGGAATCGGTGTCGCTGTGTCCTCTGGTCACAAGGACCCACGTGGACACTGCACGGTCATCAGAGGCTCCATAAAGGTGCAAAATCCAGCTGCCTCTGTGGCCTTCATCAGTACTCACAGATAGCTCTGAGGATTGTAGCACCGGAGGAAATGTCCCTCCAGAGAGCCCCAGGCCCGTTCTGCCCTGTTGGAGACGTTCATTAAGATTCGTTAACTGTCTCCACTGCCATTAAGACAAGCAAAAGCATAAGCCTGGGGAGATCAATGTTCCATAGCTGTGTTGTTTCTGGTAGTATATTTCTTGCACTGTTTCAGTCCTGTATTGTAACACACTCTTTCTCTCTCTGTCTCTCTCCCCTCCCTCCCATCTCTCTCTCTCCGCAGCCGGAGCAGCAGTGCTAGCAGTGCAACAAGCATCAGCCTCCCGAAACACCTGCCCCTGTCTCCCCAGATTCCTCCGCACCATTCCTCCGGCCCAGCTCTGCCCCTCTCCATCTCTAACCTTGCTACCTCGCACTTCTCTCTCAGATCGCAGACCCAACACCAGCACCATCCGGCCATGTTCGCCACCCCACCCACGCTGCCACCTCCACCAGCGTTACCCACCAACAGCCTCGTGATACCAGGGCACCCTGCGGGTAGGTTCCCTTCTTCTGCCAGGGCTGATCAGCCGTGCATGCACTGGAGGGTGTTGAGAGATGGGCTGGCTGGTGGGCAGGTGAAATACCTTGACACAGGCCCCTCAGTGTGTGCTGGAACTGTGACAGTGCTCATGAAACCTGGACGTGCTTTACCAGATGAGAGATTGTAGACACAGCACTGTAGCTTCCTATAGGAAGTCTTCAAAACAAATGCTTCAAAAAGATAGAAGTCCTGTTCAGGGCATGAGTTGTCCAGTGTGGCATTCTACAGTCATCAGGCATTTTTTAGATTAACAGAGAAGTGATGCACAGTTTGCTATTCTCCCCTTCTCTCTCCCCTCTCCAAAGAAAGCTGCTGCTGTTAGAACTGATGAGAAAATACTATTTCTAGAATTATTCTAAGCGGGCACTTGAATCTCACTGAATCCCTTGCCTGATCCTTCGACCAGCAGCACATCCTGCTGGCAGAGCAGGATCCTCTGCCTGCAGCAGCACAACTGCTCTGTGCCCATGGCTCCGTGGCCTTTCAGTCTGAGTCAGAGACAACTCAGCTGACAAGCTCTGCTGTTCAACTCTCACTATCTTTGCATCCTTTTAAAAAGTTTCCTTTGTTCACCCTGGCCCCCATTCTATTGTCACTTCTGCCCTAAATGCCCTGTTTACAGCTTATCCATTAGCCTACAGCTGTCCCTGGAAGAGACCCTGGCAGCTGGAGACTTCCCAGCAACTTTCACTTGCTGGGGCCTCCTTTTGATCTGGCATTTGACTCCACGACTAACTCAGCAGGGATTAAACAGGACAAGCATTTTGCAAAAAACTCACTCTCTGTTTCCTATGAAGTCAGTTAAAGGAATAAGGAAATGGCAGATTTGCTGTGGAAAAATCTGATGGTCTTCCATCCCCTTTTTTGCTTCCAGGAGCTAAATAATGTCTCATTATTTATAACTGCTTCTTTAAGTGAAAAAAAAAGTACGAATTGGTCCAAAGTGAGCTCTGAGAATGATGATAGACAAAAGTGCTGTGGGTTCCCAGCCAGAGACAGGACCACATAGGCCAAAGCTGGCGGCTGTCACAGGCCCTGGCACCATCTAGAATTTCAACCACATGGCTGGGAAGATGTTGGCAGCACTGTGGGAGACCTATTCATTGCTTCCCCTGTTTAAGGCAAAGGACTACTGTGATGGAGACTTTGAAAGCCTTGCGAAAGGAAATAGCAAAGCGCTCACTAAAAGCATGATATTGCAGTCACTGAAAGCAAGTATGTTTTCACCATTAACTTCAGGAGGTGCAAGATCAAGTGACCTATTCACATTCAGCAGCTTGCCAGGAAAACAGTAACAGTCTTGCTCCTACTAAAAGGATTTCTCCTGCAATTTAAGTAGGAGAAGCCTAAGTTAGTGGAGGGAAAGGTCCGGGCGTCTAACCCTGCAGACAGTGAAATGCCTCTTGTCTGCACTATATGAAATGCCTGCAAAGTGGCACATCATAAAATCAATACAGAGTGCTGCAGAGCCAGGAGCTTCTGTTGTCATTCACATAAAACTTCCTTAAAAGCAAACAATATTGCTGAGCAGCCCTGAAGAGCGAGACAAGAATGCGTTTCTGGTGGCATTTCTTTGTTTTGAAACCTAAAGCTAATACAAGTAACTTAGGAGCAACCCTTGCTGGGCTTCTGCCCTCGGTTTAAGGGCTACCCTGATGTAGGATACACAAAGGAAACGGTGGTCTGTGTCTCTTCTCTCCTGAACATGAGGGCACCATGAGCAGCAGTGCTGTTTTGTGCCATGCCCAGCTCATGTGTGCACGCAGGCCGGTGTTGCCAGGTCCCAAGGGCTGCCCAGGCACTCTGCTCCTGGTTGTGTTATTGTGTGACCAGACCTGACATCACTGGCAGGTTCTTGTACCAGTTCTGATCCAGACCTTGCTCAGAGCCCCTCACAGACCTGGGTTATTCCTTGGCAATTCCATCTTTACTATGAAGCAGCCACTCCTCCGAGTGCCACACAGCTTCTCCAAACATCTCCAGGCCTTTTCTTTTCCTGACAGAGGCCAAAGTTGTGGTAGAGGGCTATGGGCTGGAGCCAGCTGCAAATCTATCAGTCTGACTTCCAGTCTCTTAAAGAA
Source organism: Corvus hawaiiensis (assembly GCF_020740725.1). Classification (NCBI taxonomy): domain Eukaryota; kingdom Metazoa; phylum Chordata; class Aves; order Passeriformes; family Corvidae; genus Corvus; species Corvus hawaiiensis. Next base: position 8,459,215 of record NC_063230.1, on the reverse strand, counting down.
ATTGGATATCAGAGCACTTACAACTGCCAACTTGCTTTTATCTCTCCCTCCAGAAAAGTGGATTATCTTGATGCTAACAGAAGGATTCAGTTTCTTTAAGTCATGCCAGATTTCAAAGCGTAAACACACACACACATGAAATCATGCTCATATTCTCTAAAGAGGTTAGGTTTTGGACCTAAGTGCTTTCAGCCTATAGTTTTTTTCTTACTTGCTCAATCCAAGGAGAACACATTAGAGACTTTTGCTCCAGTGCCTTAGGCTTCAGTATCACAAATGTATACTTTCTGCTTTTGTATTAATTATATAGACTGTAGCAGTATACAGTACCTACTCTTAGCAGTACATTTAGTACTGAAAAGCAAATGACTTAGGCACCCCACATTTGCTTTCAAATGTGACTTTCAATAGGGTGTAGGCTTCTAAGTGGTAGTAAAGACCTTGAAGTTCCCCATCAGAGTGCCTGTTTTCAAAGATCTTACAATGTCACTTCAGAAAGTGATTGATTTAGACATTTCTAATGTTACTGTAAAAAATTGAAGTGAAAGAACTCCCTGCAGAACATGAAATAAAACTTCAAAGTGCAGGTGTTCTTTTGCCCCTTTATATTCAGAGCAGTAGTTTTAAAGGGTTGTTACAGTGAAAGAAGTGGATTCATGTAAATTCAGAAGCAAGTAGATCGGTCAGGACTGGGTGCGTGTCATCCATAGGTGGGGACATAGGTTGATCTTCACTTAAAAAATATATAACCTGTTGGATGCTGATCCCTGTTTGAAGTTCTTAGGCAAAGCCACAGATGGATTTAACTGTTACACCAGCAGACATTTTGGAAAAGTGGACACTGGTCCTTACTGTCTTCAGTGACATCATTTCTAAAGCACTGTTGTCTTCCCCTTCCCTGAACCACATTCACATTCATGCAAGTTGTTATTCCAGAGGAAGATGCTGAGAAGAGGCCACATCATAGGGTGGAACATCTTGTTTCAGCAGTCATTGCAACCTTGATGAGATCTTGAGCCACTTCAATGTTTCTCCTCTTCCCACTGATTCCTCCTCTGTATTTTCTCAGAGGAGAAAAGCCTGGAGGCAATGACAAAAAATGAGAATTACAGCCTGTTAAAAATGGAGAAAAGGACTGCTAGGTATTTAAGATCTCAAAAAAATCTTACTGCAAAGAAGACCTTGATTTGTAGGATGGATGTTTCTGGTCACTGCGTGCATGTCCTGGGGCTGAGAAGGGGGGATGGCACAGGGTTGGATGTCCGAGCAGGCAGTTTCCAGCCACCCAAACCCCCAGTTACCTTATTGCGCTGCACATCTTGTCAAAATTTTACCTGTGAAGTACAAATCTGTCAGAGCATAACACACATCCATTTTCAGTGTGTGTGTGTGTGTGTGCGCGCCTCTCTCTGCCTGTCACGCTCTCAGAGGATGAAGGTCAGTACTGCTCGTTTTACAGCGAGCTGTCGGCCTCCAGGGCGCTCCCCAGCACCTTGCTGGTGCGGGAAGGTGCGGCTGCCGTGAGGTGTGTTCCCGGAGGGTGTGTTCCCGGAGGTGTGTTCCCGGAGGTGTGTTCCCAGAGGTGAGGCCGCGCCTCTGAGGCGCGTTCCCAGACACACCTCGGTGGCAGCAGGTGCCGGGGAGGACGAGAGCCGGGCGGGGCGCGGGGCCGCGGGCGGGGCCGGGCGGAGTGCGAGCCCCGATGATGTTTTCTGCTGTGATGACTCATGGTGTTCTCTCTTGCCTTTAGATACCAGCCTGTTGATATCATTCAACCAACCAATCATGTATTGCCAGCCTCATTCGGGGATTCTGATTGGTACTTTGTCACAGGCATCTCTCTTACCTCCACCAATGAGTCCTCACGTAGAAAACCACCACAGCATGACCTGCAGAAACAGGGAATGCCAGGTGAATATTGACTCTTTCTCCTCCGTCTTTGTGGTACTCACAGGCCCACGGGCCTCTGTGTCTTTTTTTTTTCTCTCTCTCTCTCCTCTAGATCACGAACTGCTCAGGCAAGAGCTGAACAACCGGTTTTTGGTTCAGAGTTCGGACCGGGCCGCTGCCTCACTTGGCCCGGTGCCGCTGCTGAGAGCGGAGTTTCACCAGCACCAACACACGCATCAGCACCAACACACCCACCAGCACACATTCACTCCTTTTCCATCCAGCTTGCCCCAGACGCCGCTCATGCCGCCCTCTGCACCTCCCATGGTGCGTACCCCAGCCCAAAATGTGAGGATAAGTAGAGCATCTCTGGTCAAAAAGCCTAACCCACTCTTGTCAAACAAAACCCGGCCCTCTTCATTTCAGCCAGGCGTGCTGTCCCTGCCCTTCCAACCTGGAGGCCAACACTCCCAAAGGGACCCCCTTTCCACCCAGAGCCCCCACACCAAGCCTCCTGGTCCCCCTGCTGCCACCCATGAGCAGATACAGCACCCACGAGACAAGTCCAGAATCCCTTTAGTTTCCTTTTTGTGTGTCCTGCTGTGTATTTCTAATCCCCCTTTCCCAGAGCCAGCTGCCTTGACACACCAAAAGACACCAACCAGGATGCCAGAGGATGGATGGCTTCCAGCCCCAAACACTGTCCCCACAACTGCTGGGTGCAGGGCAGACCGTGCTGGCTTACCCAGAGCTCTCACCACAGTGCAGCATCATCCGATACGAGTTCTGTCCCTCTTCCTCCTAATACCTGATCTGTATTGATTTAGGCATTTTATGACTTGATTACATCAACAAGCACTAATTTGTGTGTGGCTGGTTCTGCTGGGAGAGATCCTCCTGTCCGTGTAATAAGCATTTTGTCATTGAATTTGCTTGTAACACAATGGGACTTTGCTGCAGCTGTTACAAAATTGTTAGGGATCTGCTACAAATGGATTTTGTCAGTACTTTAAAACGCACTCTCTCCCCGTTTCTGGCAATTACTTTTTGAGATTGAAAGCACAAGATTGAGCTTTTTTTCCCCCTCTCAGCTTCACACTGTGTCCAAAATGCAGAAACAACCCTGTATAAGGCTAGCAAAAGCAGCATTTGGGAAGAGCTTCCAAGGACTCAAGGAGCGTAGTGTTCCCACTTTTCTTTCCCACTGCTGACTGCCCGATGACGTTCTTGGGTTGTAATCTGCTTAGCAGCAGGACAATTAAAAGCAATATCATCCACCCAAAATCCAGCCCCAGGTGTTTGCTCAATGTACTCGTGTGTAAACACCTTCCCTTCTTTCCTTGGTCTGTGTAAAACAATCCTGAATCTTTTCTCAGAAGTCTCCTGTGTTATTTAAGAACTGTGATACCCGAGCCTGTGAACAGCTCCCTCCCCTCCCACCCATGGCCGTTGATGTCAGCCTTCAGACCAAAAACAACTTGCAAGGCTCTTTTGTTATATTTCACTCACATCTTATATTCCACTAGATCAGGTCGGCTAATCCCAACACCAGAGAAGAGTGTTGAAATTACAGCTGCATGTGTTTGGTAATTTATGGTATTTACACTGGAGGGGACATGGCTCCAGTAATAACTGTAATTAATGAAATTACAAATCTACTCTCCTGCACATAGAGGAGTGTGAAACAGCAGCTGACTTGCCAAATAAGCAGCTTTTCATGGGGTCCTACAGCTCCCTTCCCTGCCTTCTTCCCCACTCCCTCCTCCCCAGCAGAATGTACATACTGTTCAGAAATGCAATGTGTGTGTGTTTGGGTTTGCTTCTGAGATGGTACAGGACAAACAGGACACAGACTACACACATGGAGGTGTTAAAACCCCATGCTGGAATGGAAAAGGTTTACAGTCACCTTTTCTCTGGGGAACTCTCCCTTTTGCAGGGGAGAGGGAATATACTGAGATTTGTTATTTAAAGTAATTAAGCCCTTTCCAAAAGAATTTTGGTGCTTACAGGAACCCAGGAAACTGGGAATTGGTATTGGCTGCCCCACAGTAGATGTTGGGGTCTAATGGAAAATGTTTCTTACCTGCTAGTCTGTGATCTAATTCAGCGATCCAGGGGCAGATCCCAGATCTGGACCTGGAGCTGAACTTCCCTGTGTTTCGCTGCTGCCGTTATCAGGACTGCTCTCTTCCCAGAGCAGGAACCTGTCCATGCAGTGCCTGAGACAGGGTTCTGCAGTGAGCCTTGGAGGTGCCCAGCGTGGCCTGGGGGCTCCTCTCTGCTAGCCTGGGGAAATCAGTCGTCTCCCCGATGAGCGAGTATGGAATAACCAGTCAGTTCTGCTCTGTTAAACGCTTACACACGGGCCATGATTATTTGTCTGTGTTGAAATCCTGATGTGTCTGCTACTGCCAAAACCAAACTCACCTGTTTCCTTTTTTTTTTCTCTTTTCTTTCCAGTTTGACAAGTACGCTCCCAAATTAGACAACCCTTACTTTCGACATTCCAACGTGAGTGCTCACCTTTCTCGTTGGTTTCTTTGTTAATGGTTCTGCTTGCTCTTCTTTTGCTTGTTTTCAATTGATGAGTAGTGTTTTGATCCATTCATTTCTAAAGCTCTTTTTCCATCTTCGATTTTTATGTTTTTAAGGTACCAAGTTTTCTTTGGGCTTTTTTTTATTTTTTTTTAAATTCTCTGTCTCCTGCATTTTTGCTGCTGCGGCTCTGTATCGCTGTGCCTGGGATGGCAGGGAATGCGCAGGAATTGCTCAATCAATGGTCATTGCAGTACCTTTGCAGCTGGTGCTTCTCCCAGTGCAGCAGCCCGGAGTGCATGGCTCTTTCACAAGGTTTTGCTCAGGTCACAGGAGTAAGTCAGACTGGTGGTTTCTTCCTGGTGCTCCCCACTGCTCCAAAGCACAAAAAACTACATGTTTTGGGACTTGTAAAACTGCTGTGTGTGCTCAGGAGAGGCCTAAGCAAAATTTCACCTAGCCTACACAACTACAAGGTGGTATGCATGTTGCCTGTCGTTAGAGTGCAGTGCAGCATCTTGTGGTTCCTTTTGCTTTAAAAATTAAAGCAGGTCACGTTTCAAAACAGAATCAATTTGTTTGCAACAGCAGAAAAATGCAAAGTTAATGGACAGTGAACATAAACCCCAAATTATGCTCTGTGCTTCCTGCAGTAGTCCACAATTTTTAAAGGCACACTCGTTCAGCACTATCTAGAAAATTTATCAGATGAGTGCATTTTTCAAGTTTTGGCTTTGCTCTTAAAATTTTTGAAAGCAAATTTATTGTGTATTTTCACTGTGGCACTTGTTCAGCACAGTACTATTTTTGTATGTGCCAGGCTTGGCACCTACCTCCATTATTGTTCAAGTCATCCTGTGACATAAGCATTTCTTTTTCTTTTGTAGTTCTTTCCAACCTATCCTCCAGCAATGCCTGGAATGCCACCCATGCTTCCACATTCAGGTCCCTTTGGGTCACTTCAGGGAGCATTTCAACCGAAGGTACAAACTTCTTCTTCTGAAGGCTTTGTTCTTTTTCTGGGAGAGAAACTGTGTTCAGAGTCTTGTCTCTGGTGATTTTGCAGCACGTGATTTGAATAGCAGAAGTGCAGCACAGGGTTGGAAAGGATCACCCCGCAGAACTGTGAGCATCCTCTGCACAAAGCAGCCAACTCTTTAGCAGAAATTTTCTTTTGGCACTGCAGATCCTTCCGTGGAAAGGATGTAGTGGTTCACTTGGGAGGTCTGCTGAAACTGGAGGAGAAGCATACAGTGAAGTGCATTATTTTGATTGAAATATTTACAGCTCATAATAGACCGAAGAGTCCCAAATCATTTTATAAATCTAATGGTCTGAGATTGCAAAAGATAAACTGTTTATTCCCAGAAAAAACAATGAGAATTTGACTGCACAAGTGTGGGAACAATAGGGAGAGACTGCTGTAAATGGGCAGAGCAATTTGAAGGAGCTGAATTTTTATTCCCAGCTCCCAGCTGACCTTGGGCAAGTCGCTTAAACCTTCTGTTCCTCAGCTTCCTCATCTATAAAGTTATCTTGCAGTGGGTTTTATAAGGGTTGATTAATGCCTGCAAGCTTCTTTGAGATAATGTGTTTGAAAGGTGCACTGCAGCTGTAACATGTCATTACAACTAGCACTGATTGGCATTTGGAAATGTTGCCATGATAACCCCCATTTTTTGGCAAATTCTGTGGTATGCACTGCTTTTTTTTTTTCCTCCCAGACATGTTCTTTTTATTAACTATTTTTAAATGTACCAAAACTGTTAAATCTCTCCGAACAAGAAATAATGGATTGTATCTATATAGCATTTGTTTGAAAATGGAGCATGTACTCCATTTGTGAGGTGACATGTTCAGCTTCCTTACCTGCTGTGATTTTAGAGATTTCTTATCTTGAACTGCATTTCCATAGAACTCTGCTACTGTGTGAGAAGGCTTGAAGGACCAGTACTGTAGCCAGGCCATTCCTGTTTGCATTTGGAAGGTGATTTCCACACCCACACCAGGCAGGTCTGTGGGATGTGCTTCCCTCAGCAGTCTTGCTGACGTCAGTGGAAGTCAGTAATTAGCAACTGCTGCAAATAAGGCCTTTTACCACCTTCCCACTTAACTTAATGCTTTTGATGGAAGCCAGAGTATTTCCTCAGTGCCCATCGAATCCTTGACATTATTTTGGTTTAGGGATACATTACAAATAGCAGAGTCTCTAAAATGGCTTTGTTCAGTGGGAGCTCTGTATGTAGTGGCTGCAGGCCTAGAGAAGGAGCAGGTCATGGAAGCACAGGGAGCAAGAGGGACAGAACATGGCCATCCCTTGATGAAGTTTGTCTGCCAGTGTTAATTGTTACTACTGCAAGGGGTGCCAGGGAGTCCCTACAGACCCTGAGTAGTCAGGGTGTGAATTTGATTTTCCAAGAAAAGGAGCTGCACGAATAAGGTGGCATTGGACAAATTTTGCTGACGTGCAGCCAGGGCTGTTTTGCCATAAGGCTCCTTCCTGTTCATGAGGAGCTGCTGCTACACCAATGGCACCTTCTTCTGCTTTCCATCTTCACTACAGAGCTTCACAGATCCCATCTCACTGTAAAATACCATTAGGCCAAGGAGCAGTTGCATAGCGAGAAAGAAGAAGTGAGCACAGACCCTTTACATTTTTAAGCAGTTCCTAGTGCTGTTATAACTAGCTTTTGATGTATTTTAGTGATAGATAGATCCAACATTTGCTAGCTTGAGTTTAAGCAGTGCAAGGTCACGCTCTGGTGCCATGGTTAATCACTGACATCATTTGGTCTCTGCACAGTGCAGTATTTACATACAATCTAACATCTGAAAAAGAGGGGGATAGGTTGAAAAATGGATCTGCTGCTTTGGCACATTACTTTCCAGTTTCCCAGAGGAGGCAGAGCTGAGCTCTAGGCAAAGCCACTCCAGTCATCGTTACCGCGTCGTTCTTCCATGCTCTCTCCCTCCCAAGCTGTTTAACTAAAGCCTGCATAATCACTACATACCTGATGATTTGGTTTTGGCACTCTGACTCCTGCACTTCTTGCTTTCCAAAGCAGAGATCTTGGTTTTGTTTTTCCCCTTCCCATGTCAGTTGCCTACAGCTGTGCGTGTGAGTCCACTGCACATAAATCCAGGCTGACGGTAAATTTCTCAGCGAGTTTCCCAAAGGCCATTTCTCACAAGCTAAGAACTTGAAAAGGTCAGAAGTATTCAGTTTACTTTGCTGGAGGAAGCATTCACATCTTTCTCCAGGGGACAAAGGGACAGGATGACACCATGCTATTAACATGTTGTGATCTTAAAGCTCTTGCCTGTATGAAAGCTGTAACTTATTTGCCACCTTATATCTACCTCAGCTGTCAGAGAGGCCCTGAGAGCTCTGATCTGCCTGGGGAGTGCACTGACTTACCTACACACACCGGAGAATTCACTCTTTAATGAGCCTGGAAGTTATGTAGCCTTAGACAAACTAAAACCTACCTTCCCTCCCACACCCAGGATTGTACTCATGCCTTGTACTGTTTAAATCTGCTATAATTTGACCTAAAACATGAGTGAAATAATCTCTTGGGGAATGAGGTTTAACCCCTCTACACTCAGCTGTGTGGAGGCACCAGGTGCAGTTGCTCTGGAGTGGGAGATGGATGAATGCCAGAGTGAGGAGATGAACGAGTTCTTGGGGATCATCTAGGACAGGACAACAGGTGGGATCCGGAGGAGGAGGAACAGGGATTCATTCAATGAGGTGTTTAATTCTTGCTGGAAAATGATGGGGTAAATAATGCAAAGCTATAAAAGACCCACAAGCACTTTCTAAGGTTTCTGGTTTTGCCTTGTCGAAGCAAATAGATGGGCTGTTGCTGGTTCAGGCATTGTTCCCTGGCCCCAGTCAGAGAGGGGCCATGGTCCAGTGTGTGGAGTATGGGACTAGGATGCTCGAGTTATTCTGTTCCTGACTGCTGTGCTGGTTGCTGCCTGAAAAATGGAGGGAGTCAGGCCACCTCTCTCATTCTCTCTCCTACCTCCTCTCCTGCCTGTTTTGTCTAAAGAATAATATTGGGGAGCAGGGACTGTCTCTTCCCATGCACATGCACATGCACAGCACAATGGGGTGTGATCTCAGCAGGGCCTAGGGGTGCTGCTGGAATACTGTTACTGCTGCTCAATAATAATAAATGACATGGTGGTTAAATGCTGTTGGCTGTCAGTAAGAGATAACATTTAGCACTAATGTAGCAATATGCGTGTTCAAAGCACAGTGCAAACATGGACTAATTAATGCTGTTAACATCAGATAGAGATGTTAAATGCACCACTGGTATGATACAGTATTATTCACGCTCTGTTCTTGTCTTTCAGACTTCAAACCCTATTGATGTAGCAGGTAGACCAGGCACAGTCCACCATACGCTGCTGCAGAAGACTCCAGGGGTAGGCAACAATATATAACCTTCTTTTCAGCTTATCTGGATTTACAGTAAACACAGTGATTGCTGATAAAAAAAGGAGTGCAGGCTGGTGAGCAAATTGGCCTTCTAGACTGGGAACATGCAGTGAGGAGAGAAGTTGTCTTTTTCTGGTGAGACGGTAACCTCCACCAGCCATGAATTCAAAGGGGGGATGTATTGGCTTCTTTCAAAAGTCAGAGGAAAATGGGACAGGAAACCCCTTCAATATCTATCCCTTAAGTATTGCTTGGAGAGTAGTTTTATGCGCTCCATTTCAGAATGATTACAAGGTTCAGAAAAGCACTGGCACTGTTCAGTTGCTGGCATGAAGCTGCTTTGTTTATCATAAAATTCTGCTGAGTTTGGTTCAAGGAATGAAAGAGAAGTTTTAAGCCTTTTTTAAGCCTTTTAGGTTTCCTGTGTCACAGGGGACTTCTCTGGAACATTGCTTTCTGAATGCTTTTACTTGTTCAGAGGAAGGAAGTTCCCCACCTTTCTGTATATTGGCTAGTTTTAGAAAGACTGATTGTTTTATTTCTGCTTTTTCCATAGGTGTCAGACCCTTATAGGCCTCCAGTAAGAGTAAGTAAGGTTTGTGGGGGATTTTATATACGTATCTATACACAGATGCTTGGAATACTGTGCATGTGCTTTTGAAATTTGACATGTCCGGTAGAAAAATCTCATGCTCATCCTTTACTTAAACCAAAATGTCAGTTAGCTCTCTGCCACTTCTGATTAATAACATTTAGGTTGAATCCCAGCCTTATTTTGCATCCATTTGTGTGCATTAATAGTTCACAGTATGAAATGAGGGTCACAGAAATAAATGACTGTGAGCATGGGCAGACATTCACCAGTGAACAGATTCATGGTGGCTGAGGTCAGTGTGCTGATGTTCCACATAAAGAGTGGAACAGTGAGTACCACAGCTCAGCTGAAAACAGGGACTTGTTCAGCTGTGGCACTGCTCATCCTGGGGATTGTTTGTCCGTACCCTTTTCCTCCCCAAAAGCCAGCAGCCATAATAACCACACATGACTTAGCCTGCAGTGCAGCAGGGGTGAATGAACAGGGCTCTTTTCAGAAACAGAACTCTGAACCATTAGTTGCTTTCTCTTAAGCATGGCATACTGTTCTTTGCTGCCATTCATTTCAATTTAGGAAGGGGGGAGTGCACATAGGAAAGAACAAGGCAGGATCTCAGATGTCCATGAGATGGGGAAGATATCCCACATTCTTCCTGTTTCCTTCTTAATTTAAACATCATCTGCTGCAGTACAGAAGAAAATGTTGATCACCCATTGTGCCGTTTTAGTAATCAGCCTTTCTCATTGCTTAGCTGCCTGGTTGACAGTAAGGGAAATGAAATGTTCTATCTGATGTAGATTGCTAACGTATAAATTAATCTAAATTCTTGTGCTTTCCACTGCAGAAACCCGGGAAGTGGTGTGCGGTTCATGTACAGATTGCCTGGCAGATCTACCATCACCAGCAAAAGATAAAGGTAATTCGGACGGGTTCTGGAACCAAGCCAAGTCTTTTAGCTTACAGATTGTATTTGAGTGAGTAATGGGCAGGAAGCAGTTACTGTGGTGATTCTCAAGCTTGCCTGTATTGATTAACTAATACTTGCACTCCTTTAACATTTATTGTAGCAACTGTAAAGTTTATCTGAGGGCAAAGGAGCTGGGTGGAAGGGTGTACAGCCAGAAAGAGGGTAAGAAAGTGAGGGGGAGAGTAATTTCCCCAAGTCCATCTTTTTTTTACAAAGCATGCACATTTAATGTCGTTTCCTTTCTGCATTAGTACCTCCTGTGGAGGAGGTAATGAAATGGCCAATGTGGTGAAGAACATTACAGAGCAGAGAGCAGGAGAGTAGATTGATAACACCAGTGTTAGAGGTTGTGGGGCTTCCTGTGCCCATGTGATGGTGGGCAGAGGGAGGGGGGTTTAACACTCGAGGTGTAACAGGATGTAGGTACCCTGGGGTGCTGTTGCAGGCTCGAGGCTCCCTATGGCATGTGGAATAGCTGATAAAGGGACTTGTGTAGATTTTATTTTTTCATAGCTCCTGCAGTAGTTATTTTGTCCCGTTAATGAAGGCTATTCTGTGCTTAAGTAGGTGCCTCTGAAAGGGGCATAAATTTTTATAAGCAAATACGTAATCTTTGAGCTGGCTTCTATGACTAACGTGCAGTTCTGGCCATGCTCACTTCTACAGGGCAAGGATAAAAACAGCCTCACAGCTTCCTCCATCCTTTGCCCCTTGCCTGCACACTGAGCTGTACTGGCTGCAGGAAGGGCATAGTATGGGCACGTCTCTCTCAAACTGGAGAGGCAGAACAGACGAGTCCATCACCCAGCTCTCCAGGCTTCTGTCAGCAGCTTTGTGCCTGCAGAGTAGTTTTTGTCAGGCTGAGAGTGCAGACTGCTCCTGGGGTGCCGTGCACTCGGTGTATCATGTTCCTGCTGCAGCGTGTGCTGCGGGGCTGAGTGCTCCCTGCAGACCTTATCCCTGGGATGGGGCAGGCAGCCGAGAGGCCGCGGGGTGGGATGGCCCTGCGGAGCCTGGCAGGGCACGACTGCGCTGCGTGACCGGAGACGCTGCTGTCACTCTCGCTAACGCTCCCTGGCAGGGCTAAGGAGGAGTGAGCCTTGATTCCCTCTCTTTTTCTCCCATTAAAAAGGAAGTGTATAATGAGATTGGTTTTATATCATTTGACAGCAAATGCAGCTGGATCCCCACAAGCTAGAGATAGGTGGTAAACTTGACCTGTTCAGCAGACCTCCCGCCCCTGGAGTGTTTCCAGGCTTCCATTATCCACAAGATCTTGCCAGGCCTCTGTTTTCTACCACAGGTAAGGGAAGATCATTCCTTGTTGATTTAAAAAAAAAAAAACAAAACCAACCAACAGTCAGTATATGTCATGCATGTCTTTACAGCTACATATGCCTCAAAAATAGAAGCAAGGTTGGTTCAAGGGGTGCAGAGACACTGCTGTGACCAGGGCTCTGCCACCACCTCCAGTGCGGGATCCTGTGCACATCACTGAGCTGCAGCAGTTCGCTCACAGTCTTGTCTGTGCAGCTGGTTCTTATGTGCCTGATTAATAGGGTATAGAGTGATTTTTTAAAAGTGATTTTGACAAAACACTTGAAAATGTTACCATTGCACAGGATTGGAAGTGGCCTCAGTCTCTTTCTTGCTTTTATATGCGTGTTATTCTTGTCAGCTTCTCCACTCACCAAATTTGTTTGTTTTCTGAAAACAAGGGTTTTTTTGTAAAAGGAAAACTTCAGTAACAGCATTGAAAATATTACAGAAGGTGTATTTGTTAAGTGTTTGTTTTTTAAATAGAAAATTCCCCTATGTGTTACAAAATTTAGCACAGTCTAGGGCTTAAAATGGTATATTGAATTTACAAAAAGCCCCAAAGAATTAAATACAGTTTACGCTGATCAGTTGTTTTCCAGTCTGTTGGAGAAGTAATTACAATTATGCAATTACCAAAGGGCAGTAACCTTCACCGTGTTGTTCTCAATGGCTCCGACCATGGAAGACTGCAGCTCTCACATTCTGGTCTGGGAGGACAGTGTGGATTCATGTGGACTCTGTCTACCAAGTGCCAAATGTTGTTTTTATTCTCAAGCTTAACTTTCCTCTCAACTTCTTCACATTTTCTGTCTGTGTTTGAGATGCCAAAGTCTGCATTCTGAATGAGCTGCATCAATTGACGAGATGTAACTTAGTTCTTTGTGTATGTAATTAATTGGCAAATAATGTAATTTTCTCCCCTAATTTTACTCTGGTTTTATGATGCAATATTGCACAATCACCCTAACTCAGTGCATGCATGGTCATATTCAGCCTTGGTTCAACCCTGTTGAAATTAATGACGTTAGAACTGTTTTGAACTCTGTCCCAAACATGCCAGAAAAGCAGCAGATGAGGATCAAGCTGAAATTTCTGTGAGAAGTGAGTTTCAAATGCAGATGGCCTTCAGGAACTCCACCAGTGCTTCAGTCTGTCTTTCTGCTCTATCTGTGGATGGAAATGGTTAGGTATCAAATGCACATTTCTACCACATGTGATCAGTGCTGGTACCAGCTCTACATTGTAGGGTGCTACCCTTTATTTTGGTCTCTATAAAGGTACTTCGATAGTACAAGGCCAAGATACTCATTGCATCTACTTGGATGCATAAGCACAGCTTATTTACAAACCTCTGGCTGTTTCCTATGGCAGATGTTTCGTTATCACTGTCCTCAGTCTGTCCTGTGTTGTCATTACAAGAACCTTGTTTCGTGTCTGGTTTTGCTACTGAAGGCTGTTCTGGACAGAATTACCCTAACAGGCAGAAAAGCACCAGTCCAGTTGGTATCTAGAGTTTTTTCCCTTAAAAGATGCAAGCATGGCTTGCTTTTCATTTGTAAAAGCAGGAGGGGAAATAGTACAAAATAGAAGTATTAAAGAGGGCAAACTAATAGAAAACATTCAGTAGAGAGAAACAACCTTACAACAACTTGTCTGTGAGTATATTAATCACAGGAGCCATCACACAGTAAATCCAGGTAAAAAGTGCTGTCAACATGAGCAAACACTGCAGCTGGAATACATGGAGGAATAAATCTTTTACCCTGGAATATCCAAGGCATTCTTTTCACCTTACTGAACATGTGTGCAGTTGATGTGAATCATTGGTTCTGCTGCATTGCCTGGTTACTGGGGGAGACATAAGTTATCTTAGGGCCACCTGTCTCCAGGACGGATGCTGGGCTGCCTGGCAGACGCTCTATTTAATAACTGCCTGACAGCCTGCAGTGCTGCTCCTGGCTTTCTCCAGAGGATTTTTTATTATCAGCCCATGTAGTTGAGTTTGTAAGCCGTCTCCTTTGAAGAAATCTCCCATCCATTATACACCTTCTGAAATCTTAAAGGATTAGAAAGATGACAGTCTCCATCCGTCTTGAAGCATTGGAGCAGTCAGAATGTTTATAGAGAGGTACTAGATAGGTCTCGTTGTTGTGGTCTCTCTTAAGTTTCTTCAACTCATTTTCTGGCTGCTTAGGTTTGAGGTACCCAAGCTGGTGAGGGACACAGAGCTCTGTCTCCCTCTCAGGTTTCACAGTTTGCTTGTGTCCTGGACACGTGAGTGTGTTTCATAGCGACCATCAGTGGTTGGGCACTGTCACCAAGGAAGGCCAGGTCAGGGGCTGAGCAAGTACCCCAGTGACAGGTGACACCAGTGCTTTTCACACTCAGGTTACGAGCCCATTCAGATTCACGTATGCCTGCCTGCAAAGAAAGAAAATCTCTCATTTTCTGCTCTGAAAAGAGAGCGGAGTTTTCTGCATGAGCCTGGTCCACCCTGAAATACAGGGCAGACCTGCTTGTTTCACCCCCTTCCTTCCCCTCTCCTCAGCTTCATGTAATCCAGCATGCTCAGCAGTGGTGTTCTTTCCCACAAGGAAGCACAGCACCGTGGCAATGAGAGTGTCTAGGAAAGGGAAAAAATACCGAGGGGAGCCTGTAGATGCAGGGACAGATGTGAGAGCGTAGCTGGAGCTCTCATGGGAGAGGCATGATTGATGTTCCCTGCGTGCCTGTCATTAACTGATGTTTCGTATAGACTCTAATCAGTCACTTCCGAGCACCTTCTGTCTGGGCCCATAACCTGGGCTGACCCTTTTTAATGTAAACATGGAGTAATGACTGAAAATGTCAGACAAAGAGCTTGGCTTCCTCATTACTCCAGGTGAGCAGCAGCTCTCAGTGCAAGGTCTCCTCCTGCCTCCTAGAGCCCTGTTACAGACTCCTTGGCAGGGTTCTCAGGGAGATCCAGCCTGTTGCTCACCCGGCCGAGGTTTGGGGTCTTCCCTTGCTTTTGCTGTTTGAATGTGGCCTTTGCATCCAGTTCTTGAATGTGATGGCCACAAGCTCTGTGTATACAAGGAGTCACTTGCCCCTGAACTAAAAAGGGATCTTGTTCTCACAGGTGCAACACATCCAGCCACCACCCCTTTTGGTCCCTCACCTCACCACAGCAGTTTCCTGCCTACGAACCACTTGGCAGGTAAGTGTAAGTAACCCTGCCTCCACCTCTGTACCTGTGCCCCCTTCCTGGCTCTCAATGTGGTCCTGCACTGTAGCACTAGGGGAGGGAAAGGCTTTAACTGCCTCAGGATCCAGAAGCTGGCCAGCTTCTCATCCCTGCCAGCTCCCAGCACATCCCCTCATTGTCCCCCAAAGAAGAGGGCAGTGCAGAGCTGTCACATCTGTCACTGCTGGGACACTGCACCAGAGCCAAAATGTGACCTGTAGAGTCCTGTGCTCCTGAATGTGCCCGAGGAAATGGGGGAAATTTATGCAAAGATACCTCAGACAAGCCTCAGCTTAAAATGGGCTCCTCCTGTATCATTTTCCACCTATGAAAGGTCTTGACTAGGTTCTTCAAAAGAGTTCAGGGAACAGTTCCTGGCAAATAGTTGTTCTGCACATTTTGCCAGCCTTTCAGTTTCCTAATTGGCAGTAAGTAGAGCCTGATTTTCTCAAATGTTCTCATTTTAGAAGCTCACAAGCAGCTCATTGCCAATTAAAGTTCAAGCTCTGTTGATTAATGTTTTACTAACATTCATCCAATCAGTAAATGTGGCATGCCACATGACCTAGTAGACTGTTTTTTCTCTTGCAAATACCCAGATTTACATCAATTCCTGAACATTCTGTCAAAATTAACTATCTCTGTGGAGTCACTCAGCTACTTAATATCAAAGAGGAAGGGCAAGAACATCTGTTTTAAAATAAGTAAATAAGCAAATAGCTGTTTGCTTAAAGATCCAAGCTATTTGTGCCATTTGCCTTGATTTTTTAAATGTGATATCTGTGAGGAAGTGGAGAGCAACCTTACCTCCTGTAACATGGCAAGTTAAGGACTTGAAAGGGACACTCGAAAAGCCAGTGGGCAGGAGGAGGAGTTGTTTAGAGATGACTAGTAGGAAAGAAAACAAGTACACTGGTAGGATTTAACCCATAGCTGTCTCTGGAGTGTGGAAGCCTGAGTCAGGCTATGTGCTCTCAGAGAGGAACCTCCTCTGGTGATGGGTGCCTTTACTGGGAAAAAAGTGCAGAAACAAGACAATGCATCTCCTCAGTGCTGGCCAAGGGGCCTGCTGAGATTCTTTCAAGGCAATTGCAATGCTTCTACTATTAGTACTGATAAGGAAAGAGAGTTATAGCTCAGCAGCCACCCTAATTTCAGCTATTAGACATTAATTTCTAGCTTGCTTCTGACTCGCATACAAAAGTTTATTACAGCACCTGTTTGCAGAGTGAGCACTGAATCCCTTCTCCATTTTAACATGATGGGAATTTTCTGTGCAAAGAACCTTGCAATGAGAAGGATCAGCTTAAAGTCTGGCCTAATCCTACTTGGATTCAAACCGTTAAGAAGGGGAGGGGTGCGTTTCATTCTCCAACATTCTTGGCTAAATGCCTGCTAAATCCCTGTTTGCCTTTCCAGATCCATTTAGCAGGTCAAGCACCTTCAGCGGCCTTGGGAACTTAGGCAGCAATGCCTTTGGAGGATTAGGCAGTCATGCTCTGAGTAAGTACTGGCTGGGTTACTGCAGACAAATATCCCTTCCAGAAAAGCCACATGCTAATATTTACAGCAGCTGGTGGTAGTTTTTAAAGAAGTTTAATTCCTAACCTCCATTCTCCTATCTGAAAACACTGCACCTAAGATTTCCAGGTCTCTGCGGTGGGAGCTTTTCTGCATGTCACAGAGATCAGTGGCTGTGCTCTGTGCCTCCTCACTGCTGAGGGTTGCTACCTTGTGTGCTCAGAGAGACACTGGAGCTGCAAAACCCCACCGAGCTCTGGGACCCTCTGGGCACCTAAAGTAACACCCTTCACCAGCGAAGATGCACAGTGGAGCAGCTATTGATACTTCTTCCAATTTGTGTAGATATCCTCTGTAACCATTGACTGAAGTTTAAATTACCTGTATAAAATAATTTTACTTCAAAAACATGTTACCTGTAGGCAAAACGTGCTTGAGAGTCACACATAAGAGAGCACATAAAAGACCGTGCTTGTGCATCTCATGGTGCAACAGGAATCAGCTGAAGATGGATGGAGGAAAATCGAATGACTGTTCTGAAAAGCCTACAGCCAAGCTCTGTGTTTATACACACACATACATACCACCAAATACTCTGGGTTCTTCAACAAAAAAGTCCCTGAAGCATCAGCTGCAGGCAGCTGATTGCTTGTAACTATGCACAAATTAAAGTTTCTACCAGAGAGAGGAGCTGAAGAAAAATACTGCTTTTGTGCTGGAGCCCTTGCCTGGGGTGGGTGGAGAAGAGAAGCTGGGCATTTTCAGTAGTCTCTGAGTTATTGAGGTGTATAAAGCTTCCTCCAACAACAGCCTTAAAAGAGCTGGTGGATCTTACACCCAGTGTTGGAATTATCTATGTCCACTCACTAGTTGCTCCCCCTCACCATTAAAAAGTCTTGAAAGGACAGTTCTGGTTGTGACTAATATTGTGAAAAATGTCTGTATAATTATTTGGTTTGAATTATTTTTAACTCTTCCTCCCCCTGCCGTTATTCTAGCTCACAACAACATTTTTACTCACAAAGATGGCCCAAACCTGCAGAATTTCAATAACCCCCATGAACCATGGAATAGACTCCACCGGACCCCGCCGTCCTTCCCAACACCTCCACAGTGGCCCAAGCCAACGGACTCAGAGCGAAGCTCCTCGGTGACAAACCATGACAGGGACAGAGAGCGGGAGCGGGAGCCCGAGAAGAGGGATCTTTCTCTGAGCAAAGATGACAGAGACAAAGAGAGGTGAGCACTGTGGGCTTCTGACCACTTCCTCCTGGGACTATACTTCCTCTCTGTTTTTTCTGTTTTCCCGAACATGTTGCTTGTCCTTAAAGCAGCTGAGAGGCCTTTCCCTCAGATAAGTACAAGTACTATCATCACCAAAAAAATTCCTCTTCACCTTTTAGGATTTGTCTTCTGTGGAAATATGGTAAACTAGTCCCTGCTAGTAGGTTAACAAAAAGCACCAGGCTGAGGAATTGGGTGTGTTGCTGTGGTTTCAGTGTATACTTGGCTGTTTTCAATGCAGCTGCTTTAGGATTGCTGTGCATCCTTAAATGGTGATGGTAGCATTGTGATGGGTCCTTTGGAAACAGTCATAGTTCTCATTAATGTACAGATATGCTGATGAATTCAAATGCTAGCTGGACATTAACGAGATAAAAATGCAAATGCCTGTATCTGGAGCAGTGTGCATGAATCCATTAGCAAAACTGATTTTAAAAAATTGCATTGTGGGCAAACGCTTATTAACGATGACAGGCCTGTATCACCTGGGCTATAGTTACTTCATTAGCTCCCAGTTACATGATTTTGAAGCTGTGAAGCCCTTTATATTTCAGAGGCCAGTCGTCTCCAACAGGCTACTTCTTTGTAGGCAGTAACAGCCTGCACGTCTTAGATGTGTGTGCTTGACTAGTGATAGGGGTTCATAGTTTGCCTGAAGAGCTTTTAATGAGATCTTCAGGCAATACCTGTGAACAAGATTGTATGGCAGCAATAGGCTGAGAATCATCTTACTTTAAATGTTAAATTGTCTGACATCCTTGCACACAGATACTGTTCAGGTAGGAAGCTCCCTTCTAGTGAATTCTAGTGGAATTCATTTGCAGACCAAGGTTACTTTACTCCCAAGAGTGTTCACACAGGGGTTAACAGCTCTATTACATTTCTATTAATTTAGCTTAAGCTGTCCCCAGCATCCCTATTTGGACATGGTTTTAATAAACCACATCCTTGACCAGCAATCATGACTACCACAGAGGAAGAAAGCTGGGTTAGCAAATGCAACCATAAGGGATAAATTCTTACACAACTCCCCAAAACACCTCCAGCTTTCAGTGCTCAGGTCTTAGAGCTCTCAAAAGCAAACACAGCATAAAACTTAGGCATCAGTGAACCTCTCAGCTGCATAATGCAGTTCTCTCAATCACACCATGATATTTTGCATTTAAAGTGTCTCTCATTCAGAGCAAAGTGCTTTTAGAAGGTAAGCACTATTTATTCCCCTGTTAAAAAGGTGGGATTAACTGTGACTAATTGGCTTGCTCAGAGGCAGAGGTGCAGTTGGAAATGTAAACCTTTGTGCCTCTCTTTCTAAACCATGGATGTTGTCATCAAACCCCTTGTTTGTCACAGCAGGTCCTCTTGAAACACAGCTCAGTTGCTCAGTCTCATGGCCAATTCAAGCATGTTCCTCCTGAAGTACCTGGTGTACCTGCAAAAACTGCCAACAACAAAAACTCCTGCAGCTCCATAGGAAAATCAGCCTCACCTTATGGCTGCTTCCAGTCAACAAGGTTGACTTGGGAATGACCTGCATATATTTCTGTAGGCTTCTGTTTTGTGTGCCTGGATCCATATTTTTGGAAAGGAACCTGAGTTTTATAGCTGAGAAAGAAGGTCGTTGTCTAGCAGCAGGATGTACACATGAACACACAATAAGCTTTTTTTTAAGAAAAATAAGTTGTCTAGAATTCTTCTTTCCCTACATTTCTCAGTGAAATGGTCTTAGGGTGAATATAATCTTCCAGCCACATCCCCAATTTAGTCCCACATTTGTGAACATTTAACTTTTTTTGTCTTTGAAGTATGTAAAGGCAGCTACTGCATGTCCCTTAGCATAGCATCACAGCTGCAGCTGATGTTTGCAGAGTTTTCCAAATCCTGAGCAATCTCAAAGTGTACAACTGGACACAGCACTGTGCACGCCCAACATCACGAGTGTATTTGTTCACACATAACCAAGGATGTACCTTCCGTGTTTTTACAGAGACCTCCTGGATAAAAACAGACATTCGAACAGATCCTCACCGGCATCAGCCCCAGTGACGCACCAGATAAGCAATCTCATCCGCAGCAACAGCCAGAGCTCCAGCGATCCCATCAGGCAGGTCAGCCTCGGGGAGAGGGAGAGGTCCAAGGAGCCTGAGCGAGAGCACCCTGACCGGCTGAGAGAGCCACCCATAGCTGAACACAAGATCAAAGAGAGCCGTTCTCCAGTGAAGGAAACTCCAAGCCATGATAAGAGACCCTCTGAGGACAACACAAAGCCAGTAATCCAGTCTGTATCCCCATACAGCAAACCTGCACTAAGTGAGAGCCTGAAGCTTACCAATCTAATGAGCAAGGACATGGAGAGAAAGGCAGAGCTTCCCAGCGACCTCCAGAAGATTAAAAATGACATCAAAGTCAAGGAGGAGAGGAAGGAAGACAGTGATGTGCTGGTGGTTGGGTCTGAGCCTTCCCAGCACTCCCGGTCAGTGGAGCATCCCCCACCGCCCACTCTCCACGGATTATCATTGCCTCACTCGATGGCTGCCTCCATGCCCATCTCCATGGGCAGCGTGCACCAGATGAACAACATGAATGTCCTGGACCGCAGCAGGATGATGACCCCGCTCATAGGCATGAACCCTTTGTCGGGAAGAGAGAGGCTGCCGCATCCCGGATTTTCTTGGGACCCGATGAGGGACCCGTTGCGAGATGCCTACCGGAGCTTAGACCTGCACCGTCGAATGGACTTCCAGCTCCGGACGGATCCTATCCATAGGTTTCCTACCACCTCTGGCTTTTATGACCATGAGCGTTCCTACAGAGACAGGGAACCACACGACTACAACCACGAGAACCTTCTGGAAGCCCGCCGAGAGCAGGAGCGGTTGCGGCAAGTGGAGGAGCGCGAGCGCTTGCACTTACGGGAAGAACTTGAGCGTGCCAGAATGCACCACTTGCACTCGTCCCCCATCGAAAGCCACCTGGCACATGTGCCATCCTTCATGCCTCATTTGAGCGGGATGCATTACCCCAGACTGAGTCCATCCACTGCCATGCACAACGGGATTTTGAACAGGAACCCGCCGACCGCAGCGCTGAGCGCGCCGCCGCCTCTCGTACCAGCCAGCAGCACCAGACCTGCCTCCCCTCGCAGGACTACTCCACTCACAAACTCAGAGTCCAGGGACTATTCCCCCTCTAGGAACCCCAAAGAAGTAGAGGCACGATAGTCCCCAACATTGAATTTTAAACTCACCTGTACATAAAACAAGCAAGCAAACAAACAAACAAAAAAAAACACAAACAGGAAAAAAAAAACCAACAAAAAAAGAAAACAACAAACCTTTTACAAAATGCACTGCTGTAAACTTTTTTTTTAATGTAAAATTTGTAGAAGTTAAGCACATTTCCATAAATAACGGGGTTGGGGACTTTCCAACAAGAAGGTTGCTGAGAATGGGAATTTAATATATAGGTATTGATTTTTGGTTTTGTTTTTTGTTTCTGTGCTAAAAAAAATGAGTTAAGAATATCAAGTTTGTACATTTTTTCCCAAATGTGAGAAACATTTTTAATGGATTTGTATTTTTTTTAATTTTGTGCTCTTTATTCACTTAAAAAAAGAAGAAATTTTGCTTTTGTTTTTAGTTAAATTTGCATTTTAAAGGCCTCAGATCCTTAAGAAAAAAATACCCAGGGTTTCTTAAAAGTATTATTTATGGAAATACTGTAGTTTTACAGTCCACTGTGAGGTTCCCTTCTGAGGCCAATTGATCACTTACCTTGGTACTTTGGAACCGAAGTTACAGATATATATTAAAATATTAATAATAATAATAATGTACAAAACTGTTTGTTTTTTGCCTTATTATATTATGCAGAAATTTAAGAGGAATTTTTTTTGACTTCTTGTTTTAAACAAAAAAAAAAAAAAGAAAACAAACTGTAAATATTCTGTTAATATAAATGTACACCAATATTAAATTCTTAACATAGGTAGACTTTATAAAAATGGTTTCTAGAACCACTCTGGTTATTTGTTAACATGGTTACAACTCATACTCTTGTCACAGTCAGAAGTTCACGCTCAGAAAGCTCAGTACGGCATATATACTTCAACTATGCAAGAACTTGGAGGCAGGTCTTAGTGGATGTTGGGGGGAGGAAGGTTTTAAAAAAAAAATTAAAAAAAAAAAAAAAAACAACCCAAAAACAACCAACTCGCAACTCTGGAGACATAATGGCAATGGCATGTGAACAGGAAGAAGGCTGCTTGTGTTTAACAAAAAAAAAAAGAGAGACTGAATTTTTTTGTACAAACACAAGGGACAGTTCGTCAAGGAAAGAGAAAGACACACGCTCCTGGAAGGGAATTTTGGTTTCCTACTTTTCAAGCTGGCAAAAGCAGATGGAACTGGCACAGTACCATGCGGCAGACCCTTTCCTTATTTTTTTCCTTTTTTTTTTCTCTTTTTTTGTGTTGTGGGCAGGATCGCTGGCAAGCAAGGACAATTTTCCGTGGACCCCTTGTGCTAATTGTGCAGTGTTCTTATTGGAATCTGTATACAAGACAAAGTAGAATTTTAGGAGTGCAAAAAAAAAGTCTAATGGTTGATTAAAAAAAAAAAAGAAATTCTGATATATTATCTATAGTACATGAAGACCATAAGCAAATGTTTGTTTCAGTGTGGTTCTGCCTTGAACTGCTTTTTGGCATGATTTATTTTTTATTTCCGATTTTACTTTTCATCCATATGTAAATTTTGCCATGTTTTACTTGCTGTACCATCCCCCCTTCCCTTATTTTATTTTTCAGTGTCCATGTTTTATATATCCTGGGCTTTTTCTCTCTAGTTAATTCAGCCATCCGCTACTATTTTCTTGGCTCTGTAACTCTTGTTTCCCCCCCTCCCCGTCCTCCCCCCTGCACCCCCTGTAATTTTAAACATTCAGTTTCCTTGTAGATCAATGAAGATAAATACAACATTGATTTTGGATGAAAAAGGCAGTTGAGTGTTTGTGTGTCGTAGCCAGCGCTGTTGACTCGAGGCTAATGGTTTATTGACGGCTGGGAGGAGGCAGCTGGCGGAAGGGGCTGGTGCTGGGACAGGGATTTGCTTCTGCCTGTGAATCCTTCCCAGCAGAAGGAGCACGGTCCGTGACACGCTCTGGAGGCCGTGGCTGCTGTCGGGATTTGGGGTTTGGGGAGGAGAGCGGAGCGGTGCCGCCCGCCCTGCAGCATCTCCACCCCACGGCCCGGGGGCACCTGGGGCTCTGCGCCTCGGGGGCTGGTCCAGCATCTCCTGCTGGGGGAAAGAAGGACAGAAAAGGAAGCGTGCAGCAGTTCATTTGGAGGGACCCTGCTGCCGGCGTCACCACGGGAAGTTTATCGCCTCAGGCGCTGCTCTCCACTTCCCATTTGCTTCCCCAGCCTTTCCCGTGGGCTGAGCCATCTGCGGGGGGATGGAGCCGTGCCCCGAACCCCTCGTGCTCCGCGGCTGATGGAGCGGTGGGCGACGGTGCTTTAGGAGCATGTTACAGCTTCTGGGTTTAGGTTTGCGTGTGACTAAATTACTGAGCATGAAAAAATAAAATGGAAATAAAATTGCAGGGTCCTTAATCTGATGAAAGGAGGCTTAAAACAAAATAGGCACTAAAAATCAGCACCTGCTCTCCCAGCTGAAATTGGAGGAACATAGAACACATGGTGGATGTGAAAAGCGTGTTGGACTCAGCATAAAGATTCATAGTGCTGGCTCAGGGGGATTGTAATTCTCCTGGTGCTAGTGTCCAACATGGGATCTTGCTTGACACCATCTCTGACATGGACCTGCATAAATGAGCCCCCCTAACCTCTGTTAAGAGTCCATAGCTGCATCTTCCTGATGCAGGTATGTGTGAGCAAGGAGGTTGTTCTGCAAACTTCAGAAAAAAATACAAAAATGGACCATGCCCTTTGGAAGCATTTGGTCTGTGTAGGACTTAAAAGTGAGCATTAAATCAATGCCATGCTCCCCTGGCATTCCTGAAGGATTGCTTATTGCAGCCACCCTGCTGCCAGAAGAATTCATCATGACTGATGTTGTGGAGGTCTGAATATTAAAAGAAAATCAGCGGTTTGCCATTTACTGTATTAGGAGGCATTGCTCTCCCACCTTCGGAGGATGACCCATCAATAATGCTGCACTACAGTGGGATTCCTGTGGAATTACGCATTGTCGAGTATCAGCCTTCTCACAAAATGGTTCATCATGATTAATGGTACTATTACCTAAACAGAGAAACTAATTAATTCAGCCTTATTCCTTTAAGCCACCCCAGCTGAGCTGCCTTCTGCTAAAAGAAGGGGTGCAGAAGGACTTCCTGGGTTTTATGCATTTCTACCACTGTTCAGCTTTCATTTTGTGCCATTTTCACCATTTTTATTCTACTTTTGGCTGTTTCCCTAAAGACTTCCCTCAGCCACCAAAAAAGGATGGAATTTAGCAAACAAATGACAGTGGGTGGGAGGAAGAAGATTGGATTTGGAAGGTTCATTGCTTGCCTCAGTCAACCTGTGTTTAAAAAGACACTCAGGAAACTGTAAGGAGGGAGACCAGTGGTTGCACTTCAGTTACCTTTTGTCCCAAATGCCACATGCCCTCCGGGGCTCCGTGGAAGATGTGTGCATCAGCTTCAGTTAGTGGGGGCCACTCTTGGCCCAGTCAGTAAAATGGACAACCAGGATATCAGGGAGTGAGGGAAAAAGCCACTCTTCAAAGCTGTAACAAATCCTCAGATCACTTGTCAAAAATAGTAACTGTTCCTTGACAAAAAGATCTAGTGCTTCCCTAAAAAGCCAGCTTTATTGCCTAAAATAAGCATATGGGAATTGTCCTTTTCAGCCTATAGAGATACCATAAATATTTAGTTAGCTGTTGGTGACCTGGAGTTAGACAAACAGAGGGTTGATGCAGGGGAGCCCAAGGACTCGGCAGCAGGCTGAGCTTCCACTGTCAGCTCTGCAACGCCAGCATCGCCTGGGCCCAGAGGAAGGAAAGCATAAGAAGCCAACTAGTCAGGAATGCAATATCCTGAGAGCTTAGGGAAGAGCGAGACACACCAGCTGTGCTTCGGGCAGCCCAGCAAGTGCCAGAATGAGAGCAGAGGTAGATCAGTGGTGTGCAGCTCAGGCTGGAGCCGAGAAACCGTCAACTGTGGGGAAAACAAGATTTGTGTTTTCCTTGGCTTGTGCCAAGCAAAAAAAAAAAAAAGGAAACCCTTCCCTTACCTCCCTCAGGGAATTCCTTTTTGCCAAAGTCTTAAGAAAATAGTTGTGTTGCAGTGTTGGGGGATTTTGGTAGTGGTCTTGAGAGGCCAAAATGGCATTGCCTGTCACCAAAACCTGGGTGTCCCCACGCCAACACCCCTTGCAGAGCTCTCCGCAGTGCTTCTTGGTGCCCTTTTGCACGTGCAGTTTGCTTTGGGGATAGTCCAGCTAAGGAAATAAAGAGAAACGGGGCTTGGACAAACAAATTTAGCACTTTTGCTCAAATCCTGGGGAGCTGGTAGCCCAGGGCTTAGCTCAGAAACACGGTGCTTTGGGAAGAGCAGGGCAGGTCATGGGCTCAGCCTCAAACTGGGCATCACTGTGGGCAATCAGCATTGTCCGGGGGAGCCGCTTCATGTCCACCTGTGTCCAGCAATATGGCATCCCCCTGCTGAGGCCACAGCTCTTGCACAGTATCAAGATCAATACTTTGTAAGGAAAATGCCTTTCCCAGTAGTGCACTGTATTATGTGAAACTGAATAAAAAGCAAGGAGTGGGGGAAGGCTACACCAGGCCTAAATTACAGGCTCCCATTTCTGAACATAATGGAGAAAAAGAAGAATCAAATGATGTTTTGAAGTTTAACGTGGAAAATATTTTTCCAAAGCCTTTGAGGGATGTGTGTGTGAAGTAAAAAGGTCGGCTCCCCTCATTCCAGCCCCTGCTGCTGCGGCACAGCTGGAGGCTCCCTGCGCAGCGGCTGGGACCTCCTTGCAGGTGTCGGCACGGCAATTTCTTTGTCTTCTCACAAAAAACCTTCTGCTCCATTAAGCTTCCCTAATTGCTGCATTTATCATCAGCCATTTTCTGCTTGTTCCCTTCCTCATTCAGCGAGGATGTGTCAAAATAGAGATCCACCCGCCGTCCCTCCGAGATGAAGCTGTTCGAGGCACCGGCTGCTCAATTGGCCGTTCAGCAGAAGGTCCCTCATTACCGGCTCGGCGGCAGCTCGTGTGTCACACACATCACAGCAGCCGGGCTGTGCTGGCCGGGTGTCAGGCCCTTTGCACTGAGCCTTGATAAATAGCTGAAAGGAGAAAAATACAGGGCTTATTTTTTGACTCAAAACCCAGCCAGCTTCGTCCTCCTCCTCCTCCAGCTCCTGATTGGAATTCACGCAGCGAAGTGCAGCTGCCCGCAGCAGGGTGAAGCCCTTCATCTCCCCCCAAAGCAGTTTGAGGAGCAGAGGATGTGTTAGACACCCAAAGGAGATGGGGCCCAGCTCACACCCACATCGGCCTTGGTCATACACCAGCGGCAGGAGGGACCCTGGAAGAAAACCACTGTGGCTCAGTGGGGCGGGCAGGCTTCTGCAGCTGCTTTCCAGAGGAGTTGCCATCATATACGAGGTCATAATTAGCTCTTCTGCAACATTTGCTCACTGTTTTATCAAAAACACTTTTAAAATAATTATTATTATTTCAGGGAAAGGAAAAACCAGTCAATACACTGAAGGAAGTGACCAACTTTTCAAAAGTGCTCTGCTCCCTTCCACAGCGTCCCCTTCTCTCCAGCATTTGCAGCTGATGAAGGGCCAGAGCCCAGCGACGTTCCCCAGATGCACTGGTGGTGGTGGGATCACTCAGAGGAAATTGCAAAGCAGAAGAACTCTGCAAATCCAAATTCAAAGTGCTGGCCAGTGAAAAACACAGTGGTGAGGAACGAGTTTGGGGAAGCTTTTAGGTTTCATTATTCAAAAATCTTTCTTTTTGAGTGCTATAAAAAAGCCTCCTCCTGTGGAGGGAACAAAGGAAAAGGGATTAATTTTATAGAGCTTTTTTCAAAACTAAGATGGTTCCGGATTTTTGGTTTGTTAATGGACATCTAAGAAACTACAGAGAGTGAAAAATATCCAACAAGGGAACCTCATCTGAGGGGTGATTTGCACTAAGCCCCTTTGGACAGGGGAGGTGGTAGTACCATAAAGCACACTGTTACAGCTTCCATTTAAAAGAAACCCACCTTAACTCCCAGCACATACCACTGGTGGCCCTGAAAAGGCTGAAAGCTGTGCTCTGCTGTCATGGGGCTCTGCAGGTTAACCATGTGTCTGCAGCTGGGAAGCAGGGATCGAAAGCAGCCCAGCTATTGAAGGAATTAGTTCAGCTGCTGGGGCCAGCTCTGGAGGTAACGCACGGCCAGATTAGCCTTTCCAAGAGCTCAGCAATTTCTTCCATGTCCTATGGAATTTCACTAGCCCAGCTCTGCAGAATTTAAAGGTTAAGCCTCAGGCACAACACAGCTACTTTGCTGTCAGATACAGAATCAATGCCACTTCTCTGCCCAGCACATCGGGGCACTGGGCTGCCAATGGCCCGTGCCCAGGGTACAGCAGAGCCACAGGAGGAAGGAGACCCTCTCCCACCTGGGTCTGCAAAGTCCACACCAGCCTGTTTGGACCACTACTGACAGATCTTGTGGCAAAGGCACAGTACAGTTTTTCCACACCCTGCCTCCAATGTGTTCACTGGATGACTTCACGCAGCCAGACATGGCCAAAAATGTGCCTCTGTGAACTAATGAATTGGTTTAATTGTATGCCAAACCTGAGAGCAGCCAAAAGTAACAAATTAAAGTTTACAATCCTGTGGTCTCATTTACAAGGGGATAATACAGCAACTGTTTATTTTGTGAGATGTTAGAGTGAGTCGGGAGAAAATTACAGCCCCTATATAATATTAATAATAATCAACATCATAAAAATACTTTTAATAGGAAACACTGATGGTTGTTTTGCTCCCTTAACTTGCACTATTGTTCCAGCCCGTCTGGCTGCCAGCTCACAGGGCAGGGGGTGTTGATTCCCTGGAGGCCAAGCTGGCTCCACAGCCACAGCAGCTCACAGCAGCTTCACACTTAAGAGTTTAATAATCGCTCTGGCTGTAGCGCGGTAGCACCCATGGGAGGATCCACAGGGGCAGATGATGCTTCACAGGGCCACGGAAAGAGATCCAGGGGAGGAAGGAGATGCCAGGATGCCTGGAAGCTGCCTGGAAGCTGCTGGGAGAGCATGGCCGAGGTCCCCAGCCCAGAAGGAACAGGCTGGGCGGGGAGGTGGGAGCAGCAGCTCTGCAGCTTTTGGAAGACGTGCGAGCCACGCCCTTTGCCAAGGGATGGAGGTGCAAGATCAGCCTGCATCGCCCTTGCAGCTGTGTCCCCAGGCAGGAGGGAGAGCCTGGCAGGTTTAGGGACACATCCCTACTGCCCTGGCACATGCTCCGGGAACGCCCCACTGGCAGCTGGTGCCAGCTCGGCCCAGTGGCAGTGGCTCCACTCCTGCTGCTCTCCAGGACAGGGCACCAGAGCTGTGACACTGCCAGCGCAGGAGCAGGAGCCTCCTGGGCTGGAGACAGCCGTGAGCCCAGCGTTGTGGGCACTGGCACGGGCTCCAACACCACAAAGCAGTGACCAGGTGAAGCAGGTGACAACATCCTTGTACAAGGACAGTCTCAGGCTTTCAGCCTTTTTCAAGCCACTGCAGCAGGAGCCCTGGCTCCATCTTCACTTGTGCACAGGTTGCCCAGCGTGGGGGTCCCCCGGGCTCCAGCACCCCGTTCACTCCAGCCAAGGGCTCCAGAGAGGTGGGGACTTGCAAGAAGGGCTCTGGGATGAGGGACAGTCCTAAATATGGTAAAATTGCCATAACTGGCTTATTTTTCCTGCAGAAGAGATGAGGCCCATATGAAGCTCAGCAGCTGGGTGAACGGCTGTGTCACCAAAGGCAGTTGAACGGGAATGCAAGAGGGGGAAAAATAAATAAATACGTTCGTACATCCCCATGAAATGAGCCCCTCCCCATTCAGCCATTTCCCTTTATTTCTTCCTTTTAGAGGCAAGGTTATCGGGTCTAACATCACATCCAAACATTTCAGCACTAGCATTATACGGGATGCTCCAAGGTCAGCGCCTGCAGCTGTAAACTCATTAGTCTTGTCTTTTGTGAGAGAAGAAAGCCTCTTCATTCCGCTCTCGCCCCCTTCCCCCCTAATTAAAATTAAGGTATTTCCTGGCCAAAAGTCATTTCTGCATTCATTCATCTCAATTCTTTTCTGTTTGGATAAACCACCCTTTGGTACTCCCAGGGTGTTATGTATACAAACTATAAACTCTTAATGGTCCTGCAGTGTGTTATGACTGGCCTAAAGAGCTAAAGCAGGCTCCAAAAAAGTGGTTCTTGGCAACGCTGTGTATGGAGTTCAGGCTCATCAGTCATATGCAATTAGAGATTAAAAGTGCTTGATGGACTATAGGGGAGACCAGCACAGAGGGAGATTAGGAATGTAGGAGAGAAAAGGCAAACAAAAGCTTTTATCTCGGCACAGCAGTTGCTACTACAAAAGCAGCAATGGAAGGACAGTCCCCATTTTCCAGAGGCACCCACGGCCTTTCCAGCTCGAGGGCCCCAGCATGCCCCACCTCTGTTCTGTTGACCACCCACATCTCCAGCGGGGTGATGCAGGTCCTCGGGAACACCAGGGCTGGTGGCTGTTGCCCAGGGAGGGCTCGGGAAGGCCAGGCTCTGGAGGAGGCTCATGCTGCAGCCCAGGATTTCCAGCCCTCGATTCCAGCTGCCCGCAGGCACAGTGCCTGGCAAACCAAACTCCCCCCAGCTATTGGCAAGGGCCAATCTGCCCAGAACAGGGGCACCTGGGAGGCATCAGAAGCCTGATGGGTCTATGGGGATGGGGAGGGAACAGTGGCTCTTCCTCTTAGAACAAAGGGGAGTTTCCCCATTAGGCTGCTCTTGCCCTGAAGGGGAGGTGGGTCGTTGTCATGTAAATACTTTTGAAAGGTTTGTGGCCATTTATTTCTTGTTTTGCTGAGTGTGGGAGCCTGCTGCATGCTGAAATAGGCTATGGGGCAAAGCAGCTCCCTGATGACCATCCCTGCTGGATGCTCCCAAGGACAGGAAAAAGCAGAACACAGGGGTTGGCAGGGACTCTTCTCCTCTCCTTCCACACCCTCAGCCTATGCAACCTCTCCAATTTGGGCAGGCTTAAAATGCTGGGCTAACATAAGATACAGGGAGACACAGAAATTATGTTTCTCCCAGCAGAGAAATATTTGGGTTCGTAGACTGAAGGCAGTTTGTGCTTTATGTAAGGGGAAAAGTCTGAGCAGCTCTTCAGAGCACAGTGGTCACCACAGTCTGACAAACTGTTTCTTATAGTATCAGGAGACACAAGTGAGACTTGGTACTTTGTGGCCTTCTTGGTGAGGCTCAGAGTGTCCACCCTGGAAAAGCCAGGAGCCTTCCCTCCTTTCTGTGCCCACAGCACAGTTGTGCTTCCATCCATTTGTTTTTCCTACCCACAGCTAAGAAGAGAGCCATGGAGGTACCTGGCCTGCCCAGCCTGAAGGAAGGAGCTGACTCTTTATGGAGTTTCATTATAGAAGTCTCAATCAGCCATTAGAGGTTCATTTAAATGGATTTTCTTGAGCATTAACAGAATATGGTAGTGCATTCATAGCCAGCTTTCCTCAGGTTTTACTGAAAGTGGTATAAGTGGGTTTCTTCAAGTACATGTGATTGCTCGTAGCCACTGAAGTTGATTTGAATCACTTGCTACCAGGCTCACCAATTTAGCCTGATAAATTGTGCATTATTAAATGGGGGAAGGGAACAAAGCTGTGTTCTCCCAGAGAAGAAAATGCAGGATTTCTCATCAATGAGGAATGATTCCTCTCATCAGCACAGTCTGAAAAAGGCCATAATGAACCATTTGCACCTAAGAGCACAAGCCTTCAGTCTACTACATTCCTGATCAGTCCTTGAACTCCGAGATTTGGAGATGATGGGCTCTGCCCAGAGCCAGCCATGAGGTAAATCTGACCAGCAACTCTATGTGTTTAGGTAAGAGTGTGCTTATATCAGTGTTGCCTGGCCATGCTCATCAGCCATCACAGCCATCCTCTGTACAGGTGGCTCTGCCCTTCTGCTCAGGAGCACTCGTAGGCTGCAAACTGTGCATGAAAAGGGATTCAACCCCTCACCCCCAGCATTATTCTTGCTAAAGTAACAAACATATTTGGAAGGCTTTTTCTTTGTGTTGAATAGGAAGCATCTGCCATGTAGGAAATAACTATCTGACTCTGGGGAGCTGGTCTCACCCTCACCCACACAAGCCACTTGCCAGCCTACTGGTGATCACACAGGAGGTCATGCATTGGGGTTTGGGAAGGGGCTGGTCTCCATTACTGCTGTAATGAGAGTATTGTTTTGGGCTGATGTTCTGAAATGCATTTTAGGTGGTTTCAAACCAGACCCCAGCTGCAACAGTGTCTGGGTATGCAAATAATCCACTCTGTTTGGATGACAATGAATTTAGTGTTTTTAATGTACTGCATAAGTACGAGGCTTTCTGGATCCCACTGCTCCGTCAAGACTGGTGTCCTGCTTAAGTGTCCCAGCATGCGTGGGGCTGTGTAATCAGGTCCCA
The DNA here is from genome assembly GCF_020740725.1 of Corvus hawaiiensis. Lineage (NCBI taxonomy): Eukaryota > Metazoa > Chordata > Aves > Passeriformes > Corvidae > Corvus > Corvus hawaiiensis. Next base: position 8,427,683 of record NC_063230.1, on the reverse strand, counting down.
GGCTGCATTTCCCCATCTCACCAGGCTTATTAAAGCCCTGCTGTGTGACAGCCCCGTGCGCAGGCTGTGCCGCGGCCCCGCAGGACCCCGGCTCCGTGCGGCTCCCGCTCACACTCGTGGCCTGATGGATGGACCCGTGTTAATGAGCTCCGAAGGGAACCACATGGAGCCCTCCTTGCTGGAGGCACAAGCCTCTAAGGGAGGGAGTTAAAAGGGGGCAAAAAAGAGCAGTAGAGAAAAGGGATAGGCTCCGGATAGCTCCTTTGGGGATGTGAGGGTTGTGCTTGATTAAAAGCAGTGCTTTATGAAAATGTTATTTGCTATGCTTGGAAGATGACATTCAGTGCAATAAGAGCGTACAGCAAACCTAATATGGTCCCTGTGGAAAGGGCTGAGGTGTGGGCCTGTGGATGCATCCTGCCCTCTTATCTTTGATCCCTTTTCTGCAGTATCTGGGTTTTTCCTCCTGGTACTGGGAGGTTCCACTTTCTCCCAAATATGTAGGCATCCTTACTCTGTGCCAGTGTGCAAGGAATGATGTGGAAAACCTCTTTGATGAGGAGATTCTTGCCAGCAGAGGACTGTGACTGCTTCTCTGGGAGAAAAGGATGACTGGTACCCAAATCTCTACCCTCCAATCTGGTTCTGAACTCACAGGGTGTATTTGTTTTGGCTGCCATCAGCTTGGTTACACCAGCACAGCTGGAATGAGCCTTTCAGAAGGTGATGCACAGATCTATTTCCAAGTAGTTTGCACTAGACTTTGTCTGGATGCGTTTGATTTTTAATGCTTTCCCAGAACTCTTGTAAATTTTTTATTTCTGCTGAAAGCAGGAGAAACTAGCTGCTGTGCACAGAATAAAGTTGATTGTCTACAAAGTTTAATGCTGTTTTCTTGCTCTATTATTTGGCCGTTCTGTGTTTGTGCAAAACTGGTTTAAAGCTCACTCAGAGCTCCTGGACTGTGCAAGGAAGAGAAAGGGGAAAAGTTATTTCTCTGCTCTGCCAAAATATACAAAATTTTATGTACCATGGTGGAAAGTTAAGGTGAAAAGGGCTGGATGTGAGACAAGAAACATTTCTTTAATTTTCTCTACTTTTTTTAACAGGATTTGCTGTTGCTTTGAAAGCCTCCTGCTATTTTACAGGCAATAAAAAAGAGAGACTGAAAGCATTTATTTCCTGAGACCTGCTTGTTTCTTGAGCTCTGTTAAACTGAGCTTGCCTAGCAAAGGAAGGAGCAGCATGAGCCCAGCGGACCCTTCACCCAGCTGGGGAGACCAGGGTTTGCCTGCCTGGCCCTAATAACTGAAAGCTTCATCTTGCTTTGCAGCCCTTGTGCTGTGCCCTGTCCTGTGCAGCCCTGGGAGCTCCTGAGGATGGGACCTGCTTCTCTGGAGCCAGGTGAGCTCCTGGGTGCTGGGAGGCTGTGCAGGTGAGCAGCTCCCTCCTCTCTGCCTACGTCGATGACTGCTCTGGGCTCACAGATAGGACTGAAGATTTTACCCAGCCAGAGGCTGCTGGCTGCACCAACAGCCCCCTGCTCGGCCCACAGTGTCAGGCAGTGCCCTTCCCAAGGGCTGGTAGGGGCTGCAGGTGGCAACAGAGCCTCAGGTGTGGCCCATCCCCCGCTCCCAGATCATCCCCTTCTGATGGAGCACTACCTCATCCCAGAGACATCATTCCCCTTGTGCAGACCATCAGTCACAGGAAGGTGGTGAGAGGCTGAGTTCTTCTGTCACAGGCTGTGTCCAGGGCTCCAGCAGGACGGTGACCCTGTGCTTCCAGTGAGTCTCAACTGCTGGCAAATCCAGGCCATGGACATGAAGGTCAAAGCTGCAGCTGCACATGAATGTTCACAGACCGTTTCAGAAGCATGTGCTGTAAATGAGAGGATGTGTGAAATCAAAAATATTTTCACATGATTCTCATACAGTTTAGCCTTCCTTTGACCCACAGCTTTACTTTCACTTACTGCCATTGTTTTTGGCTGAAAATTACAAAGCTGAAAGAGCATCTGTTCCAAATAATGCTGGTCAGGCTTCTGGATAACAGCTTGGCAGCTTCCTGCCAGGAGCAGTTGCTGTGGCTTCTTGATTACTCTTAAGTATTCAATGTTTTGAGGAGGATAAGAAAGTATCATGAGGATATCATTATCCGTTCCAAAATACTTATTAGCAAAAATGATGGGAGTACAGCCACAAGTTGTACAAAAGCTAGTATTTTATCTTTTAAACAGAATAAATAAATAAAAACAAACCCCATTGCTGAGTCTGTGACTTGATCTCTCCAGCAGCAATAGCTGGAGACTGAGAGTTACTGAACCTGCAAGCCCAGGGGTTGCTGATGGGATCTTGTGTACACAAATCCTGTGCTGGTCTGCATTGCTGCCAGATGGAAACGCACAGCAGGCTCCTTGTGTTTCTTGGGATAGGGTAGGAAGATCTGGTTTTCTCCTGATTTACTTGCCTCCTGGTTTCTCTGGTATCTTGGATGACTCTTGTTTGTGAACATGCCTGCAAGTTTCTCAGCATTTTTTCCTCTCCTTTCCCTCAGTTCAGATTATTCCCTAGCTCATAGTACTTTTCTGTTATCTGTTCAGATGGTTAAACTAGAAATTAAATGGAGTAAAAAGTTATTACATTGAAAAAAAAAATAAGAAACTTCTAATTTTTTTGGCTGAATTCCCTTGACTAAATTATATGGGGTTTTTATTTGCTACAGCAGGTCCCCAGGCTCCTGACTAATGGTGCAAAATGTTAATGGTTTCTCTCCCTTTCCTGCACTCTCCCACCCACGCCCCAACTAATATCATGGTCTGTCCATCCTGAGTGGGTTTTTTGGGTTGCTTTTTCTTTTCTTTTAAAAGAAAAATTGTAATAATGCATTGTAATAATGCTAGTGCAAGCACACATGGGCCATGTGGTTACCCCTAGGCTGTCTAAACTTCACAGGATGCAGGTTATCAAAGAAACGATAAGAGGGCAATCAGCCAGATTGCCACACTTGTCAATAATTTACACCTATGTGTAAATAAATATTTTCTTGCAATCATGTTTCTATGCCTGAAGGTAGACAGCTGAGTTTTTCAAGAGTAAAATTGATATTGCAATGTTGGGCTATGAAACAGCACTGCAAGAAGTGGATTCTTGGGATCCCATGGAGGAGCAGGCTGAAGAAGGCCAGGAGGTTTTAGCTAAAGTGGGTGCCTGAAGGTTACATCCTCCTCTGGAGTGTTTGGAGTTTGGGAATAAACAGAGCTTCCTTGGCAGAGACCAGCCCTGAGTTAGGGACAGACACGGGGTGGGAGAGGCTTCAGGAGCCACTTGCCCAAAGCACAATCCCCCATTAATTACCAGGAAGGTTTCCATGTGCTGTACATTCCAAGAGGCTTTGCTTGGCAGCCCTGTCAATCATTCCCAGTGCACTCTAAGAGGGGAAATTTGGGCAGTTTGTAATTCTTTGGTGCCTGCTGTGTGTTGAACACAGACTTTTGCATCTGCCCTGCTGCTGGTGTACCAAGCAAATGCTTTTGGGGGGCTGTTTTGCCTTGGGATGGGGGCATGTGAACAGCTGGCAAAGCAGAGTCATATCCCTCCTACTCCCACGTGCTGTAGAAGCCAAAAGCTCGCTGAAATGTTCATTTTTCTAACACCCTGCAAGACATGACCCAGCCCTGCATTCTGGGGCCCATCATGCACAAACCAGCTGCAGGTGGTGAGAGGGCAGATTACAACAGCATCATTTCAAATCTTTGGGCTTATTCTCATACCAAAAAGGCTACAAACAACTTTTCCCTGGGTTTTCCATGTAATGAAGCTCAATATTTCAAAGGCAGTGAAAAGGGAAAAAAAACCCCAAACTAAAATAAATATAATGTAGTGGAATTGTTATTCCCCAAACCATCATTAAGAATGTAGGAACCCACAATTTGAGCTGCATTTTAAGGATGTTGCTGAAAAAGCCTAAGCAGAGCACAAACAAACAAACGAAAAAGGTGATTTTATGGGTATGACATCCCCAGCAACCTCAACCTGACCCTGCAGTGACCTACAGAATGACCACAGATTTGTGGTTTAGGCTTGATTACTTCATACTGAGCTTTCCAAGCAGTGGAGTGGTGAGGGATGTTTTGTTTTGTTTCCTTGCCCCTTTTTGGCACTGCTGTGGGCAGTTTTGGTGTGAAGCAGCTGGACAAAGTAGCCTGGAGGTGCTTTGCAGCCGCAGAACGTTTCCACAGGGAGATGTAAAACACTGGAGCTAAAACCAGGAGTTTGCCACCACAGGGTGACCTTCTGTGAGCTGTACAGCTCCTGCAGTGCACCTGGTGCTGGGGTAAGGGCATGCCTGATGTAACTGGGATGGATTGGTGAATGTGGAGGTTATTAATTCAGTGATTTATAGCCTGTGCCAGACCCTGTACCAAAGGTTTCAGTGCTCTACAGGGGCTGCATTCCCACTCAGATTCTCACTAGTGCTACCCTGAAGCTGAGGAAAGGGGCAGCCTTTAATGATCAGGTTTGGGGCACTCACATGAACTTAAAAACAGGGGCAGCTGAGCCAGCCCAGCTCCCAGAGCATCCCCTTCTGATGGAGCACTACCTCATCACAGAGACATCATTCCCCTTGTGCAGACCATCAGTCACAGGAAGGTGGTGAGAGGCTGAGTTCTTCTGTCATAACAGCTCCACTTTCATTCCTTGAGGTTATTTGTAGCCTATATAATCATAGCAATTACATACAACCACTCTTAGCTGCATAGCTTAATTACAACTAATGCACGTCATTTCAATTAATTTTAATTATACGGAAAATGTGAAGAGTCTGTTACTCCATTGTTAAAATCATTTGGGACAAACAAGACTAAAGTGCTAAATTTCATAGAGGACCTAGTTATTAATTTTAACTCACTAATGAATGGATGTATCTCTAAATTCTCTGAAGATATGGTCTCTACTTGAAGAGTCAGTGCTGTAGATTTATGGATGTGCCAGCTTGTACAGAGATATTCAGTCCCAGCTTTAAATGCAAACTATTGCTGTCTCAAGCAATACTACCAAAGATACTTCATGTTAATTAAAAGTAACCACCTTAAAATTAACATCCACTGTTGCTGAAATATCACTGTGTGGACATAGTTCTGGCAAAATAAATGTAGGCATGACCATTTACTTGGAATAATTTTAGCTTCTAATTAATCCAACAATTTTCTAAGACATTGAAATCTACCTCCTACCAGCTCATTTCTATTTAGTCTTTGAAAGAAAATGCTTCATGCTCCTCAGGCAAGTTTGGAAAGCCTTATTTATGATATGTACTATTTTTATCTGCTCTTAAATACAACTCCCTTACAAATAAAATGTTTCTGGAGTTTGCTACATTAAAAGGAAAAGAAAACACAGCAGAAACTTTGAGTCCAGTTTTAAAGCATAAAAGGGTTTATCTTATCTAGACCAACCAGTACAGGATAACCAGTGTTATCTTATCACCACATATTGATGTCAGGGTTTAAAAGGACTTGAGGCTGTTATGCTACACGGAGCAGAACTCCTACACTGATAAACACTGATAAAGCTGCAGTGCTCTAATCTAAACTACACCTTCTTTCTGCCCCAAATACACATGAGAAGAGCCAGAAACATTTTTTTCCTTGCACAGCACAATCCTCTGAGTGAGGGTGGGCTCCTTGTCCCACTGGTGCTGCTGGGGAAGGTCCCTGAGCAGAGCCAAGGCTGACAACAGCCTTGAGGAAAAGAAACAAAACCTGTCGCCAGGCCGAGCTGTGCCCATGGGGATTGCTGAGCTCCAGCCTTACAGGAATAACCTGAACCAAAAGCATGGGGTTTGTCAAAGGGTGATGTTCATGTGAGAAGGCAATGAATGGGTCTAAACCCAGTTCCCCTCTTAAGTGTCAGCAGCCCACACTTGCAGTGCTGACTGCACTGGCTCCAACCTTTCACCAGCCTGGCTGGAATCAGCTGTAGTTTCTTTAGGAAGGGATGCTCAGCCCTAAGGAATTTGCTTGGAGAAAAAGAGGTACACACAAAGTGAATCAGGTCCTGCAAAGTGAGAGCTTGTCAGGTGTGGGATGGAGGCTGGGAACCAAGCTGCATAAGTGCTTTCTTCTTGCCTGAGTAACGTGGGTGCCAGCGACTGATGTTAATGCAATCTTCCTGTGCTAAGCCATGGAATCAGCCTTCAAAAGGAGCAACATGGATACCAGTTAATAGTGGATGTTAATGACTTCAGGGGTCGTGCTTTGCCCTGCACTGCCAGGTGCTGCACTCCAGTGCTGCTCACTGACAACACCAGGCTCTGGACATAACCTACAGCTGGCCTAAGTTTGCTTCAGGGTTTGCTTGAGGGAAAGGATTTCTCTCCAGGCTGTGGTGAGGGCATGGGTGTGACACTGATAACATTGAGGCTGTTGGAGCCAAGGAGAAACCAAGTCATGGACAAGGTCCTGGCTCACCTCTGCCTGCACACAGCCCGTCAGTGGGAGTGGTGCAGTGCAACAAGGCAAAAGGCACAAGGGTGTACAGTAGAAATAAGGATGTACAACATCAGTAACCAACATGAAAGCTCATAGCAAGGACCAAAGTACAAGGCAGAAACAGTCGTGCTGCAGATGTTCAAAATGTAGTACATAGGACACCCACACAATCTGTGCATGAACTCAGAGCTTGACACCTCTTGCCTGCTCGTGCAATTCCAATTAAATTTGGGTGCATTAATCTCTCTGTTCTTAATAGAAACTCGCTTGCTCTCTCTCACCTCCATTTTCTGCCAATTGCAGATAAAACACCCAGTCAGCCCTCTGCTTATTTGATCCTAAGGTGAAGCGATCAAACACACTTGCAGCCTCACTGAAGGATCACACAGAATGAGAAAGTGGCCTGCAAGGCAGATTAGTGAAATCACTTCCATTACAGCTCCAGGCACGGACAGTTGCTGTCTTGGCACGTTTCATTTATGGCAAGCCTAACTTTCCTACCTTTCCCTTCAGTTCTGCTGTGGTGCTGGTGTCCCTTTCTCTGGCTACTCAGGTTAAAACCCCACACTTCAGAAGCATGGCAGCCTTGAAGGGCCTGATGTTACATTCTACCATGAGCTGCACCAGCTTCTTTTATTTCAGTAGAGCTGCTCCACCCAGATGTAGATGTCATGACACATATGGTACAACACACATCCTCTCCGTGTTGCCTTGAGCTGACAGAGTGTGATTCCCAGCCGTGTGGCAGCAGAGCCATTGCTCTACAGTCCTGGAGACCAAGATTCTGCTCACTCTTTCCACGCTTTTTTATAAACAATATGTGGCAATTTCACCAATTAAGTGTGTGGGGAAGCAGCGAGTTTGGATCAGATGCACACAGCAGCTGCCACAGCATGACTGTGCAGCACAGAGAGGCTGCAAGCACTTAAGCAAGACAGAATTATCATAGCACAAGATTAGTTCAGATATCATAAAGCACTGTTCCAACAGCTCCCCACCAGGAAGTCTCCACCCATCCCTGCAGTAAGATGTGTATCCATCTTATAATGTTAATTGTGCTGGCCCTGCCACTTTGCCTTGGTTTCTGTAGGCAGCTCAATGTAACAAACCTGGACAGTAAGGGCATCCTGGTGCTGGGGTGCACAGTCTGAAAATGAATAAAGGTAAGTCATGTAGTTCTGCTGAACCTGTAGTTTAAAGCTTCTAATTGCTAACTTTCATCTTTTACCAGCATAAATAATAAATGTGGCATGTTCCCCATTTTCCATCACCACCACATTATTAAAGCAATAAAACAATTTCAAAGGTGTGGTTATCATAAGCTAATGGCACCTCTAGGGGATTACCAACACCCCAGGAGACTTCTTAGTCTTAAAAAACCCGGTACCCACTGTCAGTCTCTATTAGCCCTGTTGTGTGCCAGCATGTGCACAGCGGGCCCTGCTCATGCAATGCCACTCGTCACACAGGACGAGCCAAGTGACACAACCGCGGGCATAATTAGGTCAGAAGATGCTTCCAGGCAGACAATTAAATAAAGGAGTAGAACCCTGCAATCACACACAGCTCAGATGATGCACACACACAGGTAACCCAGCTGCCTACAAACCAGCTGCAGCTCCCTCCAGCCCAGTTCAGAGAGAAGGGAGAGAATCCCCCTTACGGGGAGAACTGGGGAGCAAGTGCTCCCTGCAGAGCACTGCAGAGTGAATGCAGAGAGGTCTCCTTGCTGCACACCTGAGAGCAGCTCCTCAAGAGCAGGCTGCTGGGAAGGGAGTAGGTGACTTCGAGGGAGCCACCCGCCTGCCTGGAGGCATCACATGGTGGGGTTTTGCTGTGCTGACAGCAGACCTGTCTCTGAAGGTGAGCCTCCCGTCTGCCACATCGGGTGATTTGGGAGCACTCCTTACACAACACTGCCTTGTGAATACACCTCCCTTACCTCCCCAGTCTCTGTAATCTTGGAATGACATCATCGGGAATTAGTTAGTTAGTTTTAGTATCTGCTGGGGCGTTAAGCCCAAGCTATTTAGCACATCAAAACAACAGTATTAGCAAACAGACCTTCCTTTAAGGTAATTACGCACCAAGGAGACTGCCTTATCTTTCATCTCCTGTTTATTTTGCTAACAGTCACCCAGATTCTTTAAGTAATACCTTCCCTGCTATCAGTTATCAAAGCAATGATGGAGGTGGAAGACAGCTGAATGCACTAAGCTCCAACAGCAAAAGCCTCACAGGTGGGAGGAGGTGGAGGAGGAGGAGGGACAGCTGAATAAGGGTGAGGGAGGAGGACTGTCTGTCTCTGCCTTTGTCTGCCTATCAGCAGCGCTAAGTTTGGAGTTCTGATCCTACAGGACTTTGCACAGCCTGGAGCAGGGATGGGCTTTGGAGGACGTGCCCCACACTCTGTCATGCCATGGAGGCTTCAGGTGAACACAGGCTTTTGCTAATTGCCCCTGCAAATGATCACAGTGAATCTTCAATTTCCACTGTGCCCACACTTCACCATCATCCTCAGTGAAGATAAAGGGGGCAAGAGTGGGAATGGGCATAAGGCAGAGCACAACAGCCTCGAAGATCACTATCAGGCTAAGCAAGGTCTTTAGGTGCATACTGCCATCCATCCCCCCACATGAAGCATGAATTCACACCCTGTAGTAGGCAACAGAAGGCACCAGTGTGACCAGTGTCTTAGCCATATCATCCAGAAAGCACACTGGGAACTGAGCTGCTTGACCACATGCCTTAAAATAATAATGAACAAAGGAATCTTAGGAACATTTCAAAAGTCCTGCAGAAGGGGATGAGGGGGGAGTGAGTCATAAATATCTCAGTGATATTAAAGCAATGGAGTGCTTGACTTTGGGGAGAAGTACTGCAAACTGGAGAGTCTTTGTTGTGGTTGCTGTGAGGATCTGATAGGCCAAGAGGCCAGTTGTGGAGGTAAAAATACTAGTACTGTGACTCGTCCAAAGGATGCAGTACCTGTGTCCAGTCTCTCAAGTGCATTCAAAAGAAAAGAGCAGTGAAATGCCTTGAGAGAACAAGACCTTGGAGAAAATCATAGTGCAATGCTCAAATTGAAAGCCTGCCAGCAACAAGACTGAACATAAGATGTAGGATCTGTCTCCATTAAGAAAAGAGCAGAGGGAAATGGAAGTAGCTCTCACTGTAAGCGGTGCTGGGACACGAAGTAGAAAATAACGCGAGCGTGCTGTGTAGCGCCCATTGATTCACCAGCGGGGAGCACGAGGAGTGAGCACTGAGCCTCCTCCCTCTCCTCACTTACCGAGCAAAGCTGCACAGACCAGGAACAGGGTCTGTCCTGCAGTCACTGGGATGGACTGGAGTGCACTGGCACTCTGAGCAGCTCTGCCATCTGTGTGTCCTTCAGGGGGAGCTTTCTCACAGGCTTTAATAAAGGAGAGCTTTAGGGGCTGTGGCAGCCCCCAGCCAGCCTCCAGCTCTGCCCCTTTTTTTCAGGACAGGTTGTATCATATTTGGCCTCAGAGCATGAGGGTTGAAAATAAAAGCCTATCTGGATGAAATACAGGAATGCTGACAAGGGGAAGCGTGTTTTGGGGACACAGTCTACATATGCTTTCGTCCTGCATTCAAACTAAAACAAAGGGCGAAAAGTATGCTTTAAATTCACTCAGCATCTCATTTCGTTCTGTTGTTAGACATGATTGCTGCCATTCAAACATTTCTATTTCTTTTATGGGCCTATTTATAATGTTATATCCACGAATTAAATGACAAAATAATATTTTCTGCTAGTTACAACTAAGCAACAGACGACTGATACTATACTGGCAGAAAATAGGGTGAAAATTAAATATCCAAACAATTTTCAAACAGGAATCAATAACCATCTGGAAGTTACTGTAATCTTATATTTAGTAAAACTATGTAGATACTAAGAGGAAAATCTTTTAACATTCAGAAGATAATGTAATTACGGCTGATAAGCAGAACAATTGGGGGAGTTATTCTGGTTTTTATAGCTTTTTCATATGTGACTGATGGAAACTAATATAAATCCTTTTGGGCATTGGCACAATCATGCAGATGACAAAAGCATGAACTGTAAACAAAGGACTGCAGGAAGTGAATGCACTGTGTTACAGAAGGACATCCAGGAATGTGTGATTCATTCATAGCTGAATACAAAGAGTAAATTGGGATACCAGAGCACTCTGCTGACTCCACTAAATGGGGAGATTTTTTAATGCACCTGGAGGAATAATAACAAAAAAGGACCTAGATAGACTAGAAAGCAACCAAATAGGGAGATTTAATGTGGAAAACTCCAAGTAAATCTGTCTAGGGAAAACTAATCCAAAACAAAGATGTTTTCCTGGAGAGAGAAATCTTGAAAGCAATCATGTTAAAGCAGACAAAGAATGACAACAGAGTTAATGGTAAGTCCCTGGTGCAACAGGCAGCACAAATTAGGCTGGGGAGTTTGTCTGCATGGACTGACAGCCCAGTGTTCACCACCACTCACTCCTGCAGAGCACAGCTCTTGCTGTGAAATGCTAATTCTAGCCGTGCCATGGGCACAGAGAGAACTTAGGGGGGAGGCAACCCTGAGAAGTAAGGTGTAAGACAGGAGATAAGACCATTAATTCTGAAACCGAAATATTAAATGTTCCATCGCATGGCAGATTTTAAAACTAAACAGAAACTAGAAAGCCAGTGGCAGATCATCTCTGTGTTGCAGAGTTCAGGGTGTCCTTTATCATTCATCTTAAAATTTCATTTTAAAAACCTGCCCATGACTGACAGATAAAGCTCCATCCAAAGGCAACACTAGAAAAGGCTCTTTCTGTGACTTTTTATTAAGAAAAATGCTGCCTTTTGAAGAAAAATTCACTGGATTAAGGGTGATTAATAAAATGTCCAGAAACCAACTCTCAGAAATGTTATTCTGGACTCAGGAAAGGAAATGTTAACTCTTTCTGGGCAGAAAATCTGCAGAAGGCAGCTAATGATGGCAGTGCTTGTTGGCGCCCAGGCTGGTGTGCCCCAGCACTGCCTGCAGAGCTGCAGGTGTGTGGCCTGATGACACCTTGGGCACAAATGCAATGCTGGCACATGGGCTGCCTGCAGATGAGCTTTCGTGCCCCGTACTGAGCACTCTTTCATGGATACGGTGGGTCCAAGCAACGGCAGGTTAGGCTGGGCAGCAGGATGCTGCTCCCTGTCCACGGGAACACGCGTTGTGGCCAGCACTAAATGCCCCTGCTGCTGGCTGCAGCTTTTCTTTCCGGAGATGGATAAAATCTAATTTGGGAAGAGAGGCAGTTGTTGGAGGCACAGGACAATGACGGCCGCCCAGGAGCATTTCTTTCCACGTTTTGCCCAGGAGGTCTGGCGGGGGTTACCGAGCAGGGTGCAGAGAAGCGTGCAGGGATGCGCGGTGATGCTCAGGGGTGCCCAGAGGTACCCACCCCCCGGGCTCCCCCAAGGCTGCCGTCCCAGGGCTGCTGAAGACCCACATTGCCATCTAGTGCCGCCGGAGCTCAAGGACAACCGGGAGGCATCGCCTCCCCGCTGCTGCGCACAGGTGGCCCCGGGCCGGTCGCTCTGGACCCCGTAACTCCCCTCGCTGCGGAAGCGCAAGGCGGGGCAGTAAATCTTAGGCTGTTCTGCCAAAACTCAGCAAGTCATGTGCAGCCCTGCCATGGATCCTGCTTTGTCCCACAGATACTGAAGGGCTTAAGAAATGTTCAAATAGCTTTGCTTAAGAGCAAAACATTACAGCTACTAACAAGCTCATCCTAGCATTGGAGCAACTAAAGTAAACTTCAGCAGTGTTTGAAGTACCTAATATTTCTATATTTTCATGGAGCTTTACATGCTGAGGTACCTCTTACCTACTCACCCTCAGCCTGGATGCTGCGGCCCTGCTCTGCCCCAGAGCCAAGCAGGGCTGGGTGGGTGCAGGTTTAGTGCCCACAGGAGCATCGAGATGCTGTAGAGAACTTTGGTCAGGTAATAATAAATGGTGACAGTTCTGGTGAGAACTGGGGTGTTCACCTGAGTGTCCTGGCCAGGATCCAGCTGGGATAGCTCAGCTCTTCCAGCTGTGGTTTGCCAGCAGGGAGAAGGCAAGGGGAGGGAGCAAGGCTGAGCAGGTTGGGTCCTGCCCTGTTCCTGGAGCAGACACTGTGTGTCTGTCCTGGCAGTGCTGCTGCTCCTGTGCTCTCCACCCAGAGGTGAGCACACTGGAGCAGTAAATCTCTACCTCCAAAAGACAAGACTGTAATTACAGTCTTTTCTGTGGCATCTTTCCATGCCAATCACTTTTATAGGCACATACTAAAGGCTTCCCACCATATGAGATTGAACTGTTAAGTGTTATTACGAGTGTTACAAGAACACCTAGAAGCCTCAGGTGAGACAAGGGTTGCAGTGTGCTCAGTAGAGTATGCATGTTTGTTAAAACTCAAGTCTTGTCTGTGCAGAGCTGGCAATCTGATTGGGACGGGACAATCAGAGGAGTGAACACAGCACAGTGATTTGTTGCACATCATAAAACAGTTCAGTAGCTGACCCAGGACTCCCAAGTTTCAGCTTGCCAGCCAGTCTTTTCAGTTAAATGTTGTACATGGTGGAGTTTGTTTATTTTTCAGACTGTGGTTGTGCCCTTGTAACAGAGGACTCCCAGAAAAAAACAGCTCCTTCCTGGTTTTATGGATTCAATGCTAGAGGAGAGACCCTGCTCACTTGCCTTCCCTTCTCATGCCATAACTGGGAACTCTGAGCACCACTTGGCAAAGGCAAAGAGATGTGGCACACTCAGCTGGAAGGACTCCTTAGTGGATCCTGAAAATTGTACCAAGCAACTTCATGACACAGTGCAGTTACTACACTTCACCAGTGAAGTGACAATCTATGACTGTTGGGGTCTCCCCCCCTGCCATGGAGCCCTGGGAGAGGGGCCCTGGGGGGGAGGCACGGGGTTTCCCTGCCCCTGCTCAGCTTCATTTCCCATTGGTTGGTTTGTGTTCCCCAGTGGGGCCAAGGACCCTTGGGTCCCGTGACTGCGGGATTCCTGAGCTGAGCCCCGGCCATGCGGCTGGAGAAATAAACATCTCTGAAACATCTACCACGAATCTGTCCATATATACTTCTTTTCCATGGGACTCCTGGTTTGATATATGCATGTTGCAGTATCCCCACTGCACTGTATGACCAGCAAGAGCTCGTGGCTTTTCAGCAATGTAGGCACAACTGAGCTTTGCCATGGCAAAGATGAGGTGCAGGGCAAGGTCAGCCTGCTCTTGTCCCAGGAAGGGTGGCTGGAAGGGGTAAAGCTTGAGGGAAAGCGTTCTCCTTGCATACCTTGGTCTTCTGTCAAGAAACCTCATAGAGAAAAAGCCACTCAGAAGCATCTCCTGATTGTGATCAGTTACTCAGCCCTCACTCGAGCGTACGTGCTCTGAGGGTCACTCATCCGGCAATGGGGAGAAAACAGGACTGCTTTGGCAGCTGAAAGTTTGCAGGTGTTCAGAAGATTGGAAGAGGGGATTTAAACTCTTTCCACATTTTGCCTAGGTCTTACAGGTGTTACAGCCGGGAGGCAGAGCGTGCAGGGATGCACAGTGATGCTCAGGAGAGTCCAGGGGTACCCACCCCCCTTAAGTGACTGCTCCCAGGAAAGACATCACCTACTGAAGCCCTGAAAGCAAAACATCCTTTTATGGAGACAAGCAAACTTTTAGAAATCCAGTCACTGTAAAATCTTTCACCCTTAATATCAATTTTTCAGTGAAATCTGTTTATTCTAGGCCTGCTGTGTCATAACAGATCCAAGAGCTGCATTTTCTCTTGGAAAGAGACAAGGTTTTGTTTAAAAACATTAACTTTTCATGACATTCAATCTCAATGTCTATACAAGCTTTTAAAATCTGGCTCTCTGGTACAGATGAAGGAACAGCTTCTTCCTCAGTGTAATTCTGCCTAAGCCCATACATTTACAAGGGGGGGGTGATTTTGTCCATAAGGTTTGTGATTCTCAGGCAGAGGCTTATTGACAGGCACTGTGCTGAAGATATTTACATTCAGCAAGGCTCATAAGCCACTGAACATCTGTTCTCTCGTTAGCAGCCTCCTCAGCATTTGCCCTGTAGGCAATAATCTACAGGACAAGTTTCCCAGCACCTCAACCACTGTAGGATAATTCTTTAACTAAATGGAAAGCAAAGCCCAAGGCCCTGGGAATTCGCTTTTGTACAATAATCTTTTGTGTGCATACAGTGGAAACCAGAGGATTATGGAGTCAAATCATGAGAATTCAGGTCAAGTGAGATTTGGAGGGGGGAGGAGAAGATGACAGAAGCACCAGTGGGAAGGTAGTGATCCCAGGGGAAGTAACGTGACGCTTGCAGATAAGCCTGTTCTGCTGTCATGGTTTAATTTTACACATCAGTATTAAAATTTCTGAGCATTGCCGTACATCAACTCTCCTTTGCTACATGAGGTCCTTTTGTGTTGTCTTTTTTCTCCTCTAGCAGCTGTGTTATTTTGGAGTATGCCTATGTCTGAGTTATTTTCTTGTGCTGTGCCTCCATTTTCTACCTCTTTATTATTTTTTTCAATCTGAGAATTTGTGTGTTTAAATCTCCTTTCTCCATTCAGCTCCCTGTTATTTTTCTCATTCTTGCACACTTAGCCTAGATCAAGGATTTCAGAGATCTCTAGATATACAAAGCAAATCATTTATCTCCCCTGGACATTTGCTTAATGGAAGGAAGGAAATGTCATTAAAGAAAAGCACTATGAAAAATGTGATGCTGCTTTTTCTCTTTCTGGCAAGGGATTGATGTGGATGTCCAGACCAACACCCAGAAACTCTATTCAAATGCTTGTTTCCTCTTCCCACAATGCAGAAAGATCCAGCTGAATCCAATCATATGTTTAATGTGCTCTTGGCTGGTTTACACTGCTAAGATGATGGGAGGATGTGCTGTTGGGCAGTGACTGCTGAGAAAACAGTGAAATAGGGGGTGTTAAATCAGACATTGGTGTAAGCAAAAGAGAAAACAGCATCAAGGAAAATTCACAAGACTTCTGCAAAACTGAACAGCTGTACAGCTCATCTGAACATGAGGATTTCCCCTACCTTTATAAGAAGATAGGAAATACGGCAGAAAGGTGATATTCCACCTGTGGCCTAAAATCCTGTCTCAATTGCCATGTGCGAGACGTGGAGCGAAATACCTCCTCTATTGCCTTTGTGAAATATAACATGCTGAGCAAGGCACTGCAAAAAGCAGCTTTACTTTCTGCTCTGCAGCGGTGGCGGTAGCAAAATTTTGAGTCTCTAGGTGTTTGGAACCATGAATGTGCTGCAGATTGGGAAATACAGGGGGAAGAGGGTTTGGTTGGTTTTTGTGTTGATTTTCTTGGGGTTTTTTGGTTGCTTTTTATGTTTTGTGGGGGTTTTCTGTTTTTTTGGGGTTTTGTATTGTTTTTAGTGGGTTTTTTTGTTTTGTTGTTGTTTGTTGTTTTGGGTTTTTTGTTTGTTTTGGTTGGTTGGTTGGCTTTGGGGTTTTTTGGTTTGGTTTCTTTTGGTCACAGCATTTTCACACTTCCAGGAAAAGAGTAAATGAACCTGCCTGGATGGGATAGAACTAAGGTTGTCCAAAGAATTGTAATTCAGTCTTTCTCTGTGTTACGAAAGTCCTGAGCTGTGTGCCTACACAATTTTCCTTAACACCTCTGAGGTATTCTGTGCTCTTGCTCTTTTTTCTTTGTGTCCCATTTTTAGTTGTTTAATTCATATGATCCAGATGAGCACAGACTGCATGCTGAGCCAGGGAGGGAGGCAGGAGGGATAATAGAAGTCTTTGTGGGGAGTAACCCACAGTTTGGATGTCATATTTAAAAAGTGCGGTACAGAGTACAGATGTTATGGGTTGTATTAGCTTGGTCTGCAGGGAATGACATCCTGTATTGGATGAAATGGTTTGACCTCTTCTATTGAAATGCTAATGTTTGACCATTTCCTCCAGCAAAGTGAGTCTCATTATTTCTCATTGTAGCCTACATTTACCCTTCCTCCACTCTGCGCCACCCTGACCCCAGAGTTTCTGCTTTTCCAATATGCACTTAAAATTTGTCTGCTATGTGATCGTTTTATGAGGTGATATCATGAAGCATAAGTATGTGTTCCAGCTGTGTTAGTGACCCTGCCTATAAACCAGGGAGGTTGGCTAAGCACTCTCTTGCCCTCTTGCTTAATGTGACTCATGACAAGAAGATGCAATGATCCAGGCTGGAAAAGTGAAAGAGAGCGAAAAATCCAGATTAGACCCTAGAAAAAGGGAACTCTAAGTGAAACTGACTTTTTATCTCTTTGTGTCTTCATGTTGACACTACATTAGGAAGGCTGACATCAGATATCTCCAGAGGCCCAAATCCAATTTTGAATCAAATGTAAGACCAGCTTGTAAAGGCCAAGAATGAATTGGTTCTGCCAGAAGAAAAATTAGCACAGAAACAAGCTTATTTCCAGAGAATCTACTGAAATAATGACATGATGCCTTAATAGGGATTGTGCTTGTTTGATTTTTTTTTCAAATTAGTGAAAGTTCACCCTTTGAGTCTGTATAAGGAACACATCCATCTCTGAATTTGTTGCATGCAGTAATCGGTAGTCAAGATTACTTAGTTAGCATTGAGACAGGCTGCCCTTTTTATTCTCTGTGTCTGTTTTAACACTAATCCCTGAACAAATACTTAGAAAGGCAAAACAGACGTGCCTGCTGTTTGCTTCCACTTACATCTGTGAGAAGCTGCAGAGATTTTGTGCTGCTTAGCTGTCATGCCATTTCTTAGTGCCAAGTTCTCATATTGCTGCAGTTCTAGGCCATTTGCTGTTGCGGGAGAAGATTTAGGTCAGCGGTTTTTCAACCTTTTTTGATTTGTGGACCCCTAAAAAACTTCCAGCAGTAGTGCAGACTCCTTTAGGAATTTCACATATGTCGATTGCTGTCTGGCACACGTGAATTTTCTTTTTCCCAATCACTTTTTGCAGACTCTGTAGAAGTTTTTCATGGGCTTGCCAGGCTCTGTAGACGATAAACTGCAAACCAATGATTTAGGTGAGCTCTTGAACTGTTGCTTCTCCACACACACATTGCTGTAGAAGATGAGAATGCCATAAAATGAGTAACAAGACCAGTGTTTTGGGATTGTGACATCCACTACTTTACAGTCTGTCAAACCTGAATGCAGGGTGTTTAAGTAGCCGGGGTTCCCATATGAAAAACCACATGCTGATGGTGTGCCAACACCCTCATTGTCCCATGCTCTCCGTGGCTTTGGATGCTGAGCTATGGGTGTTCCAACAACCCCATAAATCATAGCCAGTTGCCTCCAGAGTTAGCTAGCAGATAATATATGTTTTTTGGCTTCTCAAAGCCTACCCCAAATAATGGTCTACAATATGATTTCTTTAGAGTGAGACCAGGCTTAGGAGGAAATGTGGGAAAATGGAACAAAGAGGTGATACAGACTGGCAATGCGGCAGGTAAGAGGTGAACTTTGAGTCCTAAAAGTTAATTAAAATGATAGGCTGGATAGACTTGGGTCAAAACAGGAAAATTAATAGAATAGTTTTTCCTTGCTGCACCAAAGAATGGTGACTCAAAGGAGGGTTGTAAATAGAAAGTGATTTGGTCAAAGCAGGCCACTGGCTAGGAAAAGGAATGGGGCAAAACACTAAATGATAAAAACAGAGAGAATAATGCAGCAGTGAAGATACAAAGCAAAGAGAACCTAGCTAAGGGTTCCAGCTTCATGGATGGAGAGAAAACATGTATCTGGCTTGGTTTACAGAAAGAAATTATAAATGTGGACATTTTTTGACCAGGAGTGCCAAAGAAAAGGTTGAAGATGATGTCTTGACCTGTATTTCCTCTTCTTCTCCTTTACTTGGCCTCTGTTTTAAACCTACTGTTCTCTAGCCTAACACTGATCTCAAGGTCACTGTTTTCATTCTGCTCTTATCCCTCCCACCAAGAGGTTTATAGAGCTTGGTGTTCTTTATAATGAAAGTATAGTGCCCATCAGCCAATACTTCCAGATTTTCAATTTTCTTTTTGGCCTCCTAAGGCTTTTATATGAAACCTTCCATCTCACTGTCCATCAGAACTACTGCTCCTGAATTATGGCCGATTTCCTCTTAATATCCACAGCAGGGATTTTTAAGAAACCAAATAACAAATGAAAAATGTTGCCACATCCCCCAGGGTTGACTCCCTGCCAATAATAAGCCAGACAAGATGTTATGGGACCTCTTGTTTCTGTACAGGACATAGAAGACAGACCCTTCCCTTTCTCAGGGGACAGTTCACCAGTAAACCAGGTTAGTGTCCAAGCCTGCATCTACAAAGGTAATGCAAAACAAAAATATCGATGTGTCTCTAGAATATGGCATTGAGAGAAAGTGAGGAATAAAGTAAAATGTTCCATTAATGCCAGTGTCTAGTCTGAAGATCATGCAATTTAGGGCACGTTATCATTTACAAAAACAATTACTAGACTTCCAGGTATGCACTGGAAGTGATTTCTAAATCTTATCTGTTGTCTCTGGTTCAGTGCCTACTCCAGGCACAGCTCCGTACACGGTCACAGAAATCACTCCAAGCACTCAAGGTTTTGGTTCATGAATTCACTGTGCTTCCACAGCAATTCAAAGTCTAGACAAGTGATCGTATTTTTAGCTGATGCAAAGCTGCCGATCAGTGACTGTACTGGAGTTCCACTGTTACATGCAGCTGAGAATTGAGTGAGGTGATTTTTTGGAACAATGAGCATCTCTTCTGCATCTCAATAGGGTGTTAACTGACAGCCCTGGGTCCAAGATCACTCTAATAATGGATTAATATGATGTTCAGTGTCTTCTTTCATTCTGACAGTGTTCACACTCATATGATGTTATGGATTAATTATGTTGGTTTTCACTGCTAGCGTTGACTGTTGTTGCTAATCTCAAAGTAAGAAAAGTAAATTTGCAACGCTACAAGTTAAGTATATTTATATATAAATTTATATATAAATTTATATATAAATATAAGTATAATTAAAGATTTTGTCTTTTAGCATTGGAGTCTCACAGAAATTTTCTCCTTAAATAATTACCCAGCAGAGATTTTACTGTCAAGTAGAAGATAACCAGGCACTCTTTCAGTAATATTTCTGCAGGACCCAGAATGGCTTGACTGTGTGATTATTTTAGCTGCTGTGTAGATAAAAGAAAAACATGAGCAGTGAAATGTTGAAAAGGTTTTGATATTTTGATATGATTTCTCAACAATTTTCTTTTTTTCTTGCTCCTCTGTCTGGAAATAGTGATTAGATCAATTTCCCTAAGAATAAAGTAGTCGCTTGTTCAAGGCAAATTTTGTGTTTTAAGTGATAGATCTCTATTTTCTGAGCCAGTGAAACTTCTCCTCTTCTCTAATGACATTTACAGACATCCTACTCATAGCTGACATTCCCTGCAGACCTACAGAAAACCTGATGACACTCCTGACCATGTTTTCTCCAGCTTTTCTGTGTCATTTTAGTTCTTGTGTCCAGGTTTCTGTCCTTATTCATAAGCTGGTTGAAGCTACATACAGCTGTCACTGCATTTATTAATTCTTCCCTCCCCTAGGTCTCTTTTTTCAAAGGCTGAGATGGGTGTATTTCTCCACTCAGCCACTCTTAAAGCTCTTTTCTGAGGGATGCGTCCTATCTGAATGTGGCAGAGAATGTGTGTGACATTAATTGTAGGACCAGTCAGCAGTTTCCGACTTCAAGAGAGTTTTACAAGTGAACAGCTGAAAAATTTCACTCTGGACACTGGAGCCTTTGGCTCAGACTGGAGGGGTGCACCACTCACAAGGTACTTTGAAATGTGCAGGATGGACAGTTCTGTCCTTGGTGTGGATAATTCACACATTTTTACTTTCCAGTGGTGTTAATCTGGCACCCCCTGGAGGAAGTATGTTTCAAAACACTCAAAGGAAAGAAATAGTTTAAAAATCCCCTTTGATGAAATCAATTCTTTAACCAGACCGTAAATTTTCCCAATTTTCTATGGATTCTTTGCCGAAATACTAATGTAATTTTTCTGTAGGCAGTTTTTCATCCTGAGATAATACATGCAATTTTTTTCTTCCTTAGACTAAACATGTCAATCTCAGACTTACTGGGGAAGTGCTGGAGGATTTCTCAAACATCATGAATTGTGTGATCAAAAAGAAAACTTGGACTGTCACCTATGAATGACAAGAAGAACCATTAACGAGGTCTGTTTGAATCTGGTCCAAGAAAAGTGAGAATCAGTGTATGTCCATATGCTCATGGCTAGGGTGGGCTTGTGTCAGGTAAGATGGGGGAAGACTTTACTGTAGGTCTGTGCCTAGAACTACAAAAAAATTCAAACCCATGTCTTGGATAACCTAAGGCTATTAGGAATAGTTCCATTTTTCTAATCAAGTGGAATTGCTTTCTTTATTAGACAGAAGAGACCATCTACTGGGGTTTGCAAGCTGCCTACAGAGTTTGATGTTTGGAAACTAAAAAGTGCCAAAGGCAAGAATTTGAACTGCTTTCCCCCACCAGCCTGCAAGGAAAGAAGGATGTAAATAATGCCAAAAGGTGTATTTATACTGCTTTAAAATTCCATTTGAATGTAACAAAATAGTTAGCTGTAGCAATTTCTAAAAAGAAATGTCAATAAGGTTTCTTTAAAATTATTATTATTATTATTATTATTATTATTGTTATTATTATTATTATGTCTCTTTGGGAAATACCTGGCTGCATTTACAAAGTGGTTTCAAAGACAACTGGGAATGTTGTCAATCAGTGCTGCATCCAGTGAAGCTCACTGGGGAAGTGTGAACAATAATTGCATTATTTTTCATCTCTGTCTGCCAGCTGGGCATAGAGCAGACCCTCCCCATCGCTCCTTCTCTCCCAGCAACAAAGCTCAGCCGTGGTCCCTGCTGAGAGGATCTTCTCCTTGGGAACTGCACTGCTTCATTAACTCCCCTGTGTATGATTTTGGTGTGTTGGTTTTGTTTGTTTTCCTGGAAGGTCCTCAGAATTTCCCAGGGAGTCCTTCCTTTGGAGGTACTTGAACCCATTGCTGCTTGACCTTGTAACTCATGGGTAATTCCATGCTGGTTTTCCCTAGTCTGAAAGGGTTCCAAGCACTAGCAGAGGTCAGTAATGCATGTCTGGATTAACAGCATAAGAAAAAGGACATAAGTGACACTTTTCTTTTTTCCTTTTCATGTGATGTCTCTGGCCACCTTCCTTTCTCTGCCACATTATAAGGAAGAAATCTGGGGCTGGCTGCCTGACTTGAAAAACTCTTCATGTTAATAGTGTATTCTCACCTACAGCATAGCAGGAACATAGATTATCTGCAGGACCGGGCTATCAGTATTTGGAGAAATGCTTGAGTAAAAGCATTGGTATGTTTTCTTTTGCACTACAAAACTCTTTTTTCCTTACCCACAGACAAGCAGCCAGCAGTTGGAAACCACAGCTGAAGATGGCTGTGGGATAACATTACTCTTGCTGGCTTAGGATGATTTAAAATACTTTATTTTCCATGCAGAACACACAGTTATTAGTGTAATCATGAAACACGTTTTCCAAGTTGCTTTTGCCAGGTCTGATATTAAGAATTTAATATTGCTTTATCCAGAGGTGAAAAAAAATGGAGGAGAAAATTAAATAACACCAGTCTTTCTGAATGTCTTCTGTAACAGGGTGATAGAGAGCTTCAAACATTAATGCAATACAAATGCATTTGAACATTTACAGTAGGATTTGAGTAGCTGCCTTCAGGTCCTTTTCAACTGAACTGATTTTTATATTGTACTTTGTAAGGTTGTCCTAAATTTCTTTTGCTAGAACCAGTATCAGAGGTGACAGTTTCTAGCTTGTACCCATTGATCCACCACAGGGTATTTTCAAACTGCTGGTACGTGTATCACTACTTGTAGGGAAAAAACAAGTAATATTTGTAGCTTCTTTTTCTCCTGACATATGTATACCTACACAGTTCAGAGCCTGAAAACGAATTCCATCTAGAATGAGCTGGAGTCTAGAAACAAAGAAGAGGGGGAGGTACAAAGAAACCTTAATTGAGGGAACAGATGGGAAAGGTGGTCTCTAGAAAGAGATCCTGTCCATTCTGCCCAGCTCAGGAGGGTGACAAGTACAAAATGGGCCTGTTGAGAGATGGATTACTTGGAATGTGGCATAAAACTACCCCGAGCTGGGAGGGGAAGTGTTGTGAGTGTACATGGAGAGCAGTTACAGCAGTCAACAGCAGATCAGTACGCCTCTAATTATTATTTGTCTGGCTGGCTAAGCAGTGCAGCATTTAAAACCTAATTTGTTGTATAATTTAATTTTAATTGAGTCTCCTATACACACAGGACTCGTTAAGCTAGCTGTATGTTTTACTTGCTGTCTTTTTACATGGATACTATGGGAGAACTGCAGGAGCTGAACCAATCGTTTGCTTGCTCTGTGCTATCACCGAGGTGCAGTAATTCCTTGGTATGATTGCAGAGGGATCTCTTGGCAGGAATATTTGGAAAATACGTTTTCTCAATGCCACAATATAACAAAACAACTTCCTCCCACAGCTAATGCTACAGTTTACACAAAAGATTTGGTTGTTGGGCTGTTAGTTGCATCTCCCATGTGCTGGTATTTTCCTCTGCCACTCAGAGATAACAATTACCAGTCACTGTGAGCAGTAATAAAAATGAAGCACCATGACAATGCTTTTGAGTGATTGCAACTTCCATGGATGTGCCTCTCTTCAAATGTATAAAAGGTTTTATTCCTCAGTCAGGACAAAGTTGAAAGCAAGCAGGGTATTTTACAGACAAATCCTTTTGGAGGAATGTAGACATTCAGGTCTCAAAGAACCATTTTTCATAGTATTATTACTGAGGAAAGAGTTATAGACTAAGGTCAATAACACAAAGCTCTTAAGTAAGTGCATCAATTTTGACTCATGTGTGCTTATATTTTTTTCCTCACCTGGGGCTCATGTGATTGGGACTATGGAGCAATACTGTGTTAGGTATCAGTTAAAACTGCAGATCCAAACACTGCTGTATTTGAATACTTTTCCTTCTATCAATGGCCCCGTCCAGCTGTCTTGCACAGGCTGGTGTTACTGTGAGATTTCTGTGGCATTTGCAGGGCTTCCAGGAAAGGTAAAAAAGCAGAACCTGAGAGCTCAAGCCTGTGAACCAAGTGGGAGTATCAATGCCAAGAATTGCAAGTGGTTTTGTTTTTAGTGTTTTGTTTCCATTTTTGTATCTTCTCATTTAATCCACACTTCAGAATCATTCAAGTAAAGGGGAAAAAAAAGGTTCACTGCCTCCGTACATGTTTGATGACTAATTTAAGGAGCAGGGATATCCAGGATAGCTCAGCTTCTCCTCCCTCTGTTTTGATGAACATAAAACTATTCTGAGTCCTTCAGATGAATACGATAAAGGAACTCATCACTAGAAGGTTGCTAATGATGTTGTGCAAAAGGACCACAATTCGTTTGGCTGAGAAGCCACTTTATACGGGGTGCTAATTGGTCTAAAAACATTATGGTGCACGTGATACAAACGTCCCAGGAAAACGAAACGAAACCAATATAACCAAGCAGATCAACAGGCGGATAGTGGTGATAGTGTTTTACACGGAGCGGGAATGGACCACCAAATGGAGGACATTGAAAGGAGGTGGTCGATGCGACAACAAAGAGCCAAGCGACGATTCTGAAGGTTCAGAAAGCTCTGTCGCCTGCTCTTGTCCCCGATAATGCCAGGTTTGGGTTTGTAAGAGTCTCCTGAGCAAAACCGGGTCACTCCGCCCGTGACCGCCCCCCCTTCCCGGGCGCTGATCCTGCCTCAGTCCGAGCTTGCTTTTTAAAGCCTGGCCCTGGAACAGCACGTATGCTCTTTATTTAGCCGCTGCTGGCCAACCAATGATTGCTCAACATCCACGAGTCAGACTGCAACAATATTTCAGCGGATGCGACCGCTGAAACGACCTCAGCCGGCTGCGGGCGCACACGGCTCGCGGTGAGATCGCCCTGCCCGCCACAAAGATGGCGGCGCGTGCCCTGTCCCGGCGGCGGGCCCGCCCACAGCCAACATGGCCGCCCACAGCCAACATGGCCGCCCACAGCCAACATGGCCGCCCACAGCCAACATGGCCGCCCGGACGTCGCCGCCGCCTCAGCCCCTCCGCAGCCCCGCTTTTCCCTACGGGCGGCGCGCGGCGCAGCCTCACCGGAAGCTGCGGCGCTCCGGCCGGCGCGGCGCGGCTCGGTGGTGAGCGGCGGAAGGCCCGCCCCTCCGCGGCGCGCCGGCCAATGGGCGTGCGGGCCCCGCCCCGCTGGCATCAGCTGATGGGGCAATGTCTGTTGACAGGAGCCGCCCGGGCCGCCGCGCTGGGGTGAGGGGGGCCGGGACGGGCCGCGCAGCGGGGGCGCCGCGCCCCTGGGCCTCGCCGGCCGCCCCCGCTCCGCTCCTGGGCAGGCAGCGGACGGACGGAGGCCGCCCCGGCTCGCTCCGCCAGCTCGGTCCCCCTCGGGCGGGGAGCGGCCCTGCGGGGTGGGGGCGCAGGGAAGGGAGTGGGCTGGCGGCTGGGGGCCGAGGGGGAGGGAGGGTTTTGCAGCGCCGCACAAAAGGGAGCGGCGGGGCCGGGGCAGCCCCCGGGGGCGCGAGGGGGCTGCGGGGCAGCGGCGCGCAGGGCCCGGCCCCCGGGGGTGCCGGGGAACGCTGTGCCCCCCGGGTGCCGTGTGATGATGGGGTTTGGGTTCGCTTTGTTTTTGTCAGATGTGAATCCAAATGGAGCAGTCGGAAGGAGGCGAGCAGAGCCAGCAGCAGCCGCAGCCCTGGGGGAAGCTGATCCGGCTGGGTGCTGATGAGGCAGAGCCGCACGTCCTGCTGCTGAAAAGAGAATGGACCATTGGGCGGAAGAAAGGTGGGACAGGGACGCGCTGCGCTGGCCTGGGGCGGTGTTTGGGGGACAGCAGCCATCCCCCCCTCCTGCCCTCTACAGCATTGGAAGGTGGACTGAAACTAGTTGGGTTTGGTGCTTTCAGCTGTTGGAGGTGCTTGCCAGGCCATCCCGTATTCCTAATTTACCTCTTAGCTCTGTGAATAAGTGGTTTTATATTGACTTTTTTGTTTTCCGTAACTTGTGACGCGGGCACATTTCAAAGTCAGTATGCCTTTTAGGTAGTCTGTGGCCGTTTGTATAGATAAGGAAAGCCGATTGTTGATTCAGAAGTTTCTGTGCTTTGGTCCTGTTTACGTTCTCATTTTGTTTCTGTGGTTAAAATAAGTTGGAACTGCAATGCAAAATGCTTCGGCTTCACAGAAAAGAAAACACCCACATAAAAGCCCTTAATTCTTCTGGCCATGTAAAGACTGCCAACAAGTACTGAAAGTTTCTCTGAGAGTCGATTTGAAAGCTTTATTCCCAGAGGCTAGGGCTTGTACTACTTGCCTTTATGTTAAAGGATTTCATGCTTAGCGTGTTTGAAACAAGAATCGAAGTGTTTTAACTTTCTTTTACTGTGCCTTGACACTACTAATTTTCTTTTTCCTGTTCATCAGTTCAAGCTATTTGGCTGATCAGTCACATCCTGTAAATAGTTGTAACCAAACACCAGATGCTATAGCTCTGTGAGAAGGGCAGTGTCTTGTAGGAAAAATGTTTTGCAAATTTACAGTAGGTGGTATCTATTGAGATTGCTAATCATTAAGCTGTGGGTAAATTCTTCAAGCTGATGTCTGTTTGAGGGTTGTCTGGCAGAAAAAAAAGATGAATTCTTTTGTGTTTAGTTGCTTTCATAGCTGTTTGCTAGTGGATTAATAAAATGGAGGGTTACTGGAATACCAAATTGTGACTTTATAAGCGATACTTATGAGTCTCCAGGAGCATTAGATTTGCTTGTTTGAGGTAGTGGCTACTGCTTTCCTTCTGGATCTGTTGTTGGGCAGGCGGAGATCAGTGCACCCACAGTGTGAACGGGTGGAAGGGAATCTTGGTTGTTAATTATAACTTTGGTGTAAGCAACTATTTTGAGTCGTTTGTGAGAGATCAGTGGGGAGCCTTGAGTGTTGCTTTGAATATTCAATGTTAAAGTGAAGTAAAAAGAGTAGATTTTGTCAGAGCCCTTGAGACGTAGGTAAGAAGGTTTCTATCACATCCACATTGCCATGACACTTCTCCTGTGTATCCCTAAATCTTGGTCCTGGATTTGTAATTCTCTTCAGCTTTATTAACACAATAATGCTGTCAACAGAGATGAGGAAAACTTTCCTATTTAAAAACAAACAAAAGACTGTAAGATAGAGCAGTGATACTTTTTTTTTTTAAATCAGTTATTGGTTCCTACTACTTTTCCCCAATACACCAGAATAAAACAGAAGTTAAATCCAATGAAACAACATCACAATGATGTGAAAGAAGAGCTGGGTGCTGTGAGATGTGTGCCTTTAGGAGTTAAACTGAGCACTTCAGATACATGTGGATTTATTTCTGTACCACTCTAGAACAGAGTAGTTGTGATTTGATTTCCATCTTTGAGGGCTAGGATTGGGGGGAAAAAGGGAACTGAAACCCTTTCAAATGGCTGAAGTTTCATATCAGCACATGGGGTATCTCACCACTTGTGTATCTCACACTAGACTGTGTTGCTGCCTGTGTGACAGTAGAAGTTTTGAACTATTGCAGATGTACATGAGTCAGTTTGTGTTGCATTTATAGCCATGTAGAATGCTGATCTGACTGTGTAATGTGTATTTTTAAGCACACTGGGAAATCTGCTTTCTTTTTAAGGCTGTGACTTATCTTTCCCTGGCAACAAGTTGGTGTCTGGAGATCACTGTAAAATCACAGTGGATGAAGAATCTGGTCAAGTGTCATTGGAAGATACAAGGTTGGTTTCTCAGAATATTCTTGGAGGGACTTTTGTCAAAAGTTCAGCAGGTATTTGATACTAGCCCTGAGCTGCCACAATAACATATTTAATTGCCTTCTGGACTGTTGGAACAGGGATTTAACATGATATCCTTCAAAACCTCAAATGTGAAACTTTCCTCTTTATCTATGTACATCATGGGCACATTCCTCTGGCCTGCCAAAGTGCCTCTGATGGCAGCTCTACCCCTGCTTTGTTGTCGTCTGCAAACCTGATAAGGGTGTATTCTTTCTCCTCTTCAAGGTTGTAACTAGAGATAGGTCCAGGATAGATTCCTGGAGGGTTTTTACTCCCAGAAGCTGTGGGATGGAATGCTAAATTTTGGGGAAAATACCAGGCTTAGTTGGGATATCTAGGCAAGGTTTACAGTTGTCATTCTCCAATATAATCCTGAATTTCAGGATGTTCCCAACAACAAACCAAGCCATGTTTGCCTATCATGGCAGCCTGAGTGTAGCTGTAAATCTAAGCTTGAGAAGCTGTCCGTGGCAGAATTGGTTTAGACCAATGTTATGACAGAACAAGCTGAATAAATTGTGCATGATGCAGAAACATTCCTGCCTCTTTTATTTTTTTTCCCCTTACCCACCCCCTGAGGCAGAAGGTGCAGCCAGCAGCAAACTAGCAAAGCCAAATTAAAGTTTATTTTGTGTATGGTATATTTATGAAAAGGTGAGGCTTGTTACAAGGTAGTCTAGCAGAAAGGCTGCACCCGTGGAGTGTTACCAGGAAGCTGCTTGTGCCTGTTACACTTCTGTGTATCAACAAAGAGCAAAGCCCTGGAGTGCTCTCCCTCCTGTGAGTTGAAGTGTGGCTGCCAATTGCTGAATAAAGAAACCAAACAGGTTTGATATGACTGCTTGTGGAAGACTCTTCTGGTTCTTCTGGGTCTTCCAATGTTTGTGCCAAATAGCAGATGAGTCCCAAAAAATCAGGCTGAAAGGAGATGATTCTTGAATGTTTGAGTTGGCAGTACAGATGCCCAGAGTCTCAGAAAAATACTGCAATGTCAGCTTTTTCTTCTCTGAAGTGGAAAATAGTTTGGAAACATTGCTGTGGTCAAGCTCAGATTTTTCTGGTGAAGAGGAATGCATTGAAGGAGGCACTGAGTGTGGGACAGTCAAACTAAGTGGACTTTGTTTCTCTTTTGTAGCTGATCCAAAGAATATCATCAAATATATGTAGGCAGCCAACACTGGGTTTTATCTTCTGATAGCATAATGAGTTCTTGAATCTTCTTTGGAAAGAATTACCCAAACCTTGCAGGTGGAAGAAAATGCGTAGAGCATTCAAAATTACTGAGTAAATAAAAGTTTGGAAGTAACAAAAGCAAAGAGTTAGCAAATAGTACAATAAAATACTCAGACTCACCCTTTTTTGGGATATGTTTCTGCTTTATTTTCCAAAGCATGCACTAGTTGCTTTATACTGCTTGAAAGAAAACAAACTGTACAAGCTGACCTAACACAGTGGAGGCAGCAGTGGGATTTCTCCCAGTAAAAGCAATTGTAAAATTCTCCATTTTGAAAAAGAAATTTTAAAGATAACTAATGTAATTTCTTGTTATTTTCTAGGATTTTTTTCCTTTTAAGATTCTAAGTAGTAAGTGATGTTTCAGATCAGGAAACGATTTACACAGGGCTGATACTCATATGACAGGCAAGCAGATATTCCCTTTCTTTGAGTAAATCGGAGGTTGATCTGCAGCTGGTGTTGGTGTCCCTTCTGCTACTAAATTCTCCTCACCCTCCAGTCAAAACTATGTCTATGAACATTGAAAGAGTGGAGAATTACAGTACAGAAAGGATTCTGTACCTTAATAGAATTCAAAACTCATTTCACTTTGCAGGGTGTTCAGGCTTATGTGCACTTAAATAGCAGATAACTATTAACCCAGACGCTTTAACATAAACTACATTCTTTTCCTGGATGGATGCAAATAATTATTAAAAAATTATTAGACTGACATTTTTCTTGGAAGGATATGAAAGTTTCTTAAAACACATAGATCATTCACCTACTTCAAAAGTAACCCTGTTCTGAGTGAAGCTGTTCACGTCAATTCTGCACAGCAGATGGGATTGGGAAGTAAACAGAATTTATGGTTCATTAGTGAAACTGTGGAGTCATCAACCACATTGGAATTGAATCAAGGCCTGATTTTTTTCTTTTACTGTTTAAAAGAGTGACATTGGAACCTTTTGTGACATAGTTTCACAATACAGACAAATTATATCTGATAGTGCTGTTTTTCTTCTCCCCTTGAAAAATGGTACAGCCAGTTGGCATCAATTCAATATCAAATCCTAATGAATGGCCTTCATGTTTGGGATTCTCATTGTACTTTCTGCTTACTTTATGGGGACTTTAATTTGAAACATCAGAGGAATGTACAAATGTCATAATTTATCATGTGTGTCTGGTTAAAAAATACCCACAATATTAATCTGGAATGTCACCATATCTGTTAAAAGCCTCATGCTAAAGCCTGAAATTGGAAATGAAAGACCAATACAATTATTTGGGATAGCTGAATAATCTTTTCCCTTTGGTTATTGGCTGAGAGATAACTACAACTGCTTTAGTTTACTAATGCATTGAAGAAAAGCTTATGATTTTCTGTGCTAAGTGATATCCATTTATTCCCACTTCATCTGGGTCCATGTGTGCCAAGTAATTCATTAGTCAGCTCTCATTGAAGTCTGTGTAGCTACAAAATTGAAAAGATTTGGCTGTCTGTAGTCAATTTGGTGAGCAGGGTCTTGCATAGTTCTTTCTGGAGCTTGCTTTGTGAGACCAAGCCTGAGTGGTTACTAGATGTGTGATGTTTGGGGTTTTTTTCCTTTTTTTTTTCCCCCCCCAAAAATACCTTGAGTTATTGTCCCCCAGAATAATCTTGGAACTTGGCAGTCATGACAGAGCTACTTCATAAATACCTTATTGTGACATTTTTTCTCCCTATGTTTAGTGAAGTGTCTGGGTTAGGAATTGCCTGTAGAAGCTAAAACTCAGTAAAAGACAAGTCTTGTTACTTGAATTTAGCTGATTTATTACAAAAGAAGGTCTAGAACACTTGGGGCAGATGGGAGATGCATGCTGTGTTGTGCCTTCTGGAAAACTGAGGAGGTCAAATTTGTTGTTTCCTAGTTTTGTTGAAGGCCCTCTGACAGGTTTCAGGGGTTGGTGTAAACTTTACTATTTATTTGGCAATTGAGGGAGATACAATTTTTGCTTCAACGTAATCTTTTTTAACAGGTTATCGCTACCGACACTACGAAGTTAAAAATCAGTGTTGTTTCTAACAGACTGACTAAAATTCTGTTTTCCTCCTAACTGCTAAACTTTGGCATTCATTTAGTGGTTTCTCTGTTCTGCTGGTTCTTTAGTGCTTATGTCTTTCAGCCTAGTCAACATCAGTATGCCTGAGGGAAAAAAGACAAGCTATAAGTAGTTTTCTTGCTTGTAGAAGCTTGAAGTTTCGTCAATGTGACCCAAAGATTTTGTTCATTTCTTGATGTTTAAAGTAGCATTTCTATTTTTTTGGTATCCCATTATTTATGTTGGATTGGCTAAT
This sequence comes from Corvus hawaiiensis, assembly GCF_020740725.1. Taxonomy (NCBI): domain Eukaryota; kingdom Metazoa; phylum Chordata; class Aves; order Passeriformes; family Corvidae; genus Corvus; species Corvus hawaiiensis. Next base: position 8,396,573 of record NC_063230.1, on the reverse strand, counting down.
TCAACCACGTAGATGGTGGAAGCAGCTGCAGCAGCAAGACCAAGAACTAATAGCTTGATCAAGACTTGCTGTAGTGCTTCCAAAGGGCTTGTTTTTCCTTTTGAACTTTGAATTCATACTTTTGTGTTAGAAAAGAGGAGGGGGAAGGTGCTGATTTCCAAATAACTCCCCTGCAGTGAGGGACAGTCCGTGGTGCCCTGGGCACGGGCAGTGCCTCCAGGAGGTGGCAGCACAGCTTTGCTGGTCTTCCTTGCGGCTGCTCTGCAGAGAGGGAAAAGCAGGCATTTTCTGTTCGTTCATATTTGGTACCAGTTGCTGAGATTTTGAGTGGCAGAAGTCTGAAATTCTGCAGAAAGGGCTGCAGCCCTGAAGGAGGCTTACTGCAAGTGAGCTGGAATTATTCAGTACTTGAATAACTTGACTTGGTTATAAAACATTAATGGCTTGTGTATACAACATCACCCATAGTTAAGGGGATAAAGAAATTAATCAGCAGTGCTCTGCATTTTCCTTTTCCCTAGTTTAATTTCTTCTGCAGGTCTTGAATTTTTTATCAATATCAAAACAATTCATTCCAACTCATCTTTCATTATGTATAACTTTTTTCCACCTCGTTAACTTCTCACTTTCAAGTCACAAACAGTCCAAGTAACCTCACAATTTTAGGTTTTTTCCTTTTTGAAGGAGGAGGGGGGAAAAAAAATTAATGCTGCATGGCATCCCTGACTGTACAGGAGAAGTTCCTTTGTCAGAGAATGTCTTATGAGATTCCCAGTGTTAATTGGAAGACACAGCCTGGAACTTTTTGAATAGAACTCGTGTTGTCCTTTTGGGCTTTATACTTAAAGGGTGGAGACTATTGTACAGAAACAATCATCTAATTATTTGGAGACGTTGGCCAAATATCAGGGATCTTTTGTCTGTCAACTGCCATCTCTTTACCAGTAACTGCAAATGAGCTTTGAAGTTCCAGTGGCTCTGCACTTCTGTCTTTGGGAGAAATTTTTTGTTTCTAGACTTCCTTTTTTTTTTTTTAATTTTTTTAGTCCACTTACATTTTTGGGGGGCAGCTAATAGTTTTTCTTCTTTAAATGTATCATGTGTTTTCCCTTCCTTCTCCCATGTAATTATGAAAACATTTATGCAAAGTTATCTTTTCTTTCTCTTTGCAGTACTAATGGAACAGTAATTAATAAACTGAAAGTGGTTAAGAAGCAGACATACCCATTACAGACTGGGGATGTGATCTATGTTGTTTACAGAAAAAATGAGCCAGAGAACAGTAAGTGAATAATATTTTTTAAATGGCATTCTTAGTCATTTTCTTTTGAGTCATGAGGGAAAAGAAATACAAGTATAATAAAATTGAGTAGTTCTTTTTTAAAGAGAAATATGTTTAAAACAAGTCTCTAGAGAAGAGGTCATGGATGTGCCAGTTTTTACAGAGACAAATCTGAGCAACTGTCTGAAATTGAAATGTGCCTGGAAGTAATTTTGGTAGAACTAATGCATGGAATGGTAAGTAATGAGGTTCTAATCACATGTCCAGTGCTTCTTTTAGAAATCAAATTGCTGGGGTAGTTAGTGATACTTTATATATCCCAGTGAAGCAGTTTTTGGCACCAGTAGGAAAGGCTGCAAGAGCTTTTTGTTTTGTGTGGGGGGGGTTTTTGTGTGTGTATGCTGGGGTCTTTTGTTTTAAAGAGGGAAGAGGTGAAATGAGGGGGAGATGGGGAAAGCCCTACAATGAAAGTAGAATCAGTAAACCTGGAACAATGCTGTATTTACAATATGAACTGTTAATTTAAAAAATTCTGGATACAAACTCACTGTTGAAATACTTCCTTTATGAAATTGCCATTAATTTATCTACAGACAGATTTATGCTGTCTGATGTAAATGTTACATGAAGCAATGATAAGCTATATTTTTCTGCTTGTATAGTTTATCTCACAAATCCTTTCTAAGTTGGTACTATTGCACTAGATTCTACTTAGATGAATCAGTTGGGTGAATTTTCCAGGTAATGAACTGAATCACTAATTTCTGTTTGGGTTAATAAGCAGTTAAATTACCAAGCCTCAATTTTTGCTTTTTCAGCTTTTCCATCTTCAAACACAGAGAAGAATTTATATTTGGTTTGCCTGTTTGTCCATTCTAAGTCCTACTGAAGGAGACTATTTTAAATTCTGATCAGAAAAATGATTGCTACAAACTAAGACAGTCTTATTTGCTTGTAGGTGGTTGGAGGTGACAAAAAGGTAGCAAGCTAGAGGAATTTTTGGAACAATATTAAGTTGAAGTAAGATGGAAAAGAAAAGGATATTATCCGTTGGTTTTATTAATAGAGTCTAAATTAGTTTCTGGCTGAAATTTATGGCATGTCCTAATTGGTATTTTTGAGAGTTCATGTATCTCCCAAAGAAATGAAATAATATTGATTGAAGAGGTTGAGAAGTGAGCTCAGAAATAATAAGCTTCTTTGAAGAACTTTGATTCAAATATCAGTAAAAATACAGTCTGTTCTGACAGAACAGATTTTAGGTTTAAGAAATGATTAAGCCTCTGGTTCCATGGCTGGCACAAGTTAAACGTCACACAAAAGCTGCTCTGCCTGGTTTCCTGAGAAGAAAAGATCTTGCTGTGCTGCTCCTAATTGCCTCCTAAGTAGGAGTATTAACGTGGTACTGTTGAGGTGACCCCTCATTTGCCTCTTCCATTGTCAGACACTTTGGGGATGCAGCCACTTGTGAATTGAAGTTATTTATGTGGGATTAAGTTTAGTGAATTTTTGTTTAAAGAGTATGATGAATATTTTTAAATCTCTTTCAGATGTTGCTTATCTTTATGAATCCTTAAACACAAAACATGATGCAACTCAAGAACCAGTAGGTAAGGAAGTAATTCAAGATCCATGAAGAGGAGCTAAGCTCCAATGACTAATGTAACCCTCTTGAGAGAGTTTGATTCCTTGGAATTTTGAAGCCATGATATGGTGACTGTCACACAGATATTTTTCTTTCCTTTCCCCCCTTCCAACTGTAGAAGTTAATGTAGAAAACCAATGCCATGTGACCAAAGATACCTCAAGTACAGGAAGAAGTAATGATGAGACCCAAATTACCTCATCACTGTCAGCTACTCAGTCTTGCTATGAGGAACCACAGCCATCTACTTCTACATCTAACCTCTTTAATGCTTCTTCTACCTCTCCGGTTGAGTCTGCATCTGTTCAGCAGGATAATCCATCTACATCTGGTGAGACTTGTGTCAAGTATTTAAAGTTTGATCACACAATCATAGAATATGCTGAATTGGAAAGGACCCCTCAGGATCACTGAGTCCAACTCACCAACTGTTGCTCCAGTTTTGAATTTAAACAGATTGATCTCTTACCTCTGTCTTGGTCTTTAGAATTTGCTTTGTAAAGTTCTAGTGAAATTACTAGGTGGATATGTGTATTTTAACTTCCTCTCTATGAGCAGGCAGGGTAAATCCTGATGGATGAGTGAAAGAATTGTGAGAATTCCTTTATGCATTTGTCAGCAGGTCTTTGGGACTTCATTGGCTCCTATGGAAACAAAGCTTTCCCTTTGCTGTGATCCCAACCTCTTATGTATGATCACTATTGCATAACTCCTGCCTGGCGTCTTTGACAGGAAGACCTGGTTTGGATAATAGTCTTACGAATAAATACTCTGCAATTGAAAGAGGAATGGGGGTTTTAAGTAGGGTTACACAACTAGTAGGTTGTTTACCCCCAGGTCTTCCAATTAGTCAGATTGGTTCAGAGTGTGTTTAGGAAGTTATGCAGACATTGCTTTTCTGCTCCACTTTTTCCTATTCAGATGTTTGGATTGATGCATGTGCCTCGTCAGGGTTTGAGTACCTTTTGTTTTCACATGTCCCATAGCTGTGTACAGCCATGTTCATGTTTCTGTTTTTGTTTTATAGGATCACAGTCCTCAGTTGTCACTCCTGTGCCTGCTTTCCCCATCTTAGAATCCATGTGTGTAAGAGCACTGCACGACAAGCACGAAAAGCTGGAGATGAATGCTGAAGCTTCTGCAATCGCTCCCGAAATCAATGACGAAGAAAATGCAGAATCAGATTCTCAAAGAACGGGGGAGGAAGAAGGTTTGGAACCTGCTAAGAAGAAACTAAGAAGAGGCTAGTATACTACAGTATTCTGCAACTTAACCCTCACCCTCTCCCCTCCAAATTGAATTACAACTGCTGTCATCAATCCTTCAGCTTGTTTCATGTGTCTCCCTTGATTTCTGGTCCCATGAAAATAATGTCTTCAGTAGCAGAAGCTGTAGTGTGTAAAGCAAGAACCTCTTTTGGGACTGTTGCCAGTGAACAGTGAATCAGTGCATATCTTTCAGGGATTTTTTTAATACTTAAATAAAAATAAGTTAAAAAAAGCTTTGAAAACTCTCTCTTTCTGTCTTTGTAGATGAAGACACTTGTCCAAATCTTTCACCAGCAGCTCCTAGTGAATGTATAATTAAAATTGGCTCTGAAGATGCAAAAACAACAAATGTAAAACCAGATAAGATGGAAGAGACGTTAACTTGCATTATTTGCCAAGAACTGCTGCATGACTGTGTAAGGTATGTAAGAGTGACAAAAGCTTTAATCATGTGGTAATAATGCAAGATGTTCAGTGACAACTGTTTGAGGAGGTCAGGATAATCAGTGTTTTCACAAGCTCTCTTGATTTTCCTTTCCCTACCTCATCTATATAGTCAAATCAATGCTAAATAGTTTTTTGAGTGTTATGGTTGTATCTGAAAAAATGGAAGATTTGTATTTTGACTCCATTTGCTTGTTTTCCAGCTTGCAGCCTTGTATGCATACTTTTTGTGCTGCCTGCTACTCAGGATGGATGGAAAGATCTTCGCTATGTCCAACTTGTCGTTGTCCAGTAGAACGTATTTGTAAAAATCACATATTGAACAACCTGGTAGAAGCTTATCTGATTCAGCATCCAGGCAAGTTGAACAGTGTCTGTGGCAGAATCTGATGGCTGTCACATATGATCTGCGTAACTGATGTCCTCACACACTGTTGTCTATAAAATACCTGTATGTTTTATTTTCCTGCTGTTTTCTCTAACGTGGTTTGTCAGAAAATGAGTGCCTTTAACATGACATAATGACCTGTGGAAGATGATTTAATACTGTGAGTATGCTAAGAATTCTTCATTTTGTTTCTTAATCATGAGAAGGATACTTCTGAAAAGTATACTTGAATGTAGATTTAACTAACTTTGACCATGGCCTCTTGAAAACCAAACTTAAGTTGCCTGATACTAGACTTCCTTATCAGGGAGGGGAATTTAACTAAGATGGTCTAGAACTCTCTTACCCAAAACCAAGTCTTATGGAAATAAAAACACAATAATGGTAACTGTGTTAATAAAGTAGAGTGCAGATCAGGGATGTGAGCTGTTTCTTTATCTTGAAATTTGAATTTGGTTCTCACGCCAGATAAATGTCGCAATGAAGATGATGTTCGGAGCATGGATGCCAGAAACAAAATTACTCAAGACATGTTACAGCCTAAGGTGCGGAGATCTTTTTCAGATGAGGAGGGAAGTTCTGAAGATTTACTGGAATTGTCAGATGTAGATAGCGAATCTTCAGATATCAGGTATGTCTGTTTCTAAGTTGTGTGCTGAATTAGATGTACCTATGTTTGAATGCACAGACACACAAACTGAGATAGTTGCACAAATGCTGTTATTGCTGATAGTGTTTCCATGATCACTGCCAGAATGAATCTGTTTTCAGGTAAGTTCATTCTTGACAGTAATTAACTTGGCAGTTTTGCTGGCCATCCTTTTGAACCTTGAGCAGACAGCAAAAATTAGAACTTCCTAGAAGTCCAGTAAGATTCAGTTTGTGACCAACAGTTCTATGGTGAATTGTGCAACAAAAAAGGACGGGTTTCTGCCCAAGATCTTGTTAGGAGGTAAAGCAGTCCATGATCCTATGAGTGCATTTGCGATGATTGCGATGATGCTTTCTTGTGTGTCTGGAATGCTGCTTTCACTGGGTGTATGGTACCAAAACAGCTGATGCTTGACTTAGGAATTCCCAAGTACCAAAATACCTCCTCTTTATTTTCAACAGCAAACACATTTTGTTAAATGTCTACAGGGGAACAGAAGAATTCTTCATGTAGATAACTATTCCAGCTTTACTCCTCTCTCTTTCAGTCCTGTTGCTTTTTTTTTAGTTTCCTTTTGTTTAAAACTTTTTGAGGAATACTACAAAAACCAAAGTTTTTATCTGTCACAACTACTGCAGTCTTCAGAGCTGTAAGGTACTGAGTTACATAAACTTCCATCCGTTACTGAATGAGGAAATCCTAAATTTAAACTCTGAGAGTTTGACCAACCTTGTCTAGCATAGTGATGTATTTGCATTTGTTTGGTATAATTTCATATGACTTTATTTTATTCTTTCAGTCAACCATATATAGTATGCAGACAGTGCCCAGGGTACCGAAGACACTCTGTTCCAGCTGTGCCTGGCACAGGCCAGGAGACAGAGGCAGGAGGAATGCAGGCTCTGGGAGATGCTCCATCAACCTCTGCCAACTTCCCTGCAGGTCAGTGTCACATTGCCCCAGCAGTGCGGCACTAAAATACTGCAACTCAGACACTTGAGGCCCAGTCAGAATGGCCTGGGTCGGAAGGGAGCCTTAAAGATCATCTTCAACTTCCCTGAGCTAAGCAATGAGCTGTGTTAGGACAATGAACTAAGACCTAAGGAAGCTCCCTCTCACAGGACTGAGAGCAGCTCCACACCAGTGTCTTTGCAAATGCAACGTTTGGCTGTAGTTTTTCTGCGATTTTCCAGAATGGGTTGCTGATGGTTAATAGTTCTTAAACTGTTCTACATACTGAAATATTTTACACACCTGTGCAGTTTAGAAGTCTGAATGCTGTTTTTCTGCTGTTTTATAGAGTCTTGGTAAAAAGGTTGCTTGCTTGTTACTTTGACATTTTTATGTATTCGCTAAGATTCCTCATCCAAATTGCAATTGTGTACATTGTTCAATCTATCTTTTTTTTTTTTTTTCCTTTTTAACTCATCCAGCTGTTCAGGAATATGTGTGTCCTGCTCAAGGAAGTCATGTAATATGCACCTGCTGCTTTCAGCCAATGCCTGACCGAAGAGCAGAGCGTGAACAGAATCCTCATGTTGCTCCTCAGCAATGTGTGTACATTTTTTATTTTATTTTCTGCAGAGCTAACTTTCTCCTTATTTATTATTAAACTTAAATTTACTTAAAAGACTGCTTTTTATATGATCTTCTTTATTCAGACTCTTGTAGTGACAGCACGAAAGAATCTTCCTTTACGGAATTTATTATTCCTTTAAAGAATGTATTTTAAATGAGAAAGTTGTACCTTTTTTAAACCAAGTTTATTAGGGATCTGTTGTTACTGATTTATGAGAATGGTAACTGTTGAGTTTTGTTGTGTTCAAGTCCTTACAGGGATTTTCTTTGTTGTTTTACAGGCACAGTTTGTCTGCAACCCTTCTGTCACTTGTACTGGGGCTGCACTCGCATGGCATGTTTTGGCTGCTTGGCACCGTTCTGTGGTATTGTGCAGAAATCTGTTACTTATGAGCCTCTTTTCAATAATGTCTGTCTGGAACTTTAAGTAATTTAAGAGACATAGATTAGTTTGTCGCACAGTCATGCAAAAAGAAACAAGGGCTGTGTCCTCACATCACAAACACAAAAAATTGAAGTGGTATGTGTAGTAACTTTGGGAGGATTTAACTTTGTGTCTTCATACAATATTGGGCTTAGAAACTACACTTGCTGAGCACAATGCTTTCCAATATTAAAAAAAATGGTGTATTTCAGTCTAGTAAGAGAATCATACAAACCAGTGCAAGAGCACTGAACATCTGATGGTAACGGATTAGAAAAGAACCTTGCCCTCTTAAACATGCAGCCACCTGAAACTTAAGGGTTTTTGACATTTTTAAAAAATAAATTAGAACAGTTGGAATGGCTTGGCTCCAGTTTGGAGCTAATGGAATATGCTTTACTGGTAATTTCTGCAGCTTTGGTAGTGTTTGTGGACTGAAGCTGAAATAGTAAAATCTCAGTATCTTGTCTTTGCCACTGGAAGTTATAAATCACATGCATTAGCAAACACTGAATGCAGTCATGTACTGGGTGCTCACATGAGCCTGTGCATGTTATTTCAGGAAGCAGAGGAACCTTCAGGAAATGTGTGAGGGCCACGGGATTTGGGCGAGACATGGTAACTTTTACTCTTCTTCTTTTTCTGATTAGAAATAAATCTTGGTGAGAAGTGTTTAGATGGTGTCCTGAATAACAACCACTACGAATCAGATATCCTCAAGGTATGTTTAAAAACCATTGTGTGTGATAATAACAAATGTACAAAGTTTAAGATGTACTCACTGATGAAATGAAAGTGATGTGCTGCCTAATAGTTACAGTGGCAGCATTGTGTCACTTGCAGAACCTGATTCTAAAAGGCTGATTAAATGATCTCCAAACAATCATCCAAAATATTATTTAAGAGAAAAATAATTCAATAAAAATGTGCCAGGAAAGCAATGCTTGTTAAATATTTTGTCCCAGACATGTTAAATTGCACACTAATTTTTATGGCAAATATTTTGTCCATACCATAACAGGGTTGCCTAAATTAGGTAGAGCAGATGAAGTCTTGATTTGAGGTAAATGAGAGTGTGACTGGAATGAATCTGTTTGCAAACTTTTGGCACAAGTGGAGATCTGAAAAAAACATACTTAGTGGAAGGTTTTATTGGTGGTCTGAATGTATCATGCTAATTAAGTTACAGGTATTTAATTTTTACTTGTAATCAGCATAAACCCATTCTGAAAACATAGTTACTGATAAATTTGGAAATATTTGAGAATAAGTGGCTTGCTTACTCTTTAAAGTTGGAAATTTTTCTAGATTAAACACTTAAATTGCTCTTTTCAGGATTACCTGGCATCCAGGGGTCTGACATGGAAAAATATGTTAAATGAAAGTCTCTTAGCTCTTCAAAGAGGAGTTTTTATGTTGTCAGGTATGTGTTGTGTTCAGTTTGCATGTGCGTGACTCCTTGTCTGGCTGTAACTCAGCAATGTTACCAAGTAGTTTGGAGTTCTGTGTACAGAACCAGTGCAGTCCTGACTCTTTAGTTTAATCTGATTTATTAAGCCTTACATTTTTACAAACTGGTTTTCTCCCCAGATTACAGAATTACTGGGAACACAGTGCTTTGCTACTGTTGTGGCCTTCGCAGCTTTCGAGAACTTGCCTACCAGTACAGGCAGAATATTCCTGTTGCTGAACTGCCAGGTGGGAATTGTTTTGCACAGTAAGGAAGGAGAAGTCACTTAAAGAGTTAACATCAGTTTTATCTTTGTATCTGTGGGTTTTTTGGCCCTTTCATATAGCCCAGTGCAAATCTCCTTGCAGGGCTAATATCTCAGATGCTCCTTGCTTTACTTGTCAGCTGCTGAGCTTTTGTATAGTTATTTTCAGACTCCCTAATGGAACCTTTTCTTTCAGTATCATTTCTCATCTGTAGAATAAGTATATCTGCAGAGTGAAAAGAGGAATTCAGTAAAATCAGAATATAGTCAACAGGAACCAGTTGCTGTAATTTAATTTTCCCATTTAAATGCATAAAATGATGCACCTTCTGAACAATTTAACATTTTACCAGCTCCCAACTAGGAACAAGAATGCTTTCATAAACGGATTCTAAATATTTGCATTTAAAATTTTAGTATAAAATAGCATGCAAGCAACTGTGCCTCCTTCAGACCTAAATTTCTTTGGAACAGAAGCTGTTCCAACAGTTTGCTTTTAAATATTACTTCTGTCAATTTAGTTCTTGCTGTTAGCAACAGCTTCCCAGTCTTAAGCTGTTGAGCACTCTGCTTGTGCTGCTGTGCATAATGAGCAAGAATAGTGTACCTGGTTTGTCCTTAGCATTGCTTTTCAGTTCAGCTGCTGGACAGCTGAGTTGTAGTATGTGAAAGTGGGGGGAAGCAACAAACTCTACTCAAATTAATAATTTTTCTTTTGTATGGAAATATAGCTAGACAAATGCTGAATGTCTAGTCAAGTCCACCTCTATTAAACTAAATGGTAAAACTTCAGCTGACAGCACTGAGAACCAAATACTTTCATCATAAGTCTGCATTAACTTAATACTAAAAATTAATTTTTGTCCTTCACAGAGTGTTTGCTTTGTTTCCAGAAAGGTGAAACAATATAGTGATGCAGTTGTTTCTTGCCAATCATGTCTTGTTTCTGATGAGTAACCACCATTAGCAGTGGCTTAATAATCTGGGTCACCTTTAATGACTTTTGTAATAAATGCAGCATTTCATTTGTTCTTCTTGTAGTGACTGTCACGTCACGTCCTGATTGCTACTGGGGACGCAACTGTCGAACTCAGGTCAAAGCACATCATGCCATGTAAGTTGTACACTTTAGAGGGTGGTTTTGCTTTGTGTCCTTAAAGAAAACCAAATCAACAACAATCTAAAAAGCAAAGTTTGAAGTGCCAGAACTTGCAGCATAAAGCAGAATTGGGTGAGCTTTGAGGATTTTTTTTTTGGTCATTTTTGTTTTTGACACAACTTTGAAATGAGCCCTTTGTGCATGTCAGAAGGGCACTGCCAGCACTTGTAAGTTGATGTAGCCCATGGCTGACACTTCTTGAGTCTGTTCTTCCACTGGGGTGGAAGGAGACACTCTTTTAGTGCGTACAACTTACACTGAAGGGATCAATTGGTGGGAATAATTAGTAACAAGAGCAGCTTGGAGCATGTAACATAAGCCAGCATGTAACAACAGCAGGCTCCTGAGGAGTTTCTAGGTCTTATATCTCTGACCCAGGAAATCTGGCATGCGTTGAAAATTAAATATCAAGCCTGAGAAGAGATTAACTCTCTACTTGTCAAGAGTTTTAATACATCCAGGGGCCTTGGATTCCTGATATCTGGTCATTTATGAGAAATGTCCTTCCAAAATAAATCAAGCTTCTTGAATAAAAAAAATCAAGGCCTCTGATGACCAGTGCAGTTTCATTCTTACAAAAAGATGCACATGTGGTAAGACAAATATTAAAGACTCATAAAAGAAAACAAAAATTTTCTCCCTAAGTGCGAACTGGTTTCAGGGGGGGTTGAAAAATCCTTCTTGCCTTATGAATAATTCTCTAAATTCTCAGTTTAATTTTAGACAGAGGAGCTATTACCCCTTACTGAGAAATTGCCTTAATGAATAGTAGATTCTGCAGTATCTTTCTAATGTTGCAATGTACATACACGCTTAGCATAATTCCTTTAATATTTCAGGTAATGTGGGTTGAAAATAACCAGTCTGTGCAGCTCAGGCAAGCAGATCATAAGACAGATTTGTAAAATATTCATCTGCAGTCTCTTACAAATTCAACGGTTTTACCAAATAGCTTTCAAAAATAATTTTGGATTTAAGTTGCAGATGTAATTAGAAGTACCACTGCTATCTGTAACTTCACATTACAGGACTGTCTGTGTTCCCAGAGGAGATTTTGTTTTGAAATGTTAGCGTTAATTCAATGTCAAAGTACTCACCAGTCATCTTTGTTCCTGTCGTGGATAATTTTGTCTGGAATAAAAATGACTCAGGGGTTTTTTCCTTTTTTTTTCTTTCTCCTTTCTTTTTTTTTTCTTTTATTTTTTCCCCAAGCATTAGCGCTTCCTAGAACTTTACTGGCTGCTACTCTTAGTTCCTAAAATCCATAAAAGCAAACAATCCTGTTATACCACTTCTTTATATCCAGTTAATTTAAAAATTTTGTTAATTGAGCTAAATTGTTCTGCTAAGTAGTTCGGTTATGTGAGCAAGGTTTTTCTTATCTTTGATCTAATTCAGCTGAGGGGACATTCAGGGTCTCCTTTGCACCATTTCCTCCACATGTAGTGACACACTCAACACCCCAACTTCTGTTTCAGTTGTGTGTCAGGGGCCACATGGCCCAAGTAAGAGAAGCACAAGGAGTGAACAGTGAAACATTTTTGAGAAGTGGGAAGAAGCGCTTGGTATAAAATTATGTTACCTGTTTAATCCATGATGACAGGTTTGCCATTCCCATAAAACTTATATAATACAGGCTGAGAAAAACTTCTTTCCAGAAGATTCTAAGCCACTGAGAGAATGTGTTTATGTTGAAATGTATCATCAGCCTGGTTAATTCTAGTTCTTAATGACTTGTGTAATGCTGTCTACTAAAAGTTACTAATATCTTGCAGGAGAAAGTTAATTCACCGATTCCTGTTTTAATTGCCTTCTGGGTTTGAAGTATGCAGAAGTACAGAGAAATGCTTTTTAATAACAGGTTTTCTGTGTGCATAATAAAACTAATGAGGGTTAGGCAGGAGAGATGTTGAAAATCCTGTTACATGTAAAATGGCAGTAAAGTATGAACTAAACAGGTTCTGAAAAACAGACATTTTAGTGTGTAAATGGCCTGCTTTAGACTATGTAACATTTAAAATACCCTGTGAAACATGCTGACTTGCTTTTGTTGCCTGACTTCTGAGAACTTTGTTACATTTTAATACTCTTATGTTTTTCTTTATTTCAGGAAATTCAATCACATTTGTGAGCAAACACGATTCAAGAACTGAATACTTGTAGTCTGTAGAGAGGGGACAAAAACCTGTTACACTGCTTGTACAGTTTAAGGTTTATGGGGATCTGCTCAGTTCCCCCATAGCAGGGAATCAATAACTTTTGCATCAGGTAACCTGATGTGAAATTTTTAATTTGTAGAATTTTCCAGCTGTACATGAATAAGGTAGATTTTTTTTTTTCCCCAAGGTAGTCCAGCAAGCATTGCATTCCATGCTCATGACTGCAGTGTCCCTGTATCACTTCAGTGAAGAACACAAATCACACACACAAAAACCAGCCATATCTTGGGATGACCTAAGAATAAGGAGTGTATTTGCACTACTTGTGAAGAAACTAAGAAAAATTGTTAGACTTAAAATAGAAAAGTTTTGTGTGGGTATCTGATGGGTATTTCAAGTATCTGATGGGTATTTCAAGAGCCATTAATATTTAAGAAGGAGATTGTCAGTGTATATTTGTAACTGCATTTTGTGGTAGGCCGATATTTTGTTGCTACTCACTGCATTTGGGCTAGAAACCACATTAATATTCATTTTTTTTAAATCCATCCAATAAACAGCTGTTTCAACTTAAAGCTTCTACCACATGTGCAGTGTTATAGTGGAGGTAGTACAGTTTCCTTTCTTAGTTTAGACATGTTGATGTTTTATTCATGTGAAATTACAAAAAGAATTGCACAAGAATTTGAAGATCACGCTTAAAGTTGGGGTAATACTTGAAGCAGAACAGACTTCTGCTACTATTACTTCTTTAGTGTTTTATATCAGAAGACCAAACAGTGCTTTTGACATAGAGCAGCCAGTAGGACACACTGGTGGTTATTTTTTTTGTATTTCTTCTTTGTTTTGATACCATGTGCTAAATATGTACCTCTGCAATGCAGCTGTTCTCTAGCATGCATACACTGGTGAAAATGTAGAAAAAGCTATAATTTAAAACAGAATATAGCAGCTTTACTGGAAGGAACAATCCTACAGAAAATAAGTGAGTTTGGACAAGTTATAGCAATATGGAGGCATTTCTGGATAGGGATAGAGATAGAGATCATGAAGGGGAGCACTGGTGTCACTGACAGACATAGTAAATGTAGATTTTATTTTCATGCCTTCTGCAGAGCTCATTCGGGAGACGTCCCAAGTGTCATTAAAAGTAAAGAAATCCCAACTTTCCCCCTTCCCCATAGATTGATATGATCTAATCTGTTCCATCATAATCTGGTTGCTAATGTTGACAAACCTCGACTGGGACCAATTTTGTTTTCATCATACCTAGAAGAGTGAAGCAGAATGAGAAGAAAGCATACCAAGTTACCTCTGTAGAGACCATGTTGTTTTTAAGTATGCCTTATTTTATGAGCAGGATTTATACTTGGGTGTTAAAAAGTGTACACACAGTATCTTGTGATGTAATGGAGCACAAATGATGCAGCACATCGTGTCTACTGGTTGCAGTGAATTAACCAACTATTTCCAGTAATGCACATCTTACTATGAATGCTAATTAGAATGATGTCATGCTAATTAGAATGATGTCTTTCTGTTTAGATTTTTATTTTTGAAAATAGCTGTCGCAAGGATAGGTCTGTTGACCATGCCCTTATGCTATTAAAAATACACTTTGGTGCGGACTTCTCTTCCTAATCTCTGGGCATTTTCTCCTGTGAGTAGGATTGAAATTGGATCTGGAATATTACTTGAAACTTCTTTTAACAACAACAGTGTGTTTCTGTCTTTTAGTATTATTAACAATGTTCTGTTGCTTCTGTATTTGTATTTTATGTTTAGATTTTTTAATGGTTATTGTATCTTCTCAGGACAACCATTCCCAGCTGGTTTTGATCTCATTTTCATCTCTGGCTGTGCATGTAGCAAATTGAGTGCAGTTGTGGAGATCAAGCCTTTGCACATTATATGCAGAAATGTGCTTTACATTCTCATTCACCACTCCCACACCCCAGATGGGCTTTCAGCACAGCCTGTCACTGTGCTGGTGTTCAAGCCTCTTATGCTGAAGTTGTTTTGTTGGTCAGGAGTAACTTGCACTTACTCAAGTTATGTTTGTGTAGGGGTGTATTGTGTGACCATAAGAATAAAAAACTGGGGGGGGAAAAACTCAAACAGCAGAATTCATGTGCTTAACATCTAAACTACCTGTGCAGTAGATGTTCTTCAAGTTCTTTTTATAAACCCCTCTTCCTTTTCCCTGTCACAGATAATTAATCTGCCTTTCTATGCATATAGGGTTGCGGTAGTGCAATGGAATGAAGGGATTTTTTTGTCATTTATATTGTACCAGGAAGAGATCAGAAATTGACTTGTGGATGGGGAGGGTGAATAAATCCTGATCTTTATATGCTCTTAAGTAAGTAAGAGTATCTGTCATGGGTATTACATACTCTACATTAGACCTTTTTAAATGTATGGTTACCAGGTGATAGTTAATGTGATAAATGTATGAACTATGCTTGGTGTAATTGTTTAAATACTGTAAAGGTGCAGCATATTTTTAACCTGTCTAAAGCACATCCCCACCTCCTTTATAAGAGACGTTTGGAAGCTGAGCATGAAATGTGGTAGAATAGATGTGAAAACCGAGGTGATTATGATAGGATTTGACATAGTGGTGAACAAGGTTTATGGTCTCTCTCTTCGACAAAAGTTCTTTTATAAAGAAGGTGGAGAGTAGTTCTTCCAGTTCTCTTTTGTGGTTTATTTTTTTCCTGAACTAAGAAGTTATTAATTAAAAAAAGAAAAAAAGATACTGAAGTTGTCTGTCTGTGTTTCTTCTGTGCCATATACTCTAGCCATAGAAATGGATGTATGCAACACTTGCTAATGCTTGGTCAAGCTATTATTTGAATGTTGAGATTTTACTGGTAAATACCATCCCTGAACTTGTAATAATTGAAAATGACGTGAGTTTTTGTGTCATTCTCAAACTTCCTTAAAAGTGTCAGATGTTATTGCAAAGGATCATCAGTATCTCTACAGGATTTATAAATTAAACAAAAGACTATTAAACAGAAGTAAGAGGGCTTCAAGATGCTAACAAATTTTACAGTTTGCTACTTTTTAAAAAGTAGATACTATTTTAGTTTCTTGCAACTCCATAAACACTGAAGTGACAAGTATTGTACCACTTGATTTAACAGCAGCCTAGAAGGAATGTAATATTGTGTTCATCTTTATTATGATCTAATTTATATAAATTATAAGGTTTCAAATTAGTACTGTTAATACAACTTTTTCTAAACAGAGCTTTAGCCTTGCTGAGTAAATAGGAGGACTTGTCTGCACCCTGTTGTATCTGAGGTGGAAGACAGCGATGCCAGAGTTGTTAAGCTTCAAATTGCAGTTTAGGAGCCCAGGATTTTTGTGCTGCTGCCATTTCCATACTTGAAGCTGGATCCCCTTTAATGTTGTAGCTAATCTATGTTGCTGTTCTTAAACCAGCTGTCTGACTAAATTTAAGTGAAGCTCAAACTCAGGTTAAGTAATGTGAAAGTGAAAACTCTGTGTTGCTCTGTGCACCAGAAAGATGAGCTGATAGCCTTTAAAACTGGTAATTTTTAAGTGGTGGGTTTAAATGTTTTATACTCCATTAGGTCAACAAATGACTTGTAACTAATTTAGTTTGAGGAAGCTGCTGATATTGGGAGATCAGATCTGGCACAGCCAAAGCTCTTCCAAGCACTTTCTCCGTAAAGAATAAAGAAAGCTGTTGGTGTGACTCAGAGGGCACAAATGTATGGCCACTGGCAGCTGGGCCAGCTGGCAACAGGCTGATCTCAATCAGTCCCAGAGCCCTCAGAGTGGCTCAGGTGCTTGAACTCTACAGGATAATTTCTGCTTAAACTCTGAAACTGTTCTCATTGTACTTAACAGGAAAAACCTAGTCTTTTACACTCCAAGGTTAATCATTAGCTCTTTCATTCAGCAAACAAAATACATCCATTTGGTAGCAATTTCTAGTTTTCAGTACAACTGTGTAGGGCAGATGGCCTAGCCTGCAGCAAGAGCTTAGGGAAATAAGTTGATTCAAGTAAAAGGAGTTAGGAATTTGGGAAGCGAAGGCTTATTCCAAATTATGTTCTAAAAATCTGGTTTCCTATGGCCCCTTAGAAGTCTGCTGGAAAGGGGCCTTATTTTTTATAGTCTGCCCTCTTAAAAATAAGTCAACAGTCACTGAAAGTTAGGAAAAGAGCATCTTGGTTTGAAGAAGAACATATGAGGATTTTGCGTTTTTCCCACCTATTTTATCTCACATTCTGCATGAAATACCACTTACACAATTCCAAGGAATAAGTTCTGAAGAAAACCAATTATACTATTTCCCACAGCAATGCTTAATATGCAAAAATTGCTTCTAAATCTGCTTTCCAGGTCATCCTCCTTTTCTTCACACTTCCATTTTGACTTTCAATGAGGTAATTTCACCCTTAAGCTCATTAGTTTCCATAGGAAATGAATTATAAAAAATGCTAAGTGTGCCATATGAGGTTTAACATCAAAGACATTTCTAGACAGACCATGAATATATGTTGAAGCTGTATTTATCTCTGTTGGGTATTCTTTTCAGTGCTGCTGAGTTTCAGTTGCTTTCATTAGGTAAGTGTTGGCTTAGGACTTACCTTTTTTCTTTTTCCTTGCAATCCAAATTAATCTTTAATCATTTCGAATAAAATCTACTGACTGGACTGCTAGAGTCAAATGTGTTTTGTTAGGGCTCATGTGCCACCCTCCTGAGGAAAAAAAAACAACAAAACAGTTTTGAGTAGAAAGCTTTGTAACTAACTGCTCTTAACAAAAAGTTAGAGTTCTAAAAGGAAATCTCAGCTCATGTTTTGCTACTAAGTTATAAGTGGATTTTTATTGCTAAATGCTATTCTGAGTCTTCCAAGTTAGGATGTATTACCTGGATGTTAAATCTGTTGTTTTCCCTTTGAGCCTCCATTCCCAACCAGTTTAAGTACCTGACAGTAAGAGCCCCAGCACACCAGATTCTTGTCAGCTTGTGTAGCTTCAAGCTTTTACTTTGAAGCTCTGTTTTACAGTGAAAAAATAGGTAATGCCCACATATTTTTGTCCTATTTAGTCTACCTAACACATTGGCTAGAGAGCTTTACTAGTATATTCCAGAATAATTCATTTAAAAAAGAAAAAAGGTGAATATTACTCAGTTTTGCGGAAAAGAATACTTCTCTTTGCTGGCTCCATAATATTTTCTGACATTTTTTCCCCATGCAATTGTGATTGGAATGATTTTTCCCCCTCTTTACTGAGCATTTGGAGTGCTTATCCCATTTGCTGCTTGGTTACAGAACACAGAATTGCACAGCAAACCCTGCACTGCACGAGGGTAAAACTGAATCCAAACCCAGGCATGAGGGATGAGGTTTTCTGTCATTAAAAGTGGCAGCACAGCTCTTCAAACTAATAATAGCTGTTAGGAACAAAATAAATGCCATAAGTAATACTATTTAAAAACTAATCCTAGTCAATATTTACAGCTGAGAGTATTAAAGTGCTTTATTCCACCCAGAGCTTTCAGAATTTCTTAACTCTGCACTGTGACGTTTTTGAAGAGTTTGGGTAGAAGCTGGCTGTGTTCCTGGGGGAAAAAAAAGGAAAAGATGAGAACTTCAAAACAGTGGCTTTAGCTGTAAGAGGGAGAAAATATTTTATACATTCTTTGAAGATACAAAACAAAACACAAATACCTTGTTAGCAGTTAACTTTAGTGATCTGCCTAAACAACCCATCCAAAAAAACCCTCACCAACCAAAAAAACTTCAAAAGGTAGGTCAGGAACTGAAGTCTCCCCTGGGGTACCTGCAGCACCCACCTGCAGGCACTGGGCTTCAGCATCTTCTAGTGCCAGAAGGCATCACCTTTAAAGAGTTGATAAACCAGCCACTTCTGTTCTGAGAATAAGCAGCACTGTTCAATACTGCATGTGCATCAGGAGGAGGGCCTCTCACCACATCCATGTGTAGGTGTGTATATTCGTACACAGTCCATGCTGCAGCCAGGGTGTCTGGTGCAGTCCCGTGAATAACTGGCCATATGCTGCTGCAGCAGGCAGTGATGGAAGAGTGTTCAGGCAGCAGGATACGAAAGGAAACACAAACTCCCACAGAAACCTCCCCTGGCAGCAGTTAGACAAACCTGGTTAGCAAAGTCTGGTTGCGCAACAGGTAGTGGAAAAGGTCGCTGTAAACAACCACCTCATCTTCGGTCTCACTCGGCTGCTGAGGAGAAATTGGGAGGATCTAAAAAGGAGTGTTTGCTTTTCTGCTCTTCTACCACCACTGGGGTACCCCACATGCTGTCCTCGTGGTCTGAGGCACTGCCCATACAACTCAGGCTTTCAGCAAAACAAAGTAAGTGTTGTTACACTGTAGAAATGAGTAGTTAAACATGCTTTTATTGAAAAAGCCACTTTTTCCAGCCCTTCAAATGTAACTATTGTCAATAATTGAACACAAGTACTTTTCAAAAGTAGATTTTAGTACTTCAACCTTTAGAAATCTAGTAACAGAACATTGAATTACGATGTATATGAATTTAATGCAGTAGAAGTTATTGTTAGAGTACTGAAGACTTCTAAATATTTTTTAAATCATAAATATATTAACTCTTCCCTTTGAATCAAGTACCATTAATTTAAAACAACAACAAAAAAAACCCCACCAAAAAAGAACCAACCAACATGGAGCCAGACTTTGTCACTTCAGAACTACTCAACACAGTCTGGAAATAATAAATGCAGAGACTTGTTTGCTGTTCATGTTTGAGTCAACTGCTAAAGGGCAAATGTGTTTTTGCTTCCACTGCTACCAGCTGCAAGGCTTCTATGTCTAGGCAGACATGTAAACACACAGAGAAAATACAAGGCAAAACCTACAGCCTTGTGTTGCATATCTCAGACATTAATAGGTGGCAAATGGAAGCTGTAATAGCAGGTGAAATCATAAATAATTCAGTTAAATATTTCAGCAATCAGTCAAATGCCTTCACATGGAAGGATTAAGATAACTGGATGCACACTGCAGCTAATATAGGGGAAGACTTGTGCAGAAGATTTCTTCCTGACACCTGTTTTATGACATACTATTGCTTTAAAACAATGTGCTGTGTCAGGTGCAAAATGCAGCTTCAGAGGGAATTTTTTCATTCAAGAAAGAAAATTCTAAATTGTGGGACAAACATGCAGGAGTGTCTTGCAAAGATATCACCAGGAGGCAATTAAAATACTGATGGGGTTATTAAAGGCAATAGGATTAGCAGGCTTCCCTTTGGTTCAGTGTTCCATTGAATGCCCTGGGTTTGTACTCAGGGAGGCACAGCCACGTAGGATTAATTCCTAAAGGAAGTGAGCACTCAAAGTTTGCCACACCTTAATTTTGTCTTTCAAGTCTTGCCTGCTAAAGGAAGGGGAATAGTTCTGTAGTCACTGTGCGTTACCAGCAATAAATAGCTGGTGGATATAGGATCAGAGCAGCTGCAAATATCCAAGTGTTGGATGCTGAAGACTATTCCTAGTATTTCAGTGTTTTTGTACACATGCTCCTGTTGCCATGAGGAGTCACTTAATGTGGTGGACTGAGGTGTTCTAAGCCTATGTAGACCTAACAAAGACAAAACTACACCAGACTTTAATAGAACAAGCATCTGGCATTGGGTTGCTCAGCCTGTCTGTAAACTTCTCTAAAGAGTTAGGAGGTGAGATAATCATGGTCTTTAATATTAGAGTTGCTAATGCTTGGTAAGCTTTGTGCTAGACTGCAGAAGTTACGAAACATTTAAGTTTACAAAACTGTATGCAAGCATGCATGATTGAATTCTTACCCTTGGCTTGGCAAGGCTTGGATTGTACAGACAGAGCTATAAACAGAAGTTAACTCAGAGCTCCCAACAGAAAGACTCAAGTGATACCACAGGGAGAGGGGACTGATTTACATTTCAGATATAAACCACGGTGTGACCACCCCAGGTTACTTTCATTCCCATCCCAGAAAAAGGTTTCTGCAGTCTGAAGTACCTTTTCAGAGGATGCTTTCTTGGACAAACTACACCCAAATCTCATGCAAGAGAAGAGAGATGAGGTTAGTGAGCATAAGGGGAGATGGCATTTGTGCTGTGCTATGGTTTGTATCCTCGTAATCTCAGTTCCAATGTGTGGGAAGCAAAGACCGCTCTCACCAAAGCTGCCTCCACGTGACTGCCACACTAAGCTGCTCGGCACAGCTTCTGCTCTGCTCACATCCCTGTTTCCTCTGGGTTTGGGAACTGATGTTTCAATCTTTCCGAGGACATCACTGGACTGACGCTTGGCACAGGGTAGGAGCAGCAGGGGTGTCGCAGTTCTGTGAGGTCTCAGTAGTGTTGGAATCTCCACCTGCTGAGCTCTGCTGGTCCCTGGAGGAGCTGGGGGCCTTTCCGTGACCTTTGTATGAAGTGGGGGATTTTGCCCAAAGGGGAAGACTCGATGTGAAGGTGGCAGAGCTGTTCCCCTCTGCAGTCAGAACCACCAGCTGTTTCTCTGGCATGGCTGGAGCATACACAGCATTTTGCTCTGACAGGTGATCTCCACATTGACTAAGGTGTTCTGCTAGGACCAGAGGCTGCTGATCATCCCCTTCTTCAGAAATAACAAAAACTGGTTTGTTTTTATCTGTTTCTACCATAAGCTCCTTTGTTTTTGAACCGTTGACCAAATTGATTTTCAGTGGGTTGGAGCTCTCTAGAAGATTTTTGGGGCTTTGGCTGTTACCTGGAGATGCTGCCCCTAGATGTCTTGAGGGATCCAATGGCCTCACATGTTTGCTGTCAGGGGAACTGGCTAAAAATCCAAAGTAAGGGTTCCCAAATCTGGATTTCTTCAAATTGCAGGAGGTTAGCTTCCGCTGCCTCTGTGCAGACAGAGTGAGGGGGTATGAGGCATTACTGGCAGATGAATCAGAGTAAACAGTCTCTGATGCTCCCTCTATCTCAGTGGCTGAGATCACCTTTCTGGTTGGCACACCTTGGGATCTTGCAGCTGTAGAAAAACCCTGCACAAGATAGTACAAAACTAGTAGACATGCCATGAAAAGCATATCTCCTGAGAAACTTTGATCCCGAGAGAACTACAAGTTAAAATTTGTGGTTATGTTAGAGGTAAGATGCATTCTTTAGCAAAAACCTATGTTATTACCTTAAAAAGGAAGGAACATCCTTTATTAGCTTTGTAACGAGCTTTTGGTTTGATGACTACAGTCAGTGAGACCCAGATATCCCTGCCACACCTACGGATTCCTCGCAGTGCAATTATAATACATCAATTACAATAAAGTCAAGGCATAACCAGGGGGGAAAAAGCACATGTCAGAACACTCAATGAGGTAATCTTGTCTGAAGGCATTTCTCAATGTTATTCTGGACTGGGGATAATTTCTTAACCAGGTGCTAACTGCTGGAAAATACAGCTGCTTAACATTTCAGGAAAGCCTAGCTAAATTACAATATAATTAGGCCAGAAAGTTTCCCATACACCAAAGAAGATGGACTGAGATGTGCTTGCACTGCAGGACAGAGAGGTGATGCACTGGGTAAGGGTAAAATGTGTCCCATCAGTGAACAGTGGAGAGTACTGGAGCTGAGACCCTGACCTCCACATCCTCCCCTCCCTGCAAGACTTACACTGCTGTCAACCAGCTTTGTGAAGGGGCTGTTGGTGCTCCAGCTACACCATTTTTTCTGTAGCTGTGGTATTGGAGCCAGGAAGTCGTGAAAAGTGCGGGCGCTCCACGTGCGCTGCCTGGGACAGGGATTCTCCAGCTGGACATTCCCCTTCTCAGCAGCGTCTGCCCCTGCAGCCATGGGATGGGAGCTCAGCCAGTCAGACACAGAGGCCGGGCTTGTGACACTTCTTTTAAGGTTTTTGTCCTGGAAAGAGCAAATTAAGATCATTTACAGGCATCTTTCATCAAAACATTTTTAAAACACTTTGGAAACAGGCTGTTAGTGCAAGAGACATTGATTCGGTGGTTCTCAGAGGACACAGGAATGCAACTTCTCCTCATTGCTCTTCCAGTGTGCTGCCTGAAGCTCACTGGCTTCCCTGGAGGAAAGTGTTACCTTGCTTCCCCAGTTTCGGGTTTAATGTTGAAGTGGGGAATATCAGTTACATAAGATATAGTCCTGCAAGTCTCACTAAATATATGAAATATCTACAGCTTAATTTTACTGGAAATATTTGACAGATCAAGAGTCATAAACTTCACCGTGTAAAACAGAATTCTTCCACTCTGCTTGGCTCTTGGAAGGCTCTAGGTGTGTCTGTCTGGGGAAATAAAACTTAAGGAGGATGGAGCCCCTTGAAAGAAATCCAGAAGCAAGCAAGAAGAGAATCAGAAGTCTCAAAAATGCACAGTTCAGGAGAAAAGACTGAAGTAAGTGGTGCTCTTTATGCTACGTAAGGGAAGAATTAAGAAAATAAAAAGAATGAAAAATAAAGAAAGGAAATAATCTGTTCTCAGTGTCTGTGGTGAATAAAACAAGAAGCCCAAGAAGTGGAGTGGAGCCAAGGAGATTTGCATTTCTCATTAAAAAATGGTCTTCAGGTGGAAAACATGCTTTAGGAGTAGAATAAGACAGCCAGAGAGGTGTAAAATTGGCATCATCAGAAGGTGAGACCACATTAAACTGCTGTCACCAGCCCTGTGTATGAGCAGAGTTGATCAGATATGGAAATGAACTACAGACAAAAATCTGTTCCATACTTTATAAGTTCTGATGTTGTATTTGAAATCACAATTTTTGTCATTAATATTGATACAAGCTTAGAGCCAGAAAAGTTAGAGAACCCCTGACATTCCTAAGAATCTCCTTTCATTCTTACTAATACTTCACC
Source organism: Corvus hawaiiensis (assembly GCF_020740725.1). Taxonomy (NCBI): domain Eukaryota; kingdom Metazoa; phylum Chordata; class Aves; order Passeriformes; family Corvidae; genus Corvus; species Corvus hawaiiensis. Next base: position 8,372,962 of record NC_063230.1, on the reverse strand, counting down.
TGTTATTTAAGCCTCCTGTTACACAACTCTATACATATTTTTAATTTTCAGCTGTGCGAATATGGTTGTCATGAGAAGAACGCAAAATCCACATTCCCAAAGTTTACATAGCCCTTAAAGAGTGTCTGAAATAAATCCCACAGTGTCCTGGATATAAAAATCCTGAGAAACCAGAAACATGTAATTAGTTATTTCTGAAAAACTGAATCTCCCAAGTTTCTGCAAATCAAAGAAACTCTTTAGTGAATGTGTCATATTGGAAATGGATGGGCAGAGAGGCAAGAAATTAGCACTAGATCAGAAAAAGAAACTCAGTAGGAAGCCAGGAGAGGCATCTGGATAAGTTTGTTTCAATATTAAGCTCCTCGTCTAAGATTTTTTTGAAGGAACAATCTTTATTTATAAATTTTTAAGCTGACTGTCTTTTCCTCAGAGGCCTCTTCAGGCTGTCTTAGGATTTATTATTCTAATATTATTATAAATACCTCCAAACTGGTGTAAAAATTAGCCACTGGTTTTGAGATAGATACTCAGGAAGTTACTGGGATAATGAACAATGTATTTTCTAGACTTCTGAAAATGTTTTGTCAAGAAATGTTTGTTAAACTTCCATGATCATACTTTTTACTCAAACCTTTGCATCTGAAATTTGCAGTGTCTGATCAGAAGTCAGAGATCATAGTCATAAGTTAGCCAAAGGGTGAATGATGCCTTAAACCAAAGGGGATTGAGAAAGCCATGACTCTCCTAGAGGATACCTGGAAGCCCCCCAAAAGCCATCCCACCCTCCATTTCCTCAGGCCAGTCTTGAACTGAGGGGGTTTTTTGCTCTCCCAGCTCTTTCCTCATAACACAGGACTGGTGCCTTCAAATAGGTTTTAAAAGCTGCAAAGCAAAAGCCAGCTAATCACTGGCTCAGGCCCAGCAGAGCTGAGGCTCACACTTGGTGGGCAGCACAAGAGCAAGCAGCCAGACACAATTTCTCAGGGAAAAGATCAGGCTAATTTTTTTAATGAAAGCTCCTTATAACTTGCTTTGTCTAGTCAAGCATTTTGGGTGAGGTGAGTCTGCTGGCATTATTTACTGTACTGTGAAGGCTCAGGATTTCACACATCTTTTCACATGGGGATAACTGCTTAGCTCCTGCCAAGGAACGGGCTATGCTCCAGTGGATATCTCATCCCACTGCCTAGTGCTGGGCCACAAAGCCATGCACCATATCCTCTGTGAGGCCTGGAGGCTGGCTGCCCAGCGGCATTTCACACCCTAAAAATACACATCTAAAAATTCAACTGTAAACACGTTTAATATCCAGGAACCCTGAGTATCAAGTGGCCTGATGAGATTCCTGTTTGAGTGCAGGTTTGTAAATAGTCTGCTGTGCTCAATTTCCACACGCCTGGAGAGGATGGGCTTCAGCTGTGGGGAAAGGCCCAGGGCTTTCAAAAAGGCCCTGCCGTGCCTCCAGGCTTGGTGTTCTGTTCCTTGAGGAATGTAGTTGGGAGTATTGTCTCACTTGAGTGCTGCATGGATTTCACTGAGGTGATACTTCCTGAGTTAATAATGTGTTTAATTCTTCGGGTTATTTTCACTGTTTTAACATCCTTTTTTTTTTTTTTTTTTAAATAAATGCCCTCTGAAGATTGCTTGCAGAAGCAATGTCAGAATAGAAATGGGGGGTTTATGTGTATTTTTTCCTTATGACGAAAGCAGGGGAAAAGGCGCAGGAAAATGGTTTTCCCTCCTGCCTAAATGCTGGATGTGTGTGGGACTGCCACCAGGTGAAGCTCTCTGCACTGGAAAGGACCAGGAGTGCAGGTGTTTGTTCAAGGGTGCCCAGTCTGGGTACAACTCCCAGTGCCTTGCTCTACAGAAGGTAAAGTTCAGGCAGGGGAAGGCTCCAGAGCTGTTCTCCCTTCTTTCCCTCTCTCTGTTCATCAGGGTGGCCAGCTGGAGGAAAAGCTCAGCATGTGTCTTACACCAGTGTAGGAAAATCCTGACCAGCCTGGCCTCCTGGCTAATTTCCTAATCAAGTGCAGGGATACAGAATGCTTTTGTTTCGTAAACTGTGACAGAAGTATTACACAGCCTGTCCTGGGCTTGTGAGTTCCTTGTGCTGGTTGTTTATCCTCTTGTGGGAAAAAGAGAGGGCACTGGAGAAGAGAGTATTGACCTGGGAAAGGCTTTAGCAGACACTTGTAATGAATGTGCTCTGTCTGCACTCACTTGAGGTTGAAGAGGTGACAGCCAGACCTGAGGCTTCTGAGCTGTCATCTGTTCCTAAACAAATCAAGGACCAGGAGTCCAGGGGAAAGAGCTAAAATAAGAGAGAACCTGCTGAATCAATTCAGGTTTCTGTCTGTGAATTTGGAAGGGCCCCAGTGCTTTCACTTGAAACCACTTGATTTTTTTGGAGCCTGCACTGTTAATTTTCACATCAGCTTGGTGTGACACTTTCTGCCAAGCTGACGAGCTGAGTAACTTCCCTGTTCACTTGGAGTGGTGGGCAGGAGCAGGTCTGACTCCCAGGCCTTTCAGTTGCTACCAGTGATAATTTTAATGGAACATCAGCTTTGCCAATTAACACTTCTGCAGGCTGGTCCTACTGCCTGCTGGCAAACATCTGCATTGCTGTCACAGCCAAGGTAGAGTTCTGCATTTGCTCTTTCCAAAGTTGGGAAGATACTGGCTCAGGGGATCACAGTCCACATCATTTGATGGCAGCTCAGCTTGAGGGTTAGGAGAACTGCCTGGTTCAATCCCTGCCTTTCTAGAAAGTGGGCATTAGGCATAAATGGACAGGTATGACAAGCGCTGTCCAAGAGGGACAGCCTGTGGCTTGCTAGAGATGCTGAGGAATGTTCCTACCTGTATCCTGTAGGTGGTAAAGCTCAAGCCACTGGTCCCAGGTCCAGCAGAAATTATAAACACTTCATCACTCCCAGTCTCAGTGGTCACTGCAGAGATGGAGGAGGGCACATCTGGGTCAGTGTCCTGAGGAGACCGTTCTGTGCTGCCTCTGCAGGAAGTGACTGAGAAAGGAAGAAAATCAATAAAGACTGCTTGCAAGTGTCCAAAACATCTGTTTCCAACTCCTCCATGACAAACTCTCCTCCTTCCATCCCTAGACAATCTAGAGCAGGGCTTTGGCTGGCTGTTGCACCAGCCAGAACAAAATTCAAGTCAACAGTTTGCTTTCCTGAAACTGCAAGCTTTTAAAAACAAAACAAAAGAGGAGAGGAGAAACACCCCTGGGTCTGCTTTCTAATAAAAACAGACATGAACTGAAATCCCTTGTGTTAAACACACGAGGTTGTGCTGGAGATCAGAAACTTGCAGACTTGCTCAACTCATTATTTATTTTCATTTACTCATGCCTGCTAATATTGGGAGCTGTGCTTTTTGGTTAAACCCCAGTGATGCTGCTCCTACAGGCAGCCTGATGCTCCAGGGACTGCCACGGAGGGGTATGTGTGCCTGCAGGTGTCCCCAAGGCTGGTCATCTGGTCCAGGCAAGGAGAATTCTGGCCACAACTTCCTCAGGAAGGAGATGGGAAACTGTCGTGGCTAGGAGCACAAAATTAGCTTTTTATGGAGAAACCCTTGTGAGAGCTCAGTGTGTAGTGGCTGATAGTTCACTGGGAAATTGATGGTGTATCATAACACAACATAAAGTCACTCCCTTTTGGCCTTTTGGCCTTTTGGCCTTTACTAACCAAATGGGGCACTGGGACAGTTCATGCGTTGTGACACAAAATTGCAGCAAGTGACATTCTCTGCATCTTGGCTGGGATGCTCTTTTCTGGAAGCACACTGTGAGGTAAATGTCACCCAAAGCACCTCCATCCACAGACCCACAGAAACAGTGAGCTTCAGGAGTTAGAGTTGACCAAAGTCAATTTGAGCCTTGTAAAACACATCCTTTCTGGACAAGGTTAGGCCTGAGGCAGGTGAAACTCTTCCCCAGTTTATGGATCTGTGTAAGTTGTTTGTAGCAGCCTGAACCCAACACATTTGCTCTGCTAACCCAGTGTCTCTGCAATGCCATGAACTGCAACAGCTTGTGTTGGCAGCATGCTGGAGCTGTGCTTGTGCGAGCTCCTTGCCAGGGGAATTACCCTACCACGGAGCGGGGAGCAGCAAGGGACAGTCCCCACAACAAAGGCTCTCTGCTGTGGAGTAGCTCTCCAGCTGTGCATGGGCAAGACAGCAACAAGGACTGCGGGGAAGAAACGATCTGATGAACTGGCTCAGGGCTCCGGGGTGCCCTGACCCGCTCCGGCCGAGGCCCTGCACTTACCCGCCTGCTCCCGGCTCACAGAGTGGTTGTTGTTTTCATTCTCCCGACTTGGCACCACCAGCTGGAGCTCATTGATATCGACAGTGGAGTTCTGGATCCTGTTCTACAACTCAGAACATGCCCCAGTAAACATGGTCAGATAAACAGTGCAACAGCCAATATGAAAGAGAGAAACAGAAATTGCTGAAGCCATTAGCACTAACCTCCTGGTCACTGCATGCGTTGGATGAGCTCCTTTTGGGGCACGTTCTCTGCCTGAAAAGGAGAGACAGCAACAACAACAACAAGCCCTTGAGTGAGTTAAAGACCCACAGCAGGAAAGTTCTCGGCTCTGCTCATCCTGCAAGGGGAACCCAGCAGGTTATGAGCATCCAAAATACTTGCCAAGACTCAAGGCAGCAAGGCCTGTAAACAAAGGGAGAAAATTGTATGCTCATGTGGTGGAAAGTCAGCTGAAGAAGAGAAGAACCTGTCATCTTCTTCCCATGCTCACTGCAAGAGCAGGAACAGAGCTCAGACCTCTGCTGAGTCCCACCAGGCTCCCCCCTGACAGCTGTTCTTTCACACCAGTAACTGAATAGCAGGACTGAGATCCTTCAGTCTGGGCAGTGACATCGTTCTTATCCTGCTAGACAGAATATTTCATCTGCATAGCTCATTCTGCATACTGGGTTATATTTAGCAAGCAGAGAGCATCAGATGCCGTTCATTTGTATGACTGTTTCACTGAAAGACAGTGCTGTGGCAGATGATTATGGGATGAATGCGCCCCTTGGCTGAAGGGAGACACATGTCCTTACCCATTTTTTCACATTTTTATTAAAACTGAGATTGTGAAACAACTAGTGTTACAAACTTTTGAATGAATAAGACTTAAAGATATCACAACGAAAGTCTGGCACTGATGGACGTGATAATGATTGAAACAAGAGTAGTTTGTGTTCAATGGCTCTCCAGGGGACAGTGCAGACACAGGGGAGCATTAGGCACTCACTGATGGGATGCAACCCAGGTTATTGCAAAGGCAAATTCTCACCCCCAGGTGATGGATGGGCAGCAGGCAGTGACTGGCAGGGCAGCTTGGGTGGGGAGAGATGGCAGCACTGAAGGCTTGATGGAGTCACTGTACACTCAAGGGTTGGGAGGTTATGCAGATGCCAAATGCAGTTGCAATTCATGGGTTGCAACCATACAGCAAAAGTTTGACTGCACGGGACAGGATTAAAATTAAATAAGGTGGATGTATCTGTTGTTCTTGAGGCTTGGGAAAGAAAATAAAAAATCCCCCATTACTCGAGCCAGGTTTCATGGCCAAAAGTAATTAGAATTATTGGCCAACTAACAACTGAAGCTTTCATTCCCTCCCCAAGTAGCAAACAAAAGCTGCAGTGTGGCAGAGACTTGGAGTTTCCCCAGAGAGCTTTGCCCTGGCTCAATGCAATGAGCCTGAGCAGATACTGCTGATGACTTGGTGCGTTGGAGTGGCAGTGGGTGCCAAGCCCATCCCAGGCCATTTCTACTCCTGGCAAGGCAGAGCCAGCTACTTTTAGCTGAGCAAGAGCAGCAGATAGAAATGGGGAAAAAAACACCAACAGCTAAACCTGGTACCAGAGGAATAAATAAAGTATGAAGAGAAAAGAAAGTGGAAGGCAAGTTTACGAGGCCAAGAGCTTCCAGGTTACTCTTGGCATCCTCTGCAGTGCCCAGTGCAGCCAGGACCATGTCCCTGTGCCTCAGGGGGCTGGTCCCAGATCTGAGTGTGCTGCACTGGTAAAGCACCATCATTTCCCCCTTCAGCCCACCCCGTGCCACCCTGACATTTTCTGCAGTGAGGACAGACTGTGGCTAATACACTTTTGACACCTGATTTCAAGCCTCTCTTCAGGACAAGAAGCATAAAATAGAGCTTGATGGGCTCAACCTAAAAGAAGTTTAATGCTTAGTGCTTGATGGCCTCAGCAGTCTTATTCTGAGCTGCACTAAAAACCCACAGCTGGGACGTGTAGGCAAGTTCCAACCAGTGCCAGTGGTTCTGGGGCAGAGACCAATATCCTTGAAGCAGTTACCACAGCAAAGAGGGAAAAAAGACTCTTCCAGTACAACACAGGCGAAGTAACTCAGCACAGGTCATGGCATCACTTCCACCTGGTCTCGCTTAAGTGCTTTAAGTCTGACAAGAAACAAAGCAGTGTAATCAAGGCTTCCCAGGAACAGCATGCAGGGAATACAGGAGGCTGGGACAGTAAACACCCTTTCAAGATGCTAAAGGAGTAGGGGTAGTCTCTATTTATATTCAGTCAATAGCTGGCTGAGGTATAGATATCTTCTTTATTAAAAAAAAAAAAAAAGAGTTGTAGAGCAATGAAGAGGCATAAATGCCAGTGTTAAAAGAAGCAAGCCTAATCCTGTGCTGTAGGACCCCATAGGTAGGATGTATTCCCAGCAACCAGAACATACAAACATTGGTGTGTGGGGCTGAAATCCTGTGGAAGTTTTTTTTCTGCTGGTCAGCAAGAGCAGAAGGTTATTTTGTAAACATCTGACAAGCAAAAAGCCAAACTGTGAATGTGAGCAGCATGGCCTGACTTTCTAAACAAGCTTTGCAGAGGAAACCTCAGCCAGTGGAACCTCAGATTGCCGGTGTACTTTTAGGGTTGAATAATACTCTGCTTCATGGATTGTTACAGTGAAATTAAATAGGGGTATTGGAGCAAGAACAGCCTACTCAACATGTGTATCAGCCCAGACTGCTACCATAGCAAAGGGAGCCTGTTTCTGTCTCTTTTGAAGATTGGCAAGGGTATAAAAATAAAGTATTTGGTATCTGGAAGACATTTTCCACCAGACATTTTCCTTTAGAGCTAGCAAAAAAATTGTGGTCTAAATTAGTGTTCTGCGAGCTCTTTAAAAACAAAAAGGTTAGTTAGATGTAGCACATGCAAGTTTAACTCTTACAGCTATGAAAAGCTCAGACCCTGAAAGCAGGAATTTCTATATATAAAGCAAGAGAGATGATATTTAAGCTTCACCACTGTGCCTGTGTTCTCTGGCGCCCAGTGTGATGGCCTGCATTTTGTGTTTATTCAGCCAGAGCTAAAATGCAGCCTCTAAGAAGGACAAGGAAAACCAAGTTCCTCTGTCAAACCAGCCTCAGTGGCTAGAGGTGTCTGGGCAATCCTGAGACCTTTGGGGTTGGAGGATGCACACTGGATGAGGCAGGGGATGCAGGAAGGGAGAAACCAGAGCAGCTGCATGATGGCTCTGGAAAATGAACGCTGATGCCAACACCCAGCCACCACTGTGGAGCCCTACAACGGACAGTGTCTGTTTCAGTTTACCTGATGTTTTCATTGAAGTCAAAACATTTGAAAAATAGTGTTTATTTTGACGAAAAACCTGGGGAGTATGGGCTCTGTTTTGAATTTGTTGGAAGGGAGAGAAATAAATCACTGTTTCTACAAAAATGTTTTCACTAGGGAGTTAGAAAAATGCAAACATATGCTGGGGGGGTGGAGAAGCGTTCCTTTGATAGATATAGAGAAAAGAAATATATAAAAGAAAAGCAATTGACTGGAGAGGCATGCTTGTGTAACTGTCTGGTTTTAGCCATTTAACTAGTCAGCATCAGGACCTGGAAATCCACAACCCAGCCTGACCATCAGCTCACTTGACTGGATCGTTTTGGATTGCATTTGGGAACAATGAGAGGTACTGCAGCATGGCTCTGGGCTCTTCCCCAGAATCACAGGGATGTGCAGATGACTTCTTAACACACTGAATGCATGGGATTTAAAATGTCTGCACAGTCTCTTGGATAAAATATGCTACAGATGGGAAAATATTTTTAAATCTTAATCCTAAGTGGTAATACCTTGGTTATTATTTACTTTTCTTCAGAGTGCTAGTGATGGTTAGTTAGAGTCAAACTGCAGGACCTCTGTGAAAAGATGCAGTTACTGTCAGCTCAGCCTGCTCAGGAGCCTCAGGGAAGGATGATCTTTCTGTGCTGATTTTGTCCATCAGCCAAAAGGCACCACTGCCATTGAAACAAAAAAATGCCCAGGAAAGTCCTGACCATTTAGGTATTTCTGCAGGAAAAAGAAAATAAATCTGGGGTACAGGAGCTGTAGAAGTAGGAAAGAAAACTGAGGAGCCCAGGGCAGGAGCAGTGAGCAGCATTGACTTCCTCTGTACCTGCTCTGTTACATTTGGAGGACAGCAGGAGTTAGCAGAGCAAGGGAAATGTAACATTTTTCTGGAAATGTAACGCTTTTCTGGTCTTTTCCCTAGGGATAATATCACATGCTTCCAAGGCTCTGGTGTGCATCACCTTACCTGCAAGCTATGCAGAGGGCAGAGAGCAAAGCAAGAGCAAAGAAAATGATCCCTGTAGTAATTGCCAGCATCATCATATTTTCCTTCCTCTCCTGCCTCACAGCATCCACAGCATTGGGGTCAGTGATGTTCCTGTACTCAAAGAGCATCGCAAAGCCTCGGCCCCGGTCCGTGGTGGTGATCAGCTCCACGATAACCTCAACCATTTCCAGAGATGAACCAAAGACCATGGTCTTGTTTACAGGGGAATTTGGCCCACAGAAGCGAGAGGAAAATGTGATGAGATCAGAAACATATAATACATCATGGGGACAGACATCCACTGCTGACTGAGGGCTGGAGGAGATTTCCATGGGCAATGCTGTTGAGGGAAGAGTCCAGCTCTCTACTGTGACTTCATCTCTCTCACTAGCAGTTAAGTGGGCAAGCAAGATCTTCCCTTCCAAATCTCCTGTTTCCAGGCCACTGGTATTTTGCCTCTGCATCGAGGCACTGCCAGCCACAGGGAATGGCAGCTCCTCTGGGTGAGCCTTGGTAATCGCTTTGGGTTCCTTCATCTGCTTCCACTGGTTTTCTTCAGATGCTTGTTTGGCTTCATCTTTTTTTGAGATGGTTCCTGGAAGTTCATCCAGGTGACCAGCAAGGTCCTTTGACTGGTCTCCAGTGCTGCTCAGATTCTGAGCCACCTTTGACATTGAGGTCTGGAGAGAGGGTTCTGTGGTATGGACAGCAAAGTCCAGGTTTTCCTCAAGAGAAGGCATGTCCTTATTTTCTGTTGTAGCAGGGGCTGAAAAGCCATCCCAGAGGGCTGGAGTTTCACTAGAGCTCTCAAAAATGTCAAAATCAAATATTTCCAAGATAAGATGGGTTCTCATGGGAATGAAGAACTGCCAGACGCAGTGTGTCCCTGGGTAGTAGTTGTTTGGAAAACCTGGTGACAAAATCAGGCCTCTTTCCATTGATTCCACCACTGCACCACAGGAATAATACACCTGGGAAATAAAACAAAGAATCTTACATCTTGCCATAGATCACACACAGGATGCAGTCTGCCAGTCTGATGGAAGTTCCTGCTCTTTTCTTTCCCTTCAGAGACTGGTTTAAGATACCCTCAAGACAGGGTAATTCATTAAGCTTGTGCAAGTCTCAGCTCCTACTTTTGTGGAGCATCAATCTAATATGGAAAACCACTCTTAGAGACTATGGAAGTGTATATTGGATGGTCAACCTCCAAGAGAAATATAACCCACATAAGTAATTCACATAATTCTCACTTCCTACTACTGATAATTTGTGCTGTTGGCAAACACACAACTTTTTGACCACACAAATATGTTGCCCTAAACAGTTGGTTGTGTGAGAAAAATCTTAAGAAGCTAAAGGAAAAATGTGTCACAGCATCTCAAACTCTGTGTTATTTTCATTACAAAAACATTTTCATGTAAAAAAGAAACTTTGCATTGATGATCACCCATGATTCATCCAACCAACTCATCTTCTGTTTCAAGGACATTCAGCCTTATTTACTTCAATAAAATAGCCTGTTTTGATCGGGCAAATCGTCTCTTTTTCAAGTGCAAAGCCTCTCAAAATAGTGACAGCAGATACCAGCTCTCACCAGTAAACCAGCAACCAACATGCATTTTACATAACACAGCAACAGTTCCATGTGAAATCTGCTATTTCTTCCTTCTCCACAAATTGTCTCCAGCCTCCAAGGAGGAAGGAAGTCCATAAATGGTGGCACTAACCACCACTCTGTGCCTCTCAAAAGGTGCACAAGGCTGCTTTTGCACATATTTACAACTACCTTCTCCCAAAGCCACTCTTGGAGCCTTTTTTCAAGATTCTTTCATAAATTTGCAGAGCACAGAGCCCAGTCTGCGCCTTGGGCAATTGCTTTTGAAAAGGGGAAAAAAATCAGAAGCGCTTAGGTCACAAGCCCTGTCTATGAGCATGGGTTTACAAGCATTAATTGGAAAAGAAAGGGAATGCTTTGGGTTTGGTGTGGCTTTTTATTGGAAATGATTAGTTGTCTTGGTCTGTTATCTATTTAAACACAAAGGAACTTGGCAGTAGAACAAACGAAGCTTATGAAGTCCATATAAAGCCACAAAGATCAAAATACTCCAGATTTTTTTTCTCTTGGTCCCTCCCCTTGGCTCATACTGAAATGGAAAGAGAAAAAAATGCAATGCCAAATGTTGAAAGCTCCTAAATAGAAACACAATCCAGACCTGTTCTGTGAGGCACAACCTTTGTTTTCCAGCAGGTGCTGCTCATATTCTGGGGGATTTCAGGGTGGATGCAGGATGGCCACAGAAAATGACGAAAACAGTAACGTGGGTGGAAACTGTTCTGTATTCAACTTGAAATCCAATATTTGACTTGTAAAAGTGTCATTTAAATCAAAGCTTATGTTAGTTATAGTGGCATAAACTACAGGCTTCTCATTTAAGGCACCTGGGCTGGACTGTGGCTGGAAGTCTCAAGTGGAAAAGAAACCACATTCATTGCCACATACATATTATTCTCTGTCTAATGCCTTAGGAGTCCCACATGTAATACCAAAACATATTAATAGAAATTTACTGATCTTTTCTCTAGGAGGTAAATTTTTGTGTTTCAGTCTGGATTAGCTAATTCATGGTAAAAATCCAGGGGAAACAAGCAAAACTTTATGTCAATTTGAGAGGCTACAGGTCCTAACATTTAGATTAATTTACTAATTCACATCAGAATTATAGATACATTCGTTGCCACTTGGATTTTACTGAAAACATGCTGATTTTCAGTGAATATGCTCCTCTTTTCTGAGGGAGAGGATGCCTCTTACACTTGGAAGAAGAATTGAGGGATTTTCTGTGACTTCTCTTGTACTCCTTCCCTCCATCCCAGCGTATCAGTGCAGTCTTGCCTTTGTTGCACACTAATCTTCTGAGCTCACTTTTAAACAAGATATTTGCATAGCAAGAAACAGTAAACACCACCTAACTTTTTCACTAAAATATATGTCCAGTTTTGGAGGCAGAATGTGCACCAGAACTGCTGCTCTCGCAGGGTGGCACTCCTGGGTGTGGGAGGATCACAGATTGGCTCAAGCCTCCTTAAATTAGCAGTGATTGAGGGTTGAGATTTTGTTTTGAGGAATATGTGAACTGATCCAGTTGCCTTTTTTCAGACACTGAAAAGGCGCTTGGAGGCGTTCACAGCCCCACCTCTACTACCAGAGGACTTTGTTAACACCCGAGAGCTGCAGCCACCAGATCAGCGGATCCTGTGGGATTCATCACCAGAGTGCTGAATGGGGAAGTGCATCCCCCCCAAATCCCTCGCCCCCACTCTCAGGATAAGCTCCCTTTCCTGCCTTCACTTTCACTCGGATCTGTCAAACTGTCATCATTTGAGGAGGAATATCTTGCACATTCTGTGTACATCCAAGGAGTCTCAGATTCAAGGCGCCTCTTGAGCCACCAGCTGGCTACGATACAAACCCCAAGAGCTGCCCTGCACCCCCCAAACCTGGGCAGAGGGGGACGTGCAATGTGTGAATTCCAGAAATATGGCTGAAAGGTCATGGCAGTGGGGAATTGTTCATTCATTATGGCTTGTGAGACCAAAAAGATTCAAGACTTGCTGTGAGATCAGGGAGAAAAACCCACAAGGGATAGGAAATGCAAGACAGACCTGAGGGAAGGGGAGGGGGAAGGATTTCTGATTAGTTTATAATCCACAGCTGAATGACTGACAAACTGGTTTTGTTCATTTGAATCATCCATTATGAACCCTGAGTTTTGCCAATTAGACACAGATGTTCCCTTCTGCAGCAAGCTATAGACTCGTGGGCTTTTGACAGATGCGTGCAAAAAAAATTGGCACATTTTTAATCTTTGCAAATGATAGGTTGTTGTCTTTTTAAAAACAACACTTGATATATGCCCACACCAATTAGGGGAATTATGAGCAGGGAGAACCAGATTACTAGTCCTGTTCTTCTGCTTTTCAGTACTTTCAGCTCTGGCCAGAGGTCCAAAATGTTTCCAACAGTTGTGTTGCACTGAACCTCCAGTGGTCAGACAAATCCTACCTGCTTTCTGTATCAGGGTAACTGGGGAAGAGCATTTAGTAGGTTTAGAAGTAACTCAAATCTCAGCTACTGCTGCTTGGCCATAGACACAACGGTTGGCTATTTCAGAACATGCCAAGATGTTGCATTTCCCCCTTTCACACTACACAGCCCACTCAGAAGCTTGAATCTTCTGCCATTACTAAAAAATGTCCCATTGTCATGTACTTACCTCCTCCTGTGCTGGTGTTTGGACTGAGTAGTTAATACAGACATCAGCTTTGAGCTATTTAAGTTACACATGTGTAAGGAGTTACAAGGCCTCTGCCCCAGGAAACACAGGGCTAAGGAGTACAAGGAGGCCCTTGTGCTTGTCCCTCAAAGGTGATTCTGGAAGTGGTGCTCTGATGGCGGTGAGAATGCTCTGCTGCCCTCTGAAGAGTGCAGCTGCAGCAAATCCACATGGGATGCAGTTGTAGAGAGCTTTTCTTACACATAAAGCTGTGCTGGGTCGGAACAGATGTGGCCAGAAATGACTGCAAGACATTGTTTAGGAATCTCTCTGCAGACACCAGTGGCTGCTTCCTGAGGACCACCAGCTCCCAAAGAAAGAGCAAGCTCTTGCTGTATTACACAGGGGTGCTGCACAAAGCCAGTGTGTCATTGCTTCATACTGGATTCTGTACATCAAAGAGCTCTTGAGAAGCAGGAGGCACTGATGAAAAGCAGAATTCCCATGCATAAAAAGAAGAAAATTACCGTTTTGGCCAGATGGGATTTTATCATAAGGCCCACCCAAGAATATGCACCAGGAAGAGTAGTTATCATCATCTGAGTAATACAACCCTTAACTCTGCTTTCCACTCACACAACACCTACAAATGCAGGCCTGGAGCCTCTGCATTATTCCTGCAGGAACACTGTGGGGGAATCAACACATTCTAAGGAAATCCCACTCTCTACAAGATTAATTTAATTTAATAATATAATTATCAAAGAAGGCACCAGGCTAGAGCTAGACCAGAGGCATGCTCAGAAGCAAGCTCCCCGCTTTACCAGGACAGGACAAGTTCCTCCTGCAGCAGCTCAGAGCAAACCCACACTCAAAACCTGCAGGGGCCTTGCAATAAGCCATGAATGGCAAGTTGTGGCAGCCTGTAGCTGGCCCACAGACTCTTCAGTGACGGGTACCAGCCTCTGTCTGAACCACAGAGAGCAGGCATGGCTCAGTTTCTCAAGCTTCTCTGTCCTGCCTCCAGGAGAGAAGTGCTGCTGGCCTGAGGTGATGCTGGGAGCCCAGAGGGAATGTGGGAGGATACTGTCACATGTAGCTGGTAAGAGAAGGTGACATGGCCATGTGATTCAGCTTGTAAAGATACAAGCCCTGCTGAAGAGAAGTGGAAACCAAGTGATGCAAGGGCCTGGCTAGGGAAATCCTCAGCCTGTTTGTGTTCCTCGATTTTGCTTCTTTTTCTTCATTCATGTTAATGCTGGTTACGAGGAGCTACTGGTTGCAACATCCTAGAGGACACCAACTCACTTGCATCCCAAAGACTGTTTATTTTTAAAGTGTACTTATTTCAAAGAAGGGGAAGGAGGACATCCTGTCTTGATGTTTGATATTCCTCTGTGAGCATGATCTGAGATTCTCTGGCTTGGGACTTGTCCAATGTAGCTTGTTTTCTTTTATAAAATACCCAAGAAATAGCAAGTTCTTGTGGTGCACACCCAGAGTCAGAGTGAAAACTCAGCAGAGGAAACTGGAGACACACAGCTGAGCCACTACATTTCCACGACATCCCCAGGGGCCAAGCCACACACCTAATAGAGATACCCAGCTACAGGCTTGCAGGGAAATGATGTGCAAAGTTCATAACCCACTTTGCCCTCATTAATGCTTTATGCACATCTCGACTTCTGTGCATTTCTCACATGTGTTTCGAGTTCCAGGCAGATTTAAAAAATGTCACTTCCACTTCTTTTTAGAAACAAGAGTAGGAATAATCTACTATATTTCAAATTGACTGAACATCTAAGAAGTGCTGCAATTATTAGTCTATTCAAGCACAGATGTGTATTAACTCCTTATCCAAGTAAAAGGGATTTTTGGTCTTTGCTTGAAGACTGTACTAGAAAAAATCTAATACTGGAGTAATGAGGGGAGGTGAGGATAGAAGCTTTTTGTGCAGACCTCAGGCCCTTTAAAAAATCATTCTGAAGTCACAATACTTGGTTATGATCCCATGACTTGGATCAGAGGGTTATCTTATGTTTTGTCCCTTCCTGTAAAATAGCCCCACTACTTAAACACTTCTAAGAGCAGAAAAGAAAGAACTCCTCTACAGGTAGATTTTTTTGCTTAATTTAAAAATCAAAATCCACTGTAGCTGCCTGGTGTCAGAACAGGACAGTGTATGGGCATTCCACAGTAGTCTTATCTTGTCAGCCTACAGCTGATTCAACAGAAGCCACAGCAAATAGCTTCTGCACAGAGATGGATGCAGTCTTAGAATCCAAGATTGTTCAGCCTGGATGATTAAATTTAGCCATCTGAGCTCAGCATCAGTGGGATGAAAATCTAGCAAGCTTTATTTGGGATCCCTCCCCCCTCCAAAATTAAAAACATCTTATGTGCACACATGCACACACACGTGTGTTTCTTTCAAAGAGCTGGAAATGCTTCAAGGCTCCTTCACCAGCTCCTTCACATTTATTCTGCCCAAGGGACCTCTTCAAAACTCTGGCTACACCAACATCTTTGCTCAAAACACGGAGGGGGAGGTATGGCATCCCAGCTACCTCCCCCTTCTCCCCTCCAAACATAGGAAGTTCATTCCAAGCTAAAGATCACCCGGACTCCTGAGGACATTTGAACAGAGCCAGCCACCTGGGATGAAATATGAAGTGGCTCAAACATTCAGCCAGAGCAGAGAGAAAATGCTAAACTTGGGGTTTTAAAAAGAAAATGAGAAGGAAAAGGGGAAAGTTTTCATTCCACAATCCCAGCTTACAAGGGAAAAACAAAATAAAGACAAGTCTTTACTTGCTGACGTGGCTGGAACTCACTGCAAAGCTACCAGAAATACGATTCTTGTGGTTCCCAGCAAAAGCCCCAAGTTCTCCTCTCACAGCATTTCCAAGCTAGGGAAGTCTGAGCTTTTTTGGATGCTCGTCAAATACGGGATCTGAGGAAAGACTATCCCAAGAGTAAGATAGAAAACTCCAGTCCATTGGTTTAAGAAGTGACCACATTTCCTTCACCAGATGACTGATCTAGAGATCAAAGCTGGTAGGACTTTTTCCAAGCAGAGGACAAAGTTAATCAGAGACTTTGGAAAATCAGTGCTCTACTTAATTTTGCATTTTCAGCTCATCTTTGTGTGCAAGGTTTATTTTCTTCCATTAGCATGAACTAGATACAGCTGCAGCACATCTAACCTATTTTTTCCACCTGGCAGTATAAGAATTCCTGGAAATGCCTTGGAATCGCCACCTCCCTCTCTGCCAAATTGCCTTTGCTGTTTGAAGCATGAGGCAACAGCAGAAGGAGACTCTCATCCCACATTAGGGCAACTCTTCAAGTGTCTCTGGATGGTTGAAAGTAGCAGAGTTAGCAGAAGCAGATCAGACGGGATTGACAGAATACAAGAAGAATTGCTGACACTTTGCTTAGTTATTAGCTTCCCATCTCCTTTTTTGTCAGTCTTTAATTGTAATTATTTTTCAGTTTGATCTCCAAAAGAGTTCCCATCAATTATGAAAGTGTCCTGCTTGCTGAGGGGTCTCCTTTGCTCTCCCAGTATCCCTGTCCCAACATAAACCCACCTTCTGCACACACATATGATCTCCTTGCTCCCTGAGCCAAGCCACACAAACAAGCTCTGAGCAGGGTTCAGTGTGGGACTCAAGCTGGGCTGAGCATACATTTGCTTTTAATACATTTATGGTACCAGAGCAGTGGCACTCATATTTTTAAATGAGGACCTAATACTTCTTGAAGTGAGTGCAACCTGCTGGATTTAAGCAAAACCAAACCCACATTTTTAACAGATGCTCTGTTATTTTAGTGGTGGGCAGCAGCAGTTCCACCACATGAAAGTGATTATGGATGTGACATTTCCACTCTGCAAATCCCATTTTCAGGAAACTGACTTGTCTTATATTCCTTCTTGGCACACATCAGATAGCTTCACAGGGCCCTGTTTTCACATATATCTCCAAATTTTCTATTGTTTTTAATGATTTGCAGGACATTTGAAGAGAAAAAATACGCAGGTAGGAAAGGAAGGAGGCTGTGAAAGCCTGTTACTGCAGGAGACAAGGGAAACAAAAGTACTGCTAGAGGAGTAGGGGAGGGAAGCAGGAATGCAGTTCAGCAATTAGAGCAAAGAATGCAAAGTCTGAACGAGACTTGAGGACTTGGAGGCCCAAATAAGCCTCAGACTGCAGACATGCTATTCTCTCTTATTCTTCCCATATGTGACTCTGCTGCAGCCTGAGCATCACAACAAGATTGCTGGGAAGGCACTGCTTTATGTCACTGGAGGACAGGCAACCTTCTCCTCACTTCCTATGAAAAAAAGAATAATCAGCGAGGGTGGAAATGTTTGCATACCCTTGGATGGAGACAAATAAGCTCTGTTGGGATGGAAAGAGGCTGGCAGGGCTCAGGGTACCCTCACCTGCTCTAGGTCTCCAGGGCCAGCTCCTAGAGCCTGCCTGTAGATGCAGCATTCCCTGCGGCAGCTTGCCAAACCGTTAGGCAGGCATGGCCACAACAAATCCCTGGGAATCAAAGCAGCTGCAGAAGAAGTGGCAGGAGAAGGTCAGTGATCTCATTAGAGCCAGGAGGCCAGGGCCCCCAGCCACAGCGAGGTCCCAGCTCCACAGCTGCACTGTGTTTTGATACCTGGCTCTGGCAGATTGCATAACTGCACCATGAGGTCACCATCCCTCCTCCTTGATCCTCGATCAGAACAGGAGGTGGGGAAAAGGAAAATTACAAAAAAACAAACACAGGCACTCTGACAACCACCAGGCACAGCGACGCACTCCAGCCTCCGTGGAGAACAACAGCCCTCCTCATTTAACTCCAGAGATGCTCGCTCCCAAACAACAAAAAATTGCTTGTTCCCAGGGACACAAGCAGGGGCTGTTTTCCGAACAATCACCCATGGAACAGCCCAGCTTTCCATAGTATGATCAGCAGTATGTGCAGTCTGAGCATACATTGACATTTCGTGCTTGCCTTCAGAGCACGCGGAGGAAAGGCAGCAGAATGCTCTGCTGCTTTTGGGAGGTTCTGGTGAGAAGGAAAACCAGTTTGTCCTCATTATGCAAGAGATGCCAACCTACACTGTAGTTTTGAGCAGTGGACAGATCTTTCTGCAGCAGCCACAGACCCTTTTGAATACCCAATGCAAGATTCCTATATAAGATGAACACCCAGCTCTGGGTGCAAGGCTTTGCTGGCTAATTTGGCTCATTTCCCTCTGCAGGCACAAGCCAGAGTTGTTTGCTGCAGAGGGAAATCCAGAGCAATAGTTAGAGATGATCTTAAGAGCCCTCTGGAAGAATATGTCCCCCTCTCAGCAAAGGTGGGACTGCAGGAGGCCTATTGCTAACTCATCTACCGAAGGGCTCAGAGGTGAAATCTCAGAACACTGAAAAGAATTCTTGTTCTTTTCCACCACATCATAAATAGGCAGAAGTTTTAGCTCTCCCCTTTCAATTCTTTAATTAAGATGGAGTTGAATTCACCTACAAGATCTCTTACAAGTTACAGCTATGATTTATATTTTTAGAGCTAGAAATGCTCATGATGAATAGTTTTTCTCTGGGCTTGGCAGCTCATGGGTACATTTGCTACCTGTCAGATTCCCAGATTGAAGTTATCACCACAGGAGTAACCCTGGCACCCACTGATTATTCAGTAGTTGTTGCATGTCAAGGTGCAGACATGCTTATGAAGTGGATAAAACGTTGGTAGATTGTGAAATACAGATAGAAATGCTCTGGAAGAGACCTAGGCCAAGGCACAGGACATTTTTTCTTTAATTTCATTTACAACCAGGTGCTTTTACTAGAAACTAAGTGCCAGGTCTTATTCTGAATTCTTCTCTATCTTGACAGGAGCCCCACATTACAATATTAATTTCCTTCTTCTCATTTCAGTCTGGAAGGGACAAAAGCCAGATTGTTTTTCTATCAAATGATTTGAAAAATCTATTTAAAATACGCAAAACCAGTGCTTGGAAAGACCCACTTGACTAGGCAGTGTTCCCTTGGGGTCTAAAACCGTTACACCCATAAAGCAGAACTATTTTAAGCAGAAACCTCTCATAACTGTCTCATAAATTTATTGTGCTATGCTCATGCAACAAATGTGAGCCATGTCACTATGAGAGTAGTGTGAACATTGGCTTTCTCCTTTCATCACAACATCAGCTTTTATGGCCAAGGAAGCAGACAACATATCTAACATAACATCCACCAGGGAGTGCTGGAATTCCCAGCCTTTTCTTGTGGACTTTTCTGACTAATCCTTGCAGGGGGGGAAAAAAAAAAGCTAACTCTTGTGACTGGACACTCAGCAGACAAATACAGATTCTCCAACAAAGATGCAAGATGCCATATCAAATAAGATTCTTCATCTATACAAAGCTGCTATCCACGTTCTAGTTTGTTGGGTTCCTTTTTCAGAAAATACCCTCATTCAAACATACAAAAAAATGTAAAGCCTTAGAAAGAGAAACAAAGGCATCATTTAGAGTGTCTCCTCAGGCAAATAATCATGAATATGATGGGACCATGGTAAATAAAAGTAAGGCAGTGTAATGAAGAGTTCAAGATGCCATGGCCATTTGCTACAAGGCTTTAATAGGTCACATAGGTCTATTCTCTACCAGAGCAAGTTCTCATTAACAAAGTGTATGCAACACACCATAGAAAAACTAACAGCAAACGATAGGGTTGGTGGGAACTGACAGGGGTGATGGGGCAATTTCCAGAAGATCAATCTGGTTTTCATTTTTGATAAATTGAGCAGCTTAAAGCAGCTCAAATTAAAGAGTAGAAAACATGGTCAGATTGTTTTCTACTGCTTGGTAACCAGATGGAATATATAACAAAACAAAATCTATAGCCCTGCAGTAAAAGTTTACTTGCAGAGTTCAGTATAAAAGTCCATTGAACAAGTTATGTATGTCCATAGGAATCTATAAAACTAATGTTCCCAAATTAACTTCATATATATCACCTTGCAAATACGTGGGGGAGATTTAAGTAATGAAATCCGTATGCAGCTTAGGTGCCCAGAACGGCTTTGTTTCATTTCGAAAGGACCAGAAACAGGAGAAAGGAGAATTGAAAGGCAATCCCATACAAATTTTGCTGGCCACTTCCTGGGAAATAAACTTGGATTTTTAAAGCAAACAAAACAGACAAATATATGTGTAAACTGGCCTGGCAAAAGAGGAGCTGTTTGTGCTTGGATTTCCAGCTACGTGACCCTATTGTTTCATTCAGACACGTCAGATGTTTCACATGCTGGAAGCCTATTGTACAAACATGGAGAAGGAAACGTTCCACATGTGAAAGCCAAAACCTGCGGATATTCTGTGTCATCATTACCCTGCTGCAGAGCTGTTATCCCAACCTTTTGGGAAACAGGTTGTTGTGTCACTAAATGTCACTAGCAGGTGGGAGGGCTTATGCAGAAGACGTGGATAGTGATCTTTAAAATGGAAGCAAAGAAAAACCCTCTCCCTTTCACGCAATCTTTTTTAGCTGAGCTTCCACATGAGCCATTGCTGCAGCTGGGGCTGGAGCATCCGGGAGTCTGCTACAGTCTGAGTGCTCATCCTTAGTTTTGGGTGATATACAAACAGCAGCATTTCTCTCCCCCTTGTGTTCCCAGGATTAGTCTCCTCTTGTGCACTCTGAAAAGGGAAATTACCAAGATTCCATCTTTGCCAAGATTTCAGAGAGCAGGATGCTTGTAAATTTTATTTTATTGCATACACATAAGGAGGCACCATGAGGGCACAGCAGGGAGGGTTGGGAGAAAGCTGAAAAAAGTATCACAGATACTGCAGACAGAGGAAAAACTAAGCCTTGGGTTTGTTGTTCCAGGGTCCCAACCAGTGACCAGTTTGTTTTCTCAAATAAATCTGCTTTGCAGACATCCTTTCTTCTTCCCCATTCAAGTTTCAACCAGGAAACCTGGAATAAGTTACTGTTGATTTTAGAGGCAAATCAAAGTGTTCAGCCTGCTAAGCTTGCATTTAAAGTTAGTCTTGATGAGCAGCTCCTTGGGGCCCTTGTATTCAAATAGTGAGGTCTCAGATTTACCTGAAGTGCCCACCCATGCAGATGTGGAGCACAGGAGGAAATCAAGGGCATGGGCAGCCCGGGCTTCAAGCCTCAGTGCTACCAGTAAAGGCTCCACATTTTCAGTCAAAAAACCCCTTTAATAAAAACTCAGTCTCTCAAAACAGTGGAATATTTACTAACCACAACCAGGAGAGAGCTGGATCTAAGTAGAATAAGGGGATTAGATTTCCCATTGCTAATCCCAAATTAAGTATAGTGCAGAGCAGACACACCGTCCTTGGAAAGCCTGAGCAACCAACTTTCTGGGATTTGGATCAGGCTGGACTTTCAGAAGCATGTCATCCCAGAGCTCCTGTATCCAGGAAGCCGTCATTATTGGCATCCTTGGCACCTGACCCTAGCTAAGTCCTGCTACACCTTAACAGAATAAAGAAATACAAATAGTATGAAAGCAGATCAGTAAGAGAGAGATGAACTTCCAAAAGCCCCTTCCTAAGAGCTGACAGTAGTTCTGAACGGAGGCTTGTGGCAGCCCATTTTGTTTAGTTCATTTGGCATTGAAACCTGGCTGCTAATATAAAGAAATGAGAGGAGTAAAACACAGGATGAAAATGAGATAGCGTAGCAGGTTATAGTTTGCATGTGAAAAATTTGCTTTTGTTTTGCCACTTTGAACACCACCCACCCCTGGTTTCTATTGAAGCATAATGTACTCCTCCAGGACCAAGGATTTCACATAGTTTAATAGTTTCTGTAATTAGATATTTGTGAAACTCTGAAATCCTCTGATGAAAGGTACTGTAGCAGTATTACCGACTCTTCTACCATGAAAGGGCTCCACCCAAACCCAAATACAGATGTTGTCCTCAATGTACATCATTACTAATCCAAGCCAGCAGTACTTATGGCCTGATTTAAATCCTCCTGAAGTCTCAGATGACTTCTGCGAGCTCCAGTAGGGCTCCAAGAAATCCAGGAAGGAAATACAGGCAAATTAGCCTTTGCTCCTCTCAAAATTGGAACCTCCTTTCCATTGGCAATGACATGAGTAAGGATATTCAAAATGAACCACGGGGCCATTTGCTGCTGAGAGATTGTAAGAGGAATGTTACACTGAGTTTGAAAACCAAGGCTGACAGTCAGGCTTCTCCCTACTGCTGTAAAACTGTTCCATATATTAAGGCAGGTCCCTACAGTGCCCTGTCCCTTCTCCACCCTTCTACTGCCATGAAGTAATTTTTACAAGACAATGACTTTTCTATTTAGTATTTCCCATACTCAAGCAGGTATCTAAATATCAAGCTGAATATTTATAATTTATGGATCTGAGATATCAGTGCATACCAAGAACAGTGTGTAACAGGAAAAGTTGCTTTACCAGACCTGGTCCAGGTACACTACTGCTGGGTAGCCACCCTCTGGTACAAAATATGCCATGAGTTCCTTTTTTTAAGAAGAAAGGGAGGCAGGAAGAAAGAGACCTGAGTATTTTACCACCATTCCTGGTCTGTCACACAAAGAAGCAGAGGTGAGAATAGTAATTGTTGGTTATCACAGGAAAGTTTGTTTGCTGGGTCTTTTCAAACCAATGCAACAGGATTGTTTGCTCTAACCTCTTAGATAGTAAAGAAAAAAAATTATTTCAGCATTTTCACCCCAAGGGTAGTTGGTATCTCTACCAGCACTGCAGTCTTTTAGCTCCTTCTGCATGAAGATTACTCACATCATTCCAGAAATCTGCTGCCACTGGCTTGTTTCTCTTACCTTGGCTGCTGCTTCCATTGCTGGCCTTGGCGAACGAGAGAATTATGGTTCAGCTCTACAAAGAGAGAATCCCCTGTGCTGTGCAGGACTTGAGGCCAGCCTTGTCCATCTTCTCAGCTTTCCGCTTCTTCAGTGCTTCAGTAATTAGAATTATCAGGACTAAAACACTGTGGACATTATTGCTGCTTAGCGTGAAGCTAACAAGGGAGCGCCAGATTTATAACACTCTGGCCAGACAGAGAATTAAAAAAAAGTTACAAATCATTGCCCAGTTCCAGGGATATGTACTCCAGGATCTTATTTTGCCAGAGACTCCACGTGAACTTTAGCCTCTAGAAGAAATCCGCCTGCAATTTTCTAATTTAAATACCAGTCAGACCAGTGGCGGGATGTAAACTAACATGCATGAAAAATAAGGGTTCAATGACCCAAATCAATTAAGTTTTAAGGGCACTGCTCTGGACTCAGTAGGAAGTATTTTAAACAGGAAAAAGAACTTAATAGGATCATTCATTGAACTGACTTGGAAATGAGGCAGAAATTTGGTAAATAAGAAGTTCAATGCAAGCCAGCTTTATGAACCAAATTTAGTGGATTAAAAAACCCCAACAAAACAACAAAAGAACCCCAAACCAAAACCAGAAAAAAATGAACCAAAGCAACAAAAAAACAAGCCCAGATAATTTTTAGACTCAAATAATGTTTCAGGCTCCTGGGTACTAAAGTGAACAGTGCAATAAAACAAACCAGTTCTCACGCCTTCCTTGAGCCCAGGCAGTTTAACACAGTTTACTTCAAGACATTAAAAAAAACCAAACTGGTTTTTAGAAGCCTTGAAACTGCATCTTTATTAAAATAGGACAACCTGCAGGTCTTCTATACAAAGCAAAACTAATAATTTAAAGAAAAAACAGCTTCTGAAGTTCAGAACCGGCTACTGTGGCTGGATTTTTAAAGCGCACACAGGACCTAGGGAGAAACAGCTCTACTGCTTCAGAAGATATGAATATAGCTGCTCACCAAATTGGCCAAACATCCAAACTCTCTGCATGGTAAACATCTGATCTGCCAAGATACATTGTAAGCACAATAGGATGCAGTTATGGCAATTAATCAAGATATAAAGAAAATAGGAAAGACCTATCATTTCTCTGCTCCTCAAGCACAAAGTACTTTCACAAACAGTGAAGAGATTAATAGAGATTAAGTTCATTGCCAACAAAACTTTCAGGTTCTTTGAAGGTGCCTTATTTGTCTTGACTGGCTTCATCTCTTGAGACAGAAATACAGCCTGGTGCACATACCCAGTGCTTTACAGTGATGAATAAAGCAAAAGCTACCTGGACCTAAAAATCCCATTAAAGTGTTACCAAAATAACCCCCGCACCTGGCAGCTGCTGGGACTGGAACCAGATGTGCAGCACATCTGGTAAAGAATGGGACTGCTGCTAACAAACACTGAGCCATCTGAGGGATATACTTTTCCAGCTCAGCAACGGTCCAGAAAGACTTAGTAAAAGTTACATATTTTGCCTCTATTTTTTTCAAGGCAGATGCTGACCACTGACAGACCTATTGTGTGCCAATTTAAAACATTTGAGAACTTCCCTATCCTCTCGCCCCAATCAGAAGTGCATATTTTGCTGCTCCAGTTGCATAATTTACTGATTCAGCTGCATGCTTGGTTGATCTGGTAGGAGACTAGTACAGTAGTTGAGATTCTGGATACATTGCCAACTGTGGAGCGTGCTTTGTTGATCAAGGCTGTAGAATTTAATAGCTGAAATTTCATACACTTTACTAATCAGGCCACATTCTTTGCTAATTGAGGTGCATATTTTAGTAGTTGATTTTTTTTTTAATCTTTCACTGATCTTGGGAAGGATCCTGGTCCCTCTGAAACTGGCAGGAATTTTGCCATAGTTCTTTCTGGGTAAAGGACTAAGACTTTCACCAGAGGGTCTAGGATTGCTAAGATTTCTTCTCTTAAATGGAGCAAGAAAGGCTTGATTTTTTTTCTTTAAGCCAGCAAGTGAACAGAAGAATACCAGATGAAGGATGGCACTGGCATAGAGACCTCCTCCACGGAGATTTGATTAAACAGATAATATTTAATGGACATACAGAGACATAATTTTGACTATGTTAGTCTTTCATCAGGCTTACATTCTTCCTTCAGGATAAACAAGCTGCTTATCTGCACATCTTGTTCCATTTGATACAGACACGCAGGAGGAAACATCATGCACCTTATCTTCAAATTTTCTTTCATTTGATCTAACTCCTATTTTTAAATTGCTGTAGTACTCAGTGAAGGATTCCAGAGAGAGCTCTACTTTGCCACAAAACATGTTGCAAACATCCACGCTACCTCACAGCATCACAAATTTTCTCAGTTCTTACTCACAGAGACCACCTTCCTGGATGAAAAGAACAGTTCAGTTCCCTGTACCTCATGCAGACTTTGCCCTTGCCAAGGGAGTTTCTGGTATGTTTTTACATTGTTAACTCTAAGTCAAAAGACAAATAATTTCTCATAAATCGTTGAATACCTTTTTTCAACTGATAAATTGAACTGCATTTGAACCACTAACTTAGGAGTGGGATGTATATTTCTTTACTAGCATAGCAACACTATCAGTGAAGCCAAAAAAGATAAAAATAGCAAAGCCTACGCAACATAGTGCAGTCCTTGATGAGTGAAGAGCAAGTGCAACTTACTCCGAGAAATAATAAAAACAGGGAGCAAGAGATGTACACACACGTCTGTTTGGACACACAGAGTTCCCTGTCACATTTACGAAGATAAGTAATAGAAAATGCCTTTCATTCTGAAAAAGAAATTGTCCAGTATGTTAAGAGCCTATAAACAACATGTGATCAAAAGAATAATTGACACAGCAAGAAGTCAAGTCAGGGAAAGCAGGCAGGAGGCTGCTACTTCTTCATTAAGGAGGCAGTTTCTTTTCTGTAGTGCTGTTGGTCAATAGTTTAGTTCACTTACTGCCTGGTGTGAAATCTAACACTTTAGATTTCAGAGTTAGAGAACAACAGAAGTTGACTAGGAAACACAGAAAAAAAAAAAACTCAAGCAAAAAATTATAGAGCTTTCTAATGCATTCAGAGTCCCACCATTGCCTTTCATCCCCAAAGGCACAGCACACAGCCAATACTTGCTCCTCATGACTGTACAGAAGAGAGGCAGCACAGGAAGGATGCAATAATTCAGGGAAGCAAGGAAGTTATGTAGTTTAATAAGAGAGGTATGCAACTGGATGAGGGTAAGCTTGCATTCTGCAATGCAATCCTGACTTAAAAGAGAAACAAAATACAAAGCCCCACAACCATACAATTCAATAGATCCTGGTAAAGTTAGTATTTCAGTGCCAGAAATGTGGCTTAATTAAGTTCTCACTGTAGCTATCTTCACTAGGATACCAAAGTGAGATAAAACATCTTAATTTCAACCACAGTCATTGCTGTGTGTTTGTGTGCTGTGGCAAGGAATTCGTTTATCAGGCAGAATTAAAATGCTATTTGCCATCAGGGAAAGCAGCCCCACATCTTTTTTTCTATATATATATATATATACACATATATATATATATATACATATATATATAATGACATAAATGTATGAAATATTCTTTTCTTATACTCTTTTGGCTCATATCTTATAGAATAGACAATCTCTACTAGAAGTGTCAAACCTTGGTTCTATCAGGGTCCATAGGAAAAGTCACAGTCACTTCAGCCGGACCAGGACTGCTTATCCTTCCCAAAGCTCAGAGCGACTGCTTTGCAGCTGCTCCCCACTGCTGTGGGGTGCTCTGTGTTTCCTCCTCTGCCTTTCCACCGCAGCTCGGGTGCGCTCCGTGCTCACCCTCTCTCAGCTCCCCGTGCCCACTTTCTCTCAGCTCTGCCCGGATCCCTGCCCTGGGAGCTGTACCTGTCACTTGCTCAGTTTATCTGCTCTCCGTGCTACAGCCGAGGTGCACAAGAGCGGGGAGAGCGAGCGTGGGGACTGTAATACAGCACGAGGTATTTCGTTTGGACTCCCCAAGCCAGGCTGTGACCGTGAAAGGGATGCCTTTGGGCAAGTGTTCTCATTTCTGCTGGGAATCCGTTATCACTGGGCTTTCACCGGATTTCGGGTCCGGCTATACCGAAGCGGAGGGGCTGATCCGGAGTCAGACTCCCGGAGCATCACATCTCGCGGTGCCTTTCGCACTCCGAGGCGAGTCCGCGGCCAGCACTACACCCCAAACCCCGAGGGGCTGGGGCCGAAGGGACCCGCAGCCGCCCCCGCCGCGGCCGCCCCGCTGCGTCCCTCCTCCCGGTGTCCGCGGCGCATCTCTCACCGGGGCTCCCGGCAGCTCTGCTGCACCCCTCGCCCCGGGACTCCCGGTCCCTCCCCACCTCCCGGCGGGGCTCCCGGGGCACCCCCTCCCCGTCGGGCTCGCCGCTGCCGCGCTGCCCTACCCGGTGCGGGCGGGGGCCGGCGCCGCCGGTGCCGGGGGTTACCTTGGCTCCCGCCCCGCCGAGGCAGAGCGCCGCGGCCGCCGCCAGGACGAGCCCCGCGCCGGGGCCGCTGCGGAGCATGGCGCGCCGTGCCGAGCCGCGCCGTGCCGAGCCGCGCCGAGCCGCGCCGCGCCGAGCCGCGCCGAGCCGCGCCGCGCCGCGCACAGCCAGCGGAGCTGCCGCGCCGAGCCGTGCCCCAGCGGGCGCCGCTGACAGCGACCCCCCGAGCCCGGCCTCCCCGCCCCTCGCCCCCTCCCCCGGCCGCTCCCGGCCCCTGCCCTCCCCCGGGGGGTCACCTGCGGCGCGGAGCTCGGCGGGACCGGGCGAGGCGCCGCGGGAGCGGAGGGGGCTGGAGAGGAGAGGAGGGGGCTGGAGGGGAGCGGGGGTAGCCTGGTCCGAGTCCCCCTCCCTGGGGTGCTGTATCCTCGCCGGGCTTGGGAACCGCCGGGCTGGAGGCAGCTCAACCCCTGCGAGCAGCGGCGGGAGCGGGCTCCTGCGGGAAAAGTTTCTCCTGCGGGGCGGTGGGAGATGGAGGGGCTGCTGTGCTGGCGCTGGAGAGGGCGGCTGCCCTGGGCAGCGCACCCGACCGCTGCTCCAGTCCCCTGCCAGACCCCGGAGCCCAGTCAGGGGAGTGAACGGTCAGAGGAATGTGAAATAAGAAAAGGACTCAGGTCTTTCCAAAGAGCAAAAGGGACCCCAGCTTCATCATTGCACGAAGCAAGGGACAGGGAAGGAATATTCCCGGGCATCTTGGGGAGCCCAAAGCATAGGAGCTGCACAAAAACCAGCAGCCACTTAACTTTTCCGGAGGTGATGGGAGGGCAAGGACAGTCCCCGTTTCTGAGGCAGCCTTCTGGTTTTCCAGGTGAGACGCTCTCCTGCACGCCGTTGACTCACACCACATCCTGCAGTGAGTGTCAGATGACAACTCAATCAACGGGAAAAAATGGATAATACCTTCAGTTGGTGTCCAAGTGGGTGCATATAAGAAGCCTGAAGTTGGAGGGCTGGTGTCAAAGAAAACTTTTTTTCTTTCATAAATGGAGTCCTGTGTTGAATGCATCCTGGCACTGAGCTCATGCCTACTCCAGGCCCATTCACCGCCTGCTCCATGGGTTTGATGTCCCGACTGTAGGATACAATGTTTGAATCCCAAAGAAATGAAACAGGTCTTCACCTAATCTTCGCAGTACTTTTGAGATGAAGCCGCCTGTTAGCCTTTATTGGACACCTACAAAAAGTAACAACCTGATCAGTTTAAGGCTGAGGGAGGCTCAGGGACAGGACTCCGCTCACTCACTGCCCACAGGGACCACGCTGCCTCCCTGGGAAATTTACACATGCTGATTTAGAAGTAGCCCTTCTATGGAAGGGCACATAAGGAATGTCTCGATAGCTTAATTGGCTTGTTTATACTTCTTGCATTGAAAGCACAGATGCAAATAATTCTTTGGGTGACCAATTCTTATTTACCCTCCTTTTTTCAGAGCAAATTCTGTGTAAAGGGTGTTCCTGGGTTCTGACCTTGTCAGTTACTTACTGTGACTGCTTGTGTTTGAATTTACATTTCGCTCCTCCTGGGTAATATATCTTTGAGTTACCTGTCAAATGAAAAAGCATATATCAGAGAATTTATAACTACATTTTATCTGTTCTGAATAAACACAAAACCCAGGGCACTTAGCATCCTTGGCAGGAGGGTTTTTTAAGCAGAACACTTCTGCCTGAAGGGCAGTCTGGTCTCTGTAGCATAGCACTGTGGCGCATTGCTTTTCTCAACACTCACAGTTAAATCTCAGGGCGATGTCACCATAAATGTATGTTATGTTAAGCTTTGAAAAATTCCCGAAACAAGAAATCTACTTTTTTTCCACATGAGGCTCAGTGTGACAGAAGTAAATGCAGAGATTCCATCTGCTATTCCTTGATGCTGATGCACAGTTGTTGAGGACATAAGTCAAGGACTAGCTGGCAGAAAAGGGTATTCAAAACCTACATTTTTCTTTGCTTGGACATTGCTGGAATAAAAATATAAAAATATCTAAATAAAAGACAGAGAACAAGTCCAAGTCTAGCAGCTCTCTTTTTAAGGATCTTACACCCCTGTTATTTGGATTCCTTTCCAGGGGTCATCTGAGTGCAGGCACCCGTAATCATTTGGAGGCAAAGAGGGTGCTATGTGGGCTATGCTGCCACTCCAAGCTGTAGACCTTGAGCATGTAGCACAGACACAACTGTATGCTGATTTCTCATGTTTGTGTTTCCCCTGTTCTTGGCATCGCAAATTCTGTCACTATGTCTTTGTTCCCTTATCTCAGCAACCCTCTGCTAGCAGAACCTGTCCACACCACACTTCATCACTACGGCTTAGCAGCTGGAATTAAGGATCAAACGTACAGCAGTCTGATCATAAAGTATTTTCAGCTCAGGTTGTTGACCCTTTCAAACCGTATTTTTAATGAGGATTATGTTTTATATTTATGGTCTCCTTCCGTGAGCAGGCAGGAGGACTCTGTATAGGCTTGAACAACTTCCCACACCAGGCAGCACAGAAGACTAGGTCCAAAAGGTGTCTGACTGCCCACTGAATGTAACAACCACGAAGCCAGGCTTGCAAGTAGTACCTGCAAACCTCTTCCAGGTGAGCTGCCTTCCCCCAGTGTCTCACAGCTGCCCGTTAGATGTGTCGGGCAGCTGGAAGGAGACTGGAGATACATTTACTGGAAGGATCAAGAAAGGACAGAAGGGTAAAAGGAACTTTGCTTCCTGCCTAATCTCACAGTCTCTACAGCCCCACATCTCACGGAGTTGCCACACAGCCCAGATCAGAGCTGTAGCCCATTCTCACCACACATCAGGAGGGGAGATACAGGGACAACAACTGTGCACATCCCTGAACAAAGGCCAAGACTCTTCCACAGTCTTTGAGACATCTTTAAGAAAGTAAATGTCCTGTTCTCTGTGTTGGACTACCTGTTGAAAAATCCAAGGTTTTCATGCTCTTTTAGCAAGTCCTTCCAAGGACAGTGTTTCCTATTGTACTATGCCATTTTGAGAGCTCTTGAAATGCTGAAGCAAGCACCAATTTCAGTAGAATAGTGACATTTATGAAGTTAGTGGATAGGACTTGTATGTATAATGGCAGCACTTTCTTAACCAGTAGCCCCAGGCTGGGAAAGTAATTTCTAGGAAAAAAAATAACTAGAAACTTACTGCTTCCAGACCAGCAGCAAAAATCATTTATTGTGGGAAAGCTAAGCTTGAAACCACTAAACCCCAGTAATTTCCATCAACTCTCTCTCTACCACACACACAGAGATACATGGAAAGAGAACTTTCTGAATTAATTTCCTGGAATATATAAGGCATCCTGATACCAAAAGTAACTCTCCTTGCCCAGAGAGACTATTGTAGAACGTCCCACAGAAATGAATGCAGCTCTTAGCAGTTTCTGTTTTTCAAAACAGCTGGTGTGACCAAACTGAATCCAGATTTAAACAGGAGGAGGGCATTGGCAAGATACTTTCAGTAACAAGGCCTTAAATCTTAGTTTATTCTCCGTACACAAGAGCTCCCATCTTCAAACCTTATGGTTACACAATGTGGCTTTTTATGCTTTCCCAGCCTTCTCTTAGGTATAGCAGAGGTTGATTAAATCCAGGCTGAGCTATGTTGTTAAATCAGACACACCGCAGTTGCATGTCTCCACTGTTTATAGAAATAGTCAGGAAAATAACATTTTAAATACTTATCCGTGCTTGAACAGACACGCTAAAAATTGCTTAGGTAGAATGCTGTAAAAATGTTCCACATATATAAATAAAATTTATGGGTAAATCAAATATGTAAATTAAATATTAAGGCAGTCTTTAATAAAGCATGTTTCTGAAGACTTGATTTCTAGTTCCATTGTCTGTATTTAATACAAAACTATTTTTTTCCTCAGTGGGTGTGAGAGGCAAGCTGGATGCCTGAGTCTGATTGCAATCTGCCAGTAATAGAGCTATTTATTTGTGGTTAGCACAGGTTTCTTTTTTGATGAAGTTTTTACAGACTGAGTGACACCAAGTAATAGAAATATGTAAGCAGAAAAACATGCAGTAAGCACAGGGAATTGGAACATCATGTTGTCAGTGGTTAGAGAGCAAGAACTTCCCTAAGGAAATATTTAGAAAAACGTGTTTGTAGCTATAAAAGCTGTAAGTGGAAAGCACCACGCATGGGCTTTGTGCTGTGCAGAGAGTGCCACCCTCTGCTCCTGCAGAGTATGGAGCCTTTCTCTCTAACCTGACTCTTCTTTCACTAGTGCAATTCTCACACACGCAGTGAGTTACAAAATTAGCCAGCTGGACAGTAACTCTACAAATGGTCAGTAGTCCCTGGTAATTTTGTTAGTTCAGCTCTTTAATTGCATTGTATGCCATCTTTTTTTGTTTTTGCTCAGAGGAAAGATGAATAAATTTCCCTTCCTTTTTTAGGAACAAGGCCCTGTGGGTTCCTGAAAAAGACAATTCCTATTAAGGTCTGACAGAGCTCAGTCGGAGAGAAGGAAGCACAGCAGCTCCTGTATGCAGTCTAGTTGCAGGGTGAAAGAATGCTGCAGCTGGCTGTGCTTAAAGAATTTGTTGTGGTACCTTCTGATCTTTGTTCCTGAAGAGCTAAAGAGTGCTCTGCAACAAGAACTCTAACAGGCTTTGGGATTAAGCCATGGGTTATTTCACTGCTGGAGACAGAGACTGCAGTTTACACAAGTTGTCTCCTGCAGATTTACAGGAATCCCTTCATGTAAAGGCCTCATTTGTGATAGTGTTTGACATTTTCGCTGGCTTTTTAAACAACTACAATGACGTTCCTCTATTGTGCTAAAAATTACATTACTGATGATGGACATCTTTCAGTATGAAGGATTCTCTTTCTCTTTCAGGCAGCCTGATTAAGTCGGCTGCAGCTCTGTGCTTAGGCAATAGTCTCCAAACAAGTGGTTATTCCTGTAGCTGGGGCTTTGGTGCTATGTGGCAGACTAGCAAGTAAAAAAGATACTTTGGAGCTTTACCCAAGCATTACATTGTTCTAGAGAGATGGGATCAAAGTCAAGAAGCAAACATAGGCAAATATTCCAACTGAAGAGAACAGTTACTTTCGTGACTCAACAAATTGAGTTCTCTGTTAGTTATTGTTTTCTGGTTTTGAGTTCTCTGCGAGAGACAAAACTTCAAGCTTTTACATTCTTAAAAGAAAATCTAAACCAGATCAAATGAAGATCAAGCATTCAAGTCTTCCTCACCATATTGTTCTTGGCAACTTTTGTGGAAGAGTATCCAGTGAAGGTCACTACTAAAGATTTGAAACACTCACTCACACACGCAGTTCTCAGGAGATCCTCGCTCCCCTTCACACATTCAAATCCCGCACATGGTTTACAAGCTCAGTGCCAAACAAGCATTCAGCCAAGTTCAAACTTCAGTTGACACTGGTGCTGATCCAGCCTGGGATTGCCCACTTATACAGGCATCTGGCTCAGGCAGCAGAACAGCAGGAGGCTGTCCCATGAATCCAGATACACTTTCTCTGGATACCTCTGGGAGCCTCTCTTACAGCCATGCATTTGCACTTGAAAACAGTCCTCTTCCTGACTTAAGTTTGTAAAGTAATGTTCTCTTCCAAATAATGCCTAGAGGGCTGTGTAATGTGTACAGGAAAACACCTAGCTGCTGGCAATATCCAGGAGCTCGGTTAACAAGTTCGCAGTTCAAACAGCATGCTGGTTTTTTGGTTTATCAACCCTCTGACTTGTGGAACAGCCTCCCGTCTTCCTAGAGAAACAGCTCAGGGGATTCATCTTCATAATAAGGATAATTTGGAAAGGTTGATAACAGAGGAATACCTGGCAAAGCGGACGCTCATTACCTGGCAATTACATTTAGGGTGGCAGTATGACGTTAGCAGGAGTTTTCATTATGAAATGATGTGCTCCGATGCACCAGCTCCCAGTACTCCAGAGGACTTGTGGGATGCCCGGTGCCAGAAAGACGCTGGAAACTCAAAGGATTGATTTATGAGGAAAGGGCCGTCGGGAATGCTGAAAACGTGACATTTACAGGACATGTCACTGGACTCTGACCCTGTAAAAGGCAACACTAATGCAGGAACATGAATGATGCAGATACAGAAGGCTGTGAGGGGCGCACCACTTTCACAAAGATATTTAAATTTTATGCACAACTTAATTTTAATTCATGCAAGTCGGTGCCAGCCCCACGACCCCGACGGGTGAGCCGATCAGAGCCCCGCCCGGTACAGCCCCGAGCGGACACTGAGGGCGGCCCGGCCCGACAGCCGCTCCCCCTCCGTCCCTCCCTCCGTGCGCTGCCGGAAGGGTCCGTGTGGAAAAGCCATCGCCTCTCCACGGGCCCGGCGGCCTCGCCGCCGCCTGGGAGCGCCCGGGTCTCGGCCGCGGCTGTGCCCGGCGGGGGCCGCGGGACG
This sequence comes from Corvus hawaiiensis, assembly GCF_020740725.1. Classification (NCBI taxonomy): domain Eukaryota; kingdom Metazoa; phylum Chordata; class Aves; order Passeriformes; family Corvidae; genus Corvus; species Corvus hawaiiensis. The sequence continues at coordinate 8,339,159 of NC_063230.1, read as the reverse complement.
GCGGCGCGGGGGTGGCAGAACCGCAGGGCCCCGTACGGGCCCGCGCTGGGCGGCGGCGGCGGCGGCAGCGCCCGGCCGGCGGCGGAGGGAGAACCGCGCTGCACCGCCCGCCCTGCCCCGCCCGCCCCTTCCCGGCGCAGGCAGCGCCACGTCTCGGGCAGGAGCCGGCGCCGGGCGGGCGGCCCCAGGTCTGCGGGGGGCTGGCCGGGATGGGGGGCGGCGGGGGTGCCTCGGGGGGGACCGGGGGCCGCTTCAGGCCGCGGGGTGCTCGGGGCTGCCGGGGAGCGGGGAACCACCCGGCCCGGCTCGGCTCGGCTCGGCTCGGCTCCGTGGGCTGCGACCCCGGGCCTCCCGCTGCCTCTGCCGGCGCCCAGGGACGTGCCCGGCCCGGGGACCTCGCGGCCGTGTCTGCCGGCGCCTCCCCGGTCGGTGACCGGGACCTGTTGTCGTCCTGGTTGTTCGTTTTAAGCAAAATCGGTGGTTTTCGTACTACAGCTCTTTCCCTGTGGGGTTATTGCTGTGTTCCCGTGGCGTGCCTACGTCTCTGTGTATGTATGTCTACTTGTGCGCAGCACAGCGATATGAAGGGACTCTGAGGCCAACATGCTCGACCCTTTAGTATTAGGAATGGGTTGTACAAAAGAAAGCCGTTCTTGATCACCTTGATTATTTAAACGTGTTTTATGACAACAAACGCATCTCGTGTTGGCTGGGTTTTGCCAAGGTGTAAGGAGCCAAAATATTCCTTGCCTTTTGTCTGTAATTCCTCTTTGTAACCTGTCATGTAGCATCTATTTGCTGTACAGTGGCAGTTCTAGGAGTTTTATTGAAAGCTTTATTATACTGAAATCTTTGAAAATTAGTAACAAATCACAGTGAAGGTATTCGTTTTTCTGTTCGATGGAGGTTTCCTGTTTAGAAAGGTGCTCCAGGTTTTTGGCTCCTTCACGGCTCACCTCTCTAAGGGTCACCTACATAACTGTGTTTTCCTGTGTGCCCTGAGCTGTTTGCTGCTTCAGTAACATTTTGGAGATGATGGTGGTGTTGCTGGGTGACCAGGGCAGTGTGGCACAGTAGCAGTTACACAAGTGCTTCCTGGAGATATGGAAGGAATGTCGTTCAAAATGTTTGTGTTCATGTAAAATGCAGTCAAAATATTCCTGATTTGACATTCTCCCACAACCTCCCCCCAGCCCCCCCCCCTTTTTTTTTTTTAAATGGGGATTTCTTACGTTTCTTTAGTAAATAACAATAAGATTTTGTAATCTGGATTCATCTGTCAGTAACTGTCGGAACAAAATTTAATTACTTGTAGTGACTGTATAGAACAATTTCTGTTAGATGGTATTAGTTGGCGGGATCTTTATCCAGAGGTTAGATCTGAATATCTGGAGAATCATTTGAAAATTTTGTAAACTGTGGTTGGAAATCCTCTTCTTGACTGGTCATAGGAGAAGGCAGTGTTGAGCTGCAGTCCAGGCCACATTCTGACTGCCAACGTGTGCTGTAATGAGTAGTTCACATTCTGTACAGTGATTCATACTTGTTATTCTGCAGACAAGTAAACAGTAATGATGTAATTTATTTTTAAAAAATTAAATCTGAATTCCATACTTCATTTTAACAGAAGATGCTGAAACTCATTCCTTGAAATGAAATATATGGCATGCTTCCATATATATATACACCATTGTTTACAGAGCAAAATGCTACTCTGAGTACTGGCTTGGTTCTTAACTCAGAGGCCAAAAAGGCCTTTCCATAAAAGGGACAGTGATTTTAAATCAGCTCTCTTGCTAAATATTATCTGTTGCATCATTCTGCAGTGCATCAATGCTACTAAAAAAAGTGAGCATAAACAGATCACTTTTTATTCCCAAATCTGGGTATTTGGTTGTATTTCATTGTCTCTGTTGTTACCCATGTCCTGGTTCTGTCTGTGGGCACTACTTTATTTTTAACTCATATTCTCAGAGCTCTAGTAAATGTTTGTAAATTCATTACGTATTGTTTCTAGAAGATGCAGCTCCTTGGTGATTACGACTTTGTCTGCGAGCTGTTTCCGTGATGTGGCGTTAGCAGCTGCCTGCTGCACACCAACAGCTCTACAGCTCAGAACTGTGCTCCTGTGTGACGTCTTGATGCTGTTCTTGCTGATGGAGAGAAACAGGACTTGGTAGCTCACTTGGTGGCAAATTGTTGAGAAGAAGAACTTTCCAAGGATCTGGATCGTTTTTACCATGGACTCCTCATCTGTCCAGCAGGATGTTCACTTGGAGAACAGAAGCAGTAATGGGGCTCCTGGCACCTCTGAAGAACTTTTTGATTGTAAAGCCAAGTCTCAGCTAGTTACTACAGATGAAATTAACAGTAAGTTATTTAATATGCACCAAATAATTTCCTAGTCTTACCCAGGCTTTTATATAATCATCTGTTTTATTGTTCAGCTGATGGAGAAGGATGTTTTTCCTTGAGGTCAGGAATTTCTTGTACAGCAGTTTTAAGCAAGTTTGGTGAAGTCTATAGCTCTGTGTGTGTGTAAAACTGTTTTTTTAGCAGTAGAACTTGTTCTTTTGAAAGCAAAACCAAACTATTAACTTAAATACTATCAGCTGTCAGGTGAGTATTTGTTGTTCAGGGTGTTGGTATGTCTTCAGATAATGTTTCCAAGAGTGTACACCTGAAACTCTCTAGAATGAGCAGTTCTGAAATGACTGTTCCAGAGTAAGCTTGTGACTGGAGCACTTTATTCTGGCAGAAGAAATCTTCCTAATAAATTAAATTACTTAGATAAAACCCAAAATGTCTGGCTAAGCTTCCCTTTATGAAAGAGAGATGCTGGCATTTATCTCAAAGTAACTTTTATATGTAGACAAGCTTTATTATAAAATAATCATGCAGCTGTTTACAAGAAACTTTAGAGTCCATTATCTGAGTAGATTATAGAATCAAACTTGATCTGGAAGGGAGCTGTGGGGGTTATGTAGTCCAACCTGCTGCACAGAGCACACCTAGTTCTGGAGCAAGATCAGGTTGCTCAGGGCCTCATCCTGTTGAATTCTGAAAGTCTCTGTAGAGGGAGGTTCAGCAGCCTCCCTGCCCATTCCAGTATTTAAGTGTTTTCATTGTGAAAGTGTTTTCCCTGCACTGAATTGAAATCTCCATGTTTCCCTGGCAGGAGTCTGAGGGTATGTTGGTGTATAAGGATATGGGGGTGGCTGGGTGGAGGAGTGTGTACATTGTGGCTGCGTAGACACACAAAAGCACAGTGGTTCCTTCTGTAAAAGGAGGTGACGTGATGAGGTTGGGGCCTTCTGGTACCACAGGTTTGTCAACTTGTCACAGGCAGGAGAGAGGAAGCCTGAGACTTTATTTGCTTTTCTTATGCTGCCCGTTATCAGAGTGGCAGAGTGTAGTTAGGTGATGACTCATTCATCTTTTATGAAGCTGGAGATGACACGTTCCTGTCATCTCCTGTGCTGGACAATCGAGTTGTGGCTAACAAATAGATAAAGTGTATCTTTCTACTGTTTTTATTCTAATTGCATCTCCTTGCCCATTGTTCTAAAAAGACTGCAGCTGTATTGACACTACTGCCTTTAAATGACTTTAGTTCAAGGAGTGTTTAGATGCTGAGTGTCTCTTGGCCTCAGGAAGTTGCCCAGAAACCACTCCTCCAGAATTTTGCTCCAGCATCCCATTTGTGTATGTATACCACTCACTGTTGTGAAGAAAAAGTGTAAATAAAGTATAAACCTGACGCAGTAATAGCTGCAGCTTCTGAGATGGGCAGAAACAATATTTCTGCACGTATGAGCTGTCTTCTTCTTTTTGGCTTCATGTGGCTATTCTTAGCATTGACACCTATTTTAAATTTGGTTTTGCCAATATTCTAGTTTTAAAATGTTAGTCATTAAAAAGCAGTCTTGTCCTCTGTCCTCCTTTACATCCTTGTTGAACCCACCCTTTCCATGCCTGCAGCTGTTTTTGTGACAACATGATGGTCCACATCAGAGAAATGATTAAGGCTAAATGGTCTGAAATGTTGTCTGCATGACAAATAAGATACTCAAAAGTATTTTGATTCCAATCTTAAGAGTCGATGGGTTTTGGCAACCTAAGACTGAAAGCTTTTTATTTCTACCAAAATTCAGTTTCCTCATTCAGTTTCCTCTGTGCTGGTTCACACTGTGCTGGCTTAAGGGAAGATGCACTGCAGAGGTGGGAACTTGATTTTTGCACTTGCAAATACTTTGTGATCATAAATGCTAAATATTTTCCACCGTCTTTAGTAAAAAATAATGACATCTTCCATATTATTCCAATGAGTTCCAGTTACTTCAGCGATAACGTGGTGTGGGAATGAACAGAAAGGCAATGGCTGTTTCAGTGCTCTGCTCATTTAAGATCTATAGTAATTAAATTAAAGTTAGATACACAGTTTTTTTTGCAACAGCAGGTTCATAAATGTTAGTAGTCCCCAGCCAAGTAAATAGAAAAGTGTGAGAAATCCAGAGTAAAAGCCTGTGAAATGTTTGACTGATTTTGAATATGCATTTTTTCTAATGGAAAAGAAAAATACTAGTAAGTGGGGATAAAATTGGTGTTGAAGTGGTTCCTGAATTGCATTTTAATTGGTAGGTTTATTATTTTGATAGATATGAGCTTTGCTACTGTACTTTTGATGAAGATGTCCTATTTGAAAAAATGTAAACTCAGTTTAAAATTGAGAAACTGCTTGGTCCAGGCTGGAAGTCAGGATGGTGGATGCTTTCTCCCCAGTGCCCAGCAGCACATCAAAGAGCTGAATCATTCAGCACAGGCCTGCAGCTGCTGAGCCTTACTTGTAGCAGGTTGCCCCCCTCAGAGTTCCTTACACACGGTGTTTCATGCTTCTAAACCTAACAGGATTTAAAAACCTTTGTGAAGTTTTCAAGATACCTTATATGATGACTTTTGAGGTCGTGCTTGAGGGCAACATAGTAAAGCAAATGAAAGGTACTTGTTCTGGTCTTTTAAAGTAAAGAATCAAAAATCCTCTGTGAAATTTCTCCTGCCAGTTGCTGTCAGTAGCAATTTCCATATTTGTACAATATAAAGGCAACAGTGCATTGTATTTGGGTGGAGGTGTGAACATAAATGGTGTGGCTTAAAGTGTAGCTCAGTAAAACTTCCTTTTCCAGCTACCAGTAATAACATCAATGAAGTGCCAAATGAAGAGGGAAGCCTGGAGATAAACAGCAAAGTGGACGCCTGCCAGAATGGGCCAGAGTCGCTCTGCCCCGACTCTCCTGTATCTTTTGATCCCACCAGCAGTGAACAGGGTGAAGAGTCATCCTCAGGTGTGACTGGTTTCCATGACAGCCTAAGGAAGTCTCAGGGAACTAGTGCTGAGGGCATAGCTCTTAGAAAAGAAGCTTTGCAGTCTCTCAAACTAAGTCTTCCCATGCAAGAAACTGAATTGTGTAAGCATCTGTTTATGGTGGTGCCCCTGCTTTCTCTTGCTGCATAAAGCTTTTTTTACTCTGAGCCTGGCTCTGGACTTCTATAACATCATTTAAGCTTGAACTAAACTTCATTTTTGCAGTAAACTTTTACTTAGAACTACAATTCATTTTCTTTCAGTAAGCCACCCTCTGCTGCAGCTAAGGCATGTGCCTTACCATTTAAAACTGGCTCTTCACTGGAGGGGAATTCACGCTTTCTGGGGCTGAAGCTATTCTAATCTTCTTGATTATTAGGAGTAACAGGTGACAAAACCAAAAACCAGCAGAACCATATGATTTTAAGCTAAGAAAAAAGGAAGGGAGAGAAGAGCAATGAAGGGGGGAGAAGGGAAAGCCTTTGTATTAAGGTGTCTAAAAGTCTTACTACAGGGAAGGTTTAATGTGAGTTAATAAGAGGTAAGAAAATGTATCTAGGGAACAATTTGCCACTGCTTGTAGGGAATGAATGGACTGTGTAGGTCTTGCTTAGTTTTATAATTTTAGTACTGTCAGAAATGCAGGACAGGTGAGATTAAATGACAGCAATATTTTTTTCTTGCTGTATAATCTCTTGTCATATGGCTGCGGAGGAACTATAGCATTTGCAAACTGAGCAGTGGCAGTCCACAGGCTTTATGAGTGCTTACACAAGGATATATTTGCAGCGGGTCGTTTGAGGTGTGTGTCAGTGGGCTTTCCTTTTGTTCCTTGCTTAAGCATGAAGCATGTTGCCAATGGTAGAAGGGGCTTTTACCTTTTGCATTCCATTTGCCTGTGTTGGAGTCTTCTGTTTGACTGTGAAGGTATCTTTCCCTCACAGGCTCAGCAGAGTCTTCACTGCCATTGGAGAATGAAGAACAGATCAGACTTCAGGCAAGAAGGCGTCTGGAAGAACAGCTCACGCAATACCGAGTGAAGAGACATCAAGAAAGAGTGAGTACCACGCAACACATCTTCTAGATTGAGTTTTGTTGAGAAGCTTGGAAACTTTACCATTTCTGTGCCCTGAACTAAAACATTCAGTAGTTTTCTCAAATGTGAGAAAGCATTTTTTTTTCTTCTAAACAGGCAAAATTTGGTTCTGTTACCTCATCAGTAATGTACCATTTTGTGCAACTTAAAATGGCGGGGGGGGGAGGGGAGGGGCAACCGACACCAAACTTAAAGTGACCTACATGTTCAATTTTGCCTGTATTTTCAATTACCTTTAGGAGTTTCACATGAACATTTTCAATATATATACACTGAATGTTGATAGGGTTAATTGCTGATATAATTTACCTTGTTTATGAAAGGATGTATATTTAATATCGGTGTAGAAGTGTAGAGCTTTATATCTTAAATTACAGCAAAATAAGTCTTTGGTGCTATTTTAAAGTTAGCACTCTGGAATTTATTGTTAACTCTTTGTTTCTTTCAGTCGAGTCAGTCTACATCCAAAACCCGTCCCTCCAGCACCCTGGATCCTGAGCTGATGTTAAATCCAGAAATCCTGCCAAGAGCCAGCACTGTAGCGATGACAAAAGAATACTCCTTTTTGCGGACCAGTGTCCCCAGGGGGCCAAAGCTGGGTAGCTTGGGACTTCCAGCATCGTCAAAAGAAAGAAGAAGTTCAAAATCTAAGGCCAGCAAGATCCGGTCCTTGGCTGACTACAGAACTGAAGATTCAGACACTCAAAATGCTACTGGGAATTCTGTGGCTACTGACTTATCTGGGGGGGCTCTGACGCAAAGCAGAAGTGGTCCAACATCAGTTGTTTCTGAGATCAGTCTGCCCTCTGATGTGGATGATCGAATAGAGAATTCCTCCTTGGCAGGAGACAGCATTTCAGAGATTGATGGGAGTGAAGTGGGAATGAGGCTGGATGGAAATGAGAGTGACAGCTCTACCTACAGCAGTGTGTCAGGGAAAGGGCTGTATAGCAGTTTACGGAATGCAGAAGGCAAACAGGATACTCCATATACAATAAATGGCCAGAAGATACATCCTGAAGCAATGGGGCAATTTCCTTCCATCAGTGAGGTGCTGCAGGCTGCAGCAGTGGAGCATCAGGCCCAAGAGCAAGAAGTTAATGGAGAGGTACGGAGCAGGAGAGACAGTATTTCTAGCAGGTAAGAATGATCACATTGTTAGTTAATTATATTTTCTTGGAATAGGCAGCCTATTACTCTTGCCTCCTACTAACTTTAGATCCAGTTTTAACTTACACTGTGATTAAGTCTGTTATTAGCTTCCAAATTCTAAAAGAATCTGAGAAGTCGCTTCACTTGAGTACCTATTTACTAAGTATATCTTTAGAGAAAGATATTTTTGCCACTGACTGTATTAAATGTACTGCAAGCAGTTGTTTCTATCTGTGTAGAAGGACTTCATTCTCTGAATCACTCACAAGCCTTGGTCTGTAAAGTCTGAAAGTGTAGAGTTGACTGCCTCAGTAATATTTAGTATTGTCCTTTTCCTAATCTGTGCATGTACCTTTCAGACCTCACATAGTTAAGAAATGCCAAGAGTCTTGTCCTAGATACCCTATCCTCTTTATTTTTAGAATAAGATTTAGTCTCCCAAGCTTATGTGTGTATGACAGGTATTAAACTGATTCAGAAAGCAAGTGCATGGCTGGTGAAGCCCTTAACAATGTGTGCTTTTTATAAGTTGTCTGTAGATGCATGTTTTATATGTTCTACTTTTGAAATTTTTGAATTTTTTTTAAATACTCCCCCCCCGCTTTGTTAGAATAAAGTGTCATGCCCAGAGATGTTGAGGTGTACAATCAGTTGTTGATGATTATTCTGGCTTAGACTTATTTCTTATGGTAATGAGAGAAGATCTTTTTCTCAAGATGCCTTGGCTGTACAGCAAGAAATCAGCATAAAGAATCCCTTATACCAAATACCTGTTCTTCCTCCTATTGCAGAAGCTGTTGGTATTTCTCAGGCAAATTAAAGCAGATAGAGAATAGTTGTGGAGGTTTTGTGATCCCATCATGTCCAGTTGTCTGCTTAAAATGGGATCTGTATATACAGAATATGATGAAGTCAGCGATTGCACTTCTGTGAAATAACAAACATATGGTGCCACACTAGATTCTAGTTGCTGCAAGTACAGGAAGCTGGAGTATAAAACTTTAGCATGAATGTAATTGCTTTCTCTTTTTAACAGAGGTTGTTCCACTGTGTTCTGGATCTATCATAAAGCCAGAAAAAACATCCAACAGTCTAAACCACGTGGAGTCTGAGTACCTCTTAATTTCAGTGTCACTTTTCTTGAACGAGACAAGAGTTGTATTCTAGCCCTCTAACTGTGTTTGTGTTGTCTCTGTCTCCAGTGTTTCTATGGAAAGCTCTATCGCAGGAACTCATGATGAGATGTTGCAGGTTATGAAGGAGAAGATGAGACTTGAAGGGCAACTAGAAGCACTCTCACTAGAAGCTAATCAGGTAGAAAATGAATTTGGA